>NC_052308.1:34306816-34928959 GCF_016432855.1 Salvelinus namaycush
CCCCCGTGGTTTATGTTGCAACCTTGGACAACATTTTCTCGAGAAGCCCAATTTCCACTTCTAACCACTGGCGAAATCCCCCCACAATGATATGATCTCAAACGTTTTTTTTTAATACACAATGAAATTTAACACAGACTACACCTTGCTAATCGGGAGACTCTCAGGTATGTTGTGGTGGACTAGCATTACAATTTATTCATGGGAACCTGGTAAAAGGATGGTTGTAGTGTGGCAAGCCACAAATCGTATTCTGATGTCGACAGCCGATTAATTTTATTCATAACATGTCCAATTTAGCCTACTAACAAACATTTTTTTGGGAAAAAGTTATATTTACTGGCTAGCTAGCTAGTGTTAGCAATGTTGTACGGTCTTCAATGAGGTTTAATGGTGGTTGGTGTAACAGTTTAACTTTACGTCCGTCCCCTCGCCCCGGGCGCGAACCAGGGACCCTCTGCACACATCAACAACAGTCACCCACGAAGCATCGTTACCCATCGCTCCACAAAGGCAAGGGGAACCACTACTTCAAGGTCTCAAAGCGAGTGACGTAACCGATTGAAACGCTATTAGCGCGCACCACCGCTAACTAGCTAGCCATTTCACATCCGTTACATTGGCATCCAATAAATGTTGCATTACCGCCACGTACTAGACTGGAGTATAACTCCCTTATACTTTGCTTGAATTTTTTAAATAAATAAATCATCAAATACCCTACCATCTAACCCAACACTCACTGAAACCCCACCACCCTACTCCACTATTTCAATCTATTTATTCCTACCTCAGGCCAACAGCCTGAAAGGACAAGACAGAACACTACCACTCAACACACCCTGTAACTCTTCTGACGTCAAGTCTCGTACACCTAATTATCTCTCTGCAGCTGCCACCACAACCTCAATTTTATGCTACTTATGTTCCATCTCTAAAGTACAGTTGATAACCATTGCTATAAATAAACCCTGTGCCTTCGAAAAAGTATTCAGAACCCATGACTTTTTCCAAATTTTGTTACGTTACACCCTTATTTTTTTTAAATACGTTTTCCTCAGTCTACACACAATACCCCATAATGACAGAGAAAAAACAGGTTTTTAGTATTTTTCGGAAAGTATTCAGACCCCTTGACTTTTTCCACATTTTGTTCAGGTGCAGGTGCATCCTGTTTCCATTGATTATCCTTGAGATGTTTCTATAACTTGATTGGAGTCCACCTGTGGTAAATTCAATTGATTGTACATGATTTGGAATGCACACACCTGTCTATGTAAGGTCCCACAGTTGACAGTGCATGTCAGAGCAAAAACCAAGCCATGAGGTCAAAGGAATTGTCCGTAGAGCTTAGAGACAGGATTTTGTCAAGGCACAGATCTGGGGAACGGTACCAAAACATTTCTGTAACATTGAAGGTCCCCAAGAACACAGTGGCCTCCATCATTCTTAAATGGAAGAAGTTTGGAGCCACCAAGACTTCCTAGAGCTGGCCACCAGGCCAAACTGAGCAATCGGGGGAGAAGGGCCTTGGTCAGGGAGGTGACCAAGAACCCAGTGGTCACTCTGACAGAGCTCCAGAGATCCTCTGTGAAGTTGGGAACCTTCCAGAAGGAAAACCATATCTGCAGCACTCCACCAATCAGGCCTTTATGGTAGAGTTGCCAGATGGAAGCCACTCCTCAGTAAAAGGCACATGACAGGCCGCTTGGAATTTGCCAAAAGGTACATAAAGGACTCTCAGACCATGAGAAACAAGATTCTCTGGTCTGATGAAACCAAGATTGAACTCTTGGGCCTGAATGCCGAGCGTCACGTCTGGAGGAACCCTGACAACATCCCTATGGTGAAGCATGGTGGTGGCAGCTTCATGCTGTGGGGATGTTTTTCATCGGCAGGGACTGGGAGACTAGTCAGGATCGAGGAAAAGATGAATGGAGCAAAGTACAGAGAGATCCTTGATGCACTCAGGACAAACCTGCTCCAGAGTGCTCAGGATTTCGGACTGGGGTGAAGCTTCACCTTCCAACAGGACAACGACCCTAAGCACACAGCCAAGACAATGCAGGAGTGGCTTTGGGACAAGTCTCTGAATGTCCTTGAGTGGCCCAGCCAGAGCCCGGACTTGAACCTGATCGAACCTCTCTGCAAAGACCTGAAAATAGCTGTGCAGCGATGCTCCCCATCCAACCTCACAGAGCTTGAGAGGATCTGCAGAGAAGATTTGGAGAAACTCCACAAATACAGGTGTGCCAAGCTTGTAGCGTAATACCCAAGAGGACTCGAGGCTGTAATTGCTGCCAAAGGTGCTTCAACAAAGTACTGAGTAAAGGGTCAGGAATACTTCTGTAATCTGTTTTTTATTTTTAATATATTTGCAAAAAAATCTAAAACTGTTTTTGCTTTGTGTGTAGATTGATGAGGGGGGGGGGGAACTATTTAATCCATTTTAGAATAAGGCTGTAACAAAATGTGGAAAAAATAAATGGGTCTGAATACTTTCCAAATACACTATGTTATATGGTTATAAATATGACATCAAAATGTTGAAAATCTGATTTCCCCCTAGCTGATCATTGTCTGCAGATCATTATTCCCCTAGTAAATGTTAAACTGTCTCCTAGATGAAGAGCTGAGCTAGCAAACAATGTAACAAAATTATTATTTAGGTTTTGAAAACTACTCCATCAACAGACTGCATTTCAGGAATCAAAGTAGCAAGTACCCCTGGTGCACTGTTAAATTATTTAGCCATTTAAACAATATTCACACCCCTTGATTTTTTAAATATCTTGTTGTGTTACAGCCTGAATTAAAATCGTTTCAAACTCAGATTCAACCACAAAGACCAGGGAGGTTTTCAAAGCCTCGCAAAGAAGGGCACCTATTGGTAAAAAAAGAAACAAACATTGAATATCCATTTGAGCATGGTGAAGTTATTACTTACACTATGAATGGTGTATCGATACACCAAGTCACTAAAAAGATACCGGCGTCATTCCTAACTCAGTTGCCGGAGAGGAATGAAACCACTCAAGGATTTCACCAGGAGGCCAATGGTGACTTTAAAACAGTTACAGAGTTTAATGGCTTTGATAGGGGAAAACGGAGGATGGATCAACAACATTGTAGTTATCCACAATACTAACCTATTTGACAGAGTGAAGGAAGCCTGTACAGAATAAAAATATTCCAAAACATGCATCCTGTTTGCAACAAGGCACTAAATTAATACTGCAAAAAATGTGACAAAGCAATTAACTTTTTGTCCTGAATACAAAGTGTTATGTTTGAGGCAAATCCAATACAACACATTACTGAGTACCACTCTCCATATTTTCAAGCATGGTGGTGGCTGTATCCTGTTATGGGTATGCTTGTTATCTTGAAGGACTGGAGAGTTTTTCAGGATATAAAATAAACTGAATGGAACTATGCATAGGCAAAATCCCTGAGGAATACCTGGTTCAGTCTGCTTTCCACCAAACACTGTGAGATTAATTCCCCTTATAACCTAAAGTACAAGGCCAAATCTATGCTGGAGATGCTTACCAAGAAGACAGTGAATGTTCTTGAGTGGCCGAGTTACATTTTTGACTTAAATCTACTTGAAAATATATGGCAAACCTGCAAATGTTTGTCAATGATCAATGATCAACAAGCAATTTGACAGAGCTTGAAGAATTTTGAAAAAATAATGGTCAAATGTTGCACAACCCAGGTGTGGAAAGCTATCAGAGACTTACCCAGACAGACTCACAGGTGTGATCACTGCCAAAGATGCTTCTACAAAGTATTGACTCATGGATGTGATATGTCTTTGTTTTATTTTCAATAAATGTGCCAAATTTTCTAAAAACATGTTTTCACTTTGTCATTATGGGGTATTGCTTGTAGACCTGTGAGAGAAAAAAACATTGAATCAATTTTTAATTCAGGCTGTAATACAACGAAATGTGGAATAAGTCAAGGTGTATGAATACTTTCTGAAGGCACTGTATGATGAATTGAAAATGGAGAGACTGATCGCTTACTTCGTCAGAATGCCCAGCCAGTAAGGGGCGGAGGACAACCATTTACTGTAAACCCCAAGGCATTTTGAACTCAAACACTTGTAATAAGTTTAACTCAGAGTCAATGAAAAGTTATTACTTGAAATGTTTGTGGTGCTGATTCAAAACTAGATGATAATAAATTAAAAGCATCAACTTTTTAAACTTATGATAACAAATTAACTTTTTACCCAGCATGCTCTACTGCAGGTAGATTTTTGGGGAATTGTTTTTAATATCTGTGTTTTTGCATGTACTTGATTGATTAATATTATTCTACACAAAGATAAATAACACATTTTTCGAAACCAGTCCAATCATTAACTGCAGTTAGATTTTTTGCACACATTACTGAAATGGTTTTCCCAGTTTAAATGGCTTAGGCAGTCTACTCACATAGTTTCTTACACTCAGTGGTGTTAAGTTCTTAAGTAAAAAATACTTTAAAGTACTACTTAAGTCGTTTTTTGGGGTATGTACTTTACTATTTATATTTTTGACAACTTTTACTTTTATTTCACTACATTCCTAAAGAAAACAATGTACTTTTTATCCATACATTTTCCCTGACACACAAAAGTACTCGTTACATTTTGAATGCTTAGCAGGAAAGGAAAATGGTCCAATTCACACACTTATCAAGAGAACCTCCCTGGTTATCTCTACTGCCTGTAGGGGTGGACTCCCTAAACAAAAATGCTTTGTTTGTAAATTATGTTTGAGTTAGTGTGCCCCTGGCTATCCGTAAATAAAAAATTATGCCGTCTGGTTTGCTTAATATAAGGAATTTGAACTTTTGATACTTAAGTATATTCTAGCAATTACGTTTACTTTGGATACTTAAGTATATTTAAAACCAAATACTTATAGACTTTTACTCAAGTAGTATCTTACTGGGTGACTTTCACTTTTACTTGGGTCATTTTATATTAAGGTATCTTTACTTATACTGAAGTAAGTGGGTACTTTCCCCACCACTGCTTTACACTTGCAGTAATTATGAATGTAGGTTGTGGGTGTATAAAAATTCCAACTGTTGGCTATTTTAACTCTGGCTGGATTCCAACAGGAATTACACATCTCTTTGCAAACCAGCATAATGTGTCTTGCAGGTAGGGGTGAAATCCCAGGTGAAAGATTCCTGGAAATCCTCCAACCAGGATTTTTTCCATTATCTGGGAATTTCAGGAAAGTTACTGGAGCTTTGCAACCCTACTTATGCCTTGTAAACCTTAAGTTTCAGGCTGCCTTATGAGACATATTTTGTTAAAGAGGTTAATTATAATACTATTCACCTAGGAACTTACTTGGTGAAGGCCACAGGATAAAAAATACCCGAATTCAACAACCATGTCTCTGTCACTAAGAAATAGAGTCATGGGTGGTAACTCTACAATTCACTCAAGAAGGCAAGGAATACTGGGAAATTATATTGGAGCCGTGGCTTAATAGGAGTGTTACTTTTTGTAAAATATTCAAACTGTTACAACTCAAATCTGGACCCCCTACAGCAGGCCTGGGCAATTATTTTCCATGGAGGGCCACATTACAATATATTTTTGCCATCGCGGGACAGAATCATATTACAGGATTATATATAATGTGCATGACTGTGTTGACAGATATATCTAGGGGCACTCTCTCCCTATCCCAGTCTGCTGTCCCCACATGCTTCAAGATGGCCACCATTGTTCCTGTGCCAATGATTGCAAAGGTAACTGAACTTAATGGCTATCGCCCCATAGCACCCACTTCTGTCATCATAAACTACTTGGAGAGACTAGTCAAGGATCATATCACCTCCACCTTACCTGTCAACCTAGACCCTCTTCAATTTGCTTACCGCCCCAATAGGTCCACAGACGATGCAATCACCATCACACTGCCCTATCCCATCTGAACAAGCGGAATACCTATGTAAGAATGGTGTTCATTGACTATAGCTCAGCATTCAACACCATAGTACCCTCCAAGCTCATCATTAAGCTTGAGGCCATGGGTCTCAACCTCGCCCTGTGCAATTGGGTCATGGACTTCCAGGAGGCTGAAGAAATTTGGCTTGTCACCTAAAAACCTCACAAACTTTTGCATATGCACAATTGAGAGCATCCTGTCAGGCGGTATCACAGCCTGGTACGGCAACTGCACCGCCCACAACCGCAGGGCTCTCCAGAGGGTGGTGCGGTCTGCACAACACATCACCGGGGGCAAACTACCTGCCCTACAGCACCCGATGTCACAGGAAGGCCAAAAAGATCATCAAGAACAACTACCACCTGCGCCGCTGCCTGTTCACCCAGCTACCATCCAGAAGGCGAGGTCAGTACAAGTGCATCAAAGCTATGACTGAGAGACTGAAAAACAGCTTCTATCTCAAGGCCATCAGACTGTTAAACAGCCATCACTAGCACAGAGAGGCTGCTGCCTACATACAGACTTTAAATAATTGGCCACTTTAATAAATGGAACACGAGTCACTAATAATCACTTATTTTGCATTACTCATCTCATATGTAAATACTGCATTCTATACTATCTATTGCATCTTAGCCTATGCCGCTCTGTCATTGCTCATCCATATATTTATATATTCTTATTCCATTCCATTCCTTTTTCCATTAGCTATTTGTTGTGGAATTGTTAGATATTACTTGTTAGATATTGCTTCACTGTCGGAACATGGAGGACAAGCATTTCGCTACACTCGCAATAACATCTGCTAACCATGTTTATGTGACCAATAAAATATAATTTGATTGAAATCACATCCAGATATGCTACTTATTTTACTTTTTTAACATACACAGAAATAAACCACATCCATGTTATCCTTTCAGTAGGTATTTTCATTATTAAACATGCAATGAACTACACAGAGGGAAAAGTACACTGTGCATTCAGCACCACGGACAGAACTCTTGTTAATGGGTATGCACAAAAACAGAGCGAGAGCTCAACATTACATTTAAACTACTCAATCAGTGTGAGGAGTGAAGTCTCTGATGGGCATTGACTAGAGCAGTGAAGTCAGGTATACAAACACAAATCAGTTCAAACACAAATCAGTTCAACATGTCACGGAGCACATCATTGACCAGAGCCTGGAACACTGCGGGAGCGTTGGTCAATCAGAATGGCATCACCAGATACTCGTAGTGCCCACTAGCTGTGTTAAAAGCTGTTTTCCATTCTTCTCCTTCCCGTATCGAACCAGATGGTAGGCGTTCCGAAGTTCCAACTTTGAAAATACAGTCACTAACTGGAGAGGCTCGAACGCCAAGGAGTGGAGTGGTAGTGGGTAACGGTTCTTTTCCGTGTATCATTGAGGCCCCGGTAGTCAATACAAGGGCGCAGAGTTTTGTCCTTCTCCACAAAGAAGAACCCTGCACTGGCAGGGGAGGACGAAGGATGAATGTTCCCTGCAACCAGAGTCCTCAATGTACTCCTCCATGGCCGGGAATAGAGCCGTCCCCTGCGCCGCCTTTAGGCAATGTGCGTGGCAGAACGGGCCCCACCCCAGGATAGATCCCGTAGCCCAGTCGATCAGGGGGTTGTGCCTCTGGAGCCATGACGATCCCAAAACCACGGGTGCATGAGGAGATTCAATGAGCAGGAACTGCATGGACTCACTGTGATTCCCTGACACTCTCAGGTTGATAGGAATAGTGCTGTGATTGATCCTGCAAATAGAGCACCCCTTCAATGATCTGGCGTCTATGGAGAGGGTTTGTGTGGAGATCCCCAGCTCCGACACCACGGCAGTGTCCATAAAACTCTCGTTGGCCCAAGAGTCCAGAAGCACCAGGAGAGATTTAGACCGGTTACTCCACAACAGGATAGCATGGAGAGGAGTATGAGTAAAGAGAGATAGGAGACTCCCTGTATGACATGCCAGTTTACTCGTCGCTACTGATGGGCCTGGGCTTTTTATTGGACAGGTGGATATGTAGGTCATGAAGTTCCACAATACAGACAGCTTTTAGAGCTCAGTCTGCGTGAACGTTCCTCTGGGGATAATCTAGCCTTGCTCAGTTGCATGGGCGCCAGAGGAGATGAGTCGACAGTCCTCGATGATTCCCAAGGGAACTCGGGTAACTTCGGATTCTCTCGGGAGTGTTGGCGTCGGGGACTTCCGGGATTCTTCGGAGGCAAGGGAAAAACCGAGGACAAATGAGGGTGGTTGGGAATAGACTTACTCTCCCTCCTGCGTTCCTGTAGCTGCCCATAAATCCTTATGGTCAGGGCTATGAGGGAGTCGAGGTCCATGGGTATCTCCCGGGCTGCGAGCTAGTCTTTAATCCTCTCCGATAATCCATGAAGGAAGGTGTTGAATAGGGACTCCGGATTCCAGGCACTCTCGGCAGACAACGTGCGACAGTCTACCACGTAGTCAGCCACACTACGGGAATCCTGACGCATTTGCAGTAGCTTCCGAGCCGCTTCACTCCCGGGCATCAGAGAATCGAACACCTTCCTTACCTCCGCCACAATTGTCTCCAGATTATGGCACACAGCGGTTTGTTGCTCACACACCGCCGTAGCCCAGGCGAACGCCCTCCCAGACATCAGCGTTATAAGATAAGCTATCTTTGAGCGATCTGAAGTAAACAAAGAGGGCTGCAGCTCGAAGATGAGGGAGCACTGGGAGAGGAACACCTGGCATGTTTCAGGATCCCCAGCATAGCGCTCTGGAGGAGGTAAGTGGGGTTCTCGTGGAGCCGGGGTAGGAAGGGGAGAAGGACAGCTTGTAGCGTGGTTACTGAGAGTCTGGGCGGGTACCGTTTTGGCTTGCTGTCTATTAGATAGCCCGCAGAATTGCTCCAGTAAGGTGTGGACGTTTGGTCATGGCGTTCTGCCACGGTGTGGAATCCTTCCATAAGGTTCCGTAGCAACTCCTTGTGTCTTCTAATGGTGGTTTCTTGTGAGGAGACAGTGTTGCAGAGTTGGTCCAAGTCTGCTGGGTCAGTCAATGCCAGTTCGTACTATCACGACTCAGGATATTACCCAGGTGCAGACACAGGAGGCAGATAGTACAGTTCTCGTAATATTTATTATACAAGGGAACAGGCCAGGGTAGGTCTAGGGCAGACAGAGGTCTGTAATCCAGGGCAGAGTCAAGGAGGTACAGAATGGCAGGCAGGCTCAGGGTCAGGGCAGGCAGACAGAATGGTCAGAAACGGGAAGACTAGAAAACAGCAACTAGAAAGATTCGAAAACGGGGAAACAAGCTGGTAAGATTGACGGGACAAGACGAACAGAAAACACTGGTATAAATACACAGGGGATAATGGGGACAAATAGGAGACACCTGGTGGGAGGTGGAGACAAGCACAAGACCGGTGAAACAGATCAGGGCGTGACACTCAGGCAGCGAGAGCATGCTCCTCAAACAGTGGTTGATGCATGGAGTGAAATAAGTGTTCTTATGCTTATTTCTCAGTTACTCATATTAAGCACATACTCCGCTATAAAACCCAAGTAGCCTTTAAAACCGACCATAAGGAATGCCACATGGCCTCCATTCGCTAATTGAGGGCATACAGATTACATGTCTTTTTCCCCCTACCCCTAACCATTTGACAATGGGCCATTCTAAAATTAAATTGAGAATAGTAGGATGTGTGAAAATATGATCACTTGATGAGAGAACAGCTGTGCAGCCTGGGGCAAGAAACTTCTTTCTCAAATCGTCAATAGCCTGTAGTCGCACCATGCAGCCCATATATATTTTGATTTCTAAGACATTCTAAGGTTTATATCATTAACAACTAAAGTTGCCAAATAACTCGTCCTCTCACTGTCAACTGCGTTTATTTTCAGCAAATTTAACATGTGTAAATAATTGTATGAACATAACAAGATTCAACAACTGAGACATAAACTGAACAAGTTCCACAGACATGTGACTAACAGAAATGTAATAATGTGTCTCTGAACAAAGGGGGGGTCAAAATCAAAAGTAACAGTCAGTATCTGGTGTGGCCACCAGCTGCATTAAGTACTGCAGTGCATCTCCTCCTCATTGACTGCACCAGATTTGCCAGTTCTTGCTGTGAGATGTTACCCCACTCTTCCACCAAGGCACCTGCAAGTTCCTGGACATTTCTGGGGGGAATGGCCCTAACCCTCAGATCCAACAGGTCCCATACGTGCTCAATGGAATAGAGATCCGGGCTCTTCGTTGGCCATGGAAGAACACTGACATTCCTGTCTTGCAGGAAATCACGCACAGAACGAGCAGTATGGCTGGTGGCATTGTCATGCTGGAGGGTCATGTCAGGATGAGCCTGCCGGAAGGGTATCACATGAGGAAGGAGGATGTCTTCCCTGTAACGTACAGCGTTGAGATTGCATGCAATGACAACAAGCTCAGTCCGATGATGCTGTGACACACCGCCCCAGACCATGAAGGACCCTCTACCTTGATCCTGCTCCAGAGTACAGGCCTCGGTGTAACACTCATTCCTTCGACGATAAACGCAAATCCGACCATCACCTCTGGTGAGACAAAATCGCGACTCGTCAGTGAAGAGCACTTTTTGCCAGTCCTGTCTGGTCCAGCGACGGTGGGTTTGTGCCCATAGGCGACGTTGTTGCCGGTGATGTCTGGTGAGGACCTGAATTACAACAGGCCTACAAGCCCTCACTACAGCCTCTCTCAGCCTATTGCGGACAGTCTGAACACTGATGGAGGGATTGTGCGTTCCTGATGTAACTCGGGCAGTTGCTGTTACCATCCTGCACCTGTGATTTTCAGATGTACCAATCCTGTGCAGGTGTTGTTACATGTGGTCTGCCACTGCGAGGACAATCAGCTGTCCGTTCTGTCTCCCTGTAGCGCTGACTTAGGCGTCTCACAGTACGGACATTGCAATTTATTGCCCTGGACACATCTGCAGTCCTCATGCCTCCTTGCAGCATGCCTAAGGCACGTTCACGCAGATGAGCAGGGACCCTGGGCATCTTTTTTTGTGTGTTTTTCAGAGTCAGTAGAAAAGCCTCTTTAGTGTCCAAAGTTTTCATAACTGTGACCTTAATTGCCTACCGCCTGTAAGCTG
This sequence comes from Salvelinus namaycush, assembly GCF_016432855.1. NCBI lineage: Eukaryota > Metazoa > Chordata > Actinopteri > Salmoniformes > Salmonidae > Salvelinus > Salvelinus namaycush. The sequence continues at coordinate 34,317,927 of NC_052308.1, forward strand.
TGTCTTAATGACCGTTCCACAGGTGCATGTTCATTAATTGTTTATGGTTCATTGAAGCATGGGAAACAGTGTTTAAACCCTTTACAATGAAGATCTGTGAAGTTATTTGGATTTTTACAAATTATCTTTGAAAGACAGGGTCCTGAAAAAGGGATGTTTCTTTTTTTTGCTGAGTTTATTTGTTCAGCACTTTTGAAATGTACAGCGACAGAAGTCAGAACATGGGCCATTCTTACAGTGTTCTCCCTGTACACCAAGTCACAACCGTAGGGTAATTGAAGGGTGCATATAAGCAGACAATTAAAGCTCTTACAATATTCAATGATTACATTTCTCTAAAACAGGTGTGAACGGATCAGCTTGACCAAAACACCCAAACACAGGCAGGAGGCACAAAATGAACAGACCAGAGGCCGTGGTTGTTATTCCTTTTCTTGTGATTGTTTTACTAAATAGGTCTTCTTTTGCCCGACATTATAACTCCAGTACAGGGTAACGTCCAACGCTAAAACACCAGCCTAACAAAACAAATAAACATAAACTAAGCCGTTGACCAAAAGGCCGTGACTAAAAAGGGAAAGCAAAACAACAAACGGCTACTCCTGTCTTTTGACTATCGTTTCTACTTAATAGTTACAGGAGGAACATTTCTCTCTACCTGTAGCCTGCCTTTGTTAACAGAGAGCCAAGGTGCCCCAGTAAAAGAAGCTTTCTCTGCAGTAGGAAAATCAGACTTCCTCACAAGTCCCCATCTCTACTCCCAATTCCCCCCAAGCTCTTCTCCTGGCACACCTATATAGAGGAAGACACAAAGCAATTAGTGGGCTCAGGTGTGCACTAATTGGCTTTACACTTTACAGTACCTATCCCCTGAGGAGGGTGCTGTTGTATCGTCTTCCTCCGGCTGGTCACTGAACTCTTATACAGGTTATAGGCTATACAGGTTACAGGTTATGTGCACCACCAAGTCAGAACAGTAGGCAAAATTAAGAGGGGAAAATAGACTGAATTGTTAGGGTGAGGCACATGAGCTAGTAACAGCTTACTACACAACATACACTAGTATTACTTTCTTCGCTACAGTATACATATCTCCCTGGCATATTACATCATTTATGCAGCAACATAAAAAACATTTTTGGACTCACCTTACTCACTTGAACAGTAAGGTGGAGCAGCGGTCCTTCGTGGGCAAATTTTGTCATCAAACTTTGTCATCAAAGTCTGGCATTCTCTGGATTTATGGTGCTTTCAAGACAACTGGGAACTCGAAAAAAACAAGGTCGAATCATGATGACATCAGTGATCTTCAGGTCGTAGCTCTACAAAGAGGCCTGAGTTCCGGACTTACAATTCTGATTTGGATGACCGTTCAAAACATATTTTCAGAGTTGGAGATGGTTTTTTCCAGAGTTCCCAGTTGTCTTGAACTCACTGAAGTCAGATTTCCCAGTTCAGAGTTAAGTTGTTTTGAGCGCGGTAGAAATCATGCTGGATTGACAGCATGGCCAATGTTGAATGTTTATCATTTTAAGCTTGGAAAGAGACCCTTCAACCCAGACTTGGGATCAAATCAAATCAAATGTTATTTGTCACATACACATGGTTAGCAGATGTTAATGCGAGTGTAGCGAAATGCTTGTGCTTCTAGTTCCGACAATGCAGTAATAACCAACAAGTAATCTAACCTATCAATTCCACAACTACTACCTTATACACACAAGTGTAAAGGGATAAAGAATATGTACATAAAGATATATGAATGAGTGATGGTACAGAACGGCATAGGCAAGATGCAGTAGATGGTATAGTGTACAGTCTATACACATGAGATGAGTAATGTAGGGTATGTAAACATAAAGTGGCATAGTTTAAAGTGGCTAGTGATACATGTATTACATAAAGATGGCAAGATGCAGTGGATGATATACAGTACAGTATATACATATACATATGAGATGAGTAATGTAGGCTATGTAAACATTATATTAAGTGGCATTGTTTAAAGTGGCTAGTGGTACATTTTTACATAATTTCCATCAATTCCCATTATTAAAGTGGCTGGAGTTGAGTCAGTATGTTGGCAGCGGCCGCTAAATGTTAGTGGTGGCTGTTTAACAGTCTGATGGCCTTGAGATAGAAGCTGTTTTTCAGTCTCTCGGTCCCTGCTTTGATGCACCTGTACTGACCTCGCCTTCTGGATGATAGCGGGGTGAACAGGCAGTGGCTCGGGTGGTTGTTGTCCTTGATGATCTTTATGGCCTTCCTGTGACATCGGGTGGTGTAGGTGTCCGTGTAGGTGTCCTGGAGGGCAGGTAGTTTGCCCCCGGTGATGCGTTGTGCAGACCTCACTACCCTCTGGAGAGCCTTACGGTTGTGGGCGGAGCAGTTGCCGTACCAGGCGGTGATACAGCCCGACAGGATGCTCTCGATTGTGCATCTGTAGAAGTTTGTGAGTGCTTTTGGTGACAAGCCGAATTTCTTCAGCCTCCTGAGGTTGAAGAGGCGCTGCTGCGCCTTCTTCACAACGCTGTCTGTGTGGGTGGACCAATTCAGTTTGTCCGTGATGTGTACACCGAGGAACTTAAAACTTTCCACCTTCTCCACTATTGCCCCGTCGATGTGGATAGGGGGGTGCTCCCTCTGTTGTTTCCTGAAGTCCACAATCATCTCCTTTGTTTTGTTGACGTTGAGTGTGAGGTTATTTTCCTGACACCACACTCCGAGGGCCCTCACCTCCTCCCTGTAGGCCGTCTCGTCGTTGTTGGTAATCAAGCCTACCACTGTAGTGTCGTCCGCAAACTTGATGATTGAGTTGGAGGCGTGCATGGCCACGCAGTCGTGGGTGAACAGGGAGTACAGGAGAGGGCTCAGAACGCACCCTTGTGGGGCCCCAGTGTTGAGGATCAGCGGGGTGGAGATGTTGTTACCTACCCTCACCACCTGGGGGCGGCCCGTCAGGAAGTCCAGGACCCAGTTGCACAGGGCGGGGTCGAGACCCAGGGTCTCGAGCTTGATGACGAGTTTGGAGGGTACTATAGTGTTAAATGCTGAGCTGTAGTCAATGAACAGCATTCTCACATAGGTATTCCTCTTGTCCAGATGGGTTAGGGCAGTGTGCAGTGTGGTTGCGATTGCATCGTCTGTGGACCTATTGGGTCGGTAAGCAAATTGGAGTGGGTCTAGGTAGGGTGGAGGTGATATGGTCCTTGACTAGTCTCTCAAAGCACTTCATGATGACGGAAGTGAGTGCTACGGGGCGGTAGTCGTTTAGCTCAGTTACCTTAGCTTTCTTGGGAACAGGAACAATGGTGGCCCTCTTGAAGCATGTGGGAACAGCAGACTGGGATAAGGATTGATTGAATATGTCCTTAAACACACCAGCCAGCTGGTCTGCGCATGCTCTGAGGACGCGGCTGGGAATGCCGTCTGGGCCTGCAGCCTTGCGAGGGTTAACACGTTTAAATGTTTTACTCACCTCGGCTGCAGTGAAGGAGAGCCCGCAGGTTTTGGTAGCGGGCCGTGTCAGTGCCACTGTATTGTCCTCAAAGCGAGCAAAAAAGTTATTTAGTCTGTCTGGGAGCAAGACATCCTGGTCCGCGACGGGGCTGGTTTTCTTTTTGTAATCCGTGATTGACTGTAGACCCTGCCACATACCTCTTGTGTCTGAGCTGTTGAATTGCGACTCTACTTTGTCTCTATACTGGGACTTAGCTTGTTTGATTGCCTTGCGGAGGGAATAGCTACACTGTTTGTATTCGGTCATGTTTCCGGTCACCTTGCCCTGGTTAAAAGCAGTGGTTCGCGCTTTCAGTTTCACGCGAATGCTGCCATCAATCCACGGTTTCTGGTTTGGGAATGTTTTAATCGTTGCTGTGGGTACGACATCGTCAATGCACTTTCTAATGAACTCGCTCACCGAATCAGCATATTCGTCAATGTTGTTGTTGGACACAATGCGGAACATATCCCAATCCACGTGATCGACGCAGTCTTGAACCGTGGAATCAGATTGGTCGGACCAGCGTTGAACAGACCTGAGCGCGGGAGCTTGCTGTTTTAGTTTCTGTTTGTAGGCTGGAAGCAACAAAATGGAGTCGTGGTCAGCTTTTCCGAAAGGAGGGCGGGGGAGGGCCTTATATGCGTCGCGGAAGTTAGTATAACAATGATCCAAGGTTTTACCAGCCCTGGTAGCACAATCGATATGCTGATAGAATTTAGGGAGTTTTGTTTTCAGATTAGCCTTGTTAAAATCCCCAGCTACGATGAATGCAGCCTCAGGGTGTGTGGTTTCCAGTTTACAAAGAGTCAGATAAAGTTCGTTCAGGGCCATCGATGTGTCTGCTTGGGGGGGAATATATACGGCTGTGATTATAATCGAAGAGAATTCCCTTGGTAGATAATGCGGTCGACATTTGATTGTGAGGAATTCTAAATCTGGTGAACAGAATGACTTGAGTTCCTGTATGTTGTTATGATCACACCACGTCTCGTTGATCATAAGGCATACACCCCCGCCCCTCTTCTTACCAGAAAGATGTTTGTTTCTGTCGGCGCGATGCGTGAAGAAACCAGCTGGCTGCACCGACTCCGTTAGCGTCTCTCGAGTGAGCCATGTTTCCGTGAAGCAGAGAACGTTACAATCCCTGATGTCTCTCTGGAATGTTACCCGTGCTCGGATTTCATCAACCTTATTGTCAAGAGACTGCACATTGGCGAGTAGTATGCTAGGGAGTGGAGCGCGATGTGCCCGTCTCCGAAGCCTGACCAGGAGACCGCCTCGTTTGCCCCTCTTTCGGCGTCGTTGTTTAGGGTCACCGGCTGGGAACAGATCCATTGTATTGGGTGGAAGGCAAAACACCAGATCCGCTTCGGGAGAGTCATATTCCTGGTTGTAACGATGGTGAGTTGACGTTGCTCTTATATTCAGTAGTTCCTCCCGACTGTATGTAATGAAACCTAAGATTACCTGGGGTACCAATTTAAGGAATAACACATAAAACAACAAAATACTGCATAGTTTCCTAGGAACGCGAAGCGAGGCGGCCATCTCGGTCGGCGCCGGAAGAAAATAGTAGCTTTGTTTCACACAGCCACTCCACTGAATAGCAGGCTGGTGATTGCTTTGCAATGTTTGCAGTTAGCCACTGATTCCTTCCAAACCACTCATTGTTCAATTTGCGATTTTCAACTTGTTGTGTAATGTTTATGTCCAATGGCCGATGAGCACCGATACGTTTTATCTATAATTTCTCATCATTATTTCTCTTCGTATGACAAGGATAAAAAATTATTTTTCAGTAGATTGCCGACTTGATTCATGATGATGACTGCTAGCTAAGATTTTGAAAGTATGATGTCGACATGATCACTCCAAACAAAGCTACTGTAGATATAACATGATTTGACTTAATTTTATCTGTGGCCAATGACCTTGAGCCTTCTTGGATGGGCACTTCTAATGTAACTCTATGGCAGCATCCAAGGGGCTTGAATTTTCTAGCTCTACCCTTAGATTTGGCAGTAACAGTGTCCCCATGAGTGACAGAACACTGAGCCAATCACGGCGCAACTAGAGAACATTACCAACCCGTACGCTCCATATTTTCCTCTGGCTGCCACCACCACATAAAGCAGGCTGAGCTAGGCTGAAACACCTGCATTTTGGAGTTGCCTTACTCAAGAAAGCACAAAAGAGACCATGTTTGTATGTGGCTTTATTAACTCAATAATTGTATATATTTTTTGTACATTGTTTGCAAACTGATATGTGACACGTATTAATGCCCAAATAACAGGCTAAACATGTTTTTTTTTGCTAAAAATGTGGGTCTCAATACAGGTGGGGCTCTGCCCCGTCTGCCCTGAATAACGGGTCGCCACTGGCACATAGCGAGCTTTTGGGATACGTGTCTTTCCAGATTACACAATGATTTTTTAGTTGTGGACACTAAATCACCACACTCCCTCTCTTGCTCTTGGTCTTCATCTTTGTAAGTCACCTTGATTTAGCACCTGTGTGTTTTTTCAGTTTCTAAAGCAAGGGAGCGAGATTCTTATCTACCTATCTTTCCGATTTGGTCCTGCCGTACATGCCTACACGTACGCTACGGTCACAAGACGCAGGCCTCCTAATTGTCCCAAGAATTTCTAAGCAAACAGCTGGAGGCAGGGCTTTCTCCTATAGAGCTCCATTTTTATGGAATGGTCTGCCTACCCATGTGAGAGACGCAGACTCGGTCTCAACCTTTAAGTCTTTATTGAAGATTCATCTCTTCAGTAGGTCCTATGATTGAGTGTAGTCTAGCCCAGGAGTGTGAAGGTGAACGGAAAGGCACTGGAGCAACGAACTGCCCTTGCTGTCTCTGCCTGGCCGGTTCCCCTCTCTCCACTGGGATTCTCTGCCTCTAACCCTATTACAGGGGCTGAGTCACTGGCTTACTGGTGCTCTTCCATGCCGTCCCTAGGAGGGGTGCGTCACTTGTGGGTTGAGTCACTGACGTGGTCTTCCTGTCTGAGTTGGCGCCCCCCTTGGGTTGTGCCGTGGCGGAGATCTTTGTGGGCTATACTCGGCCTTGTCTCATGATGGTAAGTTGGTGGTTGAAGATATCCCTCTAGTGGTGTGGGGGCTGTGCTTTGGCAAAGTGGGTGGGGTTAAATCCTGCCTGTTTGGCCCTGTCCCGGGGTATCATCGGATGGGGCCACAGTGTCTCCTGACCCCTCCTGTCTCAGCCTCCAGTATTTATGCTGCAGTAGTTTGTGTCGGGGGGCTAGGGTCAGTCTGTTATATCTGGAGTATTTCTCCTGTCTTATCTGGTGTCCTGTGTGAATTTAAGAATGCTCTCTCTAATTCTCTCTCTCGGAGGACCTGAGCCCTAGGACCATGCCTCAGGACTACCTGGCATGATGACTCCTTGCTTTCCCCAGTCCACCTGGCCGTGCTGCTGCTCGTTTCAACTGTTCTGCCTGCGGCTATGGAACCCTGACCTGTTCACCGGACGTGCTACCTGTCCCAAACCTGCTGTTTTCAACTCTCTAGAGACAGCAGGAGCGGTAGAGATACTCTCAATGATCGGCTATGAAAAGCCAACTGACATTTACTCCTGAGGTGCTGACTTGTTGCACCCTCGACAACTACTGTGAATATTATTATTTGACCATGCTGGTCATTTATGAACATTTGAACATCTTGGCCATGTTCTGTTATAATCTCCACCCGGCACAGCCAGAAGAGTACTGGCCAGCCCTCATAGCCTGGTTCCTCTCTAGGTTTCTTCCTAGGTTTTGGCCTTTCTAGGGAGTTTTTCCTAGCCACCGTGCTTCTACACCTGCATTGCTTGCTGTTTGGAGTTTTAGGCTGGGTTTCTGTACAGCACTTTGAGATATCAGCTGATGTAAGAAGGGCTATATAAATCAATTTGATTTGATTTGGCTATAGCAGCACACAAGTAGACTACAAATGAGTGCTGGGGCGGGCATGCCCTGAGCTCGTAAAGTGAGCGCTAGTGGAGCACTACTGGGGCGGGCGAGAAGGCTCCAGCCTTTGGGAATCTCGCTCCACAGCTCCAGTCAAATTGGGCACGCTCCACTCACATACTCTGGTTATGTGTGTGTGTGCATATTTAGTGAATGTGTGTTGTTTTTGTGTGTCAATGTAGTGTGTGTATATGGTTTGTATACTGTATATAGCATAGTGAGTGTGCGTAGAGAGTGCAGATAGTTTGGGTACTCTTAACTTCTTGAGCCTATGGGGGCGCCATTTCGACTTTGTAAAAATGAGTTCCCAAATTAAACTGCCTCGTACTCAATTCTTGCTCGTACAATATGCATATTATTATTACTATTGGATAGAAAACACTCTCTAGTTTCTAAAACCGTTTGAATTATTTCTCTGAGTGAAACAGAACTCATTCTGCAGCACATTTCCTGTCAGGGAGTGAGGTTTCAGAAATCGAGGTCCCTGTTCTGAGGTCAGTTTATAAGTCCCCATGTAAGCCATCGGGCTACATGCACTGCATACGTCTTCCTCTAGATGTCAGTAAGCGGGGAGAATTTGAATGGAGTGGATTGCGCAATCTGGGACCCTATATAAGACCGTGGAACGGAAGTACCGTCCTTTTCAACGGTGCGCCTGGCGCAAGAAGACATCACAATGGCGTCCTGCAAACGCTTTCGTTTTAGTAGTTCTATATCTCCGGTCATGTTTTTATTCGTTATAGGTGTTAAAGACATCATAAGGTAGTTAATTTAAACCGACTTATAGCAGTTTATAGCAGTTTATTGCGATTTTCTGGGATTTCTTTGTCATGCGCTTTCACGAGTTGGACACGTCTCCAGTGGGTGGCTATCGTTAGCTGCTATTTCGACAGGAGAAGAGGACATCTTTCAACCCAAAGACGATTGTTCTGGAGAAAGGACACCTTGCCCAAGATTCTGATGGAAGCTCAGCTAATAGTAAGCAGTCTTTATGCTGTTAATTCGTACTTATGTTGACAAATGTCAAATAATAATTCCGCCATGAATTATGGTGCGGTCTCGCTTTGGCGCACGCTGTATTGCGCAGTAACGTTAATTTTAAAAATCTAACACAGCGATTGCATTAAGAACTAATTTATCTTTCATTTGCTGTCCAACTTGTATTTTTTAGTCAAGTTTATGAATAGTTTTCGATTAGAATAGGTGCCTCTCCAAGATGGCGCCGGACAGATTGCTTGAATGTTTGGCCACTAATCACATTGTATAACCACGATTTGTGCCGCTAAATATGCACATTTTCGAACAAACTCTATATGCATTGTGTAATATGATGTTATAGGACTGTCATCTGAAGAATTCTGAGAAGGTTAGTGAAAAAATTAATCTATTTTGGTGGTTTATACGTTATCGCTATTTTTGCCTTGAATCAATGCTGTTGTGATGTTTGCTATTGTGGTAAGCTAATATAACGCTATATTGTGTTTTCGCTGTAAAACACTTAGAAAATCTGAAATATTGTCTGGATTCACAAGATCTGTGTCTTTCAATTGCTGTACGCTGTGTATTTTTAAGAAATGTTTTATGATGAGTAATTAGGTAATTCACGTTGCTCTCTGTAGTTATTCTAGTCGCTTTGGTGAGAGTTGTGATGGTGGCTGCAATGGTAAACTATGATTTATACCTGAAATATGCACATTTTTCTAACAAAACATATGCTATACAATAAATATGTTATCAGACTGTCATCTGATGAAGTTGTTTCTTGGTTAGTGGCTATTTATATCTTTATTTGGTCGAATTTGTGATAGCTACTGATGGAGTAAAAAAATGGTGGAGTAAAAAAGTGGTGTCTTTTGCTAACGTGGTCAGCTAATAGATTTACATATTGTGTCTTCCCTGTAAAACATTTTAAAAATCAGAAATGATGGCTGGATTCACAAGATGTGTATCTTTCATTTGGTGTCTTGGACTTGTGATTTCATGAACATTTTATTATATGATATCCCTGTGGCTTTAGGCTAGGCTATGCTAGTCAGCTTTTTTGATGGGGGGGATCCCGGATCCGGGTTTGGGAGGTGTTAGAGGTTAATTGACTATTTAGCTGTCTGGCTGTTTAGCAGTCTTACGTATTGGGGGTAGAAGCTGTGTGAGAGAAAAATTACGTATTTACCTTTGTTTAATATTAAAAGTTAACAATTGTATGCTTAACATTGGCTAAGAGATTTTCATAATTTGCAATAATGTGCTTCTGAGAAAGGATGATTCACCCCTCTCTGCTCCCTGCAGCTGGTCTGGGGGTATCGTCAAGGACATGGGGCGACTCAGAAATAACTTGCGACTCGGTATAGAGATAAACTTGAGGAACAGAATGTTTCCAATCATCTTCGCTTCTGTTCAACTTAGTCACATGGTCAAGACAAAGAGCCTCTGTGAGTGATCACAGTGTCTCAATCCATCCTGTTCTTCTTATATCTTTCAAGGGCACAGCTGTGTGGAGATGTGAAGCAAACAGAGGCTGGCTTGAACAGAGCGAAACTTAGGTAATCACTTGTTTGTGTGCTATGAACCGATACACATAGCCACAAGAAGAAAACAAGGTAGCTTATGATGCCTCGATCTGCCGGGGAGGGGTGGAACCAAGCATGACTAAGAAGTGTTTGGGTTTCTATATAAACCCCTTGCGTTTCTGTATTATTTGGGCTCTCAATGAATCATCTACGGGTGGGTCGTTGACCAGCTCCATTATTGCAATAATTAATCAATATCAAATAAAGATTGATTGTTTGAAGAAAAGTCTCTCTCACTTGATTAGAATTTCCACGACAGCTGTCTCGGAGCCTGTTGGTTCGAGAGCTGTTCCCTCTGCCAGACGGTAGCAGAGTGAAGTCTATGGCTTGGGTGGCTGGAGTCTTTGGCAATTTTTCGGGCCTTCCTCTGGCACCGCTTGATATAGAGGTCCTGAATGGCAGGGAGCTTACCCCCGGTGATGTTCTGGCCTGTCCGCACCAACCTCTGTATCGCTTTGTGGTCATGGGTTGTGTATTTGCCATACCAAGCGGTGATGCAGCCAGTCTAGATCCTCTCGATGATGCAGCTGGAGAACTTTGTGAGGACCCCAGGGTCAATACCAAATCTGTGCCCTCTTCACGACTGTGCGTGCACCATGTTAAGTGCTTAGTGATGTGGAAGCCAAGAAATTTGAAGCTCTCAACCCACTCCACTAGAGCCCCGTCGATGTGGATGGGGGCGTGCTCTCCTCTCTTACTCCTTCAGTCCACAATCAGCTCCTTGGTCTTACTGACGCACAATGTTGGGTTAGAAATCGGAGTAGAGTATGCTTGTATGGATGTCAACCCAGTTGTAACAGGTTCCCAACCATATGGAGGAAGAGAACGTGGCAGGAGGTTGGATGAGGTATGCTCAAAAATGAGGGGTTCAACAAGAATTCTTTTAAGATCCTCAAAATTCTTCGAAGAACCTTTGGGTTCTTGGCACTGAAAATGGCCCCCAAAAGGTTCTCCAAGAACCCCATAGAAGATGGGTTTCATCGAGGAACCTTCTTAGTTGGTGGGGGTTCTGCCAGGAACCTAACTGCCCGACTGAAACAATTCGATTTGAAAGGACAGCAGGTAGAGGCACTTAACTGAAAAATGTAAAGTTCTCCTCAATTTAAGGAAAGGTTTGTCCCTTGTATGATCTAAATTGATATTGTTTTATGATGATACCATCTATCTTTTCATACTTGTGCAAATCTTTCTAAAACAGAAAATGGACACAATTCAATGAATATCAATCAACAAAGATGTAAGAATATGCAGGCTATAAGAATATGTTTTAGGCTAGCTGTATTGGGGGCAGATGACTGAACTGCTCGATTTTGTGTCTGTAGGTATACAGACAAGGAGACATACAAAGTTATGTCAATTGGTTATGCAGACCACATTTACCATCCTCCTTCCTTACCTCGTCAATGAATATCCCATAGGCCTATACATAATGGACAAGGTAAGTGTATGAAAACCCTTACAAAAATCAAGATATGAATACTGTTGTGTGCATGTTTTCTTAATCTGTATAATAACAACAAAAAATGATTCACATACTTCACCTTCCCTACACCTCTGGTGAATATAACAGGAAATATGTTTGATCACCACCAAATCATTCTGGCTATGGATACGGAGAACATCAACATTAACACACCAGAGGATATACCCATTGGACTTAGGGCTCTGCTAGGTGTGTCACGGCCGATGCTGGAAGAAGACCAAGGTGCAGCGTAGTGAGCGTACATTTTCCTTTTTATTAAAAATGTCGCCAACAAAACAAACGAAAAACCACCATGAAGCTTACAGGGCTTAGTGTCACGAACAAAAGTCAACTACCCACACTGAAAGGAGGGAAAAAGGGCTACCTAAGTATGATTCCCAATCAGAGACAACAATAGACAGCTGTCCCTGATTGAGAACCATACCCGGCCAAAACATAGAAATAAAGAAACATAGAAAACAAAACATAGAATGCCCACCCCAAGTCACACCCTGACCAAACCAACTAGAGACATAAAAAGGCTCTAAGGTCAGGGCGTGACAGGACCCCCCCCCCCCCCCCCCCCCCCAAAGGTGCGGACTCCGGCCGCAAAACCTGAACCTATAGGGGAGGGTCTGGGTGGGCATCTATCCGCGGTGGCGGCTCAGGTGCGGGACGCAGACCCCGCGCCACCTCTGGCTCACCCCACTTTGGTGGCACCTCTGGTGCGGGGACCCTCGTCGCCGACCACGGACCGGGAACCCTCGCTGCGGGCCCCGGACCGGGAACCCTCGCTGCGGGCCCCGGACCGGGAACCCTCGCTGCGGGCCCCGGACCGGGAACCCTCGCTGCGGGCCCCGGACCGGGAACCCTCGCTGGAGGCTCCGGACCGGAGACCCTCGTTGCGGGCTTCGTGCCATGGATCATCACTGGAGGCTTCGTGCCGTGGATCATCACTGGAGGCTTCGTGCCGTGGATCATCACTGGAGGCTTCGTGCCATGGATCATCACTGGAGTAAGGAGACGTATTGGCAGTCTGGTACGTGGAGCTGCCACAGGGCTCACCAGGCTGGGGAGACATACAGGAGGCGTGGTTCTGGCAGCAGGCACAGGACTCACCAGGCTGGGGAGACAAATGAAAAACAACCGTGAAGCTTACAGGGCTTAGTGCCACTAACAAAAGTCAACTACCCACACTGAAAGGAGGGAAAAAGGGCTACCTAAGTATGATTCCCAATCAGAGACAACGATAGACAGCTGTCCCTGATTGAGAACCATACCCGGCCAAAACATAGAAATAAAGAAACATAGAAAACAAAACATAGAATGCCCACCCCAAATCACACCCTGACCAAACCAACTAGAGACATAAAAAGGCTCTCTAAGGTCAGGGCATGACAAGGAGTTTACCTCATATTTAGATTTTTTTTATTCTGCTTTGCCACTAAAATCATAATAAACACTGAGAACTCAAATATTGTGTTATTGTTATGTGTATTATTATTCATAATAATAAGGGAGGGGGTGTAGATCAAAAATGAACCCCAAAAGGTTCTTCAAAAGGTTATTCAAGGATCCATTAAAAAAAAATTTTTTTAAGAACTTATAGGGGTTCCCCCACAGTTTCAATTTGAAGAACCCCTAAAGGATACTCCAGAAACCTTTTCTTGTTAGAGTGTGGGGGGGAACAGCACAGTTCAAGGATACTGAGTGTCCTTTGTGTTTCATCATCCCATTACTTTCAGCTCACAATGGGAGTGCCCAGTTCATGAACTTTGAACTTTGTATCCTCAACCTCACCACCTTGCATCCAACCAATCACAAGGGAATTCTGCAATGCAAAATTGGCAGCACAATTTGAATGGCATCACAGAAACGTATGCATTTGTAGTTACAATTTACCTAAAGTACGCTGTGTGTATACTACATAAAAAAATCATAGTCTTTTCTGTCTCTTAAAACCCTCCATTTCATCCCTCCCTAATTTTTTATCATGTGACCCAAGGTCAACGGGAGGTCTATTTGACTTGTGCCTGAGCTACGACAGAAAGGACATGACAAAAGACTCCATCTATACAATCAGCTTTCGAACCTTTCCAGATGAGACTCCCATTAACCCCTGACACACACTCATAGTCTCTCTCTCACACATGCACACACTCGTCACTCCTCTTGCTTGTTCCTCTCAGAGCATTGTGTGTGAATCACATGACCTGAGCGGGAGCCTTCACCGTGGAGATGATTGATGGAGCTTTTAGTACCTATTTAGAATGAAGCTGTCTACACCGCTCTCTAATTACCCACTCCCTGATGTAGGCTGCTGCCCCACTTAATTGCTTTTTATTTGTTGATCTAGTTGAGCCCTTAGACCACGTGTCAAACTCATTCCACAGAGGTCTGAGTATCTGCAGGCTTTCACTCCTCCCTTGTACTTGATTGATTAATTAAGTTCACTAATTAGTAAGGAACTCACCTAGTTGTCTAGGGCTTAATTGAAGGGAAAAACCCAAAACCAGTAGACACTAGGCCGTCCATGGAATGAGTTTGACACCCCTGCCTTAAAGGCTCTACATGGTCAATCCATCATCTGCAGAGGCCATACAGCATTTACTGCGATACGGCCTCTGCAGAAGTCAGGGCATTTTCTTCTTGCTCTTCGCTGAACAGAGCAGAGCTGTTGTGAAGGAAGTTGTCAAGGAAGTGAGTTTGTGTTTATACAGGACCTCCCGCCCCCACCTACCGTCAACCAATCATGTCAATACGGAGTTATACGGAGCCCTCCGCATTGTTTCAAAAGGTCTAACATTCAGATCTGAATATGTTTCTAAAAGCTTCACCCACAGTGGAATTACAGCGTTTCTAATTAAGTGAGGGATTGGTTCGCCCTCTCCCACCTACGTGCCACCGCCGTTTCTCATCCATCAACTCAATCACAAGTATCACCTGGGCAGGACAGCAATTTATATGAGCTCTATCAGTTTGACAGGTCATCACTCAGAACAAATGAATAATTTTAAGCTGAAATAAAAGAAAGACTGACTACTTCAGGAATACCATCTGTAAATTCAGAGAACAGAATCTGTCATCGTTGCTTCTGCAGTATCACAGCCTCTGAAATATCACAAAGACTACCAGCCGCACCACAATGACCGCTCTAAACCCATAGAGTCTGGAGACAAGGCAGCGGGATGTCTGTCTGCTGTCGACAGTCCTATGGCTGGTTCACACATAACTCACAGAGTTGCACCCGCTGCCTACACCCCATAAATAAGCAGTGGCATGTATTCATGGATGCCAAGGGAATTCCCCAAAAAATGGACCAAGAAAAATAGAAGAAAACATAAATTATTTTATCTTTCCTCTCTGTTTTCATTATTTCCCTTAAATTTGCAAGAGGCTGAATGTATCTCACTGGAGAAAGCATCCGAGTGAGCGAAACAGTGTCCCTCTGTCTCTGTATGTGTAGGCCATCTACTGTATCTGATGCTGTCTGGTCATAAAGAGTACGACATTATTGCTGCAATTAGCATTGAATACAAGGGAAGCCAGTGAGCATTTGGCCTCACTTGATACATTATTTTTTTTTTTTTTAAACATTCAACCAAGGCTAAACTGAGTGAGCTCAACTGTGAATGGTCCTGGCGCACCAAAAAAAAGTATCAACGGAAACCAGTTTGGATTTGGCTTCCACCCTTTCAAACTGCATCAAAATAAATACATAATTGACATAAACATCTTGAATTGTTGCATGTTGTTGTCCTCTGATGGCTAGCTAGCTAGCTAAAATTGTCCCTTTCCTAAATTAGCCATGGATGGAGATAGGGATTTGGACTTGTGGTTTTACTTAATTCTCTGTACTGGCCAATGATTATAACAGCGATTCTGATCTAACCATAAATTCATACATTGTGCCCCTGGACTGAGAGGATAGAAGTTCAATATGTAATATGCTAAATGTAGAAGGCTAGATTTAGTTAACTACACTATATATACAAAGTATGTGGACGTCCCTTGAAATTAGTGGATTCGGCTATTTAACCCCCACCCGTTGCTGACAGGTGTATAAAATTGAACAGACAGCCATGCACACATCTCCATCGACAAACATTGGCAGTAGATTGGCCTTACTGAAGAGTTCAGTGACTTTCAACGTGACACCACCAAAGGATGCCACCTTTCCAACAAGTCAGTTCGTCAAATTTCTGCCTTGCAAGAGCTGCCCCGGTCAATTGTAAGTGCTCTTATTGTGAAGTGGAAATGTATAGGAGCAACAACGACTCAGTAGCGAAGTGGCAGGCTACACAAACTCACAGAACAGGACTGCCAAGTGCTGAAGCACATAGCACGACAAAATCAATTGTCCTCGGTTGCAACACTCACTACCAAGTTCCAAACTGCCTCTGGAAGCAACGTCAGCACAAGAACTGTTCGTCGGGAGCTTCATGAAATGGGTTTCCATGGCCGAGCAGTCGCACACAAGCCTAAGATCACCATGTGCAATGCAATGCGTTGGCTGGAGTGGTGTGAAGCTTGCCGCCAATGGACTCTGGAGCAGTGGAAACGCGTTCTCTGGAGTGAAGAATCACACTTTACCATCTGGCAGTCCGACAGACTAATCTGCGTTTGGCGGATGCCAGGAGAACGCTGCCTGCCAAATGCATAGTACTAGCTGTGAAGTTTGGTGGAGGAGGAACAATGGTCTGGGTTGTTTTTTCATGGTTCGGGCTAGGCCCCTTAGTTCCAGTGAAGGGAAATCTTAACACTAGAGCATACAATGACATTCTAGACGATTCTGTGCTTCCAACTTTGTGAAAACAGTTTGGGGAAGGCACTTTCCTGTTTCAGCAGGACAATGCCCCCATGCACAAAGTGAGGTCAATACAGAAATGGTTTGTTGAGATCAATGTGGAAGAACTTGACTGGCCTGCACAGAGCCCTGACCTCAACCCCATCGAACACCTTTGGGATGAATTGGAATGCTGACTGCGACCCAGGCCTAATCGCCTAACGTCAGTGTCCGACCTCACTAATGCTCTTGTGACTGAATGGAAGCAAGTCCCCGCAGCAATGTTCCAACATCTAGTGAAAAGCCTTCCCAGAGAGTGGAGGCTGTTATAGCAGCAAAGGGGGGACCAACTCCATATTAATGCCCATCATTTTGGAATGAGATGTTCGACGAGCAGGTGTCCACATACATTTAGTCATGTCGTGTAACTAACCCATGCCCATGAAAGGAAGTTAGGCTAGCGAGCAAGCATATTAGCCAGGTACCCTAGGACAACAAAAAATAAAAGTGTGCACTGTATGACAGAGTCATAGATTGTTTCGTCATAATGAAAGAGAGGAGGATGGCATTGGCGTTTCTCTACAATTAGGGTGAGTCAACATTCTTTCTTGCACGAACGCATGCACACACACACAAATCAGAACCATGGACAGCCAGATACTTAGCTTACGTTGACTGGACTAAATTGTTTTTGGTATATTTTAGTTGTCACTATATTAGACAAAGCATAGGCAATTAGATGATGTTGAAATGTTGAAGTTGAAATGATGCTGAAATAGTGGAGGCAGCTCCTGTTTTCTTTGCGACTTGTGGTAACTCTCCATGGTTCGAAATCAATAGTAGTTTAGTAGTCCGAAAATGTTGGAAACATCAACTTGCTTGACCATGCTGTAGGCCAGGTAACTGTTTGTTACATGCAATATGATTTGTGGACTTCACCGGACAGAGGTTGCTCTCCGGTTTTGTGATAAAACAAAGATGTTGTTGAATTTATTCTGCCACTGTGTCTTCTTATTGTCTCGGCCTTAGGCCTATATATCATGGTCACAAGGCTAGTTCTCAACTAATATGTTATAAAGCAAACAACGCAATTATCACAGCACATAGGTTGTAGTATGTCTTCTTTTTCTGGCTTGGCTTCCCCAGTGATTTTACTGACTCACCGTTAAATAAGACACCCTTTCTTGTGATAGTGTCAGCTTTATGTTTAGTCAATAAACTTTTCTCTGCTGGTGTGCTTTTACCAAGGGTGATTTTTTCAATATAGATCCACATGTATGGTGTAATCATACACGTTTATAATGTGGCTCGTCTTACTTCGCATACAATGGCCACGTCTATCAAATGTGTTTCAACTTTCTGTCTTACACGCACACACACAAGCAGTTGTCCCATCGTATCATTCATTCAAGACCTATTCCTCTCAGTAAACTAGTATTTCAGGCCATCTCAGCCTAAACATAGACAAAATCCCCATTTACTGAAGGAGCCAAACTGAGTTAGACTCTAAAACAAATAAGTTGTAGCTGCTAAAGTGTCGGGGGTGGTTTGAGTTAGTACAGGGAGGTAGGCCGTGACCGAGCCAGAGAATTACCATAGTAAGTGAGTGAGAAGCAGTGTGGTGCCTCTACATAACCCAGCAGCACACAGCTCTCTCCCTGCTCCTAATGACTCCAGAGGTGTAATGAAGACAAACCCGGGCAGAAATTAGCAGTGACATTAACTAAAACATTGATAAATAAACCACTAATAAAAAGGAGGGAGTGGGGGTGTGGAGGGGGAAGAGAAGGGAGAAGGGAAGTGATTAGTACAGTGCTCGGTGCAGAAACGTGCCGATTTATCTGTCTCGTTTCGTAGTTTCTCGAGACACACTGAAAACAGTAATGGCCAATGGTAAACGGATTTGCCTGGGAAAATCAATGCCCCATATGACCGTGTGTATGTTTGTCCGTGTTGTAACCGCACGGTGAACCCTCACTGTTCCTTTCCCCCTGCTGATCCGACTAATATCCTTAGCCTGTATGACTTATCTGTCTGTACCATGTGTGCACCGTCCTACGCTCCGAGAGCACACCATGATTGATGGGCTTTGCAGCCGGGAAAAAAAATAAGTGCTTAAGAAAAATGGGAGTCACACAAGACTTATTAAAACAACAATTCTTATGATAAGCAAAACACTTAGGAGAATTAAAGTTAAACATTAAATCCTTTTTTAATGATAACATTCATCTTGCAAGAATCTATATAATACATTTCACAGTAACCCTTTCTTATAAGCAGGATGTTTTTTAAATGACATTTTCTAGAAGATTTTCCAAAAACATGAAGCTGGTTAAAACTGCACATTTAAAAAACGGAAAATTCCCCGTTCCCCCATGCCCCCCCCCCTCTTCCTGCTGTATGTGTGGACTGTGTGGAGGTTATCAGTTAGGTGTGCCACCCTCATGCCCTCAGTCTCCTCATATGACGGGCGGCCCTGGAGTGTAAAAAAGAGTGATGATGCTGATGTTGTGCCATCCACCTCCCTCAACATCCCCCTTCCTCTCCTTCTCTCCTCTCCACCCACACCTCCTTCATCCTCTCTCGCAGAACCCCTCATCCCTTAATTTATCACCTGTCCCATCTCCCCCTCCTCCCTCCCTCTCTTCCCTCCCTCCCTTGCTCTAATTCTGGTTTAATAACTGCCGCCTCCATTCATCACAGTATCGATGGCTCTGACAGGCCGGCTAAAGCTCCCCTGTCCTTTCCTCACGCGGCCGTGGGGTCACCTGCAGGTCAGGCTGTCAATATGCACGCCCTGCACCTTTGTTCCTGGGAGTAAGATGCTGAAATGTACATACGCATACCACTCACATGAAAAAATACTACAATTTACTATAGAATTCTGTAGTAAACTGTAATATACTGTAGAATTTGCTATGGAATGTACTTACTATATGGGCTTTATGGGCTTCTGAGAGGCACAGCGGTCTAAGGCACTGCAGCTCAGTGCAAGAGGCGTCACTACAGTCCCTGGTTTGATTCCAGGCTGTATCACATACGGCCATGATTGGGAGTCCCATTGGGCGGCGCACAATTGACCCAGCATCGTCCGGGTTTGGCCGGGGTAGGCCGTCATTGCAAATAAGAATTTGTTCTTAACTGACTTGCCTAGTTAAATAAAAACAGAAAGAAATATGTATAGAGAATGTTGTAGTATACTGATTAATACTATAGTAAATACTACAGTAATCTCTGCAAAAACACTACACTTTTAACTATAGTAAATACTACTATGTACCTCATTTGCATATACCCCACTCATTCCCCTCCCCCATATCCCAATTTGTGCCACCCATAAGTGGTGGTGCCACACATAACTACTTGCCAAGTATAGACAATATGTTGTGTTCCATTAAGATTATAGAAAAGAGATGATGTAATGTGTGCTTCCTCTCTGGCCTCTAGGTCACCAGTTCACTGATTACCTTCACTATATATGTCACTCCCTTTGGTTCCTTCCCCAGGTGTCATTGTTTCTGTTCCAGTTTCATGTATGTGTGTTGTTCTTGTTTCTTGTTTTCATTTATTTATTAAATGATTCACTCCCTGAACTTGCTTCCCGACTCCCAGTGCACACGTCACAGAATGACGCCTCACCTAAGGGAAGCATCAGGGAGTGTTTTTTGTTGTTGTTTTGTTTCGGTGGGAATGACGTCGGGTCCGGGAGCCGCTACAGGCTCTCATGCCTCAGACAGATCGCCAGGCTCCCCTGCCTCCGCTGGTTTGTCAGGCTCTCAAGCCTCACCCGGGTCGCCAGGCTCCCCTGCTACAGTCGGCTCGTCGGGCTTTCATGCCTTCACCGGATCGCCAGGCTCCCCTGCTTCCCCCGGCTCGTCAGGCTCTCATGCCTCAGCCGGATCGCCAGGCCCCCCTGCCTCAGCTGGTCTGTCAGGTTCACGCACCCCAGCCGGCGACAGGTCCCATGCATCAGCAAGGGTGACCGGTCCGCTCCTGGGGCCGGATTCACAAAACCTTCTTAAGAAGAAATTTCTTCTTAACTGCCATTTTTTCCTTAACTATAGACTTAAGAAGAAAGTTAAGCAAAGTTGCTATTCCTCAATAAAGTTATTGGAAATGTTCTTAAGGTTTTTCCTGTTTCTTCCTAAGAAAAAAGTTAAGAAGAAATGGGATTCTTAATAATAATGCTTTAGGATTTCTTCTTGGAAATGTACTTAACTTTAGGACAGCTAAACCCTTGTCTTGAGACGAATGGATACTTTTGTAAACATCAACGTTTTCTTGCACCACAGACACAGTTGGCTACCAGATATTTAAATACAGCAAGAAAACAAATTAAACAATATATTACAATATTCTAGAAGTGTTAAAGAGCAAGCGTTATCTCGTCAATTTGCAAAGAAGAACTTGGCTAACTTAGCGAACGTTAACGTCGTTAGCTATGCTGTTGGCTATAATGTCGGGACGCGTTGGCTAGCTACCTAACTTACCGGTTGCGCAGTCCCTCTACCACCATCTCTCCTATCATGGACGATACCTTCTCCTCCAGCTGGTTCACATTAATGGTCTCTCAGCTCCCTTCTTCTTAGCAGCCGACTTGATGTCGGACCACTTCTTTTTTACGGTGTCACTGTCCTTTGCCATACCCCCGACGGCAGAGACAGACTCGGCCACTCTTGCCCAACTTCTCTTTTTGATGTCTGCAGTGACCCCGCAGTAATCAAGTCTCCCCAACAGCAACCTTTCCCTGGCTGCTATTTCCTTCACCATCATTTCAAGCTCTTGTTTGCTGAAGTTTCTATTGCGCTTTCCTTGGTTATCCATTTTTGATTTTGATGTACCGTAGCTGTCACGTTCTGACCATAGTTCTTGTGTGTTTTGCTTGTTTTAGTGTTGGTCAGGACGTGAGCTGGGTGGGCATTCTATGTTGTGTGTCTAGTTTGTCTGTTTCTATGTTTGGCCTAATATGGTTCTCAATCAGAGGCAGATGTTTTGTGTTGTCTCTGATTGGGAATCATATATAGGTGGCTTGTTTTGTGTTGGGATTTTGTGGGTGGTTGTTTCCTGTCTCTGTGTTTTCTCTGCACCAGATAGGGCTGTATCGGTTTGCCACATTTTGTAAGTGTTCACTGTTTAATCGTCATTATTAAATATGTTGAGCACAAGCTACGCTGCGTCTTGGTCCGATCCCTGCTACACCTCCTCTTCAGACGAAGAGGAGGAAGGCTGCCGTTACAGTAGCTAACATTAGTCTGGCTATAATATGTGAAAAATAAAAAATAAATTGTGTGTGTATAAAGGGTTTGCGAGCCAACTAAAACATTTTTATTCTTGAGACATAAAGCAAAAAAATGTATGTAATAAAATGTAAATATCAACACTTTATTATAGTGGGCCAAATCCTATCATCCCTGTCACATAGGCTTATTTATTAGTTTCAAGCACATCACTAATGTCAATACCACATAAGAAGATATTTACGAAGTTCTTAAGATATTTACGAAGTTCCTAAGAAAACTACGAATTCCTAAGAACATTTTGAGGAATTGCATTTACGAACTATCTTATGAAGTTCTTATTTTTTGTCTTAAGCAGCTAAAGTTTTTTTGTAAGTAATGTTTTGTGAATCTGGCCGCTGATCCCCGGGATCGTCCCTTTGGTTGGCGTCCTGCGGCTGGAGCTGAACACGCCGGGGAGGGGGTACCATCACGTATGCTCTCTTCGGCGCTCTAGGTCGCCATGCTCCCACGTCTCAGCCGGACTGACAGGTTTCCCGCGCCTCAGCAGAGGTGACCGGCCTACTCCTGATCCCCGAGATCGTCACTTTGGTCGGCATCCTGCGGCTGGAGCTGAACACGCCGGGGAGGGGGTACCATCACGTATGCTCTCTTCGGCGCTCTAGGTTGCCATGCTCCCACGTCTCAGCCGGACTGACAGGTTTCCCGCGCCTCAGCAGAGGTGACCGGCCTACTCCTGATCCCCGAGATCGTCACTTTGGTCGGCATCCTGCGGCTGGAGCCGCGCGTCGGGGAGGGGGTACTGTCACGTGTGCTCCCTCTCCGGCCTCTAGGTCACCAGGCTGCTCGTTAGGGTGTACACCTGTCACCATAGTTACACGCACCTGCACGTCATCAGACTCACCAGGATTCCATCACTTCCCTGATTAACTTCCCTATATATATCACTCCCTTTGGTTCCTTCCCCAGGCATCATTGTTTCTGTTCCAGTTTCATGTCTGTGCGTTGTTCGTGTTTCTTGTTTTGTGTAATGTTTTCATTTATTTATTAAATGATTCACTCCCTGAACTTGGTTCCCGACTCCCAGCACACACGTTACAGCTGGAAT
The DNA here is from genome assembly GCF_016432855.1 of Salvelinus namaycush. Lineage (NCBI taxonomy): Eukaryota > Metazoa > Chordata > Actinopteri > Salmoniformes > Salmonidae > Salvelinus > Salvelinus namaycush. Next base: position 34,340,563 of record NC_052308.1, read on the forward strand.
GCTGTGTGTTCTTTAGTCTTTCTCCATTAGGTTTCCTCAAGTAGAAAGACTCCACTTCTTTGTCAAAAAATTATATTTTGAAAACAATAGTGAACACTAGAGTAATTTCTACAAAAACACTATGGTGAATACTACAGTATATAGAGTGGTGAGGAATGTCTGGAAGTGACCTCATTTATTTTCTGTATTTCTCACTCAAACATTGTTTTAAGCTTTGTGTTACTATTGACAGTAAAAGCTGATTTCAGGATTGTACAGTGCATTCGGAAAGTATTCAGACCCCTTCCCTGTTTCCACATTTTGTTACGTTACATCCTTATTCTAAAATGGATTAAATATTTGTTTTTCCTCATCAATCTACACACAATAGCTCATAATGACATAGCAAAAACATGTTTTTAGAATAAGGCTGTAACGTAACAAAATGTGGAAAAAGTCAAGGGGTCTGAATACTTTCTTGTGACTCCCTGTTGGCCCAGGCAGCCTTGGTTCATGGAGATGATTCGCCTACGGGGACCCGTGGAAACTCCCGTTGTGCAGGGACCTGTTGTCACAGGTGCACGGGCAGGTTTGGCAAGCGAGGCCAGAGATTTGGTTCCTATGGGCCTGGGCTCTAAGAGGGCCAATCTGATGGCTAGAGGTTTACCTCCAAGTGTTATGGCTACCATTCAGTCTGCAATGGTGCCCTCCACAAGAGGGCTGTATGCGTATTAGTGGCAAGCGTTTGAGCTCTTTCAAACATTCTGCACTTTAAAGGTGTACATAGCCGCTGTCTCAGCGTGTCATGTGGGAATTGACAGGACCCTGGCTCACCACCTGGTGGTGCGGTTCCTAAAAGGTGTATGTCATCTCAGACCGGTCTCTAAACTACCGGTCGCCCACATGGGAGTTGCCGCTAGTTTTGGAGGCACTGTGTTCGGCCCTCTTTGAGCCTCTGGATTCGGTGGATCTGAAGATCCTCTCCTACAAAACATCCCTGCTCAGGACTTTAGCCTCGGCTAAACCTGTTGGGGACCTACACCCTTCCTGTACTAATTTCGCCCCGGGCGACTCTAAGGGGATGTTGTGTCCAAATGCAGCCTTCGCCCCGAAAGTCATGGCTATGCCCTACAGGTCCTTAGCTTTTGAGCTATTTCCCTTTTTCGCCTCCTCCTTTTGCTTCTGAAGAGCAACAGAGGTTACATGCCATGTGTCCGGTGTGAGCTTTATGCACCTACATTGAACGGACCTGGGATATCCAGCTATGTGACCAACTTCTTGTCTGTTTTGCTAATCCAGCTCGTGGCAGGGCGCTCTCTAAGCAGTATCTCTCTCACTGGATTGTAGAGGCTATCTCCCTGGCATACAGCAGCAAGGGGCAAGGGTGACCTAACGGTGTACAAGCCCACTCCACAAGGGGTCTGGCAGCATCTTGGGCATTGTTTAAAGGGTAGCCTGTAGGAGATATTTGCGCTGCGGCGAGTTGGGCATCACCACACACTTTTGTGAGGTTGTATCGTTTGGATGTCACTGCTCCCAGTATATTACACAGTGTGCTTACGGCTGCGACAGGGGAAAGTCACTAGGCAGAGGGCCATGTTTGCAATACCCAGACTGACGCATCTGGCAGGGTCAGGTTTGGGTGGTCTGCCATGGGCAATTTAATTTAGTATCCGTTGGTGTCAGCTTGGGGCGTGATTATATTCACCATAGTATGTTGTACCAAAGTTGACTGACTGAAAGGGAACATAACGATATGACTATAACTACTGTTCCCTGAAGGAGGGAAATGAGGTACAACACCTGTTTGGCCCCGCACCGCCCATTCCTAGGCTGGGTGAAGAGCGGTATTAAATTGAAGGAATGAATCCGAGCCTCACGTTTATCACCTGTGGAAGGCGGGGGTTCCAGCGAGGCGTGGATTTCATTGGCCTTGTCAGGCTTGATTGTAGATCCTTCAACCGAAGTCATGAGAGTGCGACTCCCCATAGTATGTTGTACCTGGTTTCCCTCCTTCAGGGAACAATAGTTATAGTCATAACGTTACGTTTGTTGAATAGTCATGATTGGTTCGAGATATCTGTCGTAAGACGACGGTGGCAAAGAATATCATTGAGGGGATTCTATTAATGCCCCAGGTGAACCGGGTTAGCATTGATTGAATTTGTTTTGAAACCGGGCTGCTTCCTGGTGGTGAGCCGGGTGGCTCACCGGTGCCCCATGCAAAGCATTAACTCATAAAAACGCATATATCGCTTTACCTGCTTTCCACAGGAAAACTGCTATGAACATTTAACATATATGTAAAAAATACATGTTTTATGTTTCTGAATGATTCATTATGCTGTTTTGTTGACATTATGGCCCAGTGATGCTCGATTTGAGCAGGGCGTCCTCCCTAACCACTTTTGCCCGGCAATGTGACGGCCCATAGCGCGATTTACCCTGATTCAGTCTAATCGAAATTCCTCAGTGCTACTTAACGTGGACCTGAGTTCAGTTTTGAGATCCACCAGCATCACTGGCACAGCGTTAGCTAGACGTTTCTGACTGGTCTTGAAACTGTGACTACGGGCAGCCTCTCCCCACTTGGCTCGATGGGATATGTAGTGATTTTGCCAACACAGACAGATATGTACACAGTCTTGTAACCTTAACCTTTTCTCAACTGACTATCGTATTTGTTGATTAAATCAGACTTTATTAATATAATGAGTAATCCAGGAATGTAACGAGTTAATTGACATGAGAAAACTAGAGAAAATTGCAACTCTACTGAGCGCAATGACTACAATGAATGGCTAAGTTACTTCTGTAGCTCCTCCTTCTCACCTCTCTATTATAGTCTGCAAAAACACTAAAGTAAATACTACTGTATACTACAGTCTGCAAAAACACTACTGTTAATACTACAGTATACTAGAATCCACAAAAATACTAATAACTATAGTATATACTCCAGGTTTTCTTTTACTACAGTATTTATACCATAGTTATCAGTAAATACTACAGTGAATACTACAGTAAAGTCCGCATCAACACTACAGTGAGTACTGCAGTATTTATACCATAGTATACTATAGTATTTTTTCATGTGGGCACATACAAACACCAATACATCATGAGTCAAGTGGACTCTCTTGTTTGAAAAGCAACAAGCAAGCTACAAATACCAAGTCAAACATTATGTTGAAGGGATCAGTCTTGAAATGGCAAATGACGCACTTGAGAAACAACAGCATCGATTAAAGAATTAGACTGGACCATATTTGAGGAGTTATTTTCTTCCCTCATTTACCATAATGCTGATTTTACCATAATGTGTGACTTACCTATAGGTAACTGCCAAAATAAAGGAAACACCAACAAAGTATTTTAACAGGGCATTGGGCCACCACGAACCAGAACAATACACCTTGGCATAAGTTCTACAAGTGCCTGGAACTCTATCGGACGGATACGACACCATTCTTCCATGAGAAATTCCATCATTTGGTGTTTTGTTGATGGAAAACAGCGTCTCAGGCGCCGCTCCAGAATCTCCCATAAGTGTTCAGTTGGGTTGAGATCTGGTGACTGGCTTATATAGTTTTCATGCTCATCAAACCATTCAGTGACCACTCGTGCCCTGTGGATGGAGCATTGTCATCCTACGGGGGCATAGCCATGGTAGCCTAAATAATGGCCTGACCAGCGTTTTTGTACATGACCCAAAGCATGATGGGATGTTAATTGCTTAATTAACTCAGTAATCACACCTGTGTGGAAGCACCTGCTTTCAATATACTTTGTAACCCTCATTTACGCAAGTGTTTCCATTACTGTGGCAGTTACCTGTATGAGCAACATTTGTGTGTCAAAACAGATGTATGGAATACTGTGGCATAAAACAAACCCCTCTATTGTCAGCCACCATCTTGCCAGGCCGTTTTCTCTCCACAGCACAGCAGCTGAACTTCACCCAAACCCACAGCCAGGGCCCATACCACAGCACACAGGGGGGTGCTTACTGTGGAGTGTGTGTGTGTTTGTGTGTGTTGTACTGCAGGACTAATCCACAGATCCGCGTCCCATTGGCAAGGCTCATTGAGCTAATTAATAATGCGGCACGAAACAGAGCGGGATGGGAGTCATTAGGGAGCTGCAGCTGTGCTCTCTCAGCCCTGTGGTGTTGTGCCAGTGTGTGTTTATTGTGTGTATGAGAGAGATAAAGAATGCAAGGGAGCTTGTGTGCGTTTTTGTGATTGTATTATATGAAAGTGTGTGTGTGTATGAGTGAGCGTGGGGAGGGGGATGATGTGAGAATGCACACATACATGACTACATGTGTCACGGCAGAGACGAGAGTTCAGATAGAGTGCCTGCATTTGGATACATGTGACTTTGAGTGTGTGACTGCAGGTGCTTTGAAGTAAGAGAGTGAGAGAGATAGAGTTTGTGTGTGAGAGAGAAATAATGGCCATTTTACAGACACCCAGTCCCGCCTCACCAAGCCCTCCCCAGACAGACACGTCCTCCTGACAAACTCAGTTAAGATGGCAGCCCCTTTCCTCTCTCACACACATGCACCCTGCAGTGGAGAGGGCCGCCGCTGGTGTGTATGATGTATTCATTATCCAGGATCAAGACAAACAACATCACACCACACTCCTGGTGACTGGGAGACATTGTGATTGGAGTCAAAATAGGAACAGAGAGTATTCATGGAAGTCCTTTACACTAAGTTCCTTATGACAGTGCAATTTAGTTACTCCATTCTATTAGCATGTTGTTACACAGCACTACCTTGTAATGACTCACTAAGCCATAGCGTATAATACAAATTACTGGCTTATCAAAAAAATTGAATAATGAGAATGCAGTATATAGTCAATTTATTGCGTTACAAAATAAATGTAACATAGTGGAAATTAAGGCATTGTACAAAAACATTAATTATAACAATGCCAGAGAAAACTCAAGGCAATGAGAAATGTACATCTATAAAAAAATAAGGACAAGACAAAAATCTTTCAAACAAAACACTAACTTCAAGTACAAACTAAAGTACATCACAACCCCATAGTATAAGATGAATTCCATGCATATAGAAAAATATCATTCTTATTAAGGGACCACCTGATTTAGGTTCACACACACACACACACACACACACACACACACACACACACACACACACACACACACACACACACACACACACTTGAACACTTGCTATGTGGCATTTTGTCTGAGTTGTTCAGAATGGTGTGTAAGGGAGGAAGCATCATTGGAGAGGAACCTGCAAGGAGGACTGTACACTTGAGCCCCTTTTCCATTACAAGCTTAACCTCCATTACAAGCTTAACCTGAGTGGTATAACAACATGGTGCAAGAACATTTGAGTGCCCTTTATGTCATCAACAAGGGCTTATTCTTATTCATACATGACCTAATGGGGTGTACGTTACAGAGAGGGCTTTATACGTACTATGCACTAGTGTGGGTATACAGTAGGACATTGACAGTCAGAACTTTCTTCGTAATGGTAGGATGCCAACAGAGGAAGAGACTGCAGAAGTCCTTCCAAGATGTAACAAAGATAAGGACAGGGCATCCCCATACATACAGCATCAGCAAAGGTCAATCGTTGGCTTGAACATGTACTAAATTGGTCAAAGGAGAAACATTGCTATTGCATTGCTGTTACAAAGGCCACAAAAAAACTGAAACTAGTCTACATTCACTCCCAATTTGCAAACCACTGCTGAGACCAAGTGGGAAACAAGAACAACTACCATAATGACCACAAGAAGGACCCTGGTTTAAATTGAGAGTAAGATGTCATTAGCCTCAGGCTATATCAGTGGTTCCCAAACGTTTTCACTCGGCCCCCGTTCCTCATTGGGGAACACCCCTGCATATTTTTTTTTGGGGGGGGGGGCATGCCCCTCCTCCCGAACACTCACCCCCCCCAAGGGTCACGCCCCACTGGGCTACATCATGAAGGCAACATAAAGTCATGGCTCTTCATAATAGCGGGTCATTATTGGTAACAAGCTCTGCTGTTTGAGACTGGGTGAGGGAATAGAAAACTCATTAGGAGGTGTGACTGACAAACTACGTTTACCTGGAATATATAGTGAGGTATTTCTTAGCCAGATCTGGGTGTAATTGCTTCAAGGTAATATGCTACAGAATGTCCTCACAAAGGTCAGAGGTCAGAGACAGGGCAGCTGTCTACATGCTGTGAGGTAGTACACACCACAGTGAGGTAAATACAGACATCATTTATCTTCTCTGTAATGGATATAACAAGATCTGAGGAGAGTCATTGTGATGCAGTATGCCTCCACATGGCCTATAAACATGAGAGCTCTGGGGGAAATGCTGCTCAACCAGGAACTGCTGTGTGAGAGGGCCTGGGAGAGCAGAGAGGCAGGACAACACCATCTGACAGCAATGTTACAGCAGAGTGATGAGTCATTGAACAATTTGTAAACAAATTGATGCCCTCCACTCGTACCTCCATGCCCGCAGCCGAGAGGGCTTGCTGTGCTTGCTGCTCTGCCACTCTGCCAACCACAATCCCCATGGTCACGCCCAGGGCAGCCACGGCCTGGCACAGTGCTATGTCACAGGGGGCACAGGAGGGCCTCACATTCCCCAATGACTAGCTCGGGGGGCATCAGGTTCTTGCCGGTGGTACCCATGAACACGTGGGCACAGGTTGTGTACGAAGAAATGGCAGAATAATACAGCTGGCTCAGCACACAGCTTGCGGAAGAAGTTCCAGAAATGGGTGACTCTCACTTCCCTCTGAATGCAGGCCATGCCTTTAATTAGTCGCTTTGGGTGCTGCGAAGGGGGATGTCCCACCTCACCAGTGATCTTCAGCCAATCATGGACATGGTTCACCTTACCAATGGGGACCTGAGAGCAGAGGACTGATGATTAGGTGGATAATAATACAATACTCTACTTTACTGTGAATTTGATCAGATTCAAACAGAGTGGACAATGTTATTTAAACATTCTTCATGTGTACCCTTTAATATCCTTTTCATCCCAATTCCAGACCTTTCCATTCTGCAATGGTGAAGATGAAAATGACCAGTATTCATACATGATAAGAGTTTATATTGTCCTCTATCAACCAAAATCTTTAGAAGGCTACTATTTACCTTTTGCCACTTACAGCAACGACCTTGGAAAGAGTGCAGAGTAGAGGGGCCTTGAATGGAAGAACTAGGCTAACAAATCACGTGCATTCCAGTGGCAAACCACGACCCTGGAAAGAGTGCAGCGTAGAGGGGCCTTAAATGGAAGAACTAGGCTAACAAACCACCAGCATTCGTTGACCTGCTTGCACATCCTTACCCCGGCCTGAGCCATGCCGAAGCGTCCCGGGTTCATCGGACAGACGCGGCGGACAGCCGAAGGGAATCGTCTGTCCGGAGCAACAGTATGTCTAATCGAAGCAGCAGTGCAGTTCGCAGGCATACTCTAGTGGATTGTAGCGCACGGGCTCACTTAACGACAGCTGGCGAAGGTGAACGTTCAGCTCCAACTCCACGTGCAGAAAACGGGAGGGTACCATGGAACCGTACAACATTGACCACCTGACGCAGTGTGAGTGAACAAATGTTGTTCTCCTCCGGTTCGTCCTTCTCCACAACTCCCTTTCCATCCCTGCAGACAAAGAAAGCAATGTTATTTAGCTTATTAATGGGAGTGCTAACTCAGTTAGCCCTCAACGTTAGCGGCTATTACATTCATTATCCACATACACAATTACGAGTTATTTTAAAGTAGGCATAACAGTGATAATGCGCAGCTCTCTTATACCAGAACGGCTGCATTACTGTCTTTAAAACAGCACCTTTGTCGCTGTAGTTGCACTGTACCTTTGGAGTTCATGTGTGTTCATCTTGAACGGATGTCTTCCGGCAACAAAGCCAAGCAGTTGCATTCTGGGAGTGGTAGTTCCACGCAGATAGGCTACTAGCCATTCTAAACGAGGTGGTGATTTTTGTTTTATGTAAACAGCACCACCTACCGTTGACTGCACTAATATCAAATGGCATGTTTCTACGGGAACACAGAAGTATGCCTATTTTATCCTGTTTCAAAGCTCAATGGTTTCCCGTCTCTGATAAGAGTGTCCTCGGATCTGTACAGAGACGGGTTCAACAAAACGACACACACACACACACATCACGCATTCATGCACACACTTAAATAGGTAACACTACAAACAAAAGCTATAGTGAATATGGTAGTCTGTTTACTTGGAGCCATCCTCTCTCTCCCTCTCTCTCTCTCTCTCTCCCTCTAATTCAATTTAATTTAATGGCTTTATTGGCATGGGAAACATATGTTAACATTGCCAAAGTAAGTGGAGTAGATAATAAACAAAAATGAAATAAACAATAAAAATAAACAGTAAACATTACACTCACAGAAGTTCCAAAAGAATAAAGACATTTCAAATGTCATATTATGTCTATATACAGTGTTGTAACAGGAAAATAAATAAACATAAATATGGGTTGTATTTTCAATGGTGTTTGTTCTTCACTGGTTGCTCTTTTCTTGTGACAACAGGTCACAAGTATTACTGCTGTGATAGCACACTGTGGTATTTCACCCAGTAGATATGGGAGTTTATCAAAATTGTGTTTGTTTTCTAAATCTTTTTGGGTCTGTGTAATCTGAGGGAAATATGTGTCTCTAATATGGTCATACATTTGGCAGGAGGTTAGGAAGTGCAGCTCAGTTTCCACCTCATTTTGTGGGCAGTGGGCACATAGCGGCCTCTCACAAATAAAAAAATATCAATTTTTATTTGTCACATGCGCCAATACAACAGGTGTAGACCTTAAGGTGAAATGCTTACTTACAAGCCCTTAAGAAATAAATAAGTGTTAAGAAAGTATTTAGTAAATAAACTGAAGTAAACAATAAATAGATAAAAAAAAATACAAATTATTAAAAAGAAGAAAATTGAAAAATAAAAAATTATTAAAGAGCAACAATATAATAACAGTAACGAAGCAACAGTTGAAGTCGGACGTTTACATACACCTTAGCCAAATACAATCAAACTCAGTTTATCACAATTACTGACATTTAATCCTTGTAAAAATTCCCTGTCTTATGTCAGTTAGGATGGCCACTTTATTTTAAGAATGTGAAATGTCAGAATAATAGTAGAGGGATTTATTTCAGATTTTATTTCTTTCATCACATTCCCAGTGGGTCAGAAGTTTACATACACTCAATAAGTATTAAGTAGAATTGCCTTTAAATTGTTTAACTTGGGTCAAACGTTTCAGGTAACCTTCCACAAGCTTCCCACAATAAGTTGGGTGAATTTTGGCCCATTCCTCCTGACAGAGCTGGTGTAACTGAGTCAGGTTTGTAGGCCTCCTTGCACGCACACGCTTTTTCAGTTCTGCCCACAAATTTTCTATAGGATTGAGGTCAGGGCTTTGTGATGGCCATTCCAATACCTTGACTTTATTGTCCTTAAGCCATTTTGCCACAACTTTGGAAGTATGCTTGGGGTCATTGTCCATTTGGAAGACCCATTTGCGAACAAGCTTTAACTTCCTGGCTGATGTCTTGAGATGTTGCTTCAATAAATCCACATAATTTCCCCTTCCTCATCATGCCATCTATTTTGTGAAGTGCACTAGTCCCTCCTGCAGCAAAGCACCCCCACAACATGATGCTGCCACCCCTGTGCTTCACGGTTGGGTTGGTGTTCTTCGGCTTGCAAGCCTCCCCCTTATTCCTCCAAACATAACGATGTTATGGCCAAACAGTTCTATTTAAAAAAATATATAATTTTACCCCCTTTTCGTGGTATCCAATTGTCTCATCGCTACAACTCCCGTACGGGCTCGGGAGAGACGAAGGTCAAAAGCCATGCGTCCTCCGAAACAACCCAACCAAGCCGGACTGCTTCTTAACACAGCGCGCCTCCAACCCGGAAGCCAGCCGCACCAATGTGTCGGAGGAAACACCGTGCACCTGGCTACCTTGGTTAGCGCGCACTGCGCCCGGCCCACCACAGGAGTCGCTGGTGCGCGATGAGACAAGGATATCCCTACCGGCCAAACCCTCCCTAACGACGCTAGGCCAAATTGTGCGTCGCCCCACGGACCCCCCGGTCGCAGCCAGCTGCGACAGAGCCTGGGCGCGAACCCAGAGTCTCTGGTGGCACAGCTAGCGCTGCGATGCAGTGCCCTAGACCACTGCGCCACCCGGGAGGCCCAGTTCTATTTTTGTTAAATCAGACCAGAGGACATTTCTCCAAAAAGTACGATCTTTGTCCCCATGTGCAGTTGCAAACCGTAGTCTGGCTTTTTTATGGTGGTTTTGGAGCAGTGGCTTCTTCCTTGCTGAGCGGCCTTTCAGGTTATGTGGATATAGGACTCGTTTTACTATGGTTATAGATACTCTTGTACCTGTTTCCTCCAGCATCTTCACAAGGTCCTTTCCTGTTTTTCTGGGATTGATTTGCGTTTTTCACACCAAAGTACGTTCATCTCTAGGAGACAGAACGCGTCTCATTCCTGAGCAGTATGACGGCTGCGTGATCCCATGGTGTTTATACTTGCGTACTATTGTTTGTACAGATGAACGTGGTACCTTCAGGCATTTGGAAATTGCTCCCAAGGATGAACCAGACTTGTGGAGGTCTACAATTGTTTTTCTGAGGTCTTGGCTGATTTCTTTTGATTTTCCCATGATGTCAAGCAAAGAGGCACTGAGTTTGAAGGTAGGCCTTGAAATACATCCACAGGTACACCTCCAATTGACTCAAAGATCCACAGGTACACCTCCAATTGACTCAATTTTCTGGAATTTTCCAAGCTGTTTAAAGGCACAGTCAACTTAGTGTATGTAAACTTCAGACCTACTGGATTTGTGATACAGTGAGTTATAAGTAAAATAATCTGTCTGTAAACAATTGTTGGAAAAATTACTTGTGTCATGCACGAAGTAGATGTCCTAACCGAATTGCCAAAACTATAGTTTGTTAACATGAAATTTGAGGAGTGATTGAAAAATGAGTGTTAATGACTCCAACCTAAGTGTATGTCAACTTCCGACTTCAACTGTATATACAGGGGGTACCGGTTCCGGGGGGGGGGGGTTAAAGCAAATAGCCCGGTTAGCCATTTGGTTAACTGTTCAGGAGTCTTATGGCTTGGGGGGAGAAGCTGTTAAGAAGCCTTTTGGACCTAGACTTGGTGCTCTGGTACCGCTTGCCGTGCAGTAGCAGAGAGAACAGTCTATGACTAGGGTGGCTGGGGTCTTTGACAATTTTTAGGGCCTTTCTCTGACATCACCTAGTATAGAAGTCCTGGATGGCAGGAAGCTTGGCCCCAGTGATGTACTGGGCCGTACGCACTACCCTCTGTAGTGCCTTGCAGTCGGAGGCCGAGCAGTTGCCATACCAGGCAGTGATGCAACCAGTCAAGATGCCCTCGATGGTACAGCAGTATAACTTTTTGAGGATCTGAGGACCCATGCCAAATCTTTTCAGTCTCCTGATGGGGAATAGGTGTTGTCGTGCCCTCTGCACAACTGTCTTTGTGTGTTTGGACCAGGAAAGTTTGTTGGTGATGTGGACACCAAGGAACTTGAAGCTCTCATCCTGCTCCACTACAGCCCCATAGATAAGAATGGGGGTGTGTTCGGCCCTCCATTTTCTGTAGTCCACGATCATCTCCTTTGTCTTGATCACGTTGAGGGAGAGGTTGTTATCCTGGCACCACACTGCCAGGTCTCTGACCTCCTCCCTATAGGCTGTCTCATCGTTGTCAGTGATCAGGCCTACCACTGTTGTGTCATCGGAAAACTTAATGATGATGTTGGAGTCATGGGTGAACAGGGAGTACAGGAGGGGACTGAGCACGCACCCCTGAGGGGCCCCCGTGTTGAGGATCAACGTGGCAGATGTGTTGTTATCTGCCCTTACCACCTGGGGGCGGGCTGTCAGGAAGTCCAGGATCCAGTTGCAGAGGGAGGTGTTTAGTACCAAGTGTCCTTAGCTTAGTGATGAGCTTTGAGGGCACTATGGTGTTGAACGCTGAGCTGTAGTCAATAGCATTCTCACATAGGTGTTCCTTTTGTCCAGGTGGGAAAGGGCAGTGTGGAGAGCAGTATAGATTGCATCATCTGTGGATCTGTTGGGGCATTATCCAAATTGGAGTGGGTCTAGGGTTTCTGGGATAATGGTGTTGATGAGAGCCATGACCAGCCTTTCAAAGCACTTCATGACTACAGATGTGAGTGCTATGGGTCGGTAGTCATTTAGGGAGGTTACCTTGATGTTCTTGAGCACAGGGACCATGGTGGTCAGCTTGAAACATGTTGTTAAAAAAATATCTACAGTATATCACAAAAGTGAGTACACCCCTCACATTTTTGTAAATATTTGGGTATATCTTTTCATGTGACAACACTGAAGAAATGACACTTTGCTACAATGTAAAGTAGTGAGTGTACAGCTTGTATAACAGTGTAAATTTGCTGTCCCCTCAAAATAACTCAACACACAGCCATTAATGTCTAAACCGCTGGCAACAAAAGTGAGTACACCCCTAAGTGAAAATGTCCAAATTGGGCCCAAAGTGTCAAGATTTTGTGTGGCCACCATCATTTTCCAGCACTGCCTTATCCCTCTTGGGCATGGAGTTCACCAGAGCTTCACAGGTTGCCACTGGAGTCCTCTTCCACTCCTCCATGACGACATCACAGAGCTGGTGGATGTTAGAGAGCTTGCACTCCTCCACCTTCCGTTTGAGGATGCCCCACAGATGCTCAATAAGGTTTAGGTCTGGAGACATGCTTGGCCAGTCCATCACCTTTACCCTCAGCTTCTTTAGCAAGGCAGTGGTTGTCTTGGAGGTGTGTTTGGGGTCGTTATCATGTTGGAATACTGCCCTGCGGCCCAGTCTCCGAAGGGAGGGGATCATACTCTGCTTCAGTATGTCACAGTACATGTTGGCATTCATGGTTCCCTCAATGAACTGTAGCTCCCCAGTGCCGGCAGCATTCATGCAGCCCCAGACCATGACACTCCCACCACCATGCTTGTCTTTGTACTCCTCACCTGGTTGCCGCCACACACGCTTGACACCATCTGAACCAAATACGTTTATCTTGGTCTCATCAGACCACAGGACATGGTTCCAGTAATCCATGTCCTTAGTCTGCTTGTCTTCAGCAAACTGTTTGCGGGCTTTCTTGTGCATCATCTTTAGAAGAGGCTTCCTTCTGGGACGACAGCCATGCAGACCAATTTGATGCAGTGTACGGCGTATGGTCTGAGCACTGACAGGCTGACCCCCCACCCCTTCAACCTCTGCAGCAATGCTGGCAGCACTCATACATCTATTTCCCAAAGACAACCTCTGGATATGACGCCGAACACGTGCACTCTACTTCTTTGGTCGACCATGGCGAGGCCTGTTCTGAGTGGAACCTGTCCAGTTAAACCTCTGTATGGTCTTGGCCACCGTGCTGCAGCTCAGTTTCAGGGTCTTGGCAATCTTCTTATAGCCCAGGCCATCTTTATGTAGAGCAACAATTATTTTTTTCAGATCCTCAGAGTTCTTTGCCATGAGGTGCCATGTTGAACTTCCAGTGACCAGTCAGTATGAGAGAGTGTGAGAGCGATGACACCAAATTTAACACACCTGCTCCCCATTCACACCTGAGACCTTGTAACATTAACGAGTCACATGACACCGGGGAGGGAAAATGGCTAATTGGGCCCAATTTGGACATTTTCACTTAGGGGTGTACTCACTTTTGTTGCCAGCGGTTTAGACATTAATGGCTGTGTGTTGAGTTATTTTGAGGGGACAGCAAATGTACACTGTTATACAAGCTGTACACTCACTACTTTACATTGTAGCAAAGTGTCATTTCTTCAGTGTTGTCACATGACAAGATATACTCAAATATTTACAAAAATGTGAGGGGTGTACTCACTTTTGTGATATACTGTATATATATATTTCACCTTTATTTAACCAGGTAGGCTATTTGAGAACAAGTTCTCGTTTACAACTGCGACTTGGACAAGATAAAACAAAGCAGTTCGACACATACAACAACACAGAGTTACACATGGAATAAACAAACATACAGTCAATAATACAGTATAAAAAAATAAGTATATATACAGTGTGTGCAAATGAGGTAAGATTAAGGGAGGTAAGCCAATAAAAATGGCCATAGTGGCGAGGTAATTACGATATAGAAATTTAACACTGGAGTGATAGATGTGCAGAAGATGAATGTGCAAGTAGAGATACTGGGATGCAAAGGAGCAAAATAAGTAAATAAATACAGTGTGGGGATGAGGTAGTTGGATGGGCTATTTACAGATGGGCTATGTACAGGTGCAATGATCTGTGAGCTGCTCTGACAGCTGGTGCTTGAAGTTAGTGAGGGAGATAAGAGTCTCCAGCTTCAGCGATTTTTGCAGTTCATTCCAGTCATTGGCAGCAGAGAACTAGAAGGAAAGGCGGCCAAAGGAGGATTTGGCTTTGGGGGTGACCAGTGAAATATACCTGTGGGTGCTGCTATGGTGACCAGTGAACTGAGAAAAGGCGGGGTTTTACCTAGCAAAGACTTGTGGATGACCTGGAGCCGGTGGGTTTGGCGACGAGTAGGAAGCGAGGGCCAGCCAACGAGAGCATACAGGTCGTAGTGGTGGGTAGTATATGGGGCTTTGGTGACAAAACGGATGGCACTGTGATAGACTGCATCCAATTTGTTGAGTAGAGTTTTGTTGGCTATTTTGTAAATGACATCGCCTAAGTCAAGGATCGGTAGGATAGTCAGTTTTACAAGGGTATGTTTGGCAGCATGAGTGAAGGATGCTTTGTTGCGAAATAGGAAGCCGATTCTAGATTTAATTTTGGATTGGAGATGCTTAATGTGGGTCTGGAAGGAGAGTTTACAGTCTAACCAGACACCTAGGTATTTGTAGTTGTCTACATATTCTAGGTCAGAACCATCCAGAGTAGTGATGCTGGACGGGCTGGCAGGTGCGGGCAGCCAGCGATCGGTTGAAGAGCATGCATTTAGTTTTACTTGCATTTAAGAGCAGTTGGAGGCCACGGAAGGAGAGTTGTATGGCATTGAAGCTCATCTGGAGGTTAGTTAGCACAGTGTCCAAAGAAGGGCCAGAAGTATACAGAATTGTGTCGTCTGCGTAGTGGTGGATCAGAGAATCACCAGCAGCAAGAGCAACATCATTGATGTATACAGAGAAGAGAGTCGGCCCGAGAATTGAACCCTGTGGGACCCCATAGAGACTGCCAAAGGTCCGGACAACAGGCCCTCTGGTTTGACACACTGAACTCTGTCTGAGAAGTTGTTGGTGAACCAGGCGAGGCAGTCATTTGAGAAACCAAGGCTGTTGAGTCTGCCGATAAAAATGTGGTGATTGACAAAGTCGAAAGCCTTGGCCAGGTTGATGAATACGGCTGCACAGTATTGTCTCTTATCGATGGCAGTTATGATATCGTTTAGGACCTTGAGCGTGGCTGAGGTGCACCCATGACCAGCTCGGAAGCCAGATTGCATAGCGGAGAAGGTACGGTGGGATTCGAAATGGTCGGTGATCTGTTTGTTAACTTGGCTTTCGAAGACCTTAGAAAGGCAGGGTAGGATAGATATAGGTCTGTAGCAGTTTCGGTCTAGAGTGTCTCCCCCTTTGAAGAGGGGGATGACCGCGGCAGCTTTCCAATCTTTGGGGATCTCAGACGATACGAAAGAGAGTTTGAACAGGCTAGTAATAGGGGTTGCAACAATTTTGGCAGATCATTTTAGAAAGAGAGGGTCCAGATTGTCTAGCCCGGCTGATTTGTAGGGGTCCAGATTTTGGTATTAAAGACTCGGTCAGGGACAGGTCGATAATGTCAGTGAAGACACTTGCAAGTTGGTCAGCGCATGCCAGGACAGAGAAGAGCTTGGACTGGGCTGAGCGGGAGCTTGGACTGGGCCAAGAGACCAGAGGTGGCAAAGCTCTGGTTGGGATGTAGGGTTTGAGCTTGAAGGTAGGGAGGGGTAGTTCCTCTTGCTGCTCCATATGCAAGTACCATGTTGTTATAGTGGATACGGGCTTTGGTTGGAAGCCAGTGGAGTGTGAGGAGGAGTGGGGTGACATGGGTGAATTAGGGAAGGTTGAACACCAGGGAGGCTGCAGCTTTCTGGTTAAGTTGCAAGTTGCAGTAGTCTAGACATCCTGTGTGAGGTAGGGTCGTACTCTGCAGATGTTTTAGAGTATGAACCTGAAGGAGTAAGTCACTGCTTTGATGTTGGCAGAGAACGACAGGGTGTTGTCCAGGGTCACGCCAAGGTTCTTTGCGCTCTGGGAGGGGGACACCGTGGAGTTGTCAACTGTGATGGAGAGGTCTTGGATTGGGCAGGCCTTCCCCAGGAGGAAGAGCAGCTTAAAGAGTTTAAGTATATCCATTTGGAATTTGTGGTCTGTATATTTTATAATTTCATTTAGGATACCATCAACACCACAGGCCTTTATGGGTTAGAGGGTTTGTATTTTGTCCTGTAGTTCATTCAATGTAATGTTCACATTTTCCCAGAAGTGGTTAGGTTCTATGGATTCTTCAATTACATTGAGATGGTTTCTGACGTGCTGTTCCTTCTTTTTCCTTACTGTATTTCTGTACTGTTTTAGAAGGCTCAGATTTTCTTGGTCTCTGTGTTTTTGGTTGGATAGGTTTCACAATTTCTTTCTTAGGTTTCTCTCTCTCTCTCTCGCTCTCTCTCTCTCTCTGCAGACAAGTTAAAAAAATGTGAACTAGTAAAGTAAAGATTGGATAAGCCAGTCTATAGTCTTAATGGGCAACAAGGAAACAAAGGAGAAAGAAGACATACATGGCCAGTTTGGTGGCTATCAGGCTCAATTATAAACTGATGATTTACTTGTACAATTCTCTCTGGCTCAATTATAAACTGATGATTTACTTGTACAATTCTCTCTCTCTTTCTCTCTCTCATTGTCCTTTGCATGACCTGGAACACAGAGAAAGTAGCATTAGCAAAGCTTTGACACTCATAGCAAGATGGCAGACGAACCCTGCCATCGATCTTTGATGTTACTAATGGTTGCGTAATTAGTTATTACTGACATGTGTGTCAGTGTTATCTCCTGTCTTCTGAGACTCCAGGTCAAAGGTTAAACACATTGCTACAGTTTTTTTTATTAGTGACGTTTATGCAATTACTGTTTGCATTAAAAGCTTCCTATCTGCAAAAAAAACACTGTGGTAAATACTACAGTTTTGTTCCCAAAAGCACTACACTTTTTAAAAATATCGTAAATACTACAGCATTTAATAAGCTTATACACTGCCCATTCACATCCCCTATATCACAGTTTGTGCCACCCATAACCTACATGCCAAGTATAGACCATATATTGTGTTCCCTACAGGTTATAGAAAGAAGCAGAAGCTCTGAACTATCCTTTCAGACCAAAGTCCTACCTACCTACAGGTTATGGAAAATGTGCTATTTTAGTATTCCTCCAGTATAGTACAGTCCGCAAAAACACTACAGTAAATACTACAGCATACTACAATCTGCAAAAACACCACATTACTATAGTATACTGTATATCACAGTTTTATTTTACTACAGTATATATACTACAGTTAAATACTACTGTATACTACAGTATAGTCCGCAAAAACCCTACAGTGAATACTATAGTATGTATACCATAGTATACTATAATTTGGAGGGTCAGCTTGTGAAATATTGCCATGCTCTGAACTTTCCCACATGAAGAAATACTATTCAGTATTTGTCTACAATATCATGTAACTGTTTCATAGGCGTTCTTGACCATCTGTGGCAATTCTAGGTGACAGTACACTCAACTAAAAATTGATAAATGTTTATACTATTCTTTATTTGCACTTTTATTAATCGTAGTGGTCCACAGTAATTGAACAATAATTGAACCGCTAATAAAGTATAACAAACACATTTTTAACATTAATGGCATATGTTCAAAGGTGATGTAATTATTTCCCGTATTGATGATTTATCATAGATTTTTCCTTGTATCTTCGTTTTTTTATGTTGTACATCTCATGATCCTCTCAGCAATGCAGAGATAAACAAACCAGCGAAAGAATGCTGAAGAAAAAAGGAGAGACAGAAAGAGAGATATACACCTGGAGGAAGAGTAGGACACGGGGGAAATTGAAAAATAAAAAGAGAGGGAGGGAGAGAATGCGGTAAAGGAGTGACTGGGAGAGATGACAGGAGTGTTACATTTGAGACCAGGGCTCCAGCTCTTCTGTGCAGCCAGTCTGGTGCTGTTGCCATGGCAGCAGCAGCCCTGTATCCTTTATCCGCAGCACAGGCAGAGAGCCTGCAGTCCCCAACAACACACACCCCTCCCACGCCTGACCTGCAGCTGAACCTGAGTGAGGTCGTAGGTCGATGGCTGGCAGCATATGGAGGACAGTGAGCAATGAGTAGGGGATAGAGAGAAGGAGGGAGTGAGAGAGAAAGAGGAGTATGTGCCACACAGATGGGGAGAAGGGGGGGGGACTGAACAGAATCTAATTATCATACAAGGAAAAGATGGTATTGACAGTGGAAGGGTTTTTGTTTGTTTCGCCATGAAAAAGGAGACTTCCTATCTCTTTTGTTTCCCTATTATTATTTGAGGGGTGGGATGGCTATTTTTGCTTATTCAGTGTTCTTTATGGATATGTGCAGGTTTTTGAAGAAATGGGTTGAAACAAAGCAAATCAAAATACCGACAGACACTTCAATCAATTTCACCATGGATCATTTAACCCCGGTGTGCGTGTATCTCTATGAGTGTGTGTTGGCGTCTTCATGTTGAAGATGAGTGAGGATTGAGGAAGCATAGGTGTACTTGTTCCTGTTTGCCAAAGGATTTTGCCTGCATGTCTCTGTGCATTCTGCGTGAATTTGTCTTTGTGCAATGTCTCACAATGGTGTTAGACACGTCACATTTTCAGCTATGTGTTGTTCACCATACCTGTCCTGCGTGCCTGTGTATATTGTGTGTGTGTGTATCGTAAATGTGTTTGCATGTATTCATGTCTGAACGGCACACTGTTAGATGAGCTCACTTGATAGATGGTATTTACACATCTCCCTGTAATTTCCCCTATCAAGCTCAGGGGTGTGTGTCTGTGTGTGCCTGTCGGGTGCCTGTGTGTGGGTGCATGCCTTTTGGGGGCACTAGGCGAGATTGATGACAGAGGGAAACATGGGCAATTTTACAGGTAATTTCCTGCAATTCTACACATTTTGCCATGGAGGGGAGAGACATTTTTGCAGTTTTAAAGCTAACTTCCTGAAATTCCACACATTTTGCCATGACTAACAAAATCAATGGGGTCCCCTGGAGGTCAGGGTGTTTTGTACACTGTCTAAGTGTCTATTCTGTATTTAAAACCTTTTTTTCAAGAAATCATATAATTGTTTGACAACACTGTTTGTAAGCTTTCAAATGATATCAAACTCAACCACTTCTCCTTTGGATGAAGACATGGGCGTCTCATGGTAGGGTGGGATATGCAAAACGGACCAACTTTGATCCCCTTTATCTCCTGCATTCTGGTTCAGAACGTCACTTTCTAACCACTTACACCACGTGCAAACATGTACAGAAGGTTTTGTTCAAATCAAATGGGGTGCAGTCAGGAAGTGATTGATATAATAGTTTACTCCTCTCTAAGATATGGATGAAGTAATGCCATACGGTCTCTGCCAGTGTTTCTATCTGTTCTAGAGGTCTTAACCGGATCTTATCCAGGAGCGACTTGGATACAAGGGGGTCAAGTGAGTTCACCTTTGACTCCTCACCTTACTAAGGGGTCATGGCTGCAGGTCTGTTTGTGAAGTGTCCTAATATTTAGACATACACAGTGTATACATCATAAAGTGTATACATATCATGTTTTGAAAATAATGATATGGTCATCATTAAAATCACAACCAAATGATCATTGTAATCACCCTTCAGTCATTGTAATCAGTCATTAACAACAAAATTCATATTATTAACAATAATATCATATTGTTTCATTATCATCAGTAGCAATAATAGGCTGGGTATTTAGTCAGTACTTGATCAGTAGTAGCTGCTGTAAAACCAAGTATTATCGAAATTCTTAGGAAGCAGAGAAAGAAGAGGATAGTAGACTGGAGCCTCCATAGAAAATACATCACAGAGCGCCCTCTAGTGGCTTGCTGATATCTCATCATTACCTACACAAGGGCTGATTGTCAAGTGGTATGATGAGAATGCAAAGGATGCAAGTGTCACAGAATATGTCTCTCTCTCTCGGTCTCTCTCTTTCTCATTCACTCGTTGCCCTTCAGTCGTCTCCGTCATTCCCCTCCTGTGTTGGTCCCCCGCCACCAGATCCTCGGTCACGGCCTCTAAACATGTTAGGAAGGTACATGCAGACATCCACGGGAGCCTCTCCATCCATCAGAACACAGGCAATAACTTTAGCAGGGCTCCCTGGGCCAGTCTGGGATTTGCACCGGAATGTGCAATGACACAAAGCAACCACACACACACACACACACATACACTAGTAGAATGGATACACACACACACACATACAGTTAAGCCTCATTCCAAGGTATCTCACACGGGCAAAATGGTACTCAACCACACACGTATACACACACAAACACACATGACACACACATCTCTGCCTCATTCCAAGTCATCATCCCATATTTGCAAATACAACACCCTGCAGTGATGACCCCGATCGTCTACACACACACACACACACACACCCCTTCCCAACTGTGACCTTTAAATGCTCTACGACTAGAGGCTGGATGAGGGGCAGTGAGAGGGTCATCATCCGTCTGCCTCCCTGTGACCATGCCCTGACCCCAACCTCTAACCACACACACACACATTACCCCAGACAGCTCTCCCTCTCTCCCCAGTCCTTCTCTGTTCTTTCCAAATGCCAAGCCTCTTGGTCCCATTCAGCACTGCCTAATGAGTCCTTTACAAAGCCATCAGCTCTACTGCACTGGCTGAGGTAAGCTAGAGGGAAATGTTCACTAATTTACATTATCTGCTTTCTAATATCTATTGCCTTCTTAGTTGTAGAGGGATCTTATTGTGGTCAAGTGGTCAAGTGGTTAACCAATACTTTTACTATCTGTAATATAACATTTTGAAAGCAAATAAATCTGTAACTGGTATGTGGCAATGTGTAATCTGATTGAAGTACTATAATGCTTTATTGTTGATTCCTCCCTGTGTATCTCTTTTTAAGTCCAGACCTGGGTAACAGGAACTAGATTTTTTCCCCCTGAGCTTTCAGAGTGATATCTAAGCTTTTTTCAAAAAGATTTCCCTTTCTACCTAAGCTATCATATGCATTAAGACATTATATGCTATTATACTATCATTTTCTGTGCACTGGCTATAGATAAGAGCAACAGCTAAATGAATAAATGTAGTACAGTAAGAGCATCAGTGCGGTCTGATGTGATCTCCAGGCCAGGCAGACTAAACGAATGCAGATCCTGCGTGGTGCCTGGTACAGTGAGTACAGGATGTGGACCACATGCTCTATCTGATGATGATTAGGCTGTGCTCCTGGATTACCCTGTCACACCACTCAACTCCTACACCCCCAAACCTCTGTTTCATCTTCAAGTGTCTCCGCTGCCCGCGCCGGGCTGCGAGTACCCTCAGCGTGTGTGTGTGACTTCTTTGGGAGTACATGTTTGTGTGTGCGTTTGTCTGCCGACCTTCCCTGTCTCTGTGCACAGCTGTTCCGTACTTTCACCCCCCCATCCCTCTTCTCCCTCTCCTCAGGGTGTATACAAATCTGCACCAGAAAAAAAGTATCTCTCCCTCCATCTCTGTTCAGCCTTTAGCGTATCTTTCTCTTGTCCTCTACCGCTCACCTACCCTGCCTCCTCCCCTCTCCTCTTTTCTTTCTATCTTTTCTCTTACTCTCCATTCTTTCTCTTCCCCTTTCCTTCCCTCTCTTTCTCCTTTCCGCTTTCTTCCCTTATCTCTAGCTCCCTCCCTCACCTTTCTCTCTCATTCGCTCCCTCCCCGTCTACCCCTCCCTCCCTCTCTCTCTCTCTCCCTCTCTGATGGATAACCTTCCCCTCCCGTTGAACTCCTCTGATAATCCAGGGGAAGCAGTAAGAGAGCTTCCATCAGCAACGCTGACAGAGCCGCAAGCCGCTGCAGTCTGACATACCACCACTCTGTGTGTGTGTCAGTCCTTATTTCACAATGTTTACCTCCCTTTAAAAGCCATTGAAGCAGACCTAAAGTACAGCAGCGTATGTAATGAGTCAAAAGAGTTGGTGCAAAGGGGATCAATGCAGATAGCAGCTATTTGGTTAACTATTTAACTAACTTTTTAGCCGTCTTACGGCTTGGGGGTAGAAGCTTTTCAGGGTCCTGTTGGTTCCAGACTTGGTGTATCAGTACCGTTTGCTGTGCGGTAGCAGAGAGAACAGTCTATGACTTGGGTGGCTGGAGTCTTTCACAATTTTTTAGGGCCTTCCTCTGACACCGCCTGGTATAGAGGTCATGGATGGCAGGGGAGCTCGGCCCCGGTGATATACTGCACCATACAAACTACCCTCAGTAGCGCCTTGTGGTCGGATGCCAAGCAGTTGCCATGCCAAGCGGTGATGTAGCCAGTCAATATGCTGAGTGTACAAAACATTAAGAACACCTGCTTTTTCCATGACACAGACTGACCAGGGGAATCCAGGTGAAAGCTATGATTCCTTTTTCATATCACTTGTTAAATCCACTTCAATCAGTGTAGATGAAGGGGAGGAAACAGGTTAAAGAAATATGTTTAAGCCTTGAGACAATTGAGACATGGATTGTGTATGTGTGTCATTCAGAGGGTGAATGGGCAAGACAAAATATTTAAGTGCCTTTGAGCGGGGTGTGGTAGTATGTGCCAGGCGCACTGGTTTGAGTGTGTCAAGAACCGAAACGCTGCTGGGTTTTTCCCCAATACAGTTTCCCATGTGAATCAAGAATGGTCCACCACCCAAAGGACATCCAGGTATTTTGGCCCACCAAAGCTTTTTGTGAAAAATTATAAATAAAACTTTGGTGGGCCAAAATGAATTACTTGCGTGCCAGTTTTGACCTTTGGGCCGCCTGTTGCCAATCCTGCTTAAGGCATCTGCATGCTTCCCAGTCGAAACAGTTTGTAAAAAATAATAAAGTACCTTGAGACCTGGCGAATAGCACTGTAGGACTTATATCCATTATTAAACCTCTTAATCTCTCTGAATTCATTTCCATATAACAGCATGTTGTTATGATGCGTTCGTATTCCAGTCATTTCAGCCAGAGCATCTCCAGGTCTCTCCGCCCACTGTGTTTTGTCCTAAATGGAGCAGTAAGCCAGGCCTCATTTAGCTCTGCATGGGGAAAAGCCATTTCCATCTCCATCCTCCTCACCTCGTCTATTTCCCACATTAAGAGACCCAAAATAACAACAGACAAAAATATCCAAATCACATTACATTGTAATGTAGTAAAGACCCTTCATCAGAGCGCTTCAAGTGACACCTAGTGGTGAAAGGGGATATTGCATGGTCTGCGTATTTCGACAAATTGCCACAAATAGCCACAAATAACCACAAATGGCTATTGATGTGGATGGGGAGCACAAAGAGTACTTCAATGCAAATTGTGTACAAATTGATCCGTTATGTAGAGGGGAGAGTCAATAAGAGGACAAAGACTGTGTAGTGGAGCAGCTTGTGACCTCATGCACAGGGAGAACAGAGTCTTCCAAGTCAGAAAGGATTAGGGATGTAGAACACATCCTCGGTCCATTAGACTTCATCATAAAAAACTCCAGGTTCTTATAAGAGTCTATAATTACGGCCCAGAGTTTTCCTGGCTGTAACGACGACCGCTTACATGCAGGTATGTACAGTATGAGCACATAACTCAAGGCCAAAAGCTACCTGACACCCTCTAATGATTATAATCAAGTCCTTTTGACTGTCAGGATGATCACTGTCTGACACATGACTCATAGTAAATGTAAATTCTTTATCAGGGACCTCAATGGAATTTCAGATATTGTGATAGAAATGGCCCATCAGTTATTTTTCCTTTATTTAACTAGGCAAGTCAGTTAAGAACAATTTCTTATTTTCAATGATGGCCTAGGAACAGTGGGTTAACTGCCTTGTTTCAGGGGCAGAACGACAGATTTTTACCTTGTCAGCTCAGGGATTCGATCTTGCAACCTGTTGGTTACTCTTCCAACACTCTAACCACTAGGCTACCTGCTTATGTTATGCCACTAGTGAACTCTGTGAGAGTATTGGAAAATGTGTCTGAACATGATGTAAGTATTTGTGTCTTTGAGATTCGATGGAGGTGTTCATTTGTGCAGTGCTTGAGCAGGTGTGAGGTTGAAGAATGTGCATGCATGTGTGTGAGTGAGTAAAACTCCGAAGAGGACAGGTTGATTGATCACACGTAGCTAGTTATGTGAGTGCAAGTTCCACTGTTCCCCTGTCACTAAGCTCCTCCTCTGTGTGTGTGTGACTCTGTGTGCATGTATGTGTAGTGGGAAAAGTTACCTGTACGCATCTTCTCCTCCTCTTCCTCTCTCCTCCATCCTCCAACTCCACCCCTAATTCCTCTGACTGCGGCTTGTTTGAGCTTCCACATTTCTTGTTGACATTTCAGAAGGCTGGATTTAGCAAGAGCACGATGACTGTGGAGAGGTGAAGAGGGGTGAAAAACAGATAAGGGGAGGGAGGGATTCCAGCACCATCAGAAATGTCAAATTATTCAACCTGTGAACATTCTGTACAATGGAGTATAGTGATTGAAACAATATGTTTGTAGAATACTATATTGTGATTAATAGAATATAATTCAGTCTAATATAACTGTCTATATATTAGATACTTGGTACTGTTTCTCTAAAATAGCTAGCTGCCTGTTGGTGTTTGTACCTGGCAGGTCTGTTTTAGTGGCGCTAATGGACACAAAGAATAGTTCAATGTCTCCCCCTGGTGGTTAATTTGTCCTCTTCAGTTATTTTTTTATTATGGACTAATATAGCTGCTTTATGGGGATCTACTGAGTCGTGAGTCATGACTTCATTTTTCGTTTTCGAAATATTATATAATTTATGTCAATCATCTCAGCTAATAACAATCCTCATATTTCCCTGGATACTGTATTGGACTCAGTCAGAATTGTAGCATGTAAAACTCTAAGAGCAATTGATGTTTATTTAAAAAAAACGGATCTGCTGCACGTACATTTCCACAGCCCACTGCTGCACCTTTACTCCTTCACCTTTAAGTCCCAACACTAGCATGGACGTACAGGCGGGAGCGCACACATACACACAAACCTCCCCTCAAGCTGCAGTGTTTTTATGGCGGGCAATTTAGGTGCAGCTGCTCTCTCAGTGATCTCAGAGCTGGGGAGGCTGAAGCCTCAAGTGCAATAAACGGCAGGCCACTGCAGATGGTGCAGACAGACAGAGAAGAGAAATAAGGGAGGAAGAGAGGAATAGAGAGGGGGAAGGAGAGAATTCTGCTAAAACATCCTCTGTGTACAACGTAAAAAAAACACTAAATAATGCAGCAGAGCAGAATTAGGCCGAAACCTGCTAATTATCAAAAAACAGAAATGCGACGTTAAATTCTACAATTGCCCAAAAGGAACCAAGCTGGTCTTGGGAATCTGTTCACAAACACAAACAGAGCCCCAGGACAGCAACACAATTAGACCCAACCAAATCATGAGAAAACAAAAAGATAATTACTTGACACATTGGAAGGAATTAACCAATAAACAGAGCAAACTAGAATGCTATTTGGCCCTAAACAGAGTACACAGTGGCTGAATACCTGACCACTGTGACTGACCCAAAATTAAGGAAAGATTTGACTATGTTCAGAATCAGTGAGCATAGCCTTGCTATTGAAAGAGGCCGTCGTAAGTAGACCTGGCTCTCAAGAGAAGACAGACACACTGACCATAAAATGAGGTGGAAACTGAGCTGCACTTCCTAACCTCCTGCCAAATGTATGTCCATATTAGAGACACATATTTCCCTCAGATTACACAGACCCACAAATAATTCGAAAACAAATCCAATTTTGATTAACTCCCATATCTATTGGGTGAAATACCAATTTGCCATCACAGCAGCAAGACTTGTGACCTGTTGCCACAAGAAAAGGGCAACCAGTGAAGAGCAAACACCATTGTAAATACAACCAATATTTATGTTTATTTATTTTCCCTTTTGTACTTTAACTATTTGCACATCGGTACAACACTGTACATAGCCGTAATATGACATTTGAAATGTCTCTATTCCTTTGAAACTTCTGTGAGTGAAATGTTTACTGTTAATTTCTGATTGTTTATTGCACTTTTGTTTATTATCTATTTCACTTGCTTTGGCAATGTAACCTATGCCAATAAAGGCGTTTGAATTGAATTGAGTCAGAGAGACGTCTGGGCACCATAATACAGGAAGTAGAGAAAAGAAGAGAGAAAAAAGCTTCAGCCAGTGCTTCAGTGGTCTGTCTCATCAACACCCACCTGGCTGCACATACTCAGTACAAAGATTACTCTACTGTCGTCCGGCTGGTTTTATGTCTTGTAAGCCCAAGCCCATTGCAGAAACACCCAGAGGAGCTCATTTAAACTCGCACCCACAAGCCCCCCACCGCACGCGCACACGTACGTACGTTACATACATACATACATACATACATACATACATACATACATACATACATACATACATACATACATACATGCATACATACATGCATACATACACACACACATATCACACACACACAGAGGTTTAGGGCTCAAGACTGAGATAAGGACAAGAGGAGAGAGGGTGAAAGGGGAAGGGTTCTGAAGATGAAAGGAGGCCAGGGCTATGAGACAGAGGGAAAGGAAAGGAGGACAGGGCTATGAGACAGGGGGAAAGGAAAGGAGGACAGGGCTATGAGAGAGGGAAAGGAAAGGAGGACAGGGCTATGAGACAGAGGGAAAGGAAAGGAGGACAGGGCTATGAGACAGAGGGAAAGGAAAGGAGGACAGGGCTATGAGACAGGGGGAAAGGAAAGGAGGACAGGGCTATGAGAGAGGGAAAGGAAAGGAGGACAGGGCTATGAGACAGAGGGAAAGGAGGACAGGGCTATGAGAGAGGGAAAGGAAAGGAGGACAGGGCTATGAGACAGAGGGAAAGGAAAGGAGGACAGGGCTATGAGACAGAGGGAAAGGAAAGGAGGACAGGGCTATGAGACAGGGGGAAAGGAAAGGAGGACAGGGCTATGAGACAGAGGGAAAGGAAAGGAGGACAGGGCTATGAGACAGGGGGAAAGGAAAGGAGGACAGGGCTATGAGACAGAGGGAAAGGAAAGGAGGACAGGGCTATGAGAGAGGGGGAAAGGAAAGGAGGACAGGGCTATGAGACAGAGGGAAAGGAAAGGAGGACAGGGCTATGAGACAGGGGGAAAGGAAAGGAGGACAGGGCTATGAGACAGAGGGAAAGGAAAGGAGGACAGGGCTATGAGACAGAGGGAAAGGAAAGGAGGACAGGGCTATGAGACAGGGGGAAAGGAAAGGAGGACAGGGCTATGAGACAGAGGGAAAGGAAAGGAGGACAGGGCTATGAGACAGGGGGAAAGGAAAGGAGGACAGGGCTATGAGACAGAGGGAAAGGAAAGGAGGACAGGGCTATGAGACAGAGGGAAAGGAAAGGAGGACAGGGCTATGAGACAGGGGGAAAGGAAAGGAGGACAGGGCTATGAGAGAGGGAAAGGAAAGGAGGACAGGGCTATGAGACAGAGGGAAAGGAAAGGAGGACAGGGCTATGAGACAGAGGGAAAGGAAAGGATTGGATAGGGGGTCTATTACTCCACAGGAATGTTCAATTATTCAGACACAAATGAACACATTACACATACGGACATAAGATGTCAACACATATGCACCGCCATACACTAACACAACTTAAATTATCTCTCCCTCTGTGCCCCACATTCTCTTTCTCACACACACACACACACACACACACACACACACACACACACACACACACACACACACACACACACACACACACACACACACACACACACACACACACACACACACACACACACAAATGCGCGCACACTGAACCATAAATCTGACAGGGACAGCCATGGCCCAGGACTGGAACAGGTGTTGGTGGTATTGGGGGGTGAGAGTACTCAGTGTGTGTCTGCTTGCATGAGTGTGTATGTGTACTTCACTCAGCCAGACCAGGTGGGATCCCATAATGCACTGCAACAGCTCCCTCTAACTCTGTCTTCCAACCTTCAGGACCACCATGCCTCATCACCGCAACCATATCATCTCTCGGTGAAAATACCTAGTGATGCTGTGGCTCATATTACTGGACTTGTGTCATTGAGAGGGAGTTGTAAATTCATATCATTTGGGTTGAGAGTTATGTCACTTAACTGCCTCTTAGCCTCAACTACCTTGTAGCCTCTTCTTTACAGGTGGCACAGACTTCCCTGGAATCTTTTGGTATACTGAAAGTCAAGGAGCACACACTACATAGGCATGTCTCGTATCAAACGCTTAAACTCTTTTACATTACAGTAATAACATCTCATCATAACATATGTATGCTCACGCCAGGAGTCACTCTCTCTTTCATTGGCAGAATCTAACTCACACACAACATACATTTTTTACATGACATTTTAGTCATTTAGCAGACACTTATCCAGAGCGACTTACTGGACAAATTAGGGTTAAGTGCGTTGCTCAAGGGTGCATCGGCAGATTTTTCACCTAGTCAGCTTGGGGATTCAAACCAGCAACCTTTCAGCTACTGGCTCAACGCTCTTAACCGCTAGTCTACCTGCCGCCCTAAACACATCAAAATGAGATTGCACACCTGCAAACACACACACGGTTAAAATACATAGCTAACATTGCAGACACACACACAGGCTATCACATGTTCTAATGCTAAAGAGGGATGGATATAAACACACACACACAGTGCTGGAACTATTGTGATTTATTGGGGAGTAAGTGGTTTAAGCTGCACATCTCGCTCCGACACATAAACACCTGACAGCGGGCCTCATAAATAAGGCTATACAGACGCCTGCTGGGTAAATTACACTCAGCACTATCTCTTAACCCTTTAACCCTTTTCTCAACCAGCTGGTAGAGCATGTTTTGACAATGGATTTAGAAGTGGATATAAAAAAAAATATTCACTTGAACTTGATTGGTCAACTCTCCCAGCCCTTCTGCATCAATTTACATACGTTGTATCCTTTTGGGTTAAGGCAGTTCAATTGTGGCACGCTAGCTTTGCCCACTCAGAGGGCTTTAAGAAAACTCGATATCAGTCACCAAAGATATGGGATAAAATGCAGGAATTCAGTTGGTGAGGGATTAATATTGCACCATTCCTGTTAGTAGACATTGAAGAGTAGGAGTATGAAGATAGTTAAAATGTAAATATGATTGAATTGTTGACAACGCACTATATTAGGCAACATAAATAGGTTATACTGCATTTCATGACCCATGACTTAATGTCACCTACAAAATAATGCCTATAATAGTAATAAAAAACTGCACTTTGTCATATATTATCTCAAAATGTAGTCTTAACATGTGGTAAACATGGTGGAAGAACCTAGGTCATTTGAAATGTTTAAAAAAAACTATACACCACCTGAAAATGTACACCACATCAGTCACTGGCTTCATCAATAAGTGCATCGATGTCGTCGTCCCCACAGTGACCGTACGTACATACCCCAATCAGAAGCCATGGATTACAGGCAACATTCGCACTGAGCAAAAGGGTAGAGCTGCCGCTTTCAAGGAGCGGGACTCTAACCCGGACGCTTATAAGAAATCCCGCTCTGCCCTCCGGCGAACAATCAAACAGACAAAGCGTCAATACAGGACTAAGATTGAATCCTACTACACCGGCTCCGACTCTCGTCGGATGTGGCAGGGCTTGCAAACTATTGCGGACTACAAAGGGAAGCACAGCCACGAGCTGCCCAGTGACACAAGCCTAGCAGACAAGCTAAATTACTTCCATGCGCGCTTCGAGGCAAGCAACACTGAAGTATGCATGAGAGCACCAGCTGTTCTAGATTACTTTGTGATCACTGTGGAGATGGGAGAACCTTCCAGAAGGACAACCGTCTCTGCAGCACTCCACCAATCAGGCCTTTATGGTAGAGTGGCCAGACAGAAGCCACTCCTCAGTAAAAGGCACATGACAGCCCACTTGGAGTTTGCCAAAAGGCACCTTAAGGACTCGCAGATCATCAGAAACAAAACTCTCTGGTCTGATGAAACCAAGATTGAACTCTTTGGCCTGAATGCCAAGCGTCACGTCTGGAGGAAACCTGGCACCATCCCTACGGTGAAGCATGGTGGTAGCAGCATCATGCTGTGGGGATGTTTTTCAGTAGCAGGGACCGGGAGACTAGTCAGGATCGAGGTAAAGATGAACGGAGCAAAGTACAGAGAGATCCTTGATGAAAACCTGCTCCAGAGCACTCAGGACCTCAGACTGGGATGAACGTTCACCTTCCAACAGGACAACGACCCTAAGCGCACAGCCAAGACAATGCAGGAGTGGCTTCGGGACAAGTCTCTGAATGTCCTTGAGTGGCCCACCCAGAGCACGGACTTGAACCCGATCTAACATCTCCGGAGAGACTTGAAAATAGCTGTGCAGCGACACTCCCCATCCAACTTGACAGAGTTTGAGAGGATCTGCAGAGAAGAATGGGAGAAACTTCTGAAATACTGGTTTGCCAAGCTTATAACGTCATACCCAAGAAGACTCGAGGCTGTAATCGCTGTGAAAGTTGCTTCAACAAAGTATTGAGTATAGGGTCAGAATACTTATGTAAATGTAATATTTCCGTATTTTTTTGCAAAAATGTCTAAAAACCTGTTTTTGATTTGTCATTATGGGGTATTGTGTGAAGATTGATGAGGGAAAAAAATTATTTAATCAATTTTAGAATAAGGCTGTAACCTAACAAAATGTGGAAAAAGTCAAGGGGTCTGAATACTTTCTGAATGCACTGTATATATATATGTGTGTGTGTGTGTGTGTGTGTGTGTGTGTGTGTGTGTGTGTGTGTGTGTGTGTGTGTGTGTGTGTGTGTGTGTGTGTGTGTGTGTGTGTGTGTGTGTGTGTGTGTGTGTGTGTGTGTGTGTGTGTGTGTGTGTGTGTGTGTGTGCGTATCAGTCCATATTTCACAATGTTTACCTACCTTTAAAAGCCATTGAAGCAGACCTGAAGTCATTTTTGTAATATTGTTGAAATTAGTAAAAATGCTATTCAAATTGCCATTCAACTGCCTGGTACAAATGTGTTATTTCAAATATAAACATCAAGTTGAAAAAACGAACTATTGGAAGTTCTTATTTTAATTATTAGTAATAGGAATTTAAGGTGAAATAATTGTTTCAACATGTTTTTTCAAGAAGAGACAGTTAAAGGGTTAAACTGACATGTAACGGGTTGGCGCTTTCTATTTAACCCCACGGCCGGTCAGGGGAGAAGAAGAGCCCACTGTACACCACTCACTCCCCACAGAGGTCTGCCCTGGACTTCAAAAGTCTCAGAGAGGGCCTGCACTATGGTGTGGTGACTATGGTGGTTTCACACTGCGCTGTGGTGTGTGTGTCTTGTGAAAGCGGGCTCTTCTGCGTGCCTGGTTAGTAAGTGTGCATACCATGGCATGCACATTTTGTACATACTCACTATGATATACAACACTGTTACCTTGACATCCTCTTCATGCTAAAATTATATTATGGATCATAAAAACGTATTTGTTGCAGCCTTCTAGTGACTATAAATTAGCTGAAGTACGACCTAAATGAAGTACAAGACATGACTTTGTGTTACACTCCCATGGGAACTGTCACATTTAGCTCGGATTACCATTCTATGTAAATTAGTTAAATTGAGGTGAGTCAGCTAGAAACACCAGGTGTCATGAACAAAACAGATGATACATGGAAATCAACATGAGTGACAAGACCCGCCCATTCACCCTCCTGAAGAGGAAGTGCGATCCCTCCTCCTTTCTGCTTCTTTTCTTTCTCCTGTCAGTTGATTCCAGAGGTGGTGAGAGAGTGGGGCGTGGTGGGAATGTGATGGGCCCTGTAGGGTGACAAAGAGAGGCTGGAGGCCAGATCCATCATGTGCCCCCTTCCTCTCTGCCTCTGCCTGAGGCTGGGGAGGGACAGGCTGCAGAGGTGTTTACCTTTACCTAACATACACAGGACACACAGGAACACACACACATGCAGTTATGAGAGCACAAATACACGTGTATGCCCATAAGGGTTCACATACACATATACACTGCACCATACACATCCACACAATATGTGTCTACTGTCTTCATCTGGTAGCCAGCTTGTTGTAACTGTTTCAGTACAATATTTTCATTACCGAGTCATATATTAGATGTGTGAGGTGGGTTTCTGGTTACAGATGGCCGAGGCAAGGAGGAGTCGTTTTCTCTCTTGATAGTTGTGCACATAAACAACTTTTGACACAGGGCAGGTGCCATGGCACACTGCACTGCCAATATATCTGTGTGTTTTGTGGTTTGGCATGAAATGTTATGAAATTGAAAGGAATTAGTACAGTATGCATTGGCAGCACTTCATTCAACTTAATAAGCATTGGCAGTACATCATTCTCTGCTCAATGTTGCCCCCCTGTGGTAATATGAAAGGCAGGCCATGCTCACTCCAAACCCACTGTTGATTTACCATGCAAACTCACATTGACAAGTACACTTCAGAATGTGTAAAAAACATATATAATAAACAAAATGACAGTCAAGCCTAACTAACATTGAGGTGAATTAGATATACATTTTGAGGGACTTGGGATTACAGGACAGTTGTCTCATGGACCAGGAATTGTAGGCTACGCAATCTAGGTGTTCTTTGAAAAGCAAGGGCCAACCTGAAGTTTAGGGCCTTTTCAGCACTTTTCTATGTGAGTTTCTAAACATTCTCATTATTGGACATTGTCTTTTAACCATCTCCATGAAACTTGTTTGACTAGTTTTAAATTACTCTGGTCTTTGCAGCACAACATACATGTCCATTTTTGTTTAGTATTTGCAAATGCCCATTTAGCTTAAAGTTACCAATAATATGTTGTCAATTGTCTACCCAGAATTCCAGTGTGTTTGTCTCTGCAGGTGTAAATAAATATCTGATAAAAGCAGGTCTTTTTTTCTCCATATGTGTTAAAATGTTATTACATAGGTTTTTACATAGGTTCTGATTATCAAACAGTGACAGTTGCCAATCATTCAATGTTCCTATTAATTTTAAAACATTCAGTCCACAAGTGACCAATACTGTCATGTGTTACCGGGTAATAATACTTTTGTTATAGTGCCATGACACAAGTGAAGTTTATTTCCAAAATGGTATATCCACCAATATTTCACATGTGTTTTTTCATCAGTAATGACTGCTTATGGGTACCTTCATGTGTGTGTCAAATATTACTGTTCTCAGATTTTTTATTCATAGATTTTAGATGTGTTTGATTTTTTTGTTTGCAAAACACAATATATCCGTTGTTTAGCTGGAATGTAATGTTTGTATCCTGTATTTGACTATGATATGTGGTTATCTCACCTGGCTATCTTAAGAGGAATGGATAAGAGCATCTGCTAAATGACTAAAATTTATATTGTTTTCATTTTTTAAATATTGATGTCACAAATGTATAATTTCTACAGTTCTTTATTAAAAATTAAGTTATTTCTTACATTTGATTGTGTAAAACCGAGCAGTACTACTTATTTCTCTGAGAGTGAGGTGGATATATTGCATTTAACAAAGAAACATGATTATTTTTCTCTCTGAAATGAAACCATCAAGTGATAGATTTGAAACAAATACATGTCTGTCATTGAACAACGCCATGCCATGATTAGATAGTGACAAAAACACACCATAATTTCTTTAAATAATAAAAGCTAATTTACCAACATTTCTGAAAATGTATATATACCGTTTTGGAATGAAACTCTTTAAGTATGGTTGATAGAAATATAAATGACTTTGATATTAGCCCTTTTATCAAGAAGGGGGCACATTTTTTGCAAAAATGCTGTATATCAAAATACCATAAAGTAGCCGAGCCCAGTCAGCAGTCAAACTATACTGAAAACAGCATAAAAATGGCAATTGATAACAATCCTGAAAGTGAATCTCCTCCCCTTCCTCCACTCCTACACATTGCACTCTTTGGCTTTCTCAGTGATAGGTGGAAAGGCTGAGCCAGCCTCCCTCTTCCCTCCCCTGTCTCCACATGTTCCTCCTCCCACCCCTCCAGCCAGCCAGAATCCCCCCCAACCCCACCCCACAGTGCCCCAGAGGGAGCCTGATGAGGCAGCAGCACCTGGATGTGAGGCCCAGCAGGTGTGTTGAGCCTGGAGGTCAAGGCTGGGCCCCCTGCCAGGCAGCTCCAGTCCAGCCCCATGTCGATGGGGCCCAACCCAGCCAGCCAGAAGGTAATTTCCTGTTTCTCTCTCCATCTCCCTCCATCCTGCAGAGCTACCAAACAGATGGGCTTTTTATTCAGCAGGGGGGCCTCCCCCCGCCTCCCCCTGGTTGCCATAGTAACACATCTGACACACATTTTCACATAGTTAAGATGAAAAAGTCTGTTGTGGTCATTAAAAGCAAGAATTCCCCACAGTCTGATGCTGTTTCTACTTATATATATTAGCGATGGGACATTTTCAGGGAGGAACAATTTGTAAGGAACCATTTCTAATAGTACTTTTAACAAAAAATTAAGCAAAGTTTAAAGTTGGACATCCACCATTCTGAAATGCCCAGCTGATTACACAGACATGGTTCATTTAGCCGTGAGTCCATATCTCAAGCAGTGGACTGGGGAGGATAGGCCAGAGCTGGCTTTGTCATCTCATCAGACCCCACCACAGGTCTCCCAGTGGTGTAAAATGTACCCAATTGTCATACTTGAGTAAAAGTAAAGATACCTTAAAAGAAAATGACTTAAGTAAAAGTGAAAGTCACCTAGTAAAATACTACTTCAGTAAAAGTCTACAAGTATTTGGTTTTAAATACACTTAAGTATCAAAAGTAAATGTAATTGCTAAAATATACTTAAGTATCAAAAGTAAAAGTATAAATCATTTCAAATTCCTTATATTAAGCAAACCAGAAATATATATATATTTACAGATAGCCATGCCCTTCACACTCCAACCCTCAGACATCATTTGAGTAAGCATGACCATGGATGTTCTCTTGATAAGTGCCGAGAGAAGCTGGAAATGTCTACAGTTCTTACAAATCCGCATCACGCTCTCAGTCTGTTAAACTTTCTGTCTTTGTTTATGGTTGGACGGTTGGTTAGAGGCTACTTTAGGGCAGAAGGAAGGGCAACAATAAGCCACGTACACAGAGCCATGCAGTTCTACATGTCACCGTTAGAGGGCAGATCTACACATACAGAGTTGGTACCCAAAAATCCAAGCGAAATGCCTTTATTTTTTTAACACCTACATAGTATAGTCTCTTCCTTCATAACGTTCTTCTTTGTCTATATGTCAAATTCTCAATCTGTCTAATATTATTTTCAGCTTGATACCTGGACTGGAGTTCCACCTGTGCTCTCTGTGAAGACAAGATGTGAAAAGTCTCTCAGACTGCTCTGTTTCATATCCACCACTCTCTGTTAGCGACTAGAATGATTCCACTTACATTCCCAGTTTGACAAAGCATGAATCTGTAATCGAGTTAAAGGTGAAACAGCTTAACTGTCATCCATACCTGTCTTGTCTCTCTGTCACTTCCACGGTTGGATCCTACTGGATTAGCTGGTAGCTTTGAACCCCACTTTGCACCACATCCCTCCCTCCTCTAGTTTCTTTCCTCTCCTACTCCCTCTTCCTTCACCCTTCTCTTTTTTCACCAATATATTTTTGTTATCTGAGCTTGTGCAGGGCACGCATTCGCATTGGGCTTTTATTACAGTCGTAGAGATTTAGAGTGAAGGGATATATCAGTTCGGAGCACCCCGAATTAGTTAACAATGCATTATCTGCTTTTTATGGCAGCTATAACTCTCGTTCTGCCTCTGCTCGGGAGAGAAGGGGAGAGAAGGCAGAGAGGGGGGAGAGATGGAAAGAGAGGGGGGGGGGGCAGAGAGAGATAATTGAATAGGTAAATCATCAGTTTATAATTGAGCCCGATAGCCACCAAACTGGCCATAGTTGTCAAACAGTTCTCCTTAGTTTCCTGGTTACCCTTTATTAAGTTCACTTGTTGATCAAGACTATAGACTGGTTGATCCAAATGCCGTTTGTTACTTTACTAGTTTCCATTCTTTGAATTGTCTGCAGATGAAGCGACCGTCTGATAATGTCGGGCAGCAGGGAGGCCTCATCCCTGGCAGAGGATGGCTAAGACCATGAAAGTAAACTGCGTGGTCAGACCAGTCTGGGGGTGAGGAATCTTGTCGTCTTGTTGGATTGGCCAGGTAGAGGACCCAAGGTCACTATGTCCACAACCTCGGCCCTCTGATGCACACTTATGAAAGGGGAACCCCCCTGCAAGGCACCACTCAGAGGAAGGTATGAACCTACACATTAATCACAGATGCTAGACAACCTCTCTACATTATGTGAGCAATCTTGTTCATCTTGTTGGGTTGAACAAAGAGGAGACAATGTTCCTGCTGACCTGACAGTTCACCTCAATCCTTTGGTTCATTCACAACCCTTGCTGACTTTTACTTCTCCACATCTTTTTTAATCAAAGACCAGGTACGAATTTAATTTTCATTATTACAAGAACGCAAAAACATAAAGAGTTTTGTGTTGTTCAGATTTTTTAAGCAAATTACTTTTTAGGAGGGGAGTAGAAGGTGCTTCAAACAGCAGCACTCAAGGTGAAACCAAAACTCATATGAGCATTTGGATTGAAAAGGTGAGACACATAATTAAAAATGTATAGCTTTATTTGGCTATTTCAAGTAAAAAATTTCAAGTTGCTTTTGGCAATTCGCTTTTTGCTGCATTGGTTAGGAACATATTTACCACAGACACCATGATGGTGGAAGATGTAACGGTAAGAAAATATATTTATTAACTTAGGATAGCCCACTCTATTACTTATAAGTGATCTTTCATAAGAAACAGTTGTCTTTGTTTGTACCTTCATTCAAAAAGTGTTCTCAAAAAGTGTACACTTAGGTTGGAGTCATTAAAACTAATTTTTCAACCCCTCCACAAATTTCTTGTTAACAAACTATAGTTTTGGCAAGTCTGTTAGGACATCTACTTTGTGCATGACACAAGTCATTCTTCCAACAATTGTTTACAGACAGATTATTTCACTTATAATTCACTGTATCACAATTCCAGTGGGTCAGAAGTTTACATACACTAAGTTGACTGTGCCTTTAAACATCTTGGAAAATTCCCGAAAATAATGGCATGGCTTTAGAAGCTTCTGATAGGCTAATTGACATCATTTGAGTCCAATGAAGGTGTACCTGTGGATGTATTTCAAGGCCTACCTTCAAACTCAGTGCCTCTTTGCTTGACATCATGGCAAAATCAAAAGAAATCAGCCAAGACCCCAGAAAAAAATTGTAGACCTCCAAGTCTGGTTCATCCTTGGGAGAAATGTCCAAACGCCTGAAGGTACCATGTTCATCTGTACAAACAATAGTACGCAAGTATAAACACCATGGGACCACGCAGCCGTCATACTGCTCCTAGAGATGAACGTACTTTAGTTCGAAAAGTGAAAATCAATCCCAGAACAACAGCAAAGGACCTTGTGAAGATGCTGGAGGAAACAGGTACAAAAGTATCTATATCCACAGTAAAATTAGTCCTATATCGACATAACCTGAAAGGCTGCTCAGCAAGGAAGAAGCCACTGCTCCAAAACCGCCATAAAAAAGCCAGACTACGGTTTGCAACTGCACATGGGGACAAAGATCGTACTTTTTGGAGAAATGTCTGCTGGTCTGATGAAACAAAAATAGAACTGTTTGGCCATAATGACCACCGTTATGTTTGGAGGAAAAAGGGGGATGCTTGCAAGCTGAAGAACACCATCCCAACCGTGAAGCACGGGGGATGGCAGCATCATGTTGTGGGGGTGCTTTGCTGCAGGAGGGACTAGTGCACTTCACAAAATAGATGGCATCATGAGGAAGGGAAAATTATGTGGATATATTGAAGCAACATCTCAAGACATCAATCAGGAAGTTAAAGCTTGGTCGCAAATGGGTCCTCCAAATGGACAATGACCCCAAGCATACTTCCAAAGTTGTCGCAAAATGGCTTAAGGACAATAAAGTCAAGGTATTGGAGTGTCCATCACAAAGCCCTGACTTCAAACCTATAGAACATTTGTGAGCAGAAGTGAAAAAGCGTGTGCGAGCAAGGAGGCCTACAAACCTGACTCAGTTACACCAGCTCTGTCAGGAGGAATGGGCCAAAATTCACCCAAGCTTGCGGAAGGCTACCCGAAACGTTTGACCAAAGTTAAACAATTTAAAGGCAATGCTACCAAATACGAATTAAGTGTATGTAAACGTCTGACCCACTGGGAATGTGATGAAAGAAATAAAAACTGAAGTAAATCATTCTCTCTACTATTATTCTGACATTTCACATTCTTAAAGTAAAGTGGTGATCCTAACTGACCTAAGACAGGGAATTTTTACCAGGATTAAATGTCAGGCAATGTGGAAAAAACAGAGTTTAACTGTATTTGGCTAAGGTGTATGTAAACTTCCGACTTCAACTGTAGGCCTATGTGAATGAATTATAATGTTATTCTGTATTCAATTGTTACATTGTTCTAATCTCTGATATGAACTGTGAGGCTTCTCTGGGATATGTGGGACGCTAACGTCCCACTTGGACAAAAGCCAGTAAAAATGCAGAGCGCCAAATTCAAATAAATTACTATAAAAATCAAACTTTCATGAAATCACACATGCAATACACCAAATTAAAGCTACACTTGTTGTGAATCCAGCTAACCAGCATATTTCAACCCTGCAGGCGCAACACAAAACACAGAAATAAAAATATAATTTATGCCTTACCTTTGATGAGCTTCTGTTGTTGGCACTCCAATATGTC
Organism: Salvelinus namaycush; assembly: GCF_016432855.1. Classification (NCBI taxonomy): domain Eukaryota; kingdom Metazoa; phylum Chordata; class Actinopteri; order Salmoniformes; family Salmonidae; genus Salvelinus; species Salvelinus namaycush. Next base: position 34,379,860 of record NC_052308.1, read on the forward strand.
CCATAAACATCACAAATGGTCCTTTTGTTCGATTAATTCCGTCGATATATATCCAAAATGTCAATTTATTTGGCGCGTTTGATCCAGAAAAACACCGGGTCCAACTTGTGCAACGTGACTACAAAATATCTCAAAAGTTACCTGTAAACTTTGCCAAAACATTTCAAACTACTTTTGTAATACAACTGTCAAGTTTATGGGCATGTTGCATCAGTATGTAGGAGGGAGAGTCCTAGATGTGAGAAGTGTGCAGGATGGCATGAGACAAAGGAATGTGTAGTTTTGGTGGAGAAAATTGTGTGTCTTAGTTGTAGGGGTGCACATGGGGCTGGAAATCAGAGGTTTCCAGTGAGAGAAAGGCAGGTTGAGGTTGTTCGGGTGAGAGTAGTACAGAAGGTGTTGTATGCTGAAGCAGTGAAGAGAGTGGTAGAGGAAGATGGTACAGGGTGAGGGATCCTGAGAGGATTTGTGTGAGTAGGCAGAGACTAATGGAGAGTGATGGGAAAAATATGTGCTTCAGTAAGGTAGGTTTCTTGGCATTCATAGCTATGTCAATTGTACTGCAGAAATAGATCGAAAGTCACAGAAAATTGAGGTAGTTGTGGCAGCGGCAGAGAAATACTTGGGACTGCAAGGTTTTACTGCAGAACAGTTACAGGAGGTGTTGATTGGTAGTGTACTGTCCTCCCAGACCGCTGGTCTGGAGTAGGATTAGATAGGGTAAATAGTGGAATGGGGTGGTGTTTTTTTTGTATACATTCATATATTTATTTTTTATTTCGAGAGGTCTAATAGTTGTCAGGGTAATTTTTCCTTTAACCCAATTTTACAGTACCGTATCACAGAGAATTTAATGTAGGTAGACCGTGAATGGCCTCACACTCCAGTACAGTAGGTGGCGGTGTATACACTTTAAATAGGATGCGATCCGCCAACACAATCCCAAAGAACAAGAAGATCACGGTGTTGGAGGGGCGGATCACTATGTTGTTCATTCTGATCACAGCAGTGCTGTTGAGTCTCTAGGCTAGAGCAGCTTACGCTAGCTTGGCAATAGCTCTCGCATGAATTAGCTCGTTTCTATTTACTCTACGGTCGAACTATATATATATATATATATATATTTTAAAAAAGAATGTCGAAGGAGGTAAGTTTGTATTGATTACTATTCATTAACGTGCTGATAGGTTGTAGCGTTTGAGTCCGTAACAGTTATGCTATTTGTAGGCGACGCAGTATTACTTACCTAACGTTAAACATGACAGCAGGCCATTTGATCTGACAGGAGGCCATTTGATCTGCAGCTGTAAAGGTCTTTGTCAGCATTGTTATTTAGCGAGTCATAAGTATTTTCACAACTTATTATGAAGATGGATTTTTGTAAACATTCGCCCATTTGTTCACAATTGCAACTGCATTTTTATGGCGCCTGCATCAAGTAAAGTGTACAGTCCGCCATTATACCTAGGCAGTTAGATAGTAGAGGGCGCGCGGTGACGCTAGATAGCTAACGTTAGCTCTGCGAGATACGCTTTTGTCGCGGACTTTGAATAAGCAAAAAGCGCTAGTGTGTTTGAGTTAAATTAATTTAGAAATGTGCACTGCTTGTTAATTTGTATTACTGATAGTTTACTAGCTAGCGTTAGCGAAATGGCTTATTCCTAGAATGCCTACCAACCCAGGCTCCCGATGCGTTAAAGCAGCAGGCCGCATACCTAACTAGCTAGTAACGGTAGGCCATTTCTGATCGTAGTAGTAGACCTGACCTGCTATGGCTAGTAATGATCCCCATTTGCTTCTAATCCAGTATGTTTCCCTCACATTCATTTCAGTCTCCCCGTGAGCCGGAGCAGCTCCGCAAGCTCTTCATTGGTGGGCTGAGCTTCGAGACCACCGACGAGAGTTTGCGGACCCATTTTGAAAGATGGGGATCCCTCACAGATTGTGTGGTGAGTATTGTATTGCTTTTTTAATACTAAACAAAAATATAAACTAAACAATTTCATAGTTATTTTTTTTATGAGTTACTGTTCATATAGAGGAAATACATTCATAGCACTGCATCTCAGTGCTAGAAGCGTCACTACACACCCTGGTACAATTCCAGGCTGTATCACAACCGGCCAGGATTGGGAGTCCCATAGGGCAGCGCACAATTGGCCCAGCGTCTTTAGGGTTTGGCCGGGGTAGGCTGTCATTGTAAATACGAATTTGTTCTTTACTGACTTGCCTTGTTAAATAAATAAAACATGTACATCTTTTGGTTAAAGATACCTTTAAAAAATGGGCCTCACAATGTGACTCAGGATCTTGTCACAGTATTTTTGTGCTTTCAAATTGCCATTGATAAAATACAATGCTGCTTGTTGTCTGTAGCTTATGCCTGCCCATACCATAACCTCACTGTCATCATGGGACACTGTTCACAATTTTGACATCGGAAAACCGCTCGCCCACACAACGCCATACACGTGGTCTGCGATTGTTATGCTGTTTGGACGTACTGTCAGATTCTCTAAAATGACGTTGGAAGTGGCTTATGGTAGAGAAATTAACATTCAATTATCTGGCAACGGTGCTGGTGAAAATTCCTGCAGTCAGCATGCCAATTGCATTCTCCCTCAACTTGAGACATCTGTGGCATTGTGTTGTGTGACACAACTGCACATTTTAGTGGCCAATTGTCCCCAACCCAAGGTTTACATGTGTAATGATCATGCTGTTTAGTCAGCTTCTTGATATGCCACACCTGTCAGATGGATGGATTATCTTGGCAAAGGAGAAATGCTCACCAACAGGTGAGTGCTATGTGCTTATGGGACATTTCTGGGATCTTTTATTTTAGCTCGTGACATATGAAATCAACACTTTACATGTTGCGTTGATATTTGTGTGTAAAATATATGCATACATACACACACACACACCACACTCTCTACCGTTCAAAAGTTTAGGGTCACTTAGAAATGTCCTTGTTTTTGAAAGAAAAGCAACAAAAAAACCTCCATTTAAAATAACATCAACTTGATCAGAAATACAGTGTAGACTTTGTTAATGTTGTAAATGACTATTGTAGCTGGAATATATATATATATATTTTTTAAATGGAATATCTACATAGGCGTACAGGGGCCCATTATCAGCAACCATCACTCCTGTGTTCCAATGGCACTTTATTTGTTGTGTTAGCCAATCCAAGTTTATCATTTTAAAAGGCTAATTGATCATTAGAAAACCCTTTTGCAATTGTTAGCACAGCTGAGAACTGTTCTGATTTAAAGAAGCAATAAAAAACTGGCCTCGGACTAGTTGAGTATCTGGAGCATCAGCATTTGTGGGTTCGATTACAGGCTCAAAATGGCCAGAAACAAATAACCTTCTTCTTAAACTCGTCAGTCTATTCTTGTTTTGAGAAATTAAGTCTATTCCGTGCGAGAAATTGCCAAAAAAATGAAGATCTCGTACAACGCTATGTACTACTCCCTTCACAGAACAGCACAAACTGGCTCTAACCAGAATAGAAAGAGGAGTGGGAGGCCCCAGTGCACAACTGAGCAAGAGGACAAGTGCATTAGTGTCTAGTTTGAGAAACAGACGCCTCACAAGTCCTCAACTGGCAGCTTCATACATGAAGGAAGTGAATCTGGAAAATTTCAAGAACTTTGACAGTTTCTTCAGGCGCAATTGCAAAAACCATCAAGTGCTATGGTGGCACTGGTTCTCATGAGGACCACCACAGGAAAGGAAACCCCAGAGTTACCTCTGCTGCAGAGAATAGGTTCATTAGATTTGCGAGCCTCAGATTGCAGCCCAAATAAATGTTTCAGAGTTCAAGTAGCAGACACATCTCAACCTTAACTGTTCAGAGGAGACAGCGTGAATCAGGCTTCCATGATCAAATTGCTGCAAAGAAACCACTACTAAAGAACACCAAGAAGATACTTGCTTGGGCCAAGAAACATAAGCAAGGGACATTAGACCGGTGGAAATCTGAGTCCAAATTTGAGTTGAACTGCAGAGTGAAGGAAAAGCAGCCAACAAGTGCACAGCGCATGTCAGAACTCCTTCAATACTGTTGGAAAAGCATTCCAGGTGAAGCTGGTTGAGAGAATGCCAAGAGTGTGCAAAGCTGTCATCAAGGCAAAGGGTGGCTACTTTTAAATCAAAATATATTTTAGATTCTTCACTTTTTTTGGTTACTAAATGATTCCATATGTGTTATTTCATAGTTGTGATGTATTCACTATTCTACAATGTGGAAAATAGTCAAAATAAACTTTTGACTGGTACTGTACATATTATGGTCTTTTGTAATTATATCAGCAAATTAACGGTTCAATTCCGAATTCCTCAGGTAATGAAAGATCCAGTCACAAAGAGATCGAGGGGCTTTGGCTTTGTCACTTACAGCTCTGTGGATGAAGTTGACGCATCAATGGAGGCTCGTCCTCATAAGGTTGATGGCCGCCAAGTGGAGCCCAAGAGAGCGGTGTCCAGAGAGGTGAGCGATGTCTGCTTTGACTACAAAACATAGAAACCTCCCAGTTTCACATATTTTGGTGTTCGGGTGCTGCTGGAGTTTCTGAATATGTAGTGGAATTGTTTTTCATTTCCTTTTGAGTATCTTCTGTTTGTCTTTTTGAAGTGATTTTAATATTTTGAATGTCATGTTGGACAGGATTCCTCAAGGCCAGGTGCTCACACCACTGTGAAGAAGATCTTTGTGGGTGGCATCAAGGAGGACACAGAGGAGCATCACCTTAGGGACTACTTTGATCAATTTGGCAAGATTGAAGTCATCGACATCATGACTGATAGGACCAGCGGGAAGAAGAGGGGGTTTGCCTTTGTTACATTTGATGATCATGATGCAGTCGATAGGATTGTCAGTAAGTTCTCAAGTCAACACCATTGATACAGAAAAGCTGCTATTGTGATTTTAGATGTTTTAGTTTTTTTCGTCAAGTAATTTACTGATCTGTTTTTAAGTCTCCTTTCTCCGCTTACAGTCCAGAAGTATCATACAGTGAATGGTCACAACTGTGAAGTGAGGAAGGCTTTGTCAAAGGAAGACATGAACCGGTCCGGTATGTATTGTAGCAGTTGACTCCCAACAACAACTGAAGCTTTAGATGTGATGTTGAGAAAGTGACTGACCTGTTTGACGTCTGAATTTCAGGGCCAAGAGGTGGAAACTTTGGTAGAGGTGGCGGATATGGAGGTATGAGCACTCAGGGGTTTTTATTTCCTTTTAAACCATATTCAACCTTGTTCCGTAGGGAATTAATTTACTAGTTGGTTGCCCAGGTGCAATGCAGGCTTCAAGTTATTCTCACGTTTGTACCGATTATTTTTTTCTAGGTGGTTTCGGTGGAGGTAGAGGAGGTGGAGGATATGGTGATAACGATGGATACAATAACTATGGAGGCAATGGTGAGTTCTTCTCCTGTGTTTTTTCTAGATATTGTAAAATAAAATGTGGGCAATGTTTTCGGGAGGATTTGCCAGTTTGTCCAAAAGCTTAACTTGTTTGACTTATTTCCTTAGGTGGCGGCTATGGTGGAGGTCCCGGCGGGTATAGTGGTGGCAACCGGGGCTATGGTGGGGGAGGCGGCGGCGGTTATGGTAACCAGGGTGGCAGCTATGGAGGAGGAGGAGGAGGATACGACAACTACAACAATGGAGGTGGTGGTGGTGGAAGCTACAGAGGTGGTAGGTCAACCAAGCAATGGTGCGCTCCACATATAAATAGTGCCATCACTTAGTTTTGTATCAGGATAGCTGTGTGTGATGGATAGCTTGGAATTTAAAACTCCTATCTGTGTCCTCTTGCAGGTAACTACGGAGCTAGTAGTGGTGGTGGGAGCAGCAGTGGAAGTGGGGGTGGTGGTGGTGGTGGTGGTGGAGACTACAATGACTTTGGCAATTACAACAGCCAGTCGTCCTCCAGCTACGGCCCAATGAAAGGAGGCGGCGGCTATAGCGGCGGCAGTGGAGGGGGCCGGAGCAGCGGCCCATATGGTGGTGGTGGTGGTGTTGGTGGTGGTGGTGGTAAGTCCCATGTTACTTCCCCTTGAAGTAAATAAGAACAGCCTAAGTCCCTGGATTTGTAAGGGAGGAAAATATAGGCGTTTCCCTAGTAGCTAGTCCCTTGAGTTGAGCACTTACGTAAGGCCTGGCCCATTCTGCAGGTGGTTACGGAGGAGGCTCCGGTGGTGGATATGGAGGGGGCTCCGGAGGTCGAAGGTTCTAGGTTCTGAGGTAAGCACTGTACTGAAAAAATTGCACTGCACCTCTAGATTGGATTGTTAAATGTAGTGTTGGAGTCCGTACATTGGAGGAATTGAGATTGCCATTTCCACTATGTGGCTTCCTTGGCACAGCCTAGTCCAAGATGCAGCATAGTTGTTTTTAGAAAACAAAGCACTCCCTTTACATATGGCCAGTAGGCCTAGGCTCGAGGGCAATCATATACCGTGATACATGTGCTGAAATTGATTGTCTGAGTTCTGTATGGGGATCCAGCAGCAAACCTTTACTTTCACAGAATCTACCATCTATTGAGCCCCTTGGCATATATGGATTGGACTGAGTTCGAAACATCCCCCCCCCAACTCCACACACACAATCTGCCCTCCTTGTCTTTGCTATGCAGTGCAACGGGCTTGAATTGAAGGCTTGCTCCTGGCTTTTCTCCTCGTGACCCCACTCAAATGTAGCTGATAATGACGAAAGAAGGAAGGTGCAAAAGTTTAACAATGTTGTTCCGTATTGTCCAACAGGCTACAGTACTTAGGAGAGGAGAGCCAGAGAGGTGACAGGGAAAGGAAGCAGCAGGTTTACCCCCTAGATCTGCTCAGCCAAGCACAGTTGTGGCAGGTTTACATCTGCCACATGAAGAGAAATGTACAGTAGAAAAGGAAAAATCATGTGGAGAGGGAGGGAGGGGAATGGGTGGGTCCTTTTCAAACCGTTCTTGTCAAATGCTTCCCAGCAGGATTATATGATTTTGTAGTTTTGCTGTTTTTGTCTTTGAAGTGTAAAGCATTCCACTAAGGTTTTATGTAGGTGTTTTGATTTTCCCCGCACCTATAGGGTGTTTTTAAGATGTAACCGCCACCAAATCAAGATTAAATAAACCGCTTTTCAGTTTTGTTTTTTTACATTGTGTATTTTGATTGATGGGTTCCTGTTGATTGTGTTACATGAGATGAGTCGTCCTCAACAGATGAGTAGATGGTATGAAGTGTAATTGGAAAATCCTCAGAGTACTTGCGTTATGTTCCATATTCAGTATCAAAGCATGTCATTGTTTAGAAAGTGCATTTTTGTTTAGATGGTTTACCTCATTGCCTATGGTGAAAATACCCTGCTTGCTTACAGAGGTCAAAGGCCTTTGTGCTTCTGGGCCGCCGGGCCGGTTTCTCCCCTAAAGTTTAGCATTGTTGCCACTGGACAAAATAAAAGTTTGCTTAATGGCTTTTCTGTTGGCTCATAGCTTCACAATTAATTGGAGTCTAGCTTACACACAGAACTTGAGACTAGCCTATCAATTGGAGGAGCCAGCTGAGAGGCTAGTCATTGGGAGGAACCAGCTAAGGGAGAGAAGTAGCAAGATCCCCGCGAGGAGCCAGTGAAGCAGGGGACAGCAGCAGTCTGAGTACAGATGGTTGCTCTTGTAAGACTAGCGAGAGGCAGCTCGAGAAAGGAAGGGGTATTTTATATACCATGCTGGTAGGTAAGAAGAGATTTTTGATCAACTCTTGTATTTGTAACACTCACCTTTTTGAAAATGTTAGCAGTCCATGTTAAGTCTCAAGGTAAATTCACTAACATGGGCTCCATAGGCATTTTATTCCAGCAAAGGTATTTAATCTTAGAATAAGAGGGCTGTAGATTTAGTGAATTAGTTAACTACCAGTGTTTTTGGTTGCCCAATTACCTGAATGATGCAAACCTTGACTGCTACTCAACTGCATTTGTGACAACAAAAGTGGCCGGATATCCTCAACATTAATGACTAGATCTGGTTACACTAATGTTGGTAGTGCATGAAAATCTAGAATAAAGTCACTCAGTAGCACTAAAAATGTATGTACTTTCTCTAATATCTCTCTCATTTTCAGGAATGTAAGATGTCTGCACTAGTGCACCTCGCGTGCACCTTATCTTGCCCCTCTACACCTGTACTGAGATGACCAGTGGTTGCAGGACCAATTATGACATGGGTATGCTGGATTATTTTGAATTATTATTATTTTTTTGTGATGCCTCACTTTCTCTGCTTTGTGCAGGCAAAATATCAGATTATTTAAAGATGAGGTGTGGTTTTAATTGCTTTAATGTTTGTCTTTCAGTGTCATTTTAAATGGATAGAAGGGACACTACAGGAATGCTGCTGGACAGTTTTAAACTTTTGTACTAACTTGCAATAAAATGTTGTTTTTTTAAGCATTTGTCTTTATTGTAAACACTTATGAGGATCTGGTCTGTTTTTCCAAATGCAGTCTTGATTGTATGTTGTGTAGAGGCAGTTCATTCTGAATAGACAGCTGTGCGTGGTGCAGAGGGACATTTATTTTAGGTTTTTATCACCTATTTGCTGAATGTCAAATTCCTGTGTACGGGGTTTAACGGAAGTGGAGTAAGGAGAGGTATGAAGTAGAGTAGTGGTAGCATTTTCAGACAAAGAATGCATGATGTTGGGAAGACATGCAAGGTAAGTGGAGAAACCCTGCCATGGCTCATAACATGGCAAGTTAAACAGTTGGCAGTTACTGAACTGCTGACAATAACACACAGCCTAAGCAGTCTTATTACATAAGTCATGTTTTCCTGTGTTAGGGCATCATTCTAACAAGGAGTCTATAGACCTTTATTAAAATGTATTCATATAGCACTTTTCATTACAAGTAGAATATGTTTCTTTGAACATAAACAATTTAACAAAACAAATGTAGGGATCTGGCAGTTCATTATGGCGCAATAGTCTGCTTGCCTTGCTAACAGGGTAGTGGTTCTACCCCTCTCCAGTTGTTCTCCTTTGCTACTACACTGAGGAAAAATATAAACGCAACATGCAACAATTTTTAAAGAGCATTATTGAAATAGATTCAGTAGGCCCTAACCTATGGATTTCAGTGGGTGCTGCAGCACCCTCATCATCCCGACTTCCTGTGGCTATGTACACACCATCATATATTATTTGACTCTGATAATAAAGAAATAGAAAATATTCCTGTAAATGAATGTGTTAAATATTTAGGAATACATCTGTCAAAAAAACACTTAGTCAGACAACAATTGAATTTCTTTCCTAAAATTAAGAAAACCAAAAATATATTCAATAATTGGCTACAAAGAGATCTTTCTATACTTGGGAGAGTACTTCTGTCCAAGGCAGAGGGACTGTCTCGTTTTGTGTAGCCCTCATTATCGTTATGTGTAAATCCAGCTACTTGTAAAGAGATCAATAAGACCTTTCTTGACTTCATCTGGAAAAATAAGTCTCACAAACTAAAAAAGTCAGTCCTTTCTAACAAAAGAGCTGAAGGTGGTCTTGAAGTGTTGGATTTTGTTGACATAAATAACACTTTCAAGATCAACTGGCTGAAAAGATGTTTGATTAATACTGATTCAATATGGTATTTCATTCCAAATAATGTGTTTAATAAGTTGGGAGGTCTTCAATTTTTACTGAAATGTAATTATATTCCTGAAAGATTACCTGCTAAATTGGCTAGGTTTCACCAACAAGCTTTAATGGCCTGGAAAATATGTTTACTGCACAATTTTTCCCACAGAAAGCTCTTTTGTGGAATAATTCAGACATAACTGTAAGGAATAAGTCATTGTTCTACCCCAGCTGGCATGAGAGGAATATTGACTTTGTTCTTGATGTTTTCGACAACAAGGGTAATATTCTCACATGAACAATTTATAACATTGAAAGAGTTTCCAATACCTTTCAGAGAGTTTATTTCTGTGATCAAAGCCGTTCCCAGTGGTCTAACTACACTAATGAAAACTCATCTTAGCTTTGGTAATGATCACAAAGTTTATCCAGAACTCAGATTGGAAGGTGTGGGCTTACTTGAGAAATCTTTTTGTAATAAATATATAAGACAAATTCTTCATTCACAAAACCAACTTACACCGAGAGGAAAGTTTTTCTGGAACATGCTTATTCCTGACATTGTCTGGAAAAATGCATGGTTAAGGCCTTACAAATATTGTATACCAAACAAAGTTAAGGAAGTGCACTTCAAAATTTTACATAAGATATATCCATGTAATTCTATGATATCCAAATGTGTGGCTATTGATGATATCTGCGTTTTCTGTGAAAAAGATGGTGAGAATCTGTCCCACCTGTTCTTTGAATGTAAATTTGTGTCAGAATTTTGGGGAAACTTTGCAAAATACTTATTTACCATTATGAACACTACCTATGTTTTTGACATGAAATATATAATATGTTACTATTGCAATGAGAACAAGACCACTGAAATGATTGTGATTTTGTTTATTCTTGTTGCCAAATACTTCATACACAAACAAAAATTCCAAAATTCTATACCAAAATTACACCTTTTTTGGATTGAATTTAACTATTTTATTAAAACATTAACCCGAGTGAACAATAACAAGAATAACATTTTCCTAAATCATTACAATAAGATTTTTTCGTAGTGATTACAATTGCACTAGCACTTGTTTATTTTTTAAATATATTTTTTGTTTGTTCCAGTATTTTCTCGTTAATACCTGCGTTCTGTTTTGTATGATGTAAGAATGTAAATTGTTGATCTGTATTTTGAATTTAAAAAAATTATAAATACAATTTAAAAAATGTAAACACACCATCATATATATTTATATTCTGGACTCTGACATTGCTCATCCTGTTATTTTGTATTTGTTTTATTTTTGTGATTTGTTGGGTATTACTGCACTGTTGGAGCTAGAAACACAAGCATTTCGCTGCACCTGCGATAACATCTTGAAAATTAGGGTTATGCGACCAATAGCATTTGATTTGACATAACGATTCAGGAGTACGTCATCAATTCAATTATTCTACCTTGTGTCGTCAAGACACTCCGTACAAAGGTGGCGACAAAGTCTGGGTAAATGCCATTTGAGGACCTGATTTGACTGATGTGAAAGGCAACCAACGGTATGTCTGTCTGACGGCATTTCTGTGTTGCACCAATCACAGAGAGAGTTTTGCCCCTGAATCCACGTCATCTGGTATTAAGACAAAATGGACGCACTCAGCCTGGTACTGTTAGCGCTCTCATAACATGCATTTCATGTTATTTATGTTGATATTTGTGATTTGAATGACAATATGATATTGATGTATCAGGGGTAGTTGCCACTGTTAGCCCAACAATGTAGAAGGACACAGTTTAACTAGTTGGTTCACAGAATTAGTAGCTAGCTAGCCGGCATGTTATGATTGTTGTCAGATTGCAACTGATCAGTCAGCTCTTGTCGTTCAAGTTGTTTGGCATCATGTTCACTGAACAAAATACAACATTCTCTTCATCAGGAACCCACTCTGTACACCGTGAAGGCTGTGCTCATCCTGGACAATGACGGGGAAAGACTTTACGCCAAGGTAACTAGCTAATCAACAGCAATGAATGAACTACCAGCACCTGCCCCCACAGTCAATGTGCTTCAAATCAAATCTTATTTGTCACATGTGCCGAATACAACAGGTGTAGTAGACCTTACAGTGAAATGCTTACTTACAAGCCCTTAACCAACAATGCAGTTTTAAGAAAATACCCCCACAAAAAGTTAGATAAGAATAACAAATAATTAAAGAGCAGCAGTAAATAACACTAGCGGGGCTATATACAGGGGGTACCAGTACAGAGTCAATGTGCGGGGGCACTGGTGTCGAGGTAATATGTACATGTAGGTAGAGTTAATAAAGTGACAATGCATAGATAATAACAGTAGAAGGGGGAGCAATGCAAATAGTCTGGGTAGCCATTTGATTAGCTGTTCAGGAGTCTTATAGCTTGGGGTAGAAGCTGTTTAGAAGCCTCTTGAACCTAGACTTGGTGCTCCAGTACTGCTTGCCGTGCGGTAGCAGAGAGAACAGTCTATGACTGGGATGGGTGGGGTCTTTGACCATTTTTAGGGCCTTCCTCTGACACCGCCTGGTATAGAGGTCCTGGATGGCAGGAAGCTTGGCCCCGGCTGGGCACTACCCTCTGTAGTGCCTTGCGGTCGGAGGCGGAGCAGTTACCATACCAATCAGGATGCTCTTGATGGTACAGCTGTAAAATATTTTGAGGTTCTGAGGACCCATGCCAAATCTTTTCAGTCTCCTGAGGGGGAATAGTTTTTGTTGTGCCCTCTTCACGAATGTCTTGGTGTGCTTGGACCAGGTTAGTTTGTTGGTGATGTGGACGTCAAGGAACTTGAAGCTCTCAACCTGCTCCACTACAGCCCTGTCGATGAGAATGGGGGCATGCTCGGTCCTCCTTTTCCTGTGGTTCACAATCATCTCCTTTGTCTTGATCACGTTGAGGGAGAGGTTGTTGTCCTTGCACCACATGGTCAAGTCTCTGACCTCCTCCCTATAGGCTGTCTCATCGTTGTCGGTGATCAGTCCTACCACTGTTGTGTCATCAGCAAACTCAATGATGGTGTTGGAGTTGTGCCTGGCCATGCAATCATGAGTGAATGGGGAGTACAGGAGGGGACTGAGCACGCACCCCTGAGGGGCCCCCGTGTTGAGGATCAGCGTGGCGGATGTGTTGTTACCTACCCTTACCACCTGGGGGCGGCCCATCATGAAATCCAGGATCCAGTTGCAGTTGGAGGTGTTTAGTCCCAGGGCCCTTAGCTTAGTGATGAGCTTTGAGGGCACTATGGTGTTGAGCGCTGAGCTGCAGTCGATGAATAGCATTCTCACATAGGTGTTCCTTTGTCCAGGTGTGAAAGAGCAGTGTGGAGTGCAATAGAGATTGCATCATCTGTGGATCTGTTGGTGAGGTATGCAAATTGTAGTGGGTCTAGGGTTTCTGGGATAATGGTGTTGATGTGAGCCATGACCAGCCTTTCATAGCATTTCATGGCTACAGACATGAGTGCTACAGATCAGTAGTCATTTAGGCAGGTTACCTTAGTCCCTGTGCCCAAGAACACTATTGTGGTCTGCTTAAAACATGTTGGTATTACAGACTCAGACAGGAAGAGGTTGAAAATGTCAGTGAAGACACTTGCCAGTTGATCAGTGCATGCTCGGAGAACACGTCCTGGTAATCCGTCTGGCCCTGCTGCCTTGTGAATGTTGACCTGTTTAAAGGTCCTACTCACATCGGCTGCGGAGGATGTGATCACGCAGTCGTCCGGAACAGCTGATGCTCTCATGCATGTTTCGGTGTTACTTGCCTCGAAGCGAGCATAGTAGTTATTTAGCTCGTCTGGTAGGCTCGTGTCACTGGGCAGCTCTGGGCTGTGCTTCCCTTTTGTAGTCTGTAATAGTTTGCAAGCCCTGCCACATCCGACGAGCGTCGTAGCCGGTGTAGTACAATTCGATCTTAGTTCTGTATTGACACTTTGCCTGTTTGATGGTTCCTCATAGCGGAATTTCTTATAAGCTTCTGGGTTAGAGTCCCACTCCTTGAAAGCGGCAGCTCTACCCATTAGCTCAGTGTGAATGTTGCCTGTAATCTATGGCTTCTGGTTGGGGTATGTACGTACAGTCACTGTGGGGACGACATCCTCAATGCACTTATTGAGAAAGTACGTGACTGATGTGGTGTATCCCTCAATGCCATCAGAAGAATCCCGGAACATGTTCCAGTCTGTGCTAGCAAAACAGTCCTGTAGTTTAGCATCTGCTTCATCTGACCACTTTTTTATAACTAAGTCACTGGTCCTTCCTGCTTTAATGTTTGCTTGTAAGCAGGAATCAGGAGGATAGAATTATGGTCAGATTTGCCAAATGGAGGGCGAGGGAAAGCTTTATAAGCGTCTCTCTGCTTCACAGCATGTCAATATTCATACAGCTGCATGAGTAGATGCAAAGTAGCCAACAGTTTTGTAATTTTACATTCAGCTGACTACCTGGGTAACAAATTGCCTGTGTGCTCAAACTATGACTTATTTTGTGACACTGTCAGTGCTTGACTTGGACTGAAATAGGTTCTGGTACTCATTTTGGGTGTTGGTACTGTTTTATATTTAGGTGCAGGAGCTCTACATGCTCAAGCAGTATAACATTTGAGTTGCAAGTACTCTGCTCCGGTGAGCTCCTGCCCAAGTCAAGCACTTGACACACAGTATTCACACCTCTTGTCTTTTTCCACATTTATTGTTACAGCCTGAATTTAAAATAGATTCAAATGAGATTTTTAAAAATGAAAAGCTGAAATGTCTTGAGTCAATAAGTTTCCAACAGTTCGCTTATGGCAAGCCTAAATACGCTCAGTAGTAAACATTTTCTTAACAAGTCACGTAATAAGTTAAATGGACTCTGTGTGCAATAATAATGGATTACATGATTTTTGAATGATTACCCCATTTCTCTACCCAACACATACAATTATCTCTATGGTCCCTCAGTCGAGTTCTGAATTTCAAGCACAGATTCACAATGACCAGGGAGGTTTTCTAATGCCTCGCAAAGAAGTGCACCTATTGGTAGATGGGTATTCTTTTTTAAATCAGACACTGAATTTCCCTTTTGAGCAGTGGTGTAAAGTGCTTAAGTCGTTTTTGGGGGTATCTGTACTTTACTATTTCTATTTTTAACTACTTTTACTTAACTACATTCCTAAAGAAAATAATTTACTTTTTACTCCATACATTTTCCCTGACACCCAAAAGTACTCGTCACATTTTGAATGCTTAGCAGAACAGAAAAATTGTCAAATTCACACACTTATTAAGAGAACGTCCCTGGTTATGCCTTCTGCCTCTGATCTGGCAGACTCACTAAACACACGTACTTTGTTTGTAAATTATATTGGAGTGTGTCCCTGGCTATCTGTAAATAAATAAACATTAAGATAATGATGCAGTCTAGTTTGCTTAATATAAGGAATTTGAAAGTATTTATGTGTTTACTTTTGATACTTAAGTTTATTTAAAACCAAATAGTTTTAGACTTTTACTCAAGTAGTATTTTCCTGGGTGACTTTTACTTGAGTAAGGTATTGTTACTTTTACTCAAGTATGACAATTGGGTACTAATTGTTATTAATTACGCTTTGGGTGGTGTATCAATACACCCAGTCACTACAAAGATACAGGTGTCCCTCCTAACTCAGTTGCCGGAGAGGAAGAAAACCGCTCAGGGATTTCACCATGAGACCAATGGTGATTTTAAAACAGTTAAGAGTTTAATGGCTGTGATAGAACTGAGGATGGATCAACAACATTGTAGTTACTCCACAATGCTAACCTAAATTACATAGTAATTGTCATCGGCAAGGACTAGGACATTTTTGTAGGATAAGAAGAAATAGAATAGAGCTAAGCACAGGCAAGATCCTAGAGGAAAATCTGACACTGGGAGACATATTTACCTTTCAGCAGGACAGTAACCTAAAACCCAAGGCCAAAAATACATGGGAGTTGCTTACCAAGATGACATTAAATGTTCCTGAGTGGCCTAGTTAGTTGACTTAAATCCGTTTGGAAATCTATGGCAACTTTAAAATGGCTGTCTAGCAATGATCAACAACCAACTTGACAGAGCTTAAGAGTTTACAAAAAGAATAATTGGCAAATATTGTACAATCCAGGTGTGCAAACCTCTTAGAGATTTACCCCAAAAGACTCAGCTGTAATCGATGCTAAAGGTTATTCTAACATGTATTGACTCAGGGGGGTTGAATACTTATCTAATCAATATATATTATTGTTTATTTACATGAATCTAAAAAAAAAAAAAACATAAATCCCATTTTGTAACAACAAAATGTGGAATGAGGCAAGGGGTGTAAATACTTTCTGAAGGCACTGAATGTGATCTCCGTTTGACTTCTGCCCCACAGTACTATGATGAAACCTATCCCACTGTGAAAGAGCAGAAAGCTTTTGAGAAGAACATCTTCAACAAGACACACCGCACAGACAGTAAGATGTTTTTTCGACCTAATGAATCATATGCACTTCAGTTTACATTGTGGTCATAGGCTTCAGTACTTGCTATTTCATCTCTTGCCAAAGGCTTTGAGTGCTGATCTGTTTTCAATTGCATGAAGGCTTCTGTGTATAACTGGTATAATGAAGATGTTGTATCATAGACTGAACTCTCTCCGCTTCTTTACCCAGGTGAGATAGCGCTCCTAGAAGGTCTTACCGTTGTCTACAAAAGCAACATTGACCTCTACTTTTATGTTATTGGCAGTTCACATGAAAATGAGGTAGGCTGATGGTGGTATGCTAACAAAACACAATGAAACATTGCCTTGTGTTGGGTTGTTTCTCCCACAAAATATTGATACGTTTTGTTATTTGCTCCCCCAGTTGATGCTTATGTCAGTGCTTAACTGTCTATTTGATTCGCTCAGCCAGATGCTAAGGTGAGACTGCACTTTATTTACACTGAACAAAAATATAAATGCAACAATTTAAAGATTTGACTGAGATGCATACAATTCAAATAAGGAAATCAGTCAATTGAAATAAATTCATTACGCTCTAATCTATGGATTTCACCTGACTGACCTTAAAAATAAAAAGTAGGGGTGTGGATCAGAACCAGTCAGTATCTGGTGTGACTGCCGTTTGCCTCATTCAGCGCGACACATCTCCTTCGCATAGAGTTGATCAGGCTGTTGATTATGACCTGTGGAATGTTGTCCCACTCCTCTTCAATGGCTGTGCGAAGTTGCTGGATATTGGCGGGAACTGGAACATGCTGTCGTACACATTGATCCAGAGCATCCCAAATATGCTCAATGGGTGACATGTCTGGTGAGTATGCAGGCCATGAAAGAACTGGGACATTTTCAGCTTCCAGAAATTGTGTACAGATCCTTGCGACATGGGCCTGTGCATTATCATGCTGAAACATGAGGTGATCGCGGCAGATGAATGGCACGACAATGGGCCTCAGAATCTCATCACGGTATCTCCGTGCATTCATTTTCCATTGATAAAATGCAGTTGTGCTCGTTATCCGCAGCTTATGCCTGCCCATACCATAACCCCACCTCCACCATGGGGCGCTCGCCTACATGACGACATACACACTGTCTTCTATCTGCACGGTACAGTTGAAACTGGGATTCATCCGTGAAGAGCACACTTCTCCAGCGTGCCAGTGGCCATCGAAGGTGAGCATTTGCCCACTGAAGTCAGTTGTGACGCCGAACTGCAGTAAGGTCAAGACCCTGGTGAGGACAACGAGCATGCATATGAGCTTCCCTGAGATGGATTCTGACAGTTTGTGTAGAAATTCTTTGGTTGTGCAAACCCACAGTTTCATCAGCTGTCCGGGTGGCTGGTCTCAGACGATCCCGCAGCTGAAGAAGCCGGATATGGAGGTCCTGAGCTGGTGTGGTTACACTTAGTCTGCGGTTGTGAGGCCGGTTGGACGTACTGCCAAATTCTCTAAAGCGATGTTGGAGGCGGCTTATAGTAGAGAAATTACAAGCATTTCGCTACACCTTCAATAACATCTGCTAAACATGTGTATGTGACCAATAAAATTTGATTTGAATTTAACATTCTATTCTCTTGCAACAGCTCTGGTAGACATTCCTGCAGTCAGCATGCCAATTGCATGCTCCCTCAACTTGAGACATCTGTGGCATTGTTGTGTGACAAAGCTGCACATTTTAGTGGTCTTTTTATTGTCCCCTGTACAAGGTGCACCTGTGTAATGACATACTGTTTTAATCAGCTTCTTGATGTAACACACCTGTCAGGTGGATGGATTATCTTGGCAAAGGAGAAATGCTCACTAACAGGGATGTAAACAAATTTGTGAACGAAATAAGCTTTTTGTGTGTCTTATTTCAGCTCATGAAACAATGGGACCAACACTTTACAAATTGCGTTTAAATTTTTGTTCAGTGTAGTTGAATAAGCAACTGAATGAGACATTTGTAACACTTTGTTAGTTTCCATAGAGAGGTCATGATTTGTTTAAGCTCCCTTTCTTTGTCCTCCTGCAGGAAAAATGTTGAGCGGCGGGCCTTGCTGGAGAACATGGAGGGCCTGTTCCTGGCAGTGGATGAGATTGTGGATGGGGGGTAGGTAGAGCACTTATCTCACCCCAAAGCAGGGGTCTCTGTAGCTGTGTTTTCTCCTCTAGTATGTCCTTTGACTCCCTGACCAAACCAACTTTTCCATCTAGACTAGAGTACAAGGATACAAGACATGGCTGGACATTCATGCCTGGATGCTTTGAAAGACAGACATCACACTATGGAGTACAGCAAAAGTATTCATCCCCCTTGGCGTTTTTCCTATTTTGTTGCATTACAACCTGTAATTTAAATGGATGTTTATTTGGATTTCATGTAATGGACATACACAAAATTAGTCCAAATTGGTGAAGTGAAATGAAAAAAATAACTTGTTAAAAAAATTCAACTAAAAAAATAAATGGCAAAGTGGTGTGTGCATATGTATTCACCCTCTTTGCTATGAAGCCCCTAAATAAGATCTGATGCAACCAATTACCTTCAAAGTCACATAATTAGTTAAATAAAGTCCACCTGTATGCAATCTAAGTGTCACATGATCTCAGTGTATATATATATATATATCTGTTCTGAAAGGCCCCAGAGTCTGCAACACCAATAAACAAGGGGCACCATGAATAACAAGAAGCTCTCCAAACAGGTCAGGGACAAAGATGTGGAGAAGTACAGATCAGGGTTGGGTTATAAAAAAAATATCAGAACCTTTGAACATCCCACAGAGCACTATTAAGTCCATTATTAAAAAATTGAAAGAATATGGCACCACAACAAACCTGCCAAGAGAGGGCCGCCCACCAAAACTCACGGACCAGGCAAGGAGAGGATTAATCAGAGGGGCAACACAGAGACCAAAGATAACCCTGAAGGAGCTGCAAAGCTCCACAGCGGAGATTGGAGTATCTGTCCATAGGACCACTATAAGCCGTACACTCCACAGAGCTGGGCTTTACGGAAGAGTGGCCAGAAAAAAAGCCATTGCTTAAAGAAAAAAATAAGTAAACACGTTTGGTGTTCGCCAAAAGGCATGTGGGAGACTCCCCAAACATATGGAAGAAGGTACTGTGGTCAGATGAGACTAAAATTGAGCTTTTTGGCCATCAAGGAAAACGCTATGTCTGGCACAAACCCAACACCTCTCATCACCACGAGAACACTGTTTTTCATCGGCAGGGATTGGGAAACTGGTCAGAATTGAAGGAAGGATGGATGGCACTAAATACAGGGAAATTCTTGAGGGGAAACCTGTTTCAGTCTTCCAGAGATTTGAGACTGGGAAGGAGGTTCACCTTCCAGCAGGACAATGACCCTAAGCATACTGCTAAAGCAACACTCGAGTGGTTTAAGGGGAAACATTTACATGTCTTGGAATGGCCTAGTCAAAGCCCAGACCTCAATCCAATTGAGAATCTATGGTATGACTTAAAGATTGCTGTACACGAGTGGAACCCATCCAACTTGAAGGGGTTGGAGCAGTTTTGCCTTGAATGGGCAAAAATCCCAGTGGCTAGATGTGCCAAGTTTATAGAGACATACCCCAAGAGACTTGCAGCTGTAATTGCTGCAAAAGGTGGCTCTACAAAGTATTGACTTTTGGGGGGTTAATAGTTATGCACGCTCAAGTTGTTTTTTTTTTTTTGTTTTTTTCACAATAAAAAAATATTTTTGCATCTTCAAAGTGGTAGTAAATCAAATGATTAAAAAAATAATTATAATACATTTAATTCCAGATTGTAAGGCAACAAAATAGGAAAAGTGCCAAGGGGGTGAATACTTTTGCAAGCCACTGTAGCCAAGATAAAGAGGAAGACCAAAAGCAATTCTTTGGCAACCTGGGTCATTCCACAAAATGATTCCCTTTTGATATTTTAAGTAGAAATTGTGCACCAATATTGCCTTTTCAAAGCCTGTTATATTAAATGAAATATTGACCCCATCGAAAACATTTTTTTTTATAAAGGCTTGCTGAAGTGCCACAATTCAGCGTTTTGACATGTCTCTCTGTGACGATGTTAACCCACTTAACCTGGAGAAATGTTGGAGGTTTTCTCCATAGTAAAGCCCTAGTATTTTGTTGCTTTGAAAAAGTAATTTCTGAAGATGATTATTTATTTCACTTGATTAGTGATTAATTATAAGGGAAAATAAACCTATCCCTCATTTTAAGGTCAATCCTGTTACTCTTTTTAATGTAATGAAACAATAAAAATTATAAACAATTAAACATCTAATAGTCAAATCATAGTGTAAAAGCAGGTGAACTGGTTCTAACCCTTTTGTACATTTCTTGTGTTTTGTGGTGGAAAACTGAGCAGGTCGAGCAGAACACGCCAACCCTGTTACCAATAGCTAGAAATGTTTTTTTACAATCAAAATGTGTTTTTTGAAGCTTGCATTCAATTGCCCCTCCCTGTTGCACACATCATGCTTCCATTCCCCCTGTCACAAGGGGATTTATGGCAGATTTAAGATGAAATCGTCAACCCTGTTACTTTATTTTACTTTACTATAGTTATTTTATTTATCTAAAAAGTACTCATTTTGTGGAATGACCCACCTACCACAGATGGATTTTACCAGTTAAGTACTCTATTACATAATTTAAGGTTTCTGAGACTGGATAGGCTCTCAGTCCAATATAAATCAACCATCCTACTAGTCCATAGCTAGGTGATACAATAGCCCCTCGAAGTAAGGTTATTTAGGGTTAGGGAGGATGCCCATTTTGCTTAGCATTTAGATGTCAGCCATTGAGTGATCTGTGCTCTTCTGTCTTCCAGAGTCATTCTGGAGAGTGACCCTCAGCAGGTGGTGTACCGTGTGGCCCTCAGAGTAAGACCATTGATCCTCCTCCTCCTCAGTCAAACACCATGGTTCTGTTATCATGGAGTACTGTACTGCCCAGATGTTAACAACATTTAAATTGATCTGGACTATTTCTCTCTCACGTTTACAGGGGGATGATGTTCCTTTAACAGAACAAACTGTGTCTCAGGTAATTGCGCTTCTTATTTACGAGAAAATCTCATATTACCTTGTAAACCTAACCCGTTAAAATTGTGTACAATTTATTTTAGTACTACTAATAATTAGGTAGGTGCTTACATTAGTCTTATTTCACACATGCACAAGTGTGTATTATACACATGTGAATTGTAAATATTTTTTGGGCATATCCCACTCCCCATGCGACACCCTCGGAGATTGGGGTCACGGCCAGGGACCAGCCATTATTGACAGCAACCCTGGAGCAATTAGGGTTAAGTGCCTTGCTCAAGGGCACATCAACAGATTTCTTTTCACCTAGTCGGCTCTGAGATTTGAACCAGCAACCTTTCGGTTACTGGCCCAACTGCTAGGCGATCTGCCGCCTGGTATACTGGAATTTAAACGTGTGTTTGATAGTAATGTGATTTGGATATCAGTGAACAACATGACTGAGTGATGACTAGGTGGTTTGTCAGGCTAACAATCTTAAGCACATACTGTACCTTATGCTTCCCAGCTCTTTTTATCCCTAAAATGCCCTCATTGTTCTGTTAGCTATTTAAAAAATAATTTTATTTCTCTCCAACAGTATATTAAGCTACTATATTAGCTTTATTGTAATGAAAAGGGAAGAGAACAGAGGGGAGCGTACCCAAAGTAGCTGCTAATGAGGCTCCACTGTTAGCTAGGTGGCGTGTCTCCACACCTGGCAGGCTCTCTGAGCGCTACGCTGATGGATGCTCCCATCTGACAGGCATTTTACTGGCTGCAGGTGTCTCCCTCTCCCACTCTGTCCATTAATCGTCGTCGCCAACCCTGGGCCCGCACGCCTCATAATGGTTACTGAGAGACTTTAGTCTGCAGAATTAAAATGATTCATTCATTGATGTATCGTTCCTGTGTGTAGTAGTATTACTGGTGTCATCACACCACCACTCTTCCCTCATATCACAGTAGGAAAGTTCTGGAAGCTTCCTTCAGTGTTTCATACTGTATATTTTTTTCTACCTGTAGTTGGATTTTGAGGTGATGGGCATTTACCAAACTATACAGTTCTGCCTTATGTGGGTTGCTAACAGCTTTCATCTTCTATAAACAGTATTAGAGGGACAGTATTAGAGAGACACTTAACCAAACCGAGTTCTCCTCTCTGTTTTTCTCTTATTTCTCTATTTCAGGTGCTTCAGTCTGCAAAAGAACAGATCAAGTGGTCCTTACTGCGATAGGAGAGTTGTCTCTGCTGTCACATACACACCTACCAACACTCACTCACCTGATAACATCATTCCTATTCCTGTGTGTCCCAGAGATCATTGCACTGAAGTCTTCTGATTGGGCCACGAATCAGAACTAGCCAGGCCTACTGTGACATTTTCTATCCTCCATTTCCTGTCTTGATTAGCCATTCCCATGTGGTGGGAGATCCAGAGCTCTTATCGCCCAGACAACAGGATTAGTTTTTGTTGTTGTCTCAACTCCACACATCCTTACTGTCTCTATGGCTGTTGGTGATTCCAACCTTTTCTATTACAGTACCAACAAATGTGATCTGACCAGTATGAATCAACCCAGTATTCACCTATCACTCTGGGATTTTGCCTATTTTAGTGGGCATGGTGTAGTAGCTGTTAGCTGTGTTAATAATTGTATGGTATATGAAACATGACTATTAGTAAAACACTGAGCCGTCTCCTTGCTGTGCCCGTGTCTCTTTGTACACGACCTTTATTAGAGATTCCACTAAATGTGTGGTTGTGCATGAAGCATACATTTTGTGATTTAAATGTGATAATTACAATGATATGCAGGCTTTCTTTACATTGTGTTTCTCTTGTTGTGAAAAGAACTTGGATCAAATAAACTTTATTTAAACCAGCAAGAATTTGATTGGGTTCTCTTGTTTGTGGTGCAGTAAAAGATTTGTTTGTTGGGGAAAAGTTTGTGAGGCTATCTTTTGCCGCAGTAGGGCAGATGCTGCAGTTGAAAGGAATTACATCGCCACCTGCTGGGAGACAAAGCCACCAGTGCACATGTCAGTGTAGTGACAGAGGACATACTAAGATATTTAAACAAATTATTCATACTGACTTGCGTCCAATCCAATGCATGTAGGAAAGTTGCTTAACAGCAGAATCTGACACTGTGCGCATGACACCTCAATAGAAAGTAGGTATGACGATCACAACAGCTGAATGATCTATCTGCTAGAATGTGTTAGATTTTAGGAATCCCTGGTATACTGACAGCAGGTACACATTTTCTCCCTGTGTGTTTCAAAATGTCAAAAGTTGAGACTAAAAGTGTGTATGAGGTTTGCATACTGAGTGTGCAGAGGGTAGGGAAAGGTCACAGGGAAGCGCTGCTGCCATCCTTTTAATTTTCATCAGGGAACGTTAGTGACACCTCCGAGCCGTCAAGGACTCATTTCTCATCGGCTAATTACCCCGGCAGAGCCATAAAGAGGCAGAGAGGTAATTTATATTGATTACACAGAAACCAGGATAATTGACTGAAATGCCACCGTTTGGCATGCTCCTATGTTTTACATACACACAGACCGGCAGCATCTGAGTGTGTGTGTGTCCTGCCTATATGCCTATATCTAATAACAGGGAATGTTTACAAGTGTGTGAGTTGATGTATGTCAGAGGTCTATAATTAATGCCTATGATATGTGTATTATTGACAACGGGAATGTCCCATGGTTGGAGTTCTTGTCTGTCCGTTCAGGTCAGAATGAATATCTGCAGCGTCTACCATGTCTTTATGTTTGCCTCCGTCTGTAATTGTCCCACTTTCAAATTTTGACTTCTGCTTGCGTAAACTCAGAGAAAAAAAAGCTTGTGCTTAAATATACATTTACCATTTAAACTAGTGTCACCTGCACTATATACTATTAAACAATTCAGTGATTCTACACATTGATTCAGTGATTCTACACATTGATTCAGTGATCCTACACTTTGATTCAGTGATTCTACACATTGATTGAGTGATCCTACACCTTGATTCAGTGTCAAACAGTGAAAAGTGTGGCGGCATAGATCTTCATTAATCTTAGCTCATTTGCAAAGCCAAATAAATCAAGGGTTTTGGTTGACATCATCGGATCCACCACCATTAGTCGAAATGAGATGATTGAATGGCCACACTGTGCTATCAGGGATATTGGAGCAGGAGTCTGCCTGATTGCATTCTGCTCCCATCTGTGTTGCTGTTATTATGGCCCTGGAAGCTGTGCAAACCCAAGGCATGTGATAAAGGGGAGAGAAAGACATTCGTTATGGGATGTGTTTTGCATAAACAAACCCAGAGGTGTGTGTGCGTGTGTGAAAGCAGGGTGAAATGGGATTCTGGGATTGTGTAGCAGTGTGAGCAATCTTAATGTTCAAAGCCAACGCATAACGGTTGTCGTCAAACAGGGATTGCGCCTGTGTGTGTGTGTGTGTGTGTGCGTGTGTGTGTGTGTGTGTGTGTGTGTGTGTGTGTGTGTGTGTGTGTGTGTGTGTGTGTGTGTGTGTGTGTGTGTGTGTGTGTGTGTGTGTGTGTGTGTGTGTTTGTGTGTGTGTGTGTACCTGTGTAGTTTTTATGAGACGTGGGCCTGGGGCCGATATGCAGCATCTCCCCGCAGTTTAAACTGTGCTTTATGACTGTGGCTGTTTCTTGTTGTTTACAGATTCTCACTGTCAATTCGGGCCCTGGGACGGAGAGACAGCCAAAAACAACACTACCACCACAACATTACCCCCTCCCTCAACTCCCTCCCTCCACTCATTCCACGGCTATTCCACTCGAGCCACCAGGCGCCCCAATTCTATAGAAAAACGTGTAGCAATACCACAAGTAGTAATGTGAACATAAATTACTCTCAAATCTCATCTGTGGTCGCAGTGCATGTAAATGTACTTGGTTGTAATGGTGTGAGGTTGCAGATGTACAAGTTGGTTAGACAAGAGGGAATAGCACGCAAACTGGACAGTTATTCCCTATTCCACCCAGCGTACTGCAGGAGCTGCTGGAGAGACAGAGGGAAAAGTAATTTACTATTGGACATAGCGGGGCAGGAAAAGATAAATCTCCATTTGTTTGAAAGATTGAGAAAGAGAGATCATACATAGACATACGATGACAATGCTACCATGCCTGATGTCTACACATATGTCACACTCAAAATCAACATTTTTGGGGACATAATGTCAGAGTAATGCTTTCTGAACTCCTGTGGAGCTGCATAGCTGCACCCCACCCCGAGTCTGGGAACCCAGAGGAAAGGAATTCCCTGCATCAAGTATGACTCTGAGACATGAAACTAGAACATATGGGCCTCAAGAATTAAAGACTG
Source organism: Salvelinus namaycush (assembly GCF_016432855.1). Taxonomy (NCBI): domain Eukaryota; kingdom Metazoa; phylum Chordata; class Actinopteri; order Salmoniformes; family Salmonidae; genus Salvelinus; species Salvelinus namaycush. Next base: position 34,405,381 of record NC_052308.1, read on the forward strand.
GAATTTATATTCATCATTATGGCATTGGTGTATAAAACTCAAGGCTACACTGCCATTATTCCATTGCATTTATACTGTTTTTATTGTATAGGGCATTATTTTATTTACTAACCCAATTGGGATTATGGTTGGTTGGAGTTTGTTATGTCTGTTCACTACTAAATGATCAAAAAACAGTAGTTATGAAACTGATTAGGAGATGGTGGCCAACTAATGTTGAACAGAAACTGTTCTTGTTACAGTCATGATCCGGTGAGCTGTATTACATTATCTTTGTGTGTGTGATCAAACAGAAAATAGTGATAGGTTTATGGTCACATCTTGTATATGATTGTGGATATGTTCTTGGATGTTATACAAGGTGAAGGCTGCCGCTCAGATGTGGCTGGTTTACTGGGTCTTCCTATTCGATGGTCACATGCTCAGGATTGTTTCTGTCATAAATGCCTCCTCTCTCTGGCTCCATGCCCAGAGATCTGTTTTCGTGGGACTCTAACACAGCCAAAGGAAGAAGAGGAAGACAACAAAAAAACACTGCCATTTTCCTATATGTTTCTTCTCTTAAAGCCACTCTCTTTTCTCCACCCGTCCACCCCCCTCATCCTGCTCCCTGTGGATTCACCAGCAGCAATGCAGTGCCCATTAACAGAGCCCACCCCCCACCTACTCAGACAGATTTACTGCCATTGCCACGCTATTGGCCGGCAAGCTGACAGAAGTGATTTAAAGCTTGCCCCTCATTGGTCCTCGCCTGACAGGCAAATTTATTGCTGCGCTACGATTCGCTGCCGCTCGCCTTTGATGTGAATTACGGCCTTGTCTGTGATAGGACACAGGAGCAGTGTCAAGTTACTGTCGTAAAACCTGCGTCCCTGGGGGAGGGGAGCGGGGAGGGTGTCGTGTGGTATGCCTGAGTCAAGACTGAGGACGAGAGGAGAGAAAGAGATGGAGAGAGACAGAAAGACAGACCGACAGCAAGAAAGAGAGAGAAGCAGCATGGTTTGCTGTATTTTCCAGTCTGTTATTATTTTATTTTCCTGCAGCCTTTGTTAAGTCACACACCACTCAGAATCCCCTAGGACACGACTCAAACTCATTCCACGGAGGGCCAGTTCTGCGTGTTTTCGCATCACCCTTGTACTTGATGGATGAATTAAGGTCACTAATTAGTAAGGAACTCCCCTCACATGGTTGTCTAGGTCTTAATTGAAAGGAAAAACCTAAACCCGCAGACACTCGGCTCTCCGTGGAATGAGTTTGACACCCCTGCCCTAGGGATGTGGTTTTCATACCGCCTTTATACCTCTCCGAGAGCAGTTTTCAGTCTCATGTTATATTCTACAGTCAATCCTTGTGCATTAACTGTTTCTGGCCTTTCCTTACAGGAGTTTCCCTTCTATACTAAAATGCCTTTGTTCCTATTTTAAAATAATAAGCTAGAAATTCAAATGAGGGAGAAAAGAAGGCGTGAAACTGCACTGCGTGTTTTATAGAGGTAGAGATGAGCGCCAGGTTTTATGACTCGGGGGAGTGGAGGCGGTACAGTGTGTATTAAAGTGTAATCAAACGCATATCCTTTAGTGGGGTGCTTGGCCGAAAAAAGTCGGTATAAAAGAAATAGAGCCCGCACACTCATAAGCTCCTCCACGCACCTTTAACGTTTCGATCCTGCAAGGATCTTCTTCAGGTCGTTGTGTATTACCCATGATGCATTCTGAGTTTGAACGCCTCTGTGCTTCTCCTCTCCTTCCCTCTGATTCCATTATCCAGTTATCCTCCCACTCCTTTCCTCCCTCCTGCTGCCTTCCAGCCCAGAGCCATCTTTCCGTGGGCAGCCAGGCAGTGTATGACATATCATATGGATGTGGTGCGCTGTAAACGACCGTGTCGCATCGCTGATCAACAGGAGAAAACTGCCAAAGTCACTTTTACTCCCTTTCTATCTGTCTGTTGGTCAGATTATCTTTCTGTTCTGTCTCTAACTCTCTTCAGTTTAGCAAAGATCCATTTGCCTGTCAGTGTGTATCTTTTCCTCCATTCCTCTGTTTCTGTAGACATTTCGCTCGCTCGCTCTCAATTTTTTCAATTTCAATTTTAAGGAGCTTTATTGACATGGGAAACATATGTTTACATTGCCAAAGCAAGTGAAATAGATATTAAAGTTAACAGTAGACATTACACTCACAAAAGTTCCCAAAAAATAAAGACATTTCATATGTCATATTATGTATATATACAGTGTTGTAATGATGTGCAAATAGTTAAAGTACAAAATTGAAAATAAATAAACATAAATATAGGTGTATTTACAATGGTGTTTGTTCTTCACTGGTTGCCCTCATGTAATTGCACACTGGTATTTCACCCAATAGATATGGGAGTTTATCAAAATGTGATTTGTTTTTGAATTCCTTGTGGGTCTGTGTAATCTGAGGGAAATATGTGTCTCTAATATGTTCATACATTTGGCAGGAGGTTAGGAAGTGCAGCTCAGTTTCCACCTCATTTTGTGGGCAGTGTGCACATAGCCTGTCTTCTCTTGAGAGCCAGGTCTGCCTTCAGCGGCCTTTCTAAATAGCAAGGCTATGCTCACTGAGTCTGTACATAGTCAAAGATTTCCTTAGTTTTGGGTCAGACAGCGGTCAGGTATTCTGCCACTGTGTACACTGTTTAGGGCCAAATAGCATTCTAGTTTGCTCAGTTTTTTTGTAAATTCTTTCCAATGTGTCAAGTAATTCTCTTTTTGTTTTCTCATGATTCTCTCTATTTCTCCTTCCTGATCACACTAACCACCATGGGCCTTAGTCTATTCATACATTCTGACATGATGTCCAGTAGACAAACAGTTAGTTCTGTGAATTGCCAATCTTGCTCGAAGGACAAAGTAGGACTTCAATTGGGAGACAATGGGGCCCCTCATTGACCAGGAGCCCTGACTGACGGTAGGACTGACAGAGGCCAAATCAGCTCCAGATTGATACCGGGACCACAGTGGTAATGGACCTGTCCACGCCTGAACCCATCATGTCTGTCAGTTAAGTGATTTTTACACTGTACCTCCACTTCACATGTGCTTCAAGTATCTCCAACCTGTCAGCAGTGGGGAGGGAGGAAAGGTCCAATGTCCGTAGTTTACCTCTGTCCAACCTTTAGTAGAGAAGATCAAGGAACTTCACAGTCATCAATACATTAAAATATACACCCACATATACCTACACATACTGTATGTTCATTGTAAGCTTCAAGTAAACATGGTTTAGGTATGCTAACATTGGATAGACAACTAAAATGGCCCAACATCAGCACCATTTTGTGCCTGGTGCAGCTGCTGAAATTGAGTAGTCCCACTCGAAATGGCTGTTGTTTTTCACCATCCTATGAGAAGGAAAAGTCTTAACAGAATCCTTGGGATATCCCAACTCTGACATCACTCATTTTACATTGACATTTTAGTCATTTAGCAGTGTTTCTCAACCCTGGTCCTCCAGTACACCTTTTTGTTGTAGCCCTGGAAAAACACAACTAATTCAGCTCACTGAGGGCTTGATGATTAGATGACAAGTTGAATCAGGTGTGCTTGTCCAGGGTTACAATACTGTAAGTCACTTATCCAGAGCAACTTACATTTTAATACTTGTCCCCCATTGGAATCAAACCAACAACCCTGGAATTGCAAGCACCATGCTCTTACCAACTGAACCACACAGGACCCCCATTAAGATGACATTTAAAATGGTTAAAGTAAGGGTTAAGGTTAGGGTAAGGGTAGGAGTTAATGTTAGGGTTTAGGGTTGTCCCAGGGATCCTGGATTGCGCTAACCATGAGAAGACGACCCTCATTCTCATTCAGAGATTCACCCCGTTTACCATTGATTTATGGTTTAATAAACGATGATGCTGCAGACTATTATTTTTTACAATATTCATTTTGATTTATAACTTTTTATTAGACTAATCTCAGCTGAAAGAATTGCTAAGAGGTCTATCAGTGAAAGTGCCTGCTCTCTTACGTTGTCCTAGTAAATGGCAAATATAACAACATGATGAACATGCATTGGCTATGATATCATGGTTTCAATACTGCAGGGAAGCAATCAGAAACCACAATACAATACGATATAATATATGCCATTTAGCAGACACCTTTATCCAAAGAGACTTAGAATCATGCTTGCATACATTTTGGTATGTGTGGGTCATTGAACAACGTTTCGTTGCATCTCATGATTAGCCAATCATACAGCAACTAGCCTTAATCACAGACACAATGGGACTAGTAGTTGGGCTAGCAGACAGTATTAGAAGTAATAGCATTAGTTCTCCAGTAAGTAGGTGGTGTTATGGCAGTCCTTTTTCAAGCTCTACAACACATGGAAAAAGCAGCACAGGGTGTCATTTTTCCTTCAGTTAGGAATTTACACAGCTTTCAAAAGCATGTGAAGTTACAGTTCTCCATTAAGCTGACCTCTCTGCTCCCCCTCCGTGCACGAGTGTTGACCAGTCTAAATCCTGGTTGAAGTTGAAGTTGAAGATAATGCACGCTCACTTTAAGATAACTCAGAGGGTTCTCTCACCAATCCACTGTGTCACTGCTGAGTAAACGAGCTGACACTCTTAAGTCTTTTCTAGATCAGGCACAGAGTTGGTTGTTGATATACAGTGGGGTCTGAAATTATTGACACCCTTGATAAAGATGAGCGAAAATGACTGTATAAAATTAAGAATTCAAATACTGAGCTATATTGTATGCAAAAAAAAACAAAAGGGAAATTACATTATTTTACACTAATACAATTGATCAGAGAAAGATATTTTGGTTAACAAGTAATACTTTTTCTCTCTAAAAAGGTAAGGGTCAAAATTATTGACACGCCTATTTTCAATACCTTTCAATACCTCACCCTGCGAGGATAATGACACTGAGCCTTTTTCTAAAAGGTTTTATGAGTTGGAGAACACATTGGGAGGGATCTTTTACCATTCCTCCATACAGAATCCTTCTAGATCATTGATATCCTTTGTCTGCGCTTATTGACTGCCATCTTCAATTCAAACCACAGGTTTTCAATGTTTCAGTGACTGAGATGGCCATTGCAGAATGTTGATTTTGTGGTCAATTAAAATTTTATTTGTGGATTTTGATGTGTGCTTGGGGTTATTGTCTTGATGAAAGATCTACTTGCATCCAAGTTTCAGCCTTCTGGCAGAGGCAACCAGGTTTTTGGCTAAAATGTCCTGGTGCTGGGTAAAGGTCATGATGCCGTTGACCATAACAAGGGCCCCAGGACCAGTGGAAGCAAAATAGCCCCATAACATCAAAGATCCACAACCATGCTCATGAATTCTCATTTTGACACCAAACCCACCACTGGTATTGTTGGCCAAAGAACTCTATTTTCATGTCATCCAACAAATGTAAAAGCCTGTAGTTTGTTTAACGGCATTGGCACCTGGAATGGAAAAAGTGCTTTGGTCAGATGACATGAAAAGAGCTCCACCCACCAGTGGTAGGTTTGGCATCAGTTTGGTGTTGAAATGAGAATGCATAAGCAGAAAAGAACCCAATACCTACTGTAAAATATGGTGGTGAAACTTGGCAGCAAGACAATAACCCCAAGCACACATCAAAATCCACAAAGAAATAGTTAATTGACCACAGAATCAAAATGTTGCTGTGGCCATCTCAGTCTCCGGACTTGAAACCCATTGAAAACCTGCGGTTTGAATTGAAGAGTAGCAGTCCATAAGTGCAGACTAATGGTATTAAGGATATTAAGGTAAGTTGACTGACATTCTCATTTAAAGCAACGACCTGGGGAATAGTTACAGAGGAGAGGAGAGGGTATGAATGAGCCAATTGGAAGCTGGGGCCGATTAGGTGGTCATGATGGTATGAGGTCCAGATTGGGAATTTAGTCAGGAGACCGGGGTTAACACCTCTACTGTTACGATAAGTGCCATGGGATCTTTACTGACCACAGAGAGTCAAGACACCCGTTTAACGGCCCAATACGAAAGACTGCACCCTACACAGGGCAATGTCCCCAATCACTGCCCTGGGGCATTTTTTAGTCCAGAGGAAAGAGTGCTGGCCCTCCAACACCACTTCCAACAGCATCTGGTCTCCCATCCAGGGACTGACCAGGACCAAACCTGCAGTGGGATGCAGGGTAGTATGCTGCTGGCCTAAGATCCCTCCCAGTGTGTTTTCCAACAACTACAACATTTTAGAAAAAGGCTCAGTGCCATTATCCTCGCAAGGTAAGGTATTAAAATGTATTGAAAACAGGAGTGTCAATAATTTTGACCCCTACCTTGTTAAACTAAATCTCTTTCTCTAAGCAATTGTATTTATATAAAATAATCTAATTTCCCCTTTTTTTTAGCAATATATCTCAGTAATTGAATTATTTATTTTGTAGTCATTTTTGCTCCTCTTTTCAAGGGTGATAATGTAGGATCACACTGTATGTCCATATGACCGAGCACCGTTTTGTTTCCTTTTCAGTCAACATGATCTTTGGCCTTGATCTTCTGGGCCCTTGTGGCTTGACTTTCTCTCTCATCAAATTCCACAATCTCTTCCTATCTCATTTCACCCATTTGTGAAATGGACCAGATAGCTTTCTACTCTCTCATAATGTCTGGAGAATTTACAACTAACATGTTTTTATCTGTGTCTTTGTGTGTGTGTGTGTGTGTGTGTGTGTGTGTGTGTGTGTGTGTGTGTGTGTGTGTGTGTGTGTGTGTGTAAATGCTGTCATGAAGCCACAGACCCCTCCAGGACATGTATCGGTGAGCTTAAATATCATCTTTAATTACCACAGATGGTAACCATGGTGATACCGTGATAGATGACCTAGGGCCAATCACTGCAGTTACAGAGCTGCTGATTAATTTATTAATTAACCACTAAATGAGAGGCCACCCCTGGACCTCATGGTGGGAAGAGGGGTGGGGTGTCTGGGTCTGGTGTGCTTTTAAAGAATGACACATGATTTATGACAGTGAGGGATCCGGGCTCAACCATTGAGAAAGGAAAGGAGGGTTTAATTCTTTCTGATTTCAGAAACGTCTGAAAGGTCCATGAGAATAGATAAATAAAAGCTTGATCAAAGTTCTAGAATCTTCCCCACAGCAATATGCCAAATGTCCAACCAAACTGTCTGCAACCTTACCAGGTGTCTGTTATTTAGCGAAACACTAAAAACAATACCCAGACACCTCCTACTGGGCACACACTGGTTGAATCAACGTTATTTCCACATCCTTTCAATTAAATTACATTGAACCAACGTGGAATAGACGTTGAATTGACGTCTGTGCCAAGTGGGCTGCTTTATGAAAAGACGCACACACCCTTCCCCCCCTATCAGCAGACATACTCTCCCCTTAATCAGGAAGGCTCTGTGTTAAGTGCTCAGAGCTCTAGGGTGCTGTAAATTACAGTCTATGGCTGAACCCACGAGAAAGGGAGAGACAAAGGGATGGAGAGAGATATATAGAGAGGGAGTGCCCTCTATGAGTGATGCATCAGTGAGCTGGTTTCATTAGAACCCCAAAAGTCTGAAAGCATTGCAGTCAGTGTTGAGGTCACCTGAGGTGGTGAGGCTTAAGATATCCTTGAGGAGGAAACAAAGAAAGGTGTGGCCTCAGGGGTATTCCAGAAAGCAGGATCAATGAGTTAGCAAGATCATTTTAGTTAGATCTCGAATAAACTCAGAAACCATGGGAACAAATAAATCTTCCCCAACTAACCTTCTTTGTTGAAAGTTAACACTATCCTGAATATTCTGGAATTTTCTGGAATAACCCTCTGCACACATACTTTATCACAGCACCGTACACTAAGGACCATTACATTGGATATTGGGGGCATTCCCAGGACATAATATACACTATATATACAAGAGTATGTGGACACCCCTTCAAATGAGTGGATTCAGCTATTTCAGCCACACCCGTTGCTGACAGGTGTATAAAATCGAGCACATAGCAATTCAATTTCCATAGACAAACATTGGCAGTAGAATAACCTTACTGAAGAGCTCAATGACTTTCAACGTGGCACCGTCATAGGATGCCACCTTTCCAACAAGTCAGTTTGTCAAATTTCTGCCCTGCTAGAGCTGCCCCGGTCAACTGTAAGTGCTGTTATTGTGAAGTGGAAATGTCTAGGAGCAACAACGGCTCAACCGCGAAGTGGTAGGCCACACAAGCTCACAGAGCGGGACCGCCAAGTGCTGAAGCGCGTAAACATTGTCTGTTGCAACACTCATTAACGAGTTCCAAAATGCCTCCGGAAGCAACGTCAGCACAATTAACTGTTCGTCGGTAGTTTCATGAAATGGGTTTCCATGGCCAAGCAGCCGCACACAAGCATAAGATCACCATGCGCAATGCCAAGCGTTGGCTGGAGTGGTGTAAAACTCACCACCATTGGACTCTAGAGCAGTGGAAACGAGTTCTCTGGAGTGAGGAATCAAGCTTCACCATCTGGCAAATCTGGGTTTGGCGGATACCAGGAGAACGCTACTTGCATGAATGCCCAGTGCCAACTGTATGGTGGAAAAGGAGCAATGGTCTGGGGCTGTTTTTCATGGTTCGGGCTAGGCTCCTTAGTTCCAGTGAAGGGAAATCTTAATGCTACAGCATACAATGACATTGTAGACGATTCTGTGCTTCCACCTTTGGGGCAACAGTTTGGGGAAGGCCCTTTCCTGTTTCAGCAGGACAATGCCCCCGTGCACAAAGCGAGGTCCATACAGAAATGGTTTGTCGAGTTTGGTGCAGAAGAACTTGACTGGCCTACAGAACCCTGACCTCAACCCCATCAAACACCTTTGGGATGAATTGGAACGCAGACTGCGAGCCAGACCTAATCGCCCAACATCAGTGCCGACTTCACTAATGCTCGTGGCTGAATGGAAGCAAGTTCCCGCAGCAATGATCCAACATTTAGTGGAAAGCCTTCCCAGAAGAGTGGAGGCTGTTATAGCAGCAAAGGGGGGACCAACTCCATATCAATGCGGCAGCGTAGCCTAGTGGTTAGAGCATTGGACTAGTAACCAAAAGGTTGCAAGATCGAATCCCCGAGCTGACAAAGGTACAAAATCTGTCATTCTGCCCCTGAACAAGACAGTTAACCCACTGTTCCTAGGGCATCATTGAAAATAAGAATTTGTTCTTAACTGACTTGCCTAGTTACATTTTAAAAAATGCCCATGATTTTGGAATGAGATTTCAATTATTGTACTAGGTCTAAGGCACTGGATCGCGGTGCTAAGAGGCATCACTACAACCCTGGTTCGATCCCAGGCTGTATCACAACCAGCTGTGATCGGGAGTCCCATAGGGCAGCGCACAATTGGCCGGGGTAGGCAGTCATTGTAAATAAGTTGTTAACGGACTTGCCTAGTTAAAGGTTAAATTATTTTAATTTTTTAAAGAAAAACAGGGCTCATCTGGGAGACCTTGGTCTCAGCAGTGACTCCCTATCAAAATAAAAGGTGAATACGCAGGCCTTTGAGTAGGACACCCCTGACTAACTCCCTGCTTCAGTCCTCCTCCTCCCTGCCATCTCATTATGTTCAGCCCTCCTCCTCCGCAGGTGTTGATTGTTTGAGGGGGATGTGGGGTGGAGAAGGACCAAGGTCAGTATTTCTGGGGAAATACATTTAAAAAGAACTTCCTGATCACAGCAAACACAGTTTAATTTAATCCAAGGCGGGCCATTTAATTTGACAAGAAATGGGTTGCAGTTAACTACGCCCTTCGAATTCATGCCAACACATGAACACCAACTACTGCTTGTCATCCCAGTTACATTTTAGGATCAGCATCAGATGTTTTTTATATCAGGCCCAATGAGGAGTATTTAACTAAGCATAGCAATGTTTCAATAAAACACCAAAGAACAAATTCTAGCCAGACAGTGGTACCATATTACCCCGGTCCCAGATCGGGTTGTGCTCTTGCCAAGTCCATTGCTCATTGTCAAGCCAAACATGCTTGGCATGACACTAAGTGACAAGTTGACATGATAGCACATACTGGCACTCAGGCTAGTCAGTGTCATATTGTAGATTCCTGATAATCATTCTGTGTACATCTCATATTTCCTCTAAACTTTGGCACCCTCCTGAGGACACATATGCATACACTCCCCATCACGCCATCGATCCTAGACAGGAATGTTGGGATTAAAACAGACACAAAACTCAAGTCTTTTACAAAGTATTTTATTTCAGCATAATGGTAAGAAGCCTCTCCCCTTACTCCATACAATTAAAACTAATTGGATCACAAGGTTTATTTTAGATGCACTTATTTTGCCTACACAAAAGAATAATCAATATAAGATCCTATCTTAACTGGAGGACCATAACTGCATGCAAGACTAATAAAGAAAAATAAAAGGCTAACCTGTGATAGCTACTGTAGATGCTGTTGCTTACCTCTAGCAATATCATTTACTACAAATAGAAGGGGATTTGTATGAAAACAGTCATTGTCTTGAGGTACTACCGCCTCTAATCTTTAAATTACTAGATGCCCTGGGCTCTCAATACAGTACTGATCCAAATGGTTCTGTCCATCTTCTTTGTCAAGTTGAGGAGTAAGAGGCTCTGTCTAAAGACTAAAATCTAGTACTGATTTGAAAAAAAAAATATCCATATTCCATATATTTTTTTGTCTTTTGTTTTTATCACTCCAGTGTTTACAATACTTTCAGAAAAAAAAAGGTCCTTGAAACATTAACAGAATCGTCAAATGCGATGGGGAAGAGAGAGAAGAGCTCTTCTCTAAATCGCTCCATCCTTTGTCTGATGCTTAGAAGAAAAAAACATTTCACTGTATTAACTGATCAGACAAAGATTCTATTGCATTTTCACCATAAGATTGATAACAATACTTAAAAAAGACAAGAACAGAGGGATTTAAAAGTTAATGGCAACCCGCCTTGCCCTATGGCCTCACTGGTGGGCAGTCGTGGTCACTGGTGGCATCTTTCCCACATTTCTTAGGGAATGGGCTTGCCAAATCATACAGTAAGCTGGAGTCTCTCAACCCTGGTACTAGGAAGCACCTGTGTTTGCTGGATGACATCCTCTAATCACTCAGGCATAATTGAACAGTTCAATCTCTTAACTACTGCCGACAGTACATCGCAACATTTCTGGAATATACATACGGTATTACTAAATAAACAAAGGTACATTGTTTCACTGACAGTAGTAGCATGGTGATATAGAGAAACATTCATTAAATTCAATGATTCGGTTGAAGTGAAGTCCAGCACACACAGGGGGTCCTCAGGGCCAAGTTTCAGAGAGCCTCTCCTAGGCTGCTCTACTAGTCCACAGACAGGCTGCTGGGGAACACCACCAACAGACCCACCGACTAACCCACATAGAAATAGATCAAATGTCAGAGTAGGTAGACATTAACTAGAGCATCTCCGTGCTCTGTAACCATTACAATTAGAGGGGGTAAACCACAGACATGTTTAAAAGTTTGTTACATGTTACAGAGTCATTCATTACAATATCATTTAGCACTACAATGATTATTTAAGAGTCAGATCTTATTTGGGTTAAGGCTAACCCCAGAAAGAACTAACACAAATCCTTTATACACACACCTACTCCACATAACTCAGTAAAAGGCATTTGTTAGTGTAGTGAAGCAATTGCTGATTTAGCTATGACAAAATGATCGATATGGCCTGTAGCTGGCCAAAGCATTGCCTGACTGAAATTAGCACTATTAGCATCTCACTGGAATTGTCAAACTCCCAGGGTTACTGAATGATTACACAAGGGGTTACATTATTAACAATAATAACCAGCACTATATCAATTATCTCAAAGAACAGAGGAAGGATTTGCCAATGGCACTATAAGCCTATGCCTTATAGTGCCATTGCAGTAAGCAGTGTTCTATAAGGTTGACAGCTTTGGAAAAATATACCCCGCTTGTAAAAGGCAGTGGCTCGTCCTTATAATCGTATAATAATAATTAAACCATTCATTCAAAAAACAAAAAGGCAAATGAATAAAATACAAAACATAAAAAATAAGCATGCTCTAAGGCCACAAGATTTTGTATACCTCCTGCTATCCTCTCAACATGAGGATCTGTACAAACACAAAGTAATGGGACTTGCTGAAGCTGCCATCTTGTGCCGTTGTTTTCCACGTACATCTGTAATGGAACTGACCGTGAAAGAGCCTGCGACCTTCTCACATAGACCTCTGTACATACGTACACCGTTAAAGGGTGTAATGGGAATTGGTAACGCTGTCATCCTGCCTGTGCCACTTCCTGAGTCATCAGCACATCTCTATCCAATAAAACATCCTCTGACCTGACCCTTCACCTTTGACCTGTTAGGACGTCCTCCACTTGCTTATACCGTCCTAAATTAACTATATGGAACCCCTTTTTCTTTAACAGTTCTGACACCTGTACCAGTCTGACAACTTCTCCTTTTCCCCCCCTTTCACAAACTACATGTTCTACATTTTCCACAGACATCCTCTGTTGTATATTGTTATATATTCATGTATATATATATATATATATACACACACCAGTTCATCATTACCATGGTGTAACGACAAACAGTAACCCCACCCTCCCCAAGAGTACCACCAAGTGCACAAACAATAAACCTAAATAATACAAAACTTAACTTTGAGAAAGGATCTGATATATTAAGAACAAAATAGACTAACTATCGAAGGAAACTCGCTCTCAAAAGACGACAAAACACAACAAATAAAAACAGGTAACTGCTAAAATAAAGGAAACACCAACATAAAGTGTCTTAATAGGGCATTGTGCCACCACGAGCCAGAGCAGCTTCAAAACACCGTGGCATGGATTCTACAAGTGTCTGGAACTCTAGTGGAGGGATGCCACACCATTCTTTCACGCAAAATTCCATCTTTTGGTGTTTTGTTGACGGTGGTGGAAAAATCTGTCTCTGGCGCCGCTCCAGAATCTCCCGTAAGTGTTCAATTGGGTTGAGATCTGGTGACTGACACACACACACTTTAAACCCCCATGCACCTTTGAGACCTGTTTCAAAGTCACAGATCTCTCCTTCTAGCCATAGGAGCTAAAATAAGGAGCAACTGAGCATTTTCTCACACGACCCTAAGCATGATGGCATGTTAATTAAGTCAGGAACCAAACCTGTGTGGAAGCACCTGCTTTCAATATACTTTGTATCCCTCATTTACTCAAGTGTTTCCTGTATTTTGGCAGTTACCTGTATTTGTCCCTCTGTCATAGTAACCTCAGGACTGGAGCTGCAGGATCAGTCTTTGCCAGAGTGTGGCCACTGAGCGCAGGGCTGCGTGACAAAGACCCTGTGGCCTGTCCTGTCTCTCTGGGGAGGTGGTAGTCGTGTATGTGTGTAAGTGTATGGAGGGACGATGGGGGTGGGGGGAATGTCAGTCAGACAGCCAGCCGACCAGGAGGGGGGTGCAGGGGGCTCCAAGTTGGTGGAGCGGGCGGGGGCTCCTGGGAGTAAGGGCGGGGCTCGCAGCACGGCTGGTTCTCCACCTTGGCCACACCCCGGCCCTGGCACAGCCGTCGATGTCGAAGCAGCCGGTCTGTCCGCGAGAAGTTCTACAACACATACATAGAGGAGGATTTATTCAGCATTCATGTAAAAACAGATGTGTGTGGACACATGCCCAATACAACTAAACCCACTGTGTCTGTTTGCTCAAATGGGACTTTCTGGTGCATGGAGGCTTGTGTGCGCCTGTCAGAGTATGTGCACACATTCTCTTACCTGCTGGCACTGCTCATACGGAGAACACTTTGACGTGGGCAGGCATCTGTTTGTGTTGGTATGTGTCACTGTGTGCATCACCAGTGAGATACGTTATCTTACGTGATGGCACTGCTCGCCCTCAAAAATTACTTTTCTAACCTGGTAGGGCACATCTTTGCTACAAGTGCTGCGTAGGTATGATGCGTGCCTGTATCAGCATGTATGTGTGCTTCTGTGATAATAAGTCTGCTATGAGCTGGCACTGCTCACCCTGCGACAGATGTTTTGTGACGTAAGAGGGCATTTCCATGTGGGTCCACGTATGCATGCATTCCTCAGTACAAGCACGTTAAGGCATGTTCTTTTATGTGCTGGCACTGCTCACACTGAGAAGGCATCTTTCAAATGCGGGCGGCCGTGTGTGTGTGTGTGTGTGTGCGCGCGCAAGTTCTCTTACCTGCTGGCAGCGCTCACACTGATAAGGCTTCTCTCCGCTGTGGACACGCTTGTGTCTCTCCAGATGGTAACGCTGGATAAACCTCATGTCACACATGTCACAAGCAAACGGCTTCTCCCCTAAAAGAGCACACAAACAGAATCATCACATCAAATCCACAGAGTCCAACCACAACAAACTGTATATGATTTGCTCTTACTAAAAGTCTCCTGGTTACATTAACTGCATCTACAAATGTTTGTTAAAGTGATGGGAAACTAGGTTTCTTTAGTTCTCATGACAACAAAACTAAGTCAATTTCTGGACAGGAATTAAGCATGATAGGAAACTACACTTCCGGTAACATTTTAAGATGTTTTGTCATCAACTCATTATGTGTAGATTAGAGTGGAATCTCCGTTTTTGTATTAAAAAAAAATATATTCATCATACCAACTCGATGCCCCTGAAACGTTTTACTTGATAGTTTGAGGCTGGTTCAACATCCCATCAAATGACTTGACAATCCAAACTCGAGTTTGTTGTGGTCGTATTTGTTTTTATTAAAAATAGCCTTTCTTGGGGATAAGGGTATGGTAAATGGGCGCATACCCGTATGAGTGTGGCTGTGTCTCTCCAGGTGGTTACGCTGAATAAACCTCATGTCACACATGGAACAAGCATACGGCTTCACCCCTATACACACACACACAGCAATACATTAGCTCTCATTCTCCAAAGAGTACAAACAAAAGAGCTCAAGCTAGCTCTCCAAACACTATTGTGAGAGAAAAGTTGGCTACCATAAGCATGTTACAATTACAGTAAGAGTGCTTTTTGTCATGTCACAATGTGGACAATCTATTACAAGAATGTGAAGATGCTGCAATCTAACTTGTTTAATCAGCTCGAATGAAGACTACTTTTGATATTTAAATTGTTGCATCAAAAAAAACACGACTAGCTAAATAAGAACAATCAACGCATGCAATTGTGAACTAAGCACCGAATAAAAGTACAAAAGAAAATCTGGAATTGTGTGTCAATAAAGCCATTGCAGAATGCATTATCCCACGGCAAAATAACTAGCTCGAAAGCCAAATATCGTAAAGTAAATATCACTAAATAACGTACCATTTGTGTCAATGTCGAAAACGAACCATTTTACAATGTTAGTTGTAGTTACAAGTTTCAACAAAAATGTACACTAAACTATCATAGCACTAGCTACTTAACTAGACAATCTCACAACAAGCCTAAAACGTCACCTTGTTTTAAAAATATAGATTATTTAAGCCTACATGGAAGTGCCTGGTCAAGCCATGTTGGGAACAGTTGGAAAGATTTCATTATTCTAATAAATGATGTATTTATTAACTTGACATCCAAATGATAAATTCACAATTAGCTGAAGAAGATTTTTAGGGGTCTAGCTTTAAAACGGCATTTCTTAAACCGATAATATGGAACATGTACTAGAATGTATTACAAATAGCGTTGCTGCAGTGTTTAAAACTTAAAATCAACAAAATACTAATTTCTCGTTACAAAATGATGTAGATGAGAAACCGTTCTTTTCTAGAACTCTTCCAATACTTTCATCTGTGAAAATCCATTGCCAACATCCTTTACTAGCTTCTATATGTGTGATGGGTACGGTGAGCGGGCCCATACCCGTGTGAGTGAGGCTGTGTCTTGTCAGGTGGTAGCGCTGAACAAACCTCATGTCACACATGGTGCAAGCGTAAGGTTTCACACCTGAATGCACAGAGCATTGAGATATTACTTTTGTTCCTCATACTCCAATTGGAAGTTTAAGTACAGTATATTCATTTATGCTTAAATTATTTAACCACTTATTTCAATCCATGCAATCATTTACAGGGGGATTCAGACGGAAGAATAAAGGGAGATGTTTTCTCCAACAATTTTGTTTACGATGTATTTTTCCAAACGCTTTTGTCCACAGCCACAACACATCACATGAGCTGATGATTGTAGTCTAAACGGTAAAACTATCCCTTCTCATCCAGACTTCTGGAAATCAAACCTAACTTGAAAACAATACTTCACCTATATTTCTTTGTGCATGACGACTAGAATATACATCCTGCAAACCCTGTATACTGGGGTTCAGGTGTGGCCTGATCTTGGGCACAGTGGGTACGGTGAACGGACCCATACCCAAATGAGTGAGGCTGTGTCTTGAGAGGTGGTATCGCTGGTAAAACCTCTTGTCACACATGGTGCAACCGTACGGCTTCACACCTACACACACACACACACACACACACACACACATCAATACACAACTTTGTACCTCGTTAGTCTTCCACTATTAGGTTTACCACACATTTCAGACACAAATACAGCACAGAATATATGCACCAGGTGCTGTTATCAACATTCTGCCTTCACGCAACAGAACTGGTGTTGCCAACTTTTTGTGGGGAAAGCAAACAGGTATTGGTAGCGCAATATATCACTAGAAATTGTAGACAAAGTAGAAAATTGATTTGCGTGATAATGTCAACACAAATGTGTAAGGCATGTGATCATCAGCACAGTGAGTGCGTATGCTGCTGTTCTGAATAGGCAAATTCACTGCAAGCAAGTCGCTGACTTTCTGAACACTCGGAGGTAAAACTCAGAATTCCTTAAATGTTGCTGAATTCTCCTTAGTCACGTTTAGGGGGGAAAGGAGAGGGGGATCCAAAAGATCTAGTGCAAAGTGGCCAAGTTCGCAACACTGAGCAGGATTGGATGTTTTTAGATTGTAGACATCTTTAACCGTTTCTGCAGGTTCCCAATAACAGCAATTCCAAAAACATCATAACTGGTTTGAAAATACACCTAACCTTTTGGAAGACATCTCCACAACCGTGAGTTATTCCAATTTAAAACTTATTGAGGCATGTGTTACTGTGTGGTCAGTGTAGTTATTTTCAACAATTAAGATTCATGATTTTTTTTTAATGCTTTAGTCCACAACACATGTCATGGCCTGATGTCATTTGGTTGTAAAACTAGCCCTTCTCATCCTTAAGATAAATGACATGGACTTTTTGGGGTAATGAAACTGAATATCTAAAACAACATTTCACCTATATATTTATTTTAGCACAACTAGCATATAAATTCTGCCAACCCTGTATACTGGGGTTCAGGTGTAGCCTAATCTTGGGTACGGTGGGTACGGTGAGCGGACCATACCCAAATGAGTGAGGCTGTGTCTTGCCAGGAGGTAACGCTGGTAAAACCTCTTGTCACACATGGTGCAACCGTACGGCTTCACTCCTATACACACACAAGAGCATCAATACGTTACTGTTGTGCCTCACACGCCATATTAAAGTCCAATATTAGATTTACCATCAACTCCAAGCACAAAAACAGCAGGACTGACCCGTGGCTATTATGAACATTCTGCCTTCACACAACAGGACCGGTGTTACCAACTTTTTTTGGGGGGGGTAGCTATTGGCTGCACAATTTGTCACTAGAAGTTGTTAGATGACACCAAATTGCAAGGAATGTGAACATCACATAGCCGGCTGCTAATTCCTGAAACCTCTCAGAAGCAAACCCTCTGAGAATGCCTTGATTACTGCTGAATTTGTCTTTGTCACTTTCAGGGGGCAAAAATGGGAGGAGGGATCCAAAACTTTGCTAGATCTAGTGACTCTAGTGCAAAGTGGCCAAGTTGGCAACACTGAGCAGGATTGGGTGTTTTCAGATTGGAAACTGTTAAAGATTTATACAATGACCTCCATTTACAATAACACTTAACTGTCTGGAAAAAAACAACACATACAAATTCTGGAAGACATCCACAACCATCTTTTTTTTTTTTAAGCGTTTAAAAAAAAAAAATATTTTAATTTTTTTTACTTACTGAGGCATGAGTTAGAGTGGTTAATGTAGTTTCTAGCCAATACATTTCATGCTTTTATCCAGAACACGTCATGTGCTGATGTCATCTGGAGGTAATATTAGCCTAACAGAGTCCTCCTTAAGGGTAATTCAATTCTGGACTTATTTGGATATTAAACCTATAATAAAATAAACAGTATATTTCACCTGTACATTTCTTTGTGCATGACTAGTTTATAAATCCTGCCAACCCTGTATACTGGGGTTCGGGTGTAGCCTGGTCTTAATGACAGGAGTACGGTGAGCGGACCCATACCCATGTGAGTGACGTTGTGTCTCGCCAGGTGGTGGCGCTGATAAAACCTCTTGTCACACATGGTGCAAGCATACGGCTTCACTCCTACACACACACAGAACATCATTGTATTATTTTTCTGTTTCACAGTCTAGCGATTGAAAATGTTCCGAGTCGATTAATATGTGTATGCGTTGATTGTTTATTAACCACTGTTGTAAATCTATGCAATTATAACAGAGGATTCACACTGAAGAAATGTAAATTACACCGCCACTTCGATAACTCGCGGTGGTTTTTGGAGTCCAACAAAGCACAAGTTAATGTTATATTTTTGTATATACGTGAATTGAGGCTGAGCAACAAAATGTTATCTTTATAGAACACAATTTTAATTATGGTAGAAAATATAGGGTTTAGAATGTAGAAATATCACACTTAATGACAAGTTCACCATCTCATACCTAAAACACCACGTCACACAGAATACAGGACAACTAATAACATGCAGTGCCGTTCTGTTATCAACAAGCTGCTTTCATGTAGCAGAACTGACCTGTTTTCAGATGGTAAACCTACTTCAACTACTTTAAAAAAAGGTTTTAAAGGTTTAAAAAAGAAAATAAAAAAAAGTTAACTTGCTCAATTCAAATCTTTTCGGGTTGAAAATAAACTAACAATTAGATAACGCAAGTTATCCGAATCCGCATGCTATTGAGGTGCGAGTTATCGAACAGTCGGTGTAGTTGTTTTTCCCCAAATAACAAAACACATCACATGAGCTGATGACAACATCTGGTAGTAATATTAGGCCTTCTCATCCTTAAGGGAAATGGAATTATGGGCATTTTGGATATCAAACCTAACATGCAAACATTTCACCAATAGCCTTAATGACATACCCATGTGAGTGACGCTGTGTCTTGCTAGGTGGTGGCGCTGGTAAAACCGCTTGTCACACATGGTGCAAGCGTACGGCTTCACCCCTATACACACAAAACAATATATTACTTAGGTTCTCAAAATTCATCCACTAAAAGTACTCCGATATTGTGTATTCATTTAAGCGCCACTGCTTTCCATCAGAACTTATGGGAGATTGTTATCAAATATCTTATCTGCACATTTCTTTGTGTATGATGACTGGCATATAAATCCTGCCACCCCTGTATACCAGGGTTCAGGTGAAGCCTGATCTTAATGACACGGGCACGGTGATCGGACCCATACCCATATGAGTGATGCTGTGTCTCCGCAGGTGGTGGCGCTGATAAAACCGCTTGTCACACATGGTGCAAGCGAACGGCTTCACCCCTATACACACACACAGAACATCATATTATTTTTGTTTCTCACTCTGTCAATATTATTAAGTTCAGGTATAACTGTATACTAAAATGACTGAATATAAACATCTGATGTGCTTTATTAGCCGGTGGTACACCAACAACTCAAATCTGGCCTTAGTGAGTGTGAACTTACGAAGTGACGTATTTGTAATTATTTGATCTTAGCAAACCAATTTGAGGCATGGCTCCAAATCAGAGACGTGTGGTGTGTTAGCGAAATATACAAGACCTGCAGGTTAAACATCGTCAAAATCTGTGGTCAATGTGTAGCGCTTGTGGGGAAAACCAACTATCCGAAAAAAAGAAAAGAAAAAAGAAAAACGACAGAAAGGACTGAAGCAGCTAGCCACATTTTCCAGGGCTTTCTACCGTTGTTACTATTGGGTTAATGAAGGCCATTTTTTACGCTATGGTATATCAGATCTTTGGGGGGGGGGGGTAAAGGCTCTGGTGCGTGAGTATGTATACCAGGGTTCAGGTGTAGCCTGATCTTAATGACACGGGCACGGTGATCGGACCCATACCCATATGAGTGATGCTGTGTCTCCGCAGGTGGTGGCGCTCAAAAAACCTCTTGTCACACATGGTGCAAGCGAACGGCTTCACCCCTACACACACAGAACATTATATATTATTTTTATGTCTCACTATTCATCGAGTGAAGTCTTCCAATATTAAAAAGGTCAAGTATATACATTTATACTACATTGATTTCCTATTATTTATTTTATTTTATTTAAAATCACTGGATGTCAATAACTTACAGGGTATTTACCCTGAGGAATCTAAATACTCCGCCACCTCAATAGCTTGCGGTTGTTGGGGTTTTATAAAATAAAAAAAAGTGTTGACAAGATGCGTGAATTAAGGGTGGCCAATAAAATCTGCACTTGGATGACGACAAGTTTGTGATATCTTACCATTAACTTCACACCACATAACAGTACGACCCACAATATGTACCAAGCTGCATTATTGTTATCAACATGCTAATTTCAAGCAGCAGGATTGGGTGTGTTAAGGTGTTTCCGCGAGACACAAGAAAAACAATTATGGTAACACTTGATCAATTCAGATATTATTGAGTTGAAAGAAAAGTAAAAATACAAATTTGAAGAACATCTCTACAACCACGATATAGCCAACATTCATCATATACTAGTTACAGTGCCTTCGGAAAGTATTCAGACCCCTTGACTTATTCAACATTGTTACGTTACAGCCTTATTCTAAAATGGATTCAATACAACATTCTCAATCTACAAACAATACAGCATAACGACAAAGCAAAAAACAGGTTAAGACATTCCTTTATTTTTTATACATTTGAAAAAAAAAGAAGGAAATATTACATTTACATACAGTACCAGTCATAAATGGACACAACTACCCATTCCAGGGTTTTTATTTTTTACAATTTTCTACACTAGAATAATACTGAATACATCAAAACTATGGAATAACACATATGGATGGAATCATGTAGTAAACAAAAAAAAGTTGAACAAATCAAAATATATTTGAGATTCTTCAAAGCAGTCTCTTTTTGCCTTGATGACAGCTTTGCACACTCTTGGCATTCTCTCAACCAGCTTCATGAGGTATGCACCTGGAATCCATTTCAATTAACAGGTGTGCCTTGTTAAACGTTAATTTGTGGAATTTCTTTCCTTCTTAATGCGTTTCAGCCAATCAGTTGTGTTGTGACAAGGTAGGGGTGGTAATACAGAAGATAGCCCTACTTTGTAAAAGACCAAGTCCATACTACGGCAGGAACAGCTCAAATAAGAGAAATGACAGTCCATTACTTTAAGACATGAAGGTCAGTCAACCAGAAAATGTCAAGAACTTTGAACGTTTCTTCAAGTGCAGTCGCAAAAACCATCCAGTGCTATGATGAAACTGGCTCTCATGAGGACCGCCACAGGAGAGGAAGACCAAGATTTACCTCTGCTGCACAGGATAAGTCCATTACAGTTACCAGCCTCAGAAATTGCAGCCCAAATAAATGCTTCAGAGTTCAAGTAACAGACACATTTCAACATCAACTGTTCAGAGGAGATTGCATGAATCAGGCCTTCATGGTTGAAATGCTGCAAAGAAACCACTACTAAAAGGACACCAAAAAGAAGAGGAGACTTCTTTGGGCCAAGAAACACGAGCAATGGACATTAGACCGGTGGAAATCTGTCCTTTGGTCTAATGAGTCCAAATTTTAGATTTTTGTTTCCAACCGCCGTGTCTTTGTGATACGCAGAGTAGGTGAACGGATGATCTCATGTGTGGTTCCCACCGTGAAGCATGGAGGTGGTGTGATGGTGCTCTGCTGGTGACTGATTTATTTAGAATTCAAGGCACACTTAACCAGCATGGCTACCACAGCATGCTGCAGCGATACACCATCTCATCTGGTTTGCGCTTAGTGGGACTGTCATTTGTTTTTCAACAGGACAATGACCCAACACATCTCCAGGCTTTGTAAGGGCTATTTGACCAAGAAGGAGAGGGATGGAGTGCGGAATCAGATGATCTGGCCTCCACAAATCACCCAACCTCAACCCAATTGAGATGGTTTGGGATGAGTTGGACCGCAGAGTGAAGGAAAAGCAGACAAGTGCTCATCATATGTGGGAACTCCTTCAAGACTGTTGGAAAAGCATTCCAGGTGAAGCTGGTTGAGAGAATGCCAAGAGCGTGCAAAGCTGTCAAAGGTAAATGGTGGCTACATTGAAGAATCTAAAATGTGTTTTGATTTGTTTAACACTGTTTACTACATGATTCCATGTGTTATTTCATAGTTGAGGGCTTCACTATTATTCTACAATGTAGAAATAGTGAAAGTAAAGAAACTATTCAATGAATAGCTGTGTCCAAACTTTTGACAGGTACTGTAAGTATTCAGACCCTTCACTCAGTATTTTGTTGAAGCACCTTTGGCAGCGATTACAGCCTCGAGTCTTCTTTAAGTATGACGCTACAAGTTTGGCACACCTCTTATCTGGGGAATTTCTCCCATTCTTCTCAAGCTCTGTCAGGTTGGGTAGGGAGCATCGCTGCACAGCTATTTTCAGGTCTCTCCAGAGATTTTCGATCGGGTATAAGTATGGGCTCTGGCAGGGCCACAAAGGCATTGAGACTTGTCTCGAAGCCATTCCTGCATTGTCTTGGCTGTGTGCTTAAGGTTGTTGTCCTGTTGGAAGGTGTTCGTTTGCCCCAGTCTGAGGTCCTGAGCAGGTTTTCATCAAGGATCTCTGTATTTTGCTCAGTTCATCAATCCCGACTAGTTTCCAAGTCCCTGCCACTGAAAAACATCACTACAGCATGATGCTGCCACCATGCTTCAACGTAGGGATGGTGCCAGGTTTCCTCCAGACGTGACGCTTGGCATTCAGACCAAAGAGTTTAATCTTGGTTTCATCAGACCAATCTTGTTTCTCATGGTCTGAGTCTATAGGTGCATTTTTTGCAAACTCCAAGCGGGCTATCATGTGCCTTTTATTGAGGAGTGGCTTCCGTCTGGCCACTCTTCCATAAAGTCCTGATTGGTGGAGTGCTGCAGAGATGGTTGTCCTTCTGGAAGGTTCTCCCATCTCCAGAGGAACTCTGGAGCTCTGTCAGAGTGACCATCGGGTTCTCGGTCACCTCCCTGACCAAGGCCCTTCTCCCCCGATTACTCAGTTTAGCCGGGTGGCCAGCTCTAGGAAGAGTCTTGGTGGTTCCAAACTTCTTCCATTTAAGAATGATGGCAGCCACTGTGTTCTAGGGGAGCTTCAATGCTGCATAAATGTTTTGGTACCCTTCCCCAGATCTGTGCCTCGATACAATCCTGTCTCGGAGCTCTACGGGCAATTCCTTCGACCTCATGGCCTGGTTTTTCCTCTGACATGCACTGTCAACTGTGGGACCTTATATAGACAGTTGTGTGTCTTTCCAAATCAATGGAATTTACCACAGGCGGACTCCAAGTTATAGAAACATCAAGGATGATGAATGGAAAAAGGATGCACCGGAGGTCAATTTCGAGTCACATAGCAATAGGTCTGAATACTTATGTAAATAAGGAATCTGTATTTTATTTGTAATAAATTTGCAAACATTTCTAAAAACCTATTTTTGTCATCATTATTAGGATATTGTGTGCAGATTGATGAGGGGGAAAAACTATTTAATCCATTTTAGAACAAGGCTGTAACATAACAAAATGTGGATAAAGTCAAAGGGTCTGAATACTTTCTGAAGGCACTGTATATTTTATTGGCCATCCTTAATTTGCACAGTGGTTGGCATTTAAACCCTGCCAACTCTGCATATCAGGGTTCAGGTGTAGCCTGATCTTAATGACACGGGCACGGTGAACGGACCCATACCCATATGAGTGATGCTGTGTCTCCGCAGGTGGTGGCGCTCAAAAAACCTCTTGTCACACATGGTGCAAGCGAACGGCTTCACCGCTGTACACACAGAAAATAGTGTTTTTAAAGTCTCTCTCCATCGACTGAAGTCTTCCAAAATTAAGCTTAGGCGTGTATACATTTACTTCTGATAAACCACTGATGTCAATGGTGATGTGCTGGAATTGTTCTCGTATTGCATAGTTGGTGAAGTCGTAAATATGACATGAGTGCGTACAATGACATTTCAACTTGATGGCAAAGAACCAACGTTGCTAGATTGCTAACGTTGACAATGTGTCATTCCAGACATTATGGGCCAAACTAGCTACATTACTGTAAATGGCTTCACTTTACCATATTTGGTCAAAAAGTTTAAAATTCAAGGACGATATGTCGCAACTCAGAAATTCTGGTATTTTTATACTGGCCCAAGTTTCCCACCACTCCAACTTGGAAGGTCGTTCAAATGGTTATTTCCGGAGTTGGGAAGTCATATTCTTTTATTTCCGACAGCAATCGAACGCACAATAACTTCCAGGATATTCACCTTGAAGAATCCGATTACACTACCACCTCAATAGCTTGCGGTTGTTGGGGTATATATTTAAAAAGGTGTTGGTAAGTTGTGCGAATTAAGGATGGCCAATAAAATAAAAATGTTTAGGATGAGGCAATTTTACTAGGTGTCACCCACAGAGCTGAGAATGCAAGAAATTGCACAGATGAGAAGTTCATTATCTAATACCATAAACTTCACACCACATTTAGTATGATCAACAATATCCACAGAACACTGTTACCAAATTGGGGGTTTCAGATTGTAGCACAATAAAAAAAATTATACAACCAATTGTTTTTCATCATAAACAAATTATGTATTCTTAGCCATCCTTGATTCGTGCAGTAGCTAGAATATAGGCTAAATCGTTCCAACCCTGTATACCAGAATGGACCCATACCCATATGAGTGACGCTGTGTCTCCGTAGATGGTCTCGCTGGAAAAACCTCTTGTCACACATGGTGCAAGCATACGGCTTCACCCCTATACACACACACACAGAACATCATATTATTTTTATGCCCCACTGTCCGTCAATTAAAGTCTTCCAAAATTAAGATGTATACATTTACAGTTCAGTCGGAAAGTATTCAGACCCCTTGACTTTTTCCACATTTTGTTACATTACAGCCTTATTATAAAATCTATATATTTTTTATCCCTCAATCTACACACAATACCCCATAATGACAAAAAAAAAATTTAAACAGGGTTTTAGAAATGTTTTCAAATCTATTAAGAAAAAACTGAAATATCACATTGACATAGGTATTCAGACCCTTTACTCAGTACTTTGTTGAAGCACCTTTGGCAGCGATCACAGCCGAGTGTTCTTGGGAGTGACGCTACAAGCTTGGCACACCTGTATTTGGGGAGTTTCTCCCATTCTTCTCTGCAGATCCTCAAGTTCTGTCAAGTTGGATGGCGAGCGTTGTTGCACAGCTATTTTCAGGTCTCTACAGAGATGTTAGATCGGAGAGACCTGCTAGTCTCCCAGTCCCTGCCACTGAAAAACATCCCCCACAGCATGATGCTGCTACCACCATGCTTCACCGTAGGGATGGTGCCAGGTTTCCTCCAGACGTGACACTTGGCATTCAGGCCAAAAAGGTTCAATATTGGTTTCATCAGACCAGACCAATCTTGTTTCTCATGGTCTGAGTCCTTTAGCTGCCTTTTGGCAAACTCCAAGTGGGCTGTCATGTGCCTTTTACTGAGTGGCTTCGTCTGGCCACTCTACCATAAAGACCTGATTGGTGGAGTGCTGCAGAGATGGTTGCCCTTCTGGAAGGTTCTCCCATCTGCACAGAGGAAATCTGGAGCTCTGTCAGTGACCATCGGGTTCTTGGTCACCTCCCTGACCAAGGCCCTTCTCCCCAGATTGCTCAGTTTGGTTGGGCGTCCAGCTCTAGGAAGAGTCTTGGTGGATCCAAACTTATTCAATTTAAGAATGATGGAAGCCACTGTGTTCTTGGGGAGCTTCAATGCTGCAGAAATGTTTTGGTACCCTTCCCCAGATCTGTACCTTGACACAATCCTGTCTGAGCTCCACAGACAATTCCTTTGACCTCACGGCTTGGTTTTTGCTCTGACATGCACGGTCAACTGTGGGACCTTATATAAACAGGTGTGCGCCTTTCCAAATCCTGTTCAATTGAACTTACACAGGTGGACTCCAATGAAGTTGTAGAAACATCAAGGATGATAAATGGAAACAGGATGCACCTGTGCTCAATTTCAAGTCTCATAGCAAAAGGTCTGAATACCTATGTAAATAAGGATAATAATATCTGAAACCTGTTTTTACTTTGTCCGTACAGGGTATTGTGTAGATTGATGAGGAAATGTTTTTTATTTAATCCATTTTAGAATAAACCTGTAACGTAACAAAATGTCAAGGGATCTGAATACTTTCCGAATGCACTGTGTACTTAATAAATATCTTATAAAAACACTGATGTCGATCCACACAATAACTTCCCGGGCTTTTGACCGTTTAGAATCTGATTACACTACCACCTCAATAGCTTGCAGTTTTTGGGGTTCATCAAAAAAAGTGTTGACAAGGTGTGCAAAATTTAGGATTGGCCATTCGTTTATGACAAACCACAATTTGACAAGGCGTCCATCCACAGACTTCAGAATGTAAGAAATTGCACTTCATGATCTCATACAACACAGATTAAGGGATTATATTATCTGGTGGAAGTTCTAGGCCTTCTTAAAGTGCTTAAATTTAGGAAGTTGCGAAAATAAAGTGGTTTTCTAGTGGCGGCTTATGACCTAGTTCTACTGGGAACTTCGCAAGTACAACATAGCAATGATGCAATACAACACTTCATCAAAGGCGTTAACTTGCAAAAGGACTGCAAATCACGATAATTATTGATCAAAGTCCTAAATCGTTATTGAATGTGTGCCTGTGATTTTTTTTTTACTAACATCCTTAACTATCTTCTATATGTGAGAAGGGTACGGTGAGTGGACCCATACCCGTATGTTTGAGGCTGTGTCTCACCAGGTGGGAGCGCTGAACAAACCTCATGTTACACACGGTGCAAGCATAAGGTTTTACACCTAAACCCACAGAGCGTCAATATATTATTTCAGTGCCTCTAATTTTTTAGGTTTAGTTATATGTATATACTTGGATGGTAAATCAATTGGTAGTCAACTACTATTTTCAATACTTTCCACAATGTAATAGGTATTCACAAATCTTTCAAATGTTACCCCCAATGAAGTGAGAGATTTTTTTATGTTCCCCCCCCACCCCCAATGCTTTAGTCCACAACCATAACACATCACATGAGCTGATGATGCCACCCGGTGGCAAAACTAACCCTTCTCATCTTTAACAGAAATTAAATGAAGAACTTTTTGGGGATATTAAAACAATATTTTTTTTGTGCATGACTAAATAATAAATCCTGCCAACCCTGCATACTAGGGTTTAATTACAGGGAAAAGGTGAGCGGGTGCATACCCATATGAGTGAGGCTGTGTCTGGCCAGGTGGTAGCGCTGGAAGAACCTCTTGTCACACATGGTGCAACCAAATGGCTTCACCCCTATACACACACACAGACACAGAGCACCAACTTCAGTATAAAAAAGTTCAACTGCCAAAAATGATCAATCTTACAGGAATAATCCACTCAAATCTTTTGGTATTTTTTTTCATTATTGCACTGTTGGTGGTCCCAAAATGTTTCGCATTTCAGCAATCAAGTTACGATATAGGACTTTCAAGAACCAAATGATCACTTTCCACATCATGAGGAAGCGTTTTGCATCACCATGATGATGTGGCACGTGACAAATAGCTTTTTGAAAGACCCATATCTTGAAAACTTGATCGCTGACAAGCAAAACATTTTGGGACGAATGAAAAAAAATACCAAAAGTTTTGAGTGGATTATTTCTTTACCTTTAGTGCAGCTAAATAAGCTTAGCACCATTTGTCTTGTTCACCAGACAATTTTCTTTTACAGAAAATCTTGTTACAGCAGTTGGTCAAAAAGGTGCAATCTACTAATCCAATTGGGACTCGATTTTAGCGCCCAATGAGTATTAGGCAGTTTATGTTCAAAAGGGCAATGCTAAGAAAAGGCAATGCTCTAATACACCACCATAATACACAGCAAAATCACTGTTGTAGCCTAAGCGTGGCTACTAGCTACCAATGGTTTAGCTAATAACAATTGCAATTTTGCTGAGTTAGATTAGAATTTTGGGTGAAAATGCCGGTGGACACATGGCTTCACATCATCCTGTTCATATGAACATTTGATGTGAAAATTTTAAGCAGTTGGTACATATTTAAACATAACACATTGACACAACCATGTGATTTTTGGCATGCTATTGTGACGTCTCAAACTCCTGAAGCGGTCTGGTTCTCCTGCTATCCTAAACGCCATCAAAGATTTTTGGAAATACAGTCAGCCTGAAGTTGTGGCTCTTAGCCAGACCTCAAGCTCAATTTCAACATGGGGGTTCAAAGATTTTATCGGACCTGGGACTTGATTAAATTAGTTCATTTCACTATAACAAGCCTTATTTCTAAATATGATCTGATGCTGATTTACAAATGTTGTGCAATGATTTGGGGGTTTGATTAAAACCTAAAGTGGTTAGCTTGGAAATCTTTTGCCTACATAAAACAATATTCAAGATATTTCTCTAAGATCGGACAGGAATCAAGGCTCAGTATTGGTAGTGCTGTGCTGGGACAATAGTCTTTGATTTTGAAATAAAATGCCTTTAACAATACAAACTCGAGTTTGATGCAGTCATATGTATGACTTCAATTCCATTATACCCCAACATGACATAGACGACTCATGTAACCACACATTGCAGTGGAGCTCATGCAAGGCATTTGCAATGTCAGATTGAAGCGAGAGGGAGAGATTTAAAGTGAGGACACATACCCGTATGAGTGAGGCTGTGTCTCTCCAGTTGGTAACGCTGAATAAACCTCATGTCACACATGGAACAAGCATATGGCTTCACTCCTAAACACACACAGAGCAGACAAACATTAGCCATCTTTGTCAGTTTTAAAATATGCATTCCCTGATTTTTTAAATGTATTGTAGACATTAACATGCTGGATTTCCTGCTATACAACTTAAACTATTGTATAAACAAATCACTTTGAGGGGAACTACAATGAAAAAAAAGATTGTGCAACTAGCCTTAAGAGTACTTGCAATTACATTTCTCATATCACATACAAAGACTTTCTCTAAAGCTAAAAAACATCACTTAAATTGATCTCATCTGGTGATAAATCACTCTCCTTATTATAAATACGAGTCAATTATATGAGAAACTTGGTTAGGAGATCACTAACTAGAAAAAACACTGATGTATAAAACACATTAACACACCACTCTCTAATATTTGATAACATGGAGATTGCTCTTTCCAGTGGACAGTAGTTTCCAACAAAGCCTCTTCATTCCATTCACTTTGAGATTAAGGGGTTACCAACACAAGGACATCCAACACTGAATATCCTGTATAATTGAGTGCTAAAAAAGTAGCCTAACCCTACAAATACATTTTGTCAGAACATTTGACAATGCATGGGGCTGTTGGGGACTTAACATGTACATTCAACTGAATAATGTTGCGTCACTAGCTCCAGTAAGGTAGCAGTGAGCAGACGCCATACCCGTATGAGTGAGGCTGTGTCGAGACAGGTGGTAACGCTGGTAGAACCTCATGTCACACATGGAGCAAGCGTACGGCTTCACCCCTATACACACACACACAGATCACCAGTCATGTCAGTATATAAGGCTTGTTAAGAGCATTATGCATATATTAACTGGGTTTGTATTGTGCCAGACACCAAAATATGGACAAACATTTTTGAAAACTCAGTGGCCTATTTTAAAAGTAGTGGCAGCGGTGAAACGTGTCCATAACATTGCAAAACTAATTAAAGCTGTTCCTGTAACGCTTCTTGGAGTCCATCTGCAATATTTCATTGTTTGTAAGAATCAAACTCGATGGTCTTATGTCAAATTATTTCACCGGAGTACCTAAATATCTGAGATGGGTACGGTGAGCGGACCCATACCCGTATGTTTGAGGCTGTGTCTTGCCAGGTGGTAACGCTGGAAAAATCTTTGATCACACATGGAGCAAGCGTATGGCTTCACCCCTATACACACAGAGCACCAACTTTAGAGAAGTCTGCATCTTGCCCTGTGGTTAAGTAGTCCTTAACACTCATCGAAGAAAGCTTGACGCGCCAGAACAATGGCAGCAATTAAAATGATCTGAGACGTCACAATAGCCATGCAAAGCTGGCACTGATACATTCCATTATTAAACAGTTGATTCGGGAAAGTATTCAAACCCCTTGACTTCATCCATATTTTGTTAAGTTAGCTTTATTCTAAAATGGATTAAATAATTCTCACCTCATTAAACTACACACAATATAGCAAAAACAGGTTTAGAAAGTTTTGCTAATTTATTACAAATAAAACATTACATTTACATAAGTATTCAGACCCTTTACTCAGTACTTTGTGGAAGCACCTTCAGCAGCGATTACAGCCTCGAGTCTTCTTGCGTATGACGCTACAAGCTTGGCGCACCTATATTTGGGGAGTTTCTCCCATCCTTCTCTGCAGATCCTCTCAAACAGGTTGGATGGGGAGAGTTGCTGCACAGCTATTTCCATAGATGTTCGATCGGGTTCAAGTCCGGGCTCTGGCTGGTAAACCCAATGGACATTGAGACTTGTCCCGAAGCCAAGACAATGCTGGAGTGGCTATGTGCTTAGGGTCGTTGTCCTGTTGGAAGGTGAACCTTCACCCCATTCTGAGGTCCTCTGGAGCAGGTTTTCATCAAATATGAGAAACTTGGTTTGAGATCACTGACTAGAAAAAACAGATGTATAAAACACATTAACACACCACTCTCTAATATTTGATCATTTTTGTACTTTGCTCCGTTCATCTTCCCTTGATCCTGACTAGTCTCACAGTCCCTGCCACTGAAAAACATCCAAGAGCAGAATGCTGCCACCATGCTTCACCGTAGGGATGATGCCAGGTTTCCTCCAGACGTGACTCTTAGCATTCAGGCCAAAAAGTTATTGGTTTCAGACCAGAGAATCTTGTTTCTTGGGGTCGGAGTCCTTTACGTGCCTTTTGGCAAACTCCAAGTGGGCTGTCATGTGCCTTTTACTGAGGAGTGGCTTCCGTCTTGCCACTCTTCCATAGAGGCCTGATTGGTGGAGTGCTGCAGAGATGGTTGTCCTTCTGGAAGGTTCTCCCATCTCCACAGAGGAACTCTGGAGGTCTGTTAGAGTGACCATCGGGTTCTTGGTCACCTCCCTGACCAAGGCCCTTCTCCGCAGTTTGGCCTGGCAGCCAGCTTTAGGAAGAGTCTTAGTGGTTCCAAACTTCTTCCATTTAAGAATGATGGCGGCCACTGTGTTCTTGGGGAGCTTCAATGCTCCAGAAATGTTTTGGTACCCATCCCCAGATCTGTGCCTCGACACAATCCTGTCTCGGAGCTCAACGGACAATTCCTTTGACCTCATGGCTTGGTTTTTGCTCTGACATGCACTGTCAACTGTGGGGCCCTCTATAGACAGGTGTGTGCCTTTCCAAATCATGTCCAATTGAACTTACCACAGATGGACTCCAATCAAGTTGTAGAAACATCAAGGATGATCAATGGAAACAAGATACACCGGAGCTCAAATTTGAGTGTCATAGCAAAGGGTATGAATACCTACGTAAATAAGGTATGCCTGTTCTCTAATTTTAATACATTTGCAAAAATGTCTAAAAACCTGTTTTCACTTTGTAATTATGGGGTAGTATGTGTAGATTGATGAGGGGAAAAAATATTTGATCAATTTTAGAATAAGGCTGTAGCATATCAAAATGTGGAAAGGCGAAGGTGTCTGAATACTTTATGAATGCACTCAAAATATTTAAAAAGGGCTATAAAGTAATTCAAAACAATTACCAGCATACCTCAGTCATTTGAGTATACAAATATAGCTTATTAATGCACTATCCTACTAAAGGGTTGGTTTGGCAATTTACCAAGACAATGAAATTGCCAAGATAGTGAATCCAGAGATATTAATTGAAAGCCACAAATTGTTAAGCGGTTTTAAACTCTAGTTTGTCGTGGCCTACGCAAGTACAACATAAGGAACCTGTGTATTGGTGCTTAAGTGCAGCATCAGTGTTTATAGCCCATTGTTAAGAGGGGTACGGTGTGCGGACCAGTACCCGTATGAGTGAGGCTGTGTCTCGCCAGGTGGTAACGCTGGAAGAATCTCATGTCACACATGTTGCAAGCAAACGGCTTCACCCCTATGCACACAGAGTATCAATATATTAGCTAGTGTTCCTATTGCATAAAGTGGAACACAAAACAATACCCAACTCCCAAACTATAACCATATACCTTTCACACAAATGTAAGGACTGATTAGTTCTAGTACTAGAGGTCAAATGTTTGTTGCCATGTCTTAACCCCTGGAGACAAAAACTTTAGTGTGTATTTAAGGTTAAAACAAGAAAATGTTTTATGCCCAATCAAATTCAATTTGGGTTCAATGGCAACAATTGGGAATTAACCACAGAAATGTTAGCTGGCAAAGTGTAAAAGAGGAAACCCTTCACTGACATCAAAATAAGTTTTTACCAAAAAAAAAAAAAAGAATTGTCATCAGTAATAATCTGTACCAACTTCAAGCCATTATCAATTACAATACCTAGCCATGAACAACGACCAGTAAGTAATGTGCCAGGCTTGGACATCAAGAGACCATTCCCTCTGTTGGCAAGAGACTGACTTTTGCCCCATGAGTCCGATAGTTTTAAACAATTTAAATACATATACAGTGCCTTCAGAAAGTATTCACAGCTCTTGACTTTTTCCACATTTTGTTGTGTTACAGCCTGAATTTAAGACGGATTAAATAGAGATTGTGTTTTACTGGCCTACACACACGATACCCCCATAATGCCAAAGTGGAATGATGTTTTCGGATTTTTTATATATAAATTAATTAAAAATGAAAATATGAAATGTCTTGAATCAATAAGTATTCAACCCCTTTTAAAAAGGCAAGCCTAAAGTTCAGGAGTAAAAATGTGCTTAATTAAGAAGTCACATAAGTTGCATGGACTCCCTGTGTACAATAATATTGTTTAACATCATTTTTTGAATAAACTACCTCATCTCTGTACCCCACACATACAGATAATTGTAAGGTTCCTCAGTCAAGCAGTGCATTTCAAACACAGATTCAACCAAAGACCAGGGAGGTTTTCCAATGCCTCGCAAAGGTCACCTATTGGCAGATGGGTTCATTTTTTTATAATAAATACAAAAAAATTAAGACATTACATTTCCTGAGTGGCGCAGCAGTCTAAGGCACTGCATCTCAGTGCTTAAGGCGTCACTAGACACCCCGGTTCGAATCCAGGCTGTATCACAACCGGCTGTGATTGGGAGTCCCATAGGGTGGCGCACAATTGGCCCAGCATCATCCGGGCCCAGTGTAGGCCGTCATTGTAAATAAGAATTTGTTCTTAACTGACTTGCCTAGTTAAATTAAAACAGTTACACTTTGGATGGTGTAGCAATACACCCAGTCACTATAAAAGATAGACGCCCTTCCTAACTCAATTGCTGGAGAGGAAAGAAACCACTCAGGGATTTCACCATGCTATCAATGGTGACTTTAAAACAGCTTGGAGAAAACTGAGGATTGATCAACATTGTAGCTACTCCACAATGCTAACCTAAATGACAGAGTGAAAAGGAAGCATGTACAGAAAAAAAATATTCCAAAACATGCATCCTGTTTGCAATAAGAAACCAAAGTAAAACTGCAAAAAATGTGGCAAAGAAATGTACTTTATGTCCTGAATACAAAGTGTTTTGTTTGGGCAAATCCAACAACACATCACTGATTACCACACCCCATATTTTCAAGCATTGCGGTGGCTGCATCATTTTATGGGTATGCTTGTCATCGGCAAGAACTAGTTAAAAATATATATATATACAGTGTGGAGAACAAGTATTTGATACACTGCCGATTTTGCAGGTTTTCCTACTTACAAAGCACGTAGAGGTCTGTAATTTTTTATCATAGGTACACTTCAACTGTGAGAGACGGAATCTAAAACAAAAATCAAGAAAATCACATTGTATGATTTTTAAGTAATTAATTAGCATTTTATTGCATGACATAAGTATTTGATACATCAGAAAAGCAGAACTTAATATTTGGTACAGAAACCTTTGTTTGCAATTACAGAGATCATACGTTTCCTGTAGTTCTTGACCAGGTTTGCACACACTTCAGCAGGGATTTTGGCCCACTCCTCCATACAGACCTTCTCCAGATCCTTCAGGTTTCGGGGCTGTTGCTGGGCAATACGGACTTTCAGCTCCCTCCAAAGATTTTCTATTGGGTTCAGGTCTGGAGACTGGCTAGGCCACTCCAGGACCTTGAGATGCTTCTTACGGAGCCACTCCTTAGTTGCCCTGGCTGTGTGTTTCGGGTCGTTGTCATGCATGCTCTTACTGAGGGAAGGAGGTTGTTGGCCAAGATCTCGCGATACATGGCCCCATCCATCATCCCCTCAATACGGTGCAGTTGTCCTGTCCCCTTTGCAGAAAAGCATCCCCAAAGAATGATGTTTCCACCTCCATGCTTCACGGTTGGGATGGTGTTCTTGGGGTTGTACTCATCCTTCTTCTTCCTCCAAACACGGCGAGTGGAGTTTAGACCAAAAAGCTCTATTTTTGTCTCATCAGACCACATGACCTTCTCCCATTCCTCCTCTGGATCATCCAGCTGGCTTGAGCAGGGGGACCTTGCGTGCGCTGCAGGATTTTAATCCATGACGGCGTAGTGTGTTACTAATGGTTTTCTTTGAGACTGTGGTCCCAGCTCTCTTCAGGTCATTGACCAGGTCCTGCCGTGTAGTTCTGGGCTGATCCCTCACCTTCCTCATGATCATTGATGCCCCATGAGGTGAGATCTTGCATGGAGCCACAGACCGAGGGTGATTGACCGTCATCTTGAACTTCTTCCATTTTCTAATAATTGCGCCAACAGTTGTTGCCTTCTCACCAAGCTGCTTGCCTATTGTACTGTAGCCCACCCCAGCCTTGTGCAGGTCTACAATTTTATCCCTGATATCCTTACACAGCTCTCTGGTCTTGGCCATTATGGAGAGGTTGGAGTCTGTTTGAGTGTGTGGACAGGTGTCTTTTATACAGGTAACAAGTTCAAACAGGTGCAGTTAATACAGGTAATGAGTGGAGAACAGGAGGGCTTCTTAAAGAAAAACTAACAGGTCTGTGAGAGCCGGAATTCTTACTGGTTGGTAGGTGATCAAATACTTATGTCATGCAATAAAATGCTAATTAATTACTTAAAAATTATACAATGTGATTTTCGTTTTAGATTCCGTCTCACAGTTGAAGTGTACCTATGATAAAAAAAATTACAGACCTCTACATGCTTTGTAAGTAGGAAAACCTGCAAAATTGGCAGTGTATCAAATACTTGTTCTCCCCACTGTATTTGTAAAAAACAAAATGAAAAATGGAATAGAGCTAAGCACACAGGCACAATCGTAGAGCAGTGGTCACCAACCTTTTGAGTCGAGATCACTGAGTCAAAATGCAAGCAGAGATCTACCTTTCAGATTTTTTTGTAACGCGACTTTAAAAAAAAACATAAGCCTATGCAACATCAACCTATTAAAAACAGTACTGTAGGAATGGCATTTGTGCTGTAGGCTACAGGCCCAAAACATTATAGCTGCATATTAGCTTTGCTTGAATTGCCCTAAATGCATTCTTGTTCTTCTCAGACTACTTTTTAATTATATTTCAACATTTGAGGTAGGCAATATGATCACACCGGTAATAAACCAGTTAATGTATTACTTGTGTGAGGCACAGCTAAGTGTGATTACTACAGGTGTGATTACAACCTCTGATGGGTTTAGAGCAGGGCTGCGCAACCCTGCTCCTGAAGAGCTACCCTCCTGTAGGTTCACACTCTAACCCCGGGTATAACCAACCTGATACAGCGCATCAACTAGCTCATTTTTAAAATCAGGTGCGCTAGATGAGGGAGGGAGTGAAAACCTACAGGACGGTAGCTCTCCAGGAGCAGGGTTGGACAGCCCTGTTTTAGAGCTTGAGGTAGTCAACCCATACAAGTACTTGGACAGTGTACCGTCTAGGCATACTCCCTTCTCTCAGCACATATCAAAGCTGTAGGCTAAAGTTAAATCTAGAATTGGTTTCCTCTATCGTAATCGCTCCTCTTTCACCCCAGCTGCCAAACGAACCCTGATTCAGATGACCATCCGACCCATGCTAGATTATGGAGATGTAATTTATAGATTGGCAGGTAAGGGTGCTCTCGAGCGGCTAGATGTTCTTTGCCATTCGGCCATCAGATTTGCCACCAATGCTCCTTATAAGACAAATCACTTCACTCTAAACTCCTCTGTAAACTGGTCATCTCTGTATACCCGTCGCAAGACCCACTGGTTGTTGCTTATTTATAAAACCCTCTTAGGCCTCACTCCCCCATATCTGAGATATCTACTGCAGCCCTCATCCTCCACATCCAACACCCGTCCTGCCAGTCACATTCTGTTAAAGATCCCCAAAGCACACACATCCCTGGGTCGCTCCTCTTTTCAGTTCGCTGCAGCTAGAGACTGGAACGAGCTGCAATAAACACTCAAACTGGACTCTTCATTCAAAGACTCAAACATGGACACTCACTGACAGTTGTTGCTGCTTCACGTGATGTATTGTTGTCTCTACCTTCCTGCCCGTTGTGCTGTTGTCTGTGCGCAATAATGTTTGTACCATGGTGTGTTGGCATGTGTTGCTGCCACCATGTTGTGTTGTCTGTGTTGCTGCCATGCTATGTTGTTGTCTTAGGTCTCTCTTTATGTAGTGTCTCTTGTCGTGATGTGTGTTCTGTCCTATATTTTTAATGCCAGCCCCCATCCCCGCAGGCGGCCATTTGCCTTTTGGTAGGCCGTCATTGTAAATAAGAATTTGTTCTTAACTGGCTTGCCTAGTAAAATAAAGGTTATATAAAAAAAATAAGTGAGCTTACATTTAAATAATTTGCTTTATATTTTTATTTCGCTGGGCTGATGGAGCCTGCATTTTATGGTCAGACTCAGCGGCGGGAGAGGGCAGCAGAGTAACGGTCCGCCTCTCAACATCCCTCCGCTCTCTCTTTCCTCCACTGACACTGACCAAAAAAGGTCTTCCAGCTGATGGCAAAATTCGAGTTGCACCGCCTTGTTTCTATCTCATGCAAAAATGTATGTTGTTACTCCTATGACCAGACAAATTAAATATTCCTTGATATAAAAGATGCAAGCCGCTAATAAATTCATTGCTACTGCAGCGCTAGTTGTAGAGCGAGTGGCAGTAGGGAGAACGACTTAAAAAAAAAAAGTGTTGAATAGAAAGTGTGGACAGTGCTAAGTAAAAACGTAAACATGAACTCACTGAAAATCAGCAGCGCTTCGCTATAGTTATTGACAGTCTCTCTCTAGTCATGGTTTTAAAAGTTTAGAAATCGCACAGTATCAACTTTGCTGTAGCTTTCTTTACACCCGCTACG
Organism: Salvelinus namaycush; assembly: GCF_016432855.1. NCBI lineage: Eukaryota > Metazoa > Chordata > Actinopteri > Salmoniformes > Salmonidae > Salvelinus > Salvelinus namaycush. The sequence goes on from NC_052308.1 coordinate 34,443,268, forward strand.
TTACTGCAGACACGGTAATCTGAGCAATCTGATTGGCCAGTGGTAGGCCTATAGTGCACTTTATTTGCTACCCCCAACAGGGCAGAGTTTGTACATTGACAGTAAAATGGTTAAAAATGGGACATGTCTCCTACTCGGCGTGCAAGTCCGCTGAATCAGGTGCATCTACTGCCAACAGTGGGAGATGAAGTAAAAAAATTGGAACGCAAGGCTTATCGTACAGAAATGTTTGGCGATCGAACAGTTGGTTGGGCGATCGAACAGCGATCCGACAGTTCCTAGAGGGTGAATGTTCCGGAGTGGCCTAGTTACAGTTTTATATAAAATTGTCTTGAAAATCTATGGCAAGACTTAAATGGATGCCTAGCAATGATCAACACCCAATTTGACAAAGCTTGAAGAATCTTTAAAAGAAGAAATGTGCAAATATTGTACAATCCAGGTGTACAAAGCTCTTAGAGAGACTTACCCAGAAAGGCTCACAGCTGTAACCACTGCAAAAGGGGATTCTAACATGTATTGACTCAGGGGTGTGAATACTTATGTAAATGAGATATTTATGTATTTCAGATTCAATAAATTTGCAAACATTTCTAAAAACATGTTAGAACTGTCATTATGGGGTATTTTGTGTAGATGGGTGAGAAGAGAAAAAAAAGTTATCCATTTTGAATTTAGGCCGCAACAATGTGGAATAAGTCAACGGGTATGAATACTTTCTGAAGGCACAGTAACTGTATATTAAGTTTGCATTTCTACCTATATGAAGGCCACATGGTTTTTGTCCTAGCATAAAGATCTTTGTCACATCCTGAGCTCCCGAGGCTGCCCAACTGCCATGCTGTCTTTTTGATTTTACACTCAATACATTTCTACTGAGAGGCTGCTCTATGACAAACAGGAGTAAAATGGGTCGCTTGTTTTATGTGAGATGGGTACGGAAAGAGGACTCATACCCGTATGAGTGAGGCTGTGTCTCTCCAGGTGGTAACGCTGGAAAAACCTCATGTCACACATGGAACAAGCGTACGGCTTCACCCCTATACACACAGAGCATACAAATATTAGCTATTCAATCTGCACAGAATTAAAAAAGAAAAAGGAAAAGTTTTATTCCAAATTGCAAACTGTCCACTCAAATGAATTTGAGTAGGATTATTGGTTATATTTACAAGGATAAACATATGGCCAAATGATGAACACACCCATAATACTTGACTATGATCTGAATGCATCTTGCTTTTGGTCAAATGAGAATTTCACAAATATCAGATAACAAAAAAAATCTAGAGCAAATAGATTTCACTGTAAATTAAAAATGCAAACGTGTAAAGCATTGTTTTATTTTCCAATATAGGAGAAGCTATAGACCACTCTTCAAATGGTCTACTTACCAATATTACAAAATGCCTCAGAAAATCAGTCGCTTGATGTCCATGCAGTAAATTCTATTCAAAATCTCATACTGCGTACAAAAAGCTACTGCTAAACTAGCAACACAACCTACTAAAAGCAACATTGTCCTAAAACTGTGACCTTTGTGCAGCCTCCTATGGCCAATCTATAAACATTTGTACCAACTAGATCTTTCATTTGTACTCTCATTGGTGTTGGGGGACCCATTTGTACATTTGTGATAACCCTCTCCTTCACATAGTTGAGGTGAAAGGAATGTTGAGCTTTGTTGGAAATTACTGTCCAAATGACAAAAGAACACTGAAAACCCTGTACACTTGGGTTCCGGTGCAGCACTACAGGTGTAGCCTGTTTAGTGAGAGATGGGTACGGTAAGAGGACGCATACCCGTGTGAATGAGGCTGTGTCTCTCCAGGTGGTAACGCTGAATAAACCTCATGTCACATATGCCACAAGCATACGGCTTCTCCCCTAAACCGAAGAGTACCAGTTTTAGTGAAAGGTCCCCACAGAGAACACCAAAAACTGTGAATGAAAATCTGACACTAGACAATCTCTTTTTGGAGGCCATCGAATAAGATTAAAATCACTGGTCACTTTAATTCAAACGGGTGTTTCTGCTGGCCTTATGTATTTTCGTACTGTATTAGCTAAGCATATTAAACATCTCCCTAACTGGTAATGGAAAACTTCCAGAAGTAGGCCATTGTGGTTGGGACACATACCTGTATGAATGAGAATGTGTCTCTTCAGGTGATATCCACTCCTAAATGCTCCGTAACAGTGATCACAGATGAAGTTCTTCTGCACTTTGGATATTGGACAGTTACCATTCTCATCCACAACAACCACCTAGGCAGGATATGACAGAATAGTGGCTCAGCATAAAATTGTAGGACTAAATACACCATACAGAAGAAGGAAAAAAACGTACAAATCTACTAAATCATCACAACAAGCATGCCCTCACACTCTTGTATAGAAGAAAACATATGATACAATCGTTTTAGTATGAGAAAAGCCAGTGCTGACGTAAAGGCTGAATTAAATGAAGGTAGTACAGGATTAAAACAACGTTTTGACCATTTTGGCCATTTAAAGCAAAACCTAGAGAAGGGTTAACCCCCTCCCACATGTTACTGCTCCCCCCTCAAACACAATAACAGTTATTGTGTTCCCCTCCCCCCTCTTTCCTCTCCAGAGAACCCCACCCCCTCCACATCTCGTCTGCACTCCTCCCCCCACACAAAATGTGCAAACTCAAAGGCACCAACTCAGCGAGACAAAAAAAGTCAGTCGCACACACACAAAAGCGAGCCAAACACCCACAAACACACCTTCAGCCCGTTTTTATAACAATCTCTCCTAAACACACTGAGAGGCTGTTTTGCTTTAAAATTCAGAGACACTGACCTTCCCTCCCCTCCCGTCTTGCTCTCTCACTTTACACGGAGTTCCTGACTTCCTGTTCTTCTTTTTCAGCTGCATGTCCTCGTTGGCCCTCATCTCCTTCTCGTCCAGCAGGCGGGGGGCGTGGAAGTCAGCCTCCTTCCGGATAAGCTGGGGAGCACATACAAGAGGGAGACAGGAGCCTGTGAATCATCCTTCCTGGTGGAGATAGCATGAAACTTAAAATGAGAAATGACCTTACTGATAAGGCCTACATTTCAAGACAGAAACAAAACAAGAACGGAAAGCAAGGAATGTTTTCTAAATGTGTGAAATTTAAACATGAACCACAGGATATTTTAGAATCATTTACATGATTATGCTGGGAAAACAAATAATAATGAACAGAAAAGAAAAAAAAATTGGCAAAAGACAGAAATACAGAAGGTAACCTATGACTACTTTTAAATGGTGTACATAATCTGGCAGCCTCTTTAAATCATTAATGAAGACATAGGCATATTAGCAGGCCACAGTAAGTTACTACTGAGACCTAGCCAATGGGAAATATATCCATTTCTAATTTGTTGTTCTTTCAGTGGGTGACAATGATAAACAACAAAGTTCCCTCCTCCCCCTCTGCATTGCCCCAGCTCCTCCTAACCAGGGGTGGACAGCTCATTCCAGATGGCAGGATCATGTGGCTCTGAGGACCGCGGTCTAAACCATCCCTCTGGGGTGGTGGTCCATGGCCGAGTGGAGCCATCATCTTCTTGGGCGGACCGGCCATGGAGCTGGCCTGCATCAGGGCCATACTGGAGAGAACAGCCTCACAGCCAAGCAACCCCGCCTAGGAACAGAACCGAGCCCGAGTCAGGGAAATCCAGTACCAATCAGACATTTAGAAAATATATAAAACAGAACCAGTCTGGGTGTAGAGGAGATAAACAAATGAGAAGACAAACACTCAGACTGTCATAGGCCACAGTTACACCAGAAACAGTATGAAACCAAATGATAAAAATAAAAAATCAGGCACTTTACATTTTATGACGACCACATCCTGAGTGACAAAAGATACTGTATAATGTTGCCTAATAGTAGGCATGTTGTTTGTAGCCATTTTATTTATTTTTTTGTTGGAAAACAAACCCATTTCATATGGTCGCGGACTGAGCTGCTGGGCAGGTGTGACATTGCAGTGGGAACGGTGTATGTGAGGGCGGGGATGGGGGCGGGGACAAGGTCATCCAGGGATCCGTCAATCAGGATGGTCAGTCTGACGGGGGGCCACACCCACCTCACTCATCTAGCACTAAAACTGAGGAAGAGGAGGATGTGGACAATACATGAAAATACATTCAATAATAATGAAATGATTTTAAAAAACAATAAAACCAGCAATGAATCACAGATTGTAACTGCTCCAATCACACAAAACCCAATTATAACTCAAAAACTAGCATCTCCATAATAACTGTAGAAGGTCATTTGGTTTACTCCTTGTTTGTCACTGTCATCAGGTCACTTTGCTAGCTATGAAATATGATTCTGAAAGAGCTGCTCCTACAAGCCCTGAACACGGGTCACATTAATACAACACATCTAGCTAATATCCAAAATGGGATGGTCAAGCAATTCAGTCAGGCACCCAATTCCAATTGTGTACATAATCATATAGCTAATGTTAGCTAGCAAACAGGTGTAAGAACTATAACAGTATAGCTAGCTACCATGAATTTGGGACAAAACGCTGATACTGTAGATAGTTAGGTTAACCTGACTACCATGATTGAGAATAGCCATACAGCTGAAAAACATTTTACAAATTAAACCAATGGCACCAACATTGGAAAGTTAATGCCTATGGCCAGAGCCATGTATTCAGATATTCCAAATTTAAAAAGTTGACCTAACTCTAGCTAGCTAAATATATGCAATGTAATAACAAGTCAAATAATATGGCTCTGGCTAAATAATGATCCAGGGAAAGCCTAAAGCTATCTTTTAGCAACCCCATAGTTAGCTAACATTATTACATGCAGCCAGCAGCAACACTAATGTCTAGTTATCGTTACAAATATAAGCAATTTTCCCTGGATGCAGCTAGCTACTGACTAACTTCGTAATTGGTGAAGTTAACGAAATAACTAGCTAGTGTGGCAAGGCAATGGACCATCAAGTAGTAATATACAGTGAAACAGATTTAATAAACGTAACTGGTTAGCTAACGTTTGCTAGTTATCCTGCAATGGTAGAAATTCTAACGTTAGCTACTTGAAGATACATTTAAATGACAACCCAACAATTAAAATGATTTTCTCGTAATCTTATAATCATTTAAAGATTATTACACTAATTGTAAATCGCTCAGGTTAAGAGACTCTGCTAGTGACAAAATTGTTAATGTAATCATAACTCGGATACAAATCATCGAGAGGCTAACTAACCGCTAGCCAAAACAGAAACAGATAGCTAGCTAATAACGGCGTAGCTAACGTTAGCTAGTAGTGGCTTCCACGTACATCATTACATCTTACTAACTTCAGTTGCCATCCATCAACAAATCGAAATAGAATGATATCGTTAGGCAATTTCGATATGATTAGATCCGGATAAATACAGCCAGCTATATAAAACAATAGTTTGAGGATTGCGATCGGATGAGCCACAAAACGACTAAGCAGCTAGTACAGCAAGATTTCCCGATAAAGACATTCATTCGTGATGGTCGATGCGTACTCCCCCTCCCCTGTTGTCAAGCTAACAAGTCGTGTCAGTCACTGCTTTTTTGCTTAGAGACGGAGGCCGAATCTGTCAAATATTGCCTGATACACGACTAAACATACAATAAGTCAAACCATTTGTGATATTCAAACGTCGTTTTTTGGTGTTTACCTTTAAATTTTCCTCGTTTGTCGTGTTTCGACGCCCGTGGCCTGAGTTCCAATTTCTTTCAATTTACAAACACAGGAAACGCCACCGGATGTGCTCCCCGAGGAGAACCCTGCCATGTGATTGGAGAAAATGGGTATATACGTCTGCCATGTTGGAAGGTGAAAACGTTACTCCATTTTAGTTCGGATCAATTAGCAGCCTGAACCACGTCTAATTTCAGTTTAGAAAGACGTATCTTTGCCCCGAAAGTGCCTGTATTCATACACGTAGATTTTCAGCCTTCCCCCTCCAAAAAAACAACAGCAACTAGGATTTTGTCTGAATAATCTCTCAATTTGTAGGTCAGATGCACACAGTCCATTCGAGTGTCAGTGGAATTACACGCAACAAAAACATAAACGCAAAATGTTAAGTGTTAGTTTCATGAGCTGAAATAAAACATCCCAGACATTTGCCATACATACAAAAAGCTTATTTTTCCAAAAAAGTTGTGCACAAATGTGTTTATATCCCTGTTAGTGAGCGTTTCTCCTTTGCCAAGATAATCCATCCACTTGACAGGTGTGGCATACAAAGAGCCTGATTAAAGAGCATGATCAGTACACAGGTGCACCTTGTGCTGGGGACAACAAAAAGCCACTTTAAAATGTGTAATTTTGTTGCACAACACAATGCCACAGATGTCTCAAGTTTTGAGTGACTGTACAATTGGCATGCTGACCGCAGGAATGTCCACCAGAGCTGTTGCCAGAGAATTTAATGTTAGTTTCTCCACCATAAGACACCTCTAATGTTGTTTTAGAGAATTTGGCAGTACATCCAACGAGCCTCACAATGCTGCATCCCTGCCCAATCCTGTGAAGAAGAAAAAAACATCAAGCGGTATGATGAAACTGGCTCTCCTGAGGACTGCCACAGGAATTGAAGACCAAGAGTTACCTCTGCTGCAGAGGATAAGTTCATTAGAGGTACCAGCCTCAGAAATTGGAGCCCAAGTAAATGCTTCACAGAGTTCAAGTAACAGACACATCTCAACATCAACTGTTCAGAGGAGACTGTGTGAATCAGGCCTTCATGGTTGAATTGCTGCAAAGAAACCACGACTAAAGGACACCAATAATAAGAAGAGACTTGCTTGAGCCAAGAAACACGAGCAATGGACTGGTGAAAATTTGTCCTCTGGTCTGGAGTCCAAATTGGTTACAACCGCTGTGTCTTTGTGAGATGCGGTGTGGATGAATGGATGATCTCATGTGTATTTCCCACCGTAAAGCATGGAGGAGGTGTGGCGGTGCTTTGCTGGTGACTCTGTCTGTGATTTATTTAGAATTCAAGGCGCACTTAATACCACAGCATTCTGCAGCAATACGCCATCCCATCTGGTTTGGGCTTAGTGGAACTATCATTTGTTTTTCAACAGGACAATGACCCAACACACCTCCAGGCTGTTTAAGGGCTATTTTACCAAGAAGGAAAGTGATGGAGTGCTGCATCAGATGACCTGGCCTCCACAATCACCCAACCTCAACCCAATTGAGATGGTTTTGGATTAGTCGGACCGCAGAGTGAAGGAAACGCATCCAACAAGTGCTCAGCATATGTGGGAACTCCTTCAAGACTGTTGGAAAAGCATTCCAGGTGAAGCTGGTTGAGAGAATGCCAAGAGTGTGCAAAGATGTCAAAGGCAAAGGCTAGCTATTTGAAGAATCTCAAATATATAATATATTTTGATTTGTTGAACACTTTTTTGGTTACTACATGATTCCATCTGTGTTATTTCATAGTTTTGATGTCTTCACTATTATTCTAAAATGTAGAAAATAGTAAAAAATAAAGAAATACCCTTGAATGAGTAGGTGTTCTAAAACTTTTGACCAGTAGTGTGTGGGGCGGCAGATACCCTAGCGGTTAAGAGCGTTGGGCCAGTAACCGAAAAGTTGCTGGTTCGAATGTTGATATGTGCTTGAGCAAGGCACCCTAATCGCTCCTGTAAGTCGCTCTGGATAAGAGCGTCTGCCAAATGACTAGAATATGATAAGGGTAGGTAGGCTATACCGTGTCTCCGAATCAAGGATTGCCAGGTTTTGCATAATTCTCTATTAATAGGCATAGGCCTATGCAAACACTTCTACAAATAGATATCCAATAACCTTTGTGTTTTTATCAGCGGAATATTTGTAAACAGCAAATTCTCCAGTGTTAAATTTAACACCAGTCCAGTGTCTATACTGGCCTACACTTTTCAGTGTTAAATTAACACACGGCTAGTAAAGCCTTATCTGCATATTTCCCAGACTGCCTTGCCTTCCTGGTGAATTGTAGAGTTTACAACCCATGGCTGTATTTGTTAGTGAAAGATACATGCCTGCTGCAGTCCTTAGCGTTTTTGTTTGGTGGGCTTTAACCAAGTGAAATTCTTAGTGACTATGTTATCATTTAAATTACATGATTCAACACAATATAACTATGTAATAAGGCATTAATTTGGGTGCTTGGTTTTACCCAATTACAGTGGCCTGAAATTCACGTTTTCCAGGCTTGTAAGTCACATTATGATTTTTATTTATTTATTTAACCTTTATTTAACCAGGAAGGGCTCATTGAGATTTAAAATCTATTTTTCAAGAGCGTCCTGGCCAAGATAGGCAGCACCAAGTCATTACAAAAATTACAGACAAACAACATGAAAAACTACAAGTAATCTAGTAAAAACCATAGAATTCACAAGAGTATAACAAAAATCAAAAACAGCAAATTAAAAACATTGACAGGTCAGGCGTTCCAAGACGATGGCGCAGAGTACATAAAAGCCCTTTTACCAAATTCAGTTCAGACATTTGGAACAGTTAGGAGGATAAAGTCCAGCGAACGAAGAGAGTACCTACCACATTTCTGAACAATAAAAATGCCCAAATAAAAAGGTAGTAAACCCAAAATGGATTTATAAATAAAAGTATACCAGTGACTGAGCCTACGAGTGACTAGAGAAGGCCAGCCAACCCTGGTATACAAAGTGCAGTGGTGCGTAAGGGTTTTGCAGTTTAAAATAAATCTCAAAGTGCCATGGTAAAGGTTGTCAATTGACCTCAAACACTGAGCGGAAGCATTCATATATAAAATATCCCCATAGTCTAGTAAAGGCATAAATTTACATTTAAGTCATTTAGCAGACGCTCTTATCCAGAGCGACTTACAAATTGGAAAGTTCATACATATTCATCCTGGTCCCCCCGTGGGAATTGAACCCTGGTCCCCCCGTGGGAATTGAACCCTGGTCCCCCCGTGGGAATTGAACCCACAACCCTGGCGTTGCAAGCGAGCCACACGGGACCATCTACCAACTGAGCCACACGGGACCATAAATGCAGCTGATACTAACCTCCTTCTGGCTTCAAAAGAAAAACAGGCCTTATTCCTAAAATAAAATCCCAATTTCAGCTTCAATTTTTTTGTAAGTTGTTGAATATGCAATTTAAATGAGAGGCCGTCATCAATTAAAATTCCAAGAAATTTATATGAGGTTACAACCTCAATCTCCTTGCCCTGACAGGTAGTAATAGGTGAAAGGTTCAGAGGTCTATTTCTTGCTTTAGAAAACACCATTAGTTTAGTTTTGTCAGTATTGAGGATAAGCTTCAATTGACACAAGGTATGTTAAACAGTATAAAAAGCAGTTTGCAAGTTCTGGAAAGCTTTTGTTAGAGACGAGGCACAACAGTAAATAACAGTATCATCAGCATAAAAATGAAGTTGCGCATTTTGGACATTTTTGTCTAAATCATTTATATAAATAGTGAATAAGAGAGGACCAAGTACAGAGCCTTGGGGCACACCATTAAAGACAGACAATTTAACAGACATAAGCCCATCAAATTGAGTGCACTGAGTTCTATCAGACAGATAGTTAGCAAACCATGCAACTGCATGCTCTGAAAGACCTACACTCGACAATCTCTGCCTTAGTATAGCATGATCAACTGTATCAAAAGCCTTAGAGAGATCAATAAAAAGTGAGATATAGTGCTGTTATTTGTCAAGGGCTTCAGTGATATCATTTAAAACCTTCATGGCTGCTGTAATTGTGCTATGCTTCTTCCTGAAGCCCGATTGGTACGTTGATAAAATAGAGATAGTAAATAAAAACTCTTTTAGCTGTTCACGCACAAGGGTTTCAAGTATTTTCACCAGGGGTGACAGCTTTGAGATTGGCCTATAATTATTTAAAAGAGTTGGATCTCCCCCTTTTAAAAGTGGTAGGACAAATGCTGATTTCCAGATTTTCGGAATTTCATTACATTCCAGGGTTAGATTGAACACATATGTAAGTGGTTCAGCTATGAAATCAGCTGCCAGATTTAAAAAGCAGGGATCCAAAATATCAGAACCTGCAGGCTTTCTCTGATCTAAGGATTTCAGGGCTTTATGTACCACCTGCACTGAGAATGGCAAAAAGCTAAAAGTTTGACCAGCTCTCACTGGTTCATCCACACAGGGTTGTACAGAGACAGAGGACACTGGTTCATCCACACAGGGTTGTACAGAGAGAGAGGACACTGAATCAAACAGCCTACCAGATGATACAAAGTGCTCATTAAAACAATTCAGCATTTCAGTTTTGTCATATACAGCAACAGAGTCCTTCAAAACACATGACGGTAATTCATTAACATTACTGTTACCAGACATAGACTTAATAGCCTTCCAAAACTTTCTAGGGTCATTCAGGTTATCAGTGGTAACAGACATAAAATATTCAGACTTGGCCTTCCTGAGAAGAAAAGAACACTTGTTTCGTAACTGCCTAAAAATAAGCCAATCAGCATCAGAACATGATTTCCTTGGTTTAGCCCAAGCTATATTACGGTCGTGAATAATACAAGACAGCTCAGAAGAAAACCATGGATTATCCCGCCCTTTAACCCTGAACCTGTGGAATGGGGCATGTTTGTTTATTATTTGGAAAAAAACATAATGAAAGAATATCCAGGCAGTTTCCACATCAGGGATAAGCTCTGATGATAGCTTGCAAAGTGATGTGTAATTCCTATTGGAATCAAATCAAATGTTATTTGTCACATGTGCCGAATACAACGCTTACTTACAAGCCCTTAACCAACAATGCAGTTTTAAGAAAAAAAAGTGTTAAGTAAAAAATAGATAAGTAAAAAATAAAAGTAACAAGTAATTAAAGTGCAGCAGTAAAATAACGGTAGCGAGGCTATATACAGGGGGTACCGGTACAGAGTCAGTGTGCAGGGGCACCGGTTAGTCGAGGTAATTGAGGTAATATGTACATGTAGGTAAAGTTAAAGTGACTATGCATACATAATGGAATGGTCTGCCTATCCATGTGAGAGACGTAGACTCGGTCTCGACCTTTAAGTCTTTATTGAAGACTCATCTCTTCAGTAGGTCCTATGACTGAGTGTAGTCTGGCCCAGGGGTGTGAAGGTGAACGGAAAGGCACTGGAACGACGAACCGCCCTTGCTGTCTCTGCCTGGCCTGTTCCCCTCTCTCCACTGGGATTCTCTGCCTCTTACCCTATTACGGGGGCTGAGTCACTGGCTTACTCGTGCTCTTCCATGCCGTCCCTTGGAGGGGTACGTCACTTGAGTGGGTTGAGTCAATGACGTGATCTTCCTGGGTTGGCGCCTCCCTCGGGTTCGTGCCGTGGGGGAGTTCTTCGTGGGCTATACTCGGCCTTGTCTCAGGATAGTAGGTTGGTGGTTGAAGATATTCCTGTAGTGGTGTGGGGGCTGTGCATTGGCAAAGTGGGTGGGGTTATATCCTGCCTGTTTGGCCCTGTCCGGTGGTATCGTCGGACGGGGCCACAGTGTCTCCCGACGCCTCCTGTCTCAGCCTCCAGTATTTATGCTGCAATAGTTTACATGTCGGGGGCTAGGATCAGTCTGTTATATCTGGAGTATTTATCCTGTTTTATCCGGTGTCCTGTGTGAATTGAAGTATGCTCCATCTAATTCTCTCTCTCTCTTGCTCTCTTCTCTCGGAGGACCTGAGCCCTAGGACCATGCCTCAGGACTACCTGGCCTGACGATTCCTTGCTGTCCCCAGTCCACCTGGTCATGGTGCTGCTGCAGTTTCAACTGTTCTGCCTGGAACTCTGACCTGTTCACTGGACGTGCTACCTTGTCCAGGACCTGCTGTTTTGGACTCTCTCTCGCTCTTTTTTATTTTATTTTTATTTTTACCTTTATTTAACAAGGTGAGTCAGTGAAAAACAAATGCATATTTTCAATGACAGCCTGGGTATCATTACATTGAGTAATGATAGAATTCACAGACCAGCCCACATGGATAGTCTCTCATTCAAAGCACCTACACCTCCTGTATTTTCAGTATGTTACATCAAATCAATACTCTTACATCCAATAAATATTTATGACCATAACTGTGTTTTACCACCAGATGGCACTAAATACCACATTTAAACTAAACTAACTATATTATACATGGTTATAGTGCTTGCCAACTTGTAGTCCTTAAACCCGGAAATGAGTTACCTCTTGTTCGTTCAGCCATTGTTCGTTCAGCCTATGGCGAAAATGAATAGGGAAAGAATAGGGTTTTGAGAACCAATATAAGGTCTGAGGTTAACACAAGCATAGGAGATCTTATACTTGTTGTTCTATGAGATAATATCAGTCAGTTAACATGACCGTTATGAAGTCTTTATGTGCTTTCACATGCTTTTTAAAATTGCATTTATGCTTCAAAATTCACAAAAAGCAATGTTAGCTGATGAAGATTATCTCATAGAACTCCTGAGCCTTATTTTTGGCATGTATCCAAAAACCCTACAAAAACACCAATAGTTTCAACATAGCCTTTGTCCAATGAACCATTCATACAAAATACACCATTACTCTCTATGTGAATCATAGCAACATTGACAACTCAAGTGTCATTTTTGTAACCTTTATTTAACTAGGCAAGTCAGTTAAGAACAAATTCTTATTTACAATGACGGCCTACCGTGGAACAGTGGGTTAACTGCCTGGTAAAGGGGGTATGGCTATATGACTCACTGGTTTTGGTACACAAGTTCATTCATGCCTATTAAGCAATAAAATAGAAAAGGAGAGCTGAAGAAAGAAAGTGGCAGGTAGCTTGGCGGTTAGAGAGGTGAGTCAGCAACTGGAGAGTTTCCAGTTTGAATCCAAGGTCTGACAAGAAAGATCAGGTGGGTCTGTGTGTCAAATCCTAAATGCTACTGCCTGCCCTTGAGCTAGGCACTTACACCCACATTTCAGTGTGACAAATAAAGTGATCTTTATCTTAAAACAGTTTCTGTACCTGGGGAGGCAGGCAGCCTAGTGGTTAGAGCGTTGGGCCAGCAACCAAAAGGTTGCTGGATTGAATCCCTGAGCTGGCAAGGTAAACAAATATGTCGTTCTGCCCCTATACCAGGAAAGTTGACTGAGAACACATTCTCATTTACAGCAACAACCTGAGGAACAGTTACAGGGGAGAGGAGGGGGATGAACTGAGCCAATTGTAAACTGGGGATTATTAGGTGACCATGATGGTTTGAGGGCCAGATTGGGAATTTAGCCAAGACACCCTACTCTTACAACAAGAGCCATGGGATCTTTAATGACCTCAGAGAGTCAGGACACCCGTTTAACGTCCCATCCGAAAGACTGCACTCTCCCCAATCACTGCCCTGGGGCATTGGGATATTTTTTAGACCAGAGGAAAGAGTGCCTCCTACTTGCCCTCCAACATCACTTCCAGCAGCACCTGGTCTCCCATCCAGAGACCGACCAGGACCAACCCTGCTTAGCTTCAGAAGCAAGTCAGCAGTGGTATGCAGGGTGGTATGCTGCTGGCTAAATCAAGTCTAGTAGTTATTTTTAAATTAAAAAGAAAACTGGAAAAAGCTGTGACAGTATAATCTATAATCTTTCAGGCAATGCCTATCTATTTATCAGACATCAAAGGCAAGAGACCTTTAATGACTGTGTTTACACAGGCAGCCCAATTCTGATATTTTGCTAAATTATTGCCAAAAGAGCTAATCTGATTGGTCAAAAAAACAATTAGTGAAAAAATATAATAATTAGGCTGGCTGTTGCGTTTAGACAGGGAGCCCAATTCTGATCTTTTTTTCACTAATTAGTATTTTGACCAATCAGATCATTTCACATCAGCTCTTTTTCAGAGCTGATCTGATTGGTAGCGCCTTACAGTCAGATGCCGAGCAGTTGCCATACCAGGCGGTGATGCAACCGGTCAGGAGGTTCATCAGATTCTCTCGATGGTGCAGCTGTGTAAGTTTTTGAAGATCTGGGGACCCATGCCAAATCCTTTCAATCTCCTGAGGGGGAAAAGGTGTTGTTGTGCCCTCTTCACAACTGTCTTGGTGTGTTTGGACATAGCACCCCCCATTGTCTGTGATTACACAGTCTGGTTGCCCATGGCGGGCAAACTGGACAATGCAGCGTGTGACGACCGTGTCAGATGACACGTCTGGCAGTGACTCCACCTCTCAGTAATCTGAGTAATGATTAATCATGATAAGGAAGTCCTTCCCTGCGTAGGCAAAAAGGTCCATGCTCACATTTTGGCATGGGCGCTCTGGGATGTCATGTGACATCATTGAATCCTTTTGCTGTGCTTGTGCATATTCATTACAGGCTGAGTAGTTGGTTACATAGTCCTTGATTTCCCCTCTCATGTTCGGCCAGAAAATGTGTCCCTTGCCTGTCTATAGCATGCTTCCGTGCCAATGTGGCTAGCAGGTATGAGGCTCAGCATTTCTGCCCTTAGTGCCCTTGGAATATTAACACATTGTCTTCTGTACAGCACCTTGTTGTCCACGTTGATTTCTTCACGAAATAACCAATAATCTCTTACTCTCAGAGAGGTCTCCTCTTTCACAGCTGGCCATCCTTAGAGAACAACTGACTTTAAGTCCTGTAAGTCTTCATCGACCTCAGTGTACTATAAAATCTGACAGAACCTGTGGTTTGTAACATTGAGATGCTGTGTCTGGTAAATGTGTGTGAATGCAGCATGCTCAATCTCTACGTTGCACACAGTGTGCCGTGTGTGTGGTGCATCTGTCCTCCTGCCTTGTGTTGTTGCTCTGCTCAGAGCGTCACTGATGTACATTTCCAGCCCAGGCTTGTAGATGACACCCAAGTTGTAAACTCAGCAAAAAAGGAAACGTCCCTTTTTCAGGACCCTGTCTTTCAAAGATAATTCGTAAAAATCCAAATAACTTCACAGATCTTAATTGTAAAGGTTTTAAACACTGTTTCCCATGCTTGTTCAATGAACCATGAACAATTAATGAACATACACCTGTGGAACGGTTGTTAAGACACTAACAGCTTACAGACGGTAGGCAATCAAGGTCACAGTTATGAAAACTTAGGACACTAAAGCTTCTTTGGGATAGGGGGCAGTATTTTGACATCCGGATGAAAAGCATGCCCAAAGTAAACTGCCTGTTACTCAAGCCCAGAAGCTAGGATATGCATATAATTGGTACGTTTGGATAGAAAACACTCTAAAGTTTCTAAAACTGTTAAAATAATTCCTGTGAGTATAACAGAATTGATATATGGCAGGCGAAACCCCGAGGACCCCAAAACATTCTCAGCTTACCACTATTTTCAATGGCTAGTACTTTAATTATAAGGCCAAGTCCTCCCAGATTGCAGTTCCTAGGGCTTCCACTAGATGTCAACAGTCTTTAGAAAGAGTTTCAGGCTGGTTTTTGGAAAAATGACCCAGAAATTGTAGTTCTTCTAGGTGGCTCCCATTTTGGCTGTAGTGTTTCCAAGCGAGTGGATGAAAGCTCGTTCTTTCTTATTTATCTCCGGTAATGAACATACTTTTCTCCGTCTTAAATGTTATCGTTTATTTGCGTATTAGGATACCTAAGGTTTGATTATAAACGTTGTTTGACTTGGTTGGAAAAGTGTATTAGTAACTTTTGGGATTCATTTTGTATGCATTTTGATGGAGGGAAACTGGATGGATTATTGACTGAAGCGCGCCAGCTAAACTGAGTTTTTATGGAGATAAAGAAGGACATTATCGAACAAAATGACAATTTGTGATGTAACTGGGACCTTTTGGAGTGCCAACAGAAGAAGATCATCAAAGGTAAGGCATTTTTTATATCGCTATTTCTGACTTTCGTGTCACACCTGCCTGGTTGAAATATGTTTTTCATGTGTTTGTATGCGGGGCGCTGTCCTCAGATAATTGCATGGTTTGCTTTCGCCGTAAAGCCTTTTTGAAATCTGACACGCGGCTGGATTAACAAGAAGGTAAGCTTTATTTTGATGTATTACACTTGTGATTTTATGAAAGTTAAATATTTATAGTAATTTAATTTGAATTTGGCGCTCTGCAATTTCACCGGATGTTGTCGAGGTGTCCCGCTAGCGGCACGCCTTTCCCAAACAGGTAAAGAGGCCTTTCTACTGACTCTGAAAAACACCAAAAGACAGATGCCCAGGCTCCCTGCTCATCTGCGTGAATGTGTCTTGCTGCAAGGAGGCATGAGGACTGCAGATGTAGCCAGGGCAATAAATTGCAATGTCCGTACTGTGAGACGCCTAAGACAGCGCTACAGGGAGACAGGACGGACAACTGATCGTCCGCGCAGTGGCAGACCACGTGTAATAACACCTGCACAGGATCGGTACATCCGAACATCACACCTGCGGGAAAGGTACAGGATGGCAACAACAACTGCCTGAGTTACACCAGGAACGCACATTCCTCCATCAGTGGTCAGACTGTCCGCAATAGGCTGAGAGAGGCTGGACTGAGGGCTTGTAGGCCTGTTGTAAGGCAGGTCCTCACCAGACATCACCGGCAACAACGTCGCCTATGGGCACAAACCCACCGTCGCTGGACCAGACAGGACTGTCAAAAAGTCCTCTTCACTGACGAGTTTTGTCTCACCGAGGGTGATGGTCGGATTCACGTTTATCGTCGGAGGAATGAGCATTACACCGAGGCCTGTACTCTGGAGCGGGATCGATTTGGAGGTGGAGTGTCCGTCATGGTCTGGGGCGGTGTGTCACAGCATCATCGGACTCAGCTTGTTGTCATTGCAGGCAATCTCAACGCTGTGCGTTACAGGGAAGACATCATCCTCCCTCATGTGGTACCCTTCCTGCAGGCTCATTCTGACATGACCCTCCAGCATGACAATGCCACCAGCCATACTGCTCGTTCTGTGCGTGATTTCCTGCAAGACAGGAATGTCAGTGTTCTGCCATGGCCATTGAAGAGCCCGGATCTCAATCCCGTTGAGCACGTCTGGGACCTGTTGGATCGGATGGTGAGGGCTAGGGCCATTCCCCCCAGAAATGTCCGGGAACTTACAGGTGCCTTGGTGGAAGAGTGGGGTAACATCTCACAGCAAGAACTGGCAAATCTGGTGCAGTCCATGAGGAGGAAATGCACTGCAGTACTTAATGCAGCTGGTGGCCACACCAGATACTGACTGTTACTTTTGATTTTGACCTCCCATTTGTTCAGGGACACATTATTCCATTTCTGTTAGTCTGTGGAACTTGTTCAGTTTATGTCTCAGTTGTTAAATCTTGTTATGTTCATACAAATATTTACACATGTTAAGTTTGCTGAAAATTAACACAGTTGACAGTGAGAGGAAGTTTCTTTTTTGCTGAGTTTAGTTTTGCAGCTGCATTAACATGCCTTGGAGACGCTTAGGGCCACAAAGGAGGGGCTTCTTGAAGATTGTAATCAGCGGCTTATGATCTGTCTCAGCTGTTGTTAACTCTCTGCCATACAAAAAAGTAAGGAACTTGTATGTCGGCCCTGTAAATGGTTAAAGAAAAGTGTGATAAATAAAAACATTTACCAATTTCATTTAAGGACCAAAAAACTGACTGCTGTGCCAAATAAATGGCTAAATAGTTGGGAAGAGATTTTCGATGTACCCATTCCATGGCACATAGTTAATGAATTGATACGCATAACAACACCGAATTCAAAACTTCTAATTTTTCAATTTAAATTAATATACAAAATTCTTGCAACCAATAGAATGTTATATATATGGGGGATACAATCTTCCCAGCTCTGCAGATTCTGCTGTGAGGAGGCAGAGTCATTAGATCATTTATTTTGGTATTGTCCATATGTAGCTCGTTTTTGGTCACAGGTCCAGGAATGGCTGAAGAATTGCAGCATTTGCCTAGAACTAACGCTGCAAATAGCAATACTGGGTGATTTGAAAAGCCATAGTCAATCAATAATATAATAATTATTTTAGTAAAAAAATATATTTTTAATTTTCAATCTGTAGAAGCTATGAGAATAGAAAGGTTCAGTACTTTTGTCAAGCATCACAGCACAGTTGGAAAATAGAAATCCAAAATGGATGGTGTTGCGAGATAGATGAGAGGGGTGGAGCTGAAGGATGGGACTAATAACAAGATAACCAATGTAAAACATACGGGGTCTGTAAAATGTATATAGATTCAGAAATGTTGTGAAATAGCACAGTTACAAATAGAAATCAAACTGGATGGATCAGAAAAAGAGGAAGGACTAAAAACAAACAAAATATAACTATTGTAAAATAGATTGTGTCTGTAAAATGTGTATAAGATGTATAAACTGAAGGTAGAAGCCTAAGTGTTATTGTTTATTAGTTTACTCCAATTGGGGGAAGGGTGATAGGGTTTGCGGGGAATAATAAAGGTATATTCTAAAAAAAGTATGTATGTCTATATAGTATGTGTATGTATATATGTGTATATGTATGCATATATGTATGTATATGGATATATATATTTACCCAAAAAATATATGGGGGATTGGAAATGATGCAGACAATTACATTGATGGAAGCAACAATCTTTCCGCAATATTAAGCTGATCCACCCCTTATATAAAAAACATTTTTTAACTCTCTGCCATACAGATAATTATGACATTTCTGGCAAGCAAATACAGTACTCAAAAATTCCTTCTATTTGAGCGTGCTTTTGCTCTGTTGACAACAATGCTCACAAAGCCATGGGTTGACCCTGTTGCATTAGGCAGCACTCTAATCCATTTTTGCTTGCGTCACTCTGCACAGTGACCGGTTTCGGGACGTCATTGCATCTCAGAACAGGTATGACAGACACCAGACGCTTTATTTCCTGTACAGCTTGCTCATGTTTAGGCAGCCAGTGCCACACACTGTTCTTGTCCAGGAGATGGCGAAGTGGCGTACACACCTCAGACAGGTTGGCCAGGTGTGTCATAAATCCAATGAAATGCTGTACTGCCTTGGCATCAGTGGGCGTGGTCTTCTCTGGGTCTATTCTCAGTCCCTCGGAGGATAGTAAGTGTCCATGAAACTTAACTACTTACAGCTTGAACTGCAGCTTTTGCACACTGAGCCTGAGTCTCACCTCCCTGCACCGGTCCATCATTCCATGCAGATTGTTCTCGTGGTCACACTCCGCCTCTTCATCAGTGTCCCCGCATCCGACAACAAGAATATAATCTGCAATCGGCTCGATGTCTCTGAGGTGCCCCAGCAGTTCATGTTGCTTACGTTGTTAAATATCAGGGGCCACGGACAACCCAAAGGGACGTTTCAGCCATCTTATCCTCCCCCGTCATCCTGTTGCTGTCGTTATCAAGTTCACACTTGAGAAAGGCATCTCTGGCATCCACCAGCATTTGATCCATGCATAATCTGATATTTTCTGTCTTGGCAACTACGACCATGTTGCTTATTCAGGGAGTCGGCTCAGTGACTGGGGTGATATGTCCATCACATTCATATTTCTCCAGTTGGGCTTTCACTCAAGGCTACAGGCACATTCCGTGGTGCAATTTATGTCCAGTATGAAGCACAGAGTCCACTGGATCTTCGAAAACGTCATAATATGCGCTCAGCAGCTGTTCTTTGGTTAAAGGTCCTTTGAGGCACTACTCCACTTTGTTTAGCTACGCTGGTATTGTGACAGTCATGAGGCCTAAGCGCTCACGTGTAGAACCAGAGAGTAGTGGATTTTGGTATATCTCAACAACTTCAAAGACTAGTTTGTGCTTAACCCCTTAATGACACAGTCTGTGTGATATCACCCAATTGATCTCATTAACCCTCCCGAGTACAGCTTCAGTAGTGTGTTGCTTGCCTCCTCATGCATTTCTCAGTAACCTACTAGAAATCCCCTAAAATAACCCTTGTGTAGCCTACAATATGTATTACATTTTATTCACACTTAATAGACAATCAACAACAACGTGTTTGGTGACGACAATATTACAGACAAGACAAATTGTAGGCTATAACATGGGACACAACATTACAGTGACATAGATAAATACATTAGCTATATTGGCTCAAGTAGGATATTTTATTTATTTATGTTAAACATTTGGTTCACATGTAGGCAGGCCTATGTAATTAAATCGTAAGGATGTAAGGATGAAGATGTATTTAATAAGCTCTAAATAGTCATCCACCTAAAAGAGTAAACATGCACTGATAATAACCAAAGATAGGTGGCAAAATCAACCATAAAAAATAATCATAATAAACAGAAAAAAAGTTTTTCTCCCATAATGCTTTGGTTCCGACTTCAAGTTGCATTTAGTGAGGAGCAACTGCTGAAATTTCCAGTCGACTGCAGTTGAAAGTTCATGATCTTTAAACACATGGTTGTTGTAAAGGTCATGCAGTCAAAATGTAGTTGAAAGTCAGAAAATGTTTGTACCCATAATCCTTGAACGCCCCCAATGTCTTGTGCAATACATTACAACTAGGTGTAGGCATATGGCTCTGGGTGTGACCAGATGGTGATAGGGCACCCTGATTATAACGACTGTGGTTGCCATGGCCACAACAGTTCTTCCTGATGTTATGTAGACCTGCATTTCAAGCAGTTTGTTTTCATGGCTCCCTACAAACAGTGAAACGAAACTATTTTAGGGTTTCAAATGTCTTGATGGCATTGTACAAACCTATCCATACTTAAGGATTATATGATTTGTTGCCCTTCACTGTGATATATTTTTTCTTGGGCAAAATGAGTAGTATTGCAGTAGTTGAAGTTCCAAAAATGTATTCCAAACTGTCCAAAAACAGGTATAGCCTGATGTGTCACAAGTATAAGTTGTGAAAAAGTATTCATAAGAAATAAAAGTGGGTTAGAACTTGTAGGAGTCTCGACTAATAAAAATGTGGCAACTTTTTAAAGCATAATTGAATCACACTTAATAAGCAGTAGTGTAACAATAAACATAACGCAATGCAACTATAAATACACGCATATGTCATTGCCATGAACAAAACCACGTGTGTCGTTTCTCCCTCAAATTGGCCAATGAGGTACAATCTCTGGGTTTGGTTCGAACTACCTCCTCATATCTGAGCAAGTCTGAGCTCATATAACTTCTGTGCGTCAAGACTGAGCATATCGGACTTCTTCACTTTGGCTACAGAGAGATACAGTTATTTGGACATTACTGGTTGTCTGCAACAGTGCACCCCTGACCATTTCAGGTGAAAATAATTTGATGTCAACGGAATAATGTGGTTCTTCAGAAATGTAAGTGCATCCAAAACCTACATAATTGATTATCGAATTGATTATAGCCTATCTGCTGCTCAGAACAAACCAAACCGTATTATAGCCTGCATTCTGCTGCTCATACCAAACCAAAATAAATCCACAGTCCTGCTGTTCGATGGTCATACATAGATTTTTGATAATTTTTTACTTATGTATACAATTAAGTGTCTTATCCTATCATAACCCAAGATCTAGGGCTGCATTTTGTAATATTGTTGATGTTTTTGTTGTCAAGACTGTGTAAAAATGTAGGCTATAGTTTAAAAAATATGTCAACCTTACATCTATAGCTCTGTCTATGAAATGAAGTTCAGTTACATTTCCCTCTGCCCTATCCTTCATTTTATTTTAATAATTGTTGTATTTCATTTGTTCCTCCCATGTTTTGTTACATTAAATTCATTGACCAATCAAAAACCATGTAATTACAGGTCTATAAAATATAGTGTAGGAATTAGTAAAACAGTAGGCTGGATTAGTATTACCAGTTTTATACTATAAGGCTAATAGTGCACATGCAGTAGTTGCAGTAGGTTATCAGCCGATTGTGAGGGCCCTACGCCTAGGTCCTAGTCCCAAATATGTTAATTGCCTAAAGATGCCCCTCTATATTTTACAATGCTGCATGTTGCTGATAGTGGACAGTAAAGTAGCTACCTGTAGCCAGGCACACACCTCTTCTGCTGCCTGTTACTAGAGCTGCTGGGTTAACCCTGTCTTCCCCTTTCTAGATTCTCTTGCATTCTCTGCTGGCCATAGCATACGTAAATCTCTGCATTGGACAGCACTGTCCATCCTGTCCTCAAGGTACATTTCATCTAAGCTTTATTGTCCTACAAATGATGGTTTTATGTTTCAATCATCATTTCAATCTGTTTTGTTCTTCACAGTCCCTCTCATGTTTATGGTTATTCATGATATGTCCTCTCATTTAGGACGATATACCGTCAAAAACTGCAGCCAGCTGGATGGGGGGTGGACAGGACCTAGCTGTATTCTATGCAGTGACTGTAGAGGTAAAAAACACACAAAATATGTGAAATAATGAAATAAGATTATTATTTTGCATAATGTATAACTTGATGGAGAAAATTAACTGGTATTCTTACTGGCATGCCCAACAGATGTGACTTGAAAAAAATTCTAAAATGTACGTATATATCTGACACAGTACTGAAGAGCTGGATAATACAGATTACTTTACATTTTTTTATTCCATTCATTCTTTGTTTGCTACAACCCAGATTTAGGAACTGATTCATGCCAGTAACTCATTTTCTTATGTGCTTGCAGACTGGTCAATCTGTTGTTAAGTGTATTTATATGTCTGTTTGACCCATGGCAGGTGAAGGCAAGATTACTTTTAGTTGCTGCTCAACCTTCTCAGACACGGTGTGTGGCTGCAAGGATGGATACAACATATCCTCAATGGGTGATTGCCAGAAACATGAATCATTGGGTAATTATGCATTGGGTGATTATGCGGTTGTATTTGAAGATAATACATTTTTAAATGGCTTTCCTATCTACAGCCACAAGGACACAGAAATGCAATTTCCAGTTTAATATTGTACCGTACTTTGCAGTTCTGTTGTTTGCTTTCAGTTGCCTAAAATTGCTATGGTTACTGAGTAAACAAGACCGGTTGTCAACAAATGTGGTCTGAGATTGTATGTGCTATGACTAGAAATACAGCCCATACAGTACAAATTCCATTCTTGTCCCGAGTCCCGACTCCTTCTGTATTATGCAACACTTGGTTTGTGTGCCCACAAATTGCATTCATTGCCCACATGTACTACTGAGAGATTTCACGTCATGTCTGAAAGCTGCCCAATTCTATGTTTATTGGTCATGTTTTGATCCACACTGTCTTTTTTTTTCAGGTCCAACTCAGCATCCATTGGATTCTGTTGAGTGCATGAGATCTATAGCAATGTAAGACTGCATGCCTCTGATCAATTAGTTGCTAATTGTTTACATGAAATTGCGACTTGAAATGTGGCTGTATTGCGTATATGTGGGGAGGTGTGCCCCTTTCTGTCCAATGAGGTAATTTCTGGAGAAAGTTAACTGCAAGTAAAAATGTGGTCACACTTTAGAATAGACAACACATTTTAAGGTACACCCACACTGAGACCGCTTACTAAGAATCTGTTTGTTATGTAACTTGCTTCTTTATCTTTATTATGGTTAACAATAAGGTTATTAAGGATGGTCCAGTAATACATAACTACCTTTATATTGTTTGAATAACAAATCACTGGAGTAAGGCCTAATATTCAGACCCATTGACTTTTTCACCAAAAATGTATGTTGCAGCCTTATTCTAAAATGGATTAAATAACAAAAAATCCTTAGCAATCTAGACACAATACCCCATAATGACAAAGGGAAAACAGGTTTTTAGAAATTCTTGCAAATATATAAAAATTAAAAAAAACAGAAATACCTTATTTACATAAGTATTCAGACCCTTTGCTATGAGACTCGAAATTGAGTCTCCATTGATCATCCTTGAGATGTTTCTACAACTTGATTGGAGTCCACCTGTGGTAAATTCAATTGATTGGACATGATTTGGGAAGGCAAATGGTGCATGTCAGAGCAAAAACCAAGCCATGAGGTCGAAGGAATTGTCTGTAGAGCTCCGAAACAGGATTGTGTGGAGGCAAAGATCTGGGGAAGGGAACCAAAACATTTCTGCAGCATTGAAGGTCACCAATAACACACTGGAAATCATTCTTAAATGGAAGAAGTTTGGAACCACCGAGACTCTTCCTAGAACTGGCCGCCCGGCCAAACTGAGCAATCGGGGAAGAAGGGCCTTGGTCAGGGAGATGACCAAGAACCCAATGGTCACTCTGACAGAGCTCTAGAGTTCCTCTGTGGAGATGGGAGAACCTTTCAGAAGGACAACCCAACCATCTCTGCACCACTCCACCGATCAGGCCTTTATGGTAAAGTGGCCAGACGGAAGCCACTCCTCAGTAAAAAGCACATGACAGCCCACTTGGAGTTTGCCAAAAGGCACCTAAAGACTCTCAGACCATGAGAAACAAGATGATCTGGTCTGATGAAACTAAGATTGAACTCTTTGACCTGAATGCCAAGCATCACGTCTGGAGGAAACCAGACGTGATGGTTACGGTGAATTATGGTGGTGGCAGCATCATGCTGTGGTGATGTTTTTCAGCGGCAGGGACTGGGATACTAGTCAGGATCGAGGCAAAGATGAACGGAGCGAAGTACAGAGAGATCCTTGATGAAAACCTGCTCCAGAGCACTCAGGACCTCAGACTGGGGCGAAGTTTCAGTTTTCAACAGGACAACGACCCTGAGCACACAGCCAAGACAACACAGGAGTGGCTTCGGGACAAATCTCTGAATGTCCTTGAGTGGCTCTGCCAGAGCCCAGACTTGAACCCGATCAAACATCTCTGGAGAGACCTGAAAATAGCTGTGCAGCAACTCCCCTCATCCAACCTGGCAGAGCTTGAGAAGATCTGCAGAGAAGAATGGGAAAAACTCCCCAAATACAGGTGTGCCAAGCTTGTAGTGTCATACCCAAGAAGACTCGAGGCTGTAATCACTGTCAAAGGTGCTTCAACAAAGTACTGAGTAAAGGGTCTGAATACTTACTGTATGTAAATGTGATATTTCAGTTTTTTATTTGTAATAAATTAGCAAAAATGTTTTTTAAAAAACAACTGTTTTTGCTTTGTCATTATGGGGTATTGTGTGTAGATTGATGAGGGAAGAAAACAATTTAATACATTTTAGAATAAGGCTGTAACCTAACAAAATGTGGAAAAAGTCAACGGGTCTGAATACTTTCCGAAGGCACTGTATATACACACTTATAAACAACACATTTGTATATATATATGTGTGTGCGTGTCTGTGTGTGTGTGTGTGTGTGTGTGTGTGTGTGTGTGTGTGTGTGTACCTTAAAATAAAGTGATTCCAAAAATGCTTAGCTAACTCGCTGTCTTTTTGTGTGCCTGTCTTTCTGTAGTGTCACCGTGACCCTTGTGGTCCTTGTTTTCATTATCTCGATCCTGTCCATGGCCTTGATTTGCTTGCGCAAAAAGGTGTACAAAAAAGGTAAAGAGCTCATTCAACCACATTTAAAGTATAATGTATATAGTTGGACTATTTATCTTATCAGGCAATTACTGCAGCACTCATAGGTGCTCAGCTGAGGCACCCCCCTGTCCGGACATATACATTGCACGGGATGCCACAATTGTGTTGTTTTATTTGGCACATTATCTCACTCAAAATAAATTACTTAAAAGCAATACTGCATGTTTCCTCTCTCAGGAGCACACCAAAAGCTGACACAGAGTGTGTGATGTCACATGAACGAGGCTGGAAGTTGGAGCCAGGATTCCGAGCAACTTTGGAAAAAACAAACATCCTTCGGATAGCAAAGATAATCCGAATTAGAACACAGAGGATACTTTTGTTACCTGAGGTCTCTCTCTTCCAGCCTGTACTTTGGTGCTTCACACCTTTTAGGTATTTTTTTTATTTTACAAAAGCAAAATGATAGAACTCCTCTGTCAACAACATAAAACACCCTCATACAAGAAGCTGGGTAAACACACCAATAGCATATCACTTCAAAAAATAAGATTTTATATCTGGCAGTGTAGAGTTGTCCACTTTTTTTAAAATTAATTGTATTACTTCCTATTCTATTATCTTAAAACATCAAGTGCCAATTGCATGTGGAAATTGTATACTGTTTAATATGAGTTTTACGTACATGTTTTTCTCCAATCTGTGTTTATCAAGCGTGTATGGGTGTGGGAAAGTATTTTAGTGCTGCTTCCTAAGACAAGGGGGAGGATTACCTTTTTTAGGAAATAGTTTTTTTGTTATGCCTTGCAATGGCATATGCCTTCCAAACAGTTGCTTGACCACTTTTAAGGTATCTGGTATGGAAAAGAGGATAATGATGCATTCCCCTTCCATTCTTCAGTTTTTCTGTCCAGTACAATTAAGGAATGGTTTGGAAAATAGTGTTGAGTGCAATTCACGAATAGCCTCTCGTAGAATCTGTCTCAACTTTACAGTAGTGAGCTGAAGCACTCAGAAATGTGAATAAAGTTTTAAAGTATTAGATTGAAAATACTTCAACAGTATTACATTTTTTAAATTAAACCTAGGTAGGCGAGAGGTAGATCACATATATTTGGAAAAAAAAATATATTGCAACATATTCCCGTAGCTTAAGCATCAGATGTTTTGCTGAATTGGGGTATATATCTATGTCTATGACATATTGTATTGCAACTGTTATGTTGTTCAAAGTATAGGCCTATTTTAAAAGTAGTCATTGTTATACTACATTGGCCTAATAGGGATAGCATACTCCCACAGTAGCTTAAGCATCCGTTTTTACAAAGATTGTGTATTTGTCTGTACGACACTTTGGTTTTGCAAGGGTTAGAGTTCAAATTATAGGCCTATATGAATTGTAGTAATTATTTTACTATAGCCTACTGCCATAGCCTATTACATCATCAAAGATGGGATACAATTTGGTTTGTCTTTCAAGTTATTTATTTTTAATTCTAATTTTATAATCTATTATTCATTTTACTCTTTCGAAGCGTGTTTGTTTATTTCTCTGTTTGTCTGAAAACTGTTTAAATAAATATCTCTGTCAAGCTTTATAACTGCCAAGCTTTATTGTCTTTATTAAATGGATAGTTCACCCAAATTACATTGGCATTGGCATTGACATTGGTTTCCTTTCATGTAAGCAGTCTATGGGCAAGGTATGACAGCAATTCATGTTTTGGTCTGTTTCCCTGGTACTGTTTCCAAATGCTAGTTTTAGCAAATGTGGCACAAATCCCATTCAAGTCATGGGAATGATATTAGCATTTTTCAAATCATCTTTAAGTTACTTTTTTGAGCTTCGCAATACATTTTAGATACTTTTGGATGATTTGGACATGATGTGAGAAAAATGCTAATATCAGTCCCATGACTTGAATTGGATTTGTGCAGCATCTGCTGAACGTTAGCATGTGGAAACAGTGCCAGGGAAACTAAACCAAAGCATGAATTGCTGCCATACCTTGTCCAAAGCATGAATTGCTGCCATACCTTGTCCAAAGCATGAATTGCCGCCATACCTTGTCCATTAGTCATTACAGGGTAAGGAAACCAATGTGTCATTTTGTCATTTGGATGAACTTTCCCTTTAAGTTTTCACCACTAGGTGGTACTAAGAACCTTTCCAAGATCCTTTTCACCTGATAGCTTGTGATTGAGGTGGTTCGATTAATCTCGCACAGGCTCCCGTGTAGGTGTGTTTTGACTGGCTGAAAGTTGATTGCATTTGATTTGGAACCAGGCTGCCACTCAGGCGTGAGCCAGGTGACCCTCTCTGTTTTTTAATTTTTTATTGAACCTTTAGGCAAGTCAGTTAAGAACAAATTCTTATTTACAATGACGGCCTACCAAACGGAAAAAGGCCTCCTGCGGGGATGGGGGCTGGGATTAAAAATAAAAATAAATTAAATACAAATATAGGACAAGACACACATCATGACAAGAGAGACAACAACACTACATAAAGAGAGACCTAAGACGACAACATAGCATGGCAGCAACACATGACAACACAGCATGGTAGCAACACAACATGACGACAACAACATGGTAGCAAAACGACATGGCAGCAGCACAACATGGTAGCAGCACAAAACAGTTTACAAACATTGTTGGGCACAGACAACAGCACAAAGGGCAAGAAGGTAGAGACAACAATACATCATGCAAAGCAGCCACAACTGTCAGTAAGAGTGTCCATGTTTGAGTCTTTGAATGAAGAGATTCTGATAAAATTGTCCAGTTTGAGTGTTTGTTGCAGCTCGTTCCAGTCGCTAGCTGCAGCGAACTGAAAAGAGGAGCGACCCAGGGATGTGTGTGCTTTGGGGACCTTTAACAGAATTTGACTGGCAGAACGGGTGTTGTATGTGGAGAAAGAGGGCTGCAGTAGATATCTCAGATAGGGGGGAGTGAGGCCTAAGAGGGTTTTATAAATAAGCAACAACCAGTGGGTCTTGCGACGGGTATACAGAGATGACCAGTTTACAGAAGAGTATAGAGTGCAGTGATTTGTCTTATAAGGAGCATTGGTGGCAAATTTGATGGCCGAATGGCAAAGAACATCTAGCTGCTCGAGAGCACCCTTACCTGCTGATCTATAAATTATGTCTCTGAAATCTAGCATGGGTCGGATGGTCATCTGAATCATGGTTAGTTTGGCAGTTGGGGTGAAAGAGGAGCGATTACGATAGAGGAAACCAAGTCTAGTTTTAACTTTAGTCTGCAGCTTTGATATGTGCTGAGATAAGGGCAGTCAGTGTACCATCTAGCTATTCTCCCAAGTACTTGTATGAGGTGACTACCCCAAGCTCTAAACCCTCAGAGGGGGGCATTCTACTTACCAAACCACACCACCTTTGTTTTGGAGGTGTTCAGAACAAGGTGGAGGGCAGAGAAAGCTTGTTGGACACTATGAAAGCTTTGTTGTAGAGTGTTTAACACCAAATCCGTGGTGGGGCCAGTTGAGTATAAGACTGTATCATCTGTATACAAATGGATGATAGAGCTTCCTACTGCCTGAGCTATGTTGTTGATGTAAATTGAGAAGAGGGCCTCTCGAGTGGCGCAGTGGTCTAAGGCACTGCATCGCAGTGCTTGCTGTGCCACTAGAGATCCTGGTTTGAGTCCAGGCTCTGCCGCAGCCGGCCGCGACCGGGAGACCAATGGGACATTGCACAATTTGACAAGTGTCGTCCGGGTTAGGGGAGGGTTTGGCCTGGCCGGGATGTCCTTGTCCCATCGCGCTCTAGCGACTCCTGTGGCGGGCCGGGCGCATTCACACTGACATGGTCACCAGCTGTACAGTGTTTCCTCCGACACATTTGTGCAGCTGCCTTCCGTGTTAAGCGGGCATTGTGTCAAGAAGCAGTGCGGTTTCAGAGGACGCACGGCTTTCGACATTCGCCTCTCCCGGGTCCATACGGGAGTTGCAGCGATGGAACAAGACTGTAACTACAAATTGAGGAGAAATAGGGTTAACTTTTGTTTTAAAGGAAATTGAGAAGAGTGTGGGGCCTAGGATCGAGCCTTGGGGTACACCCTTGGTGACAGCCAGTGGCTGAGACAGCAGATGTTCTGACTTCATACACTCTGAGAGAGGTAGTTAGCAAACCAGGCCAAAGACACCTCAGAGACACCAATACTCCTTAGCTGGCCCACAAGAATGGAATGGTCTACCATATCAAAAGCTTTGGCCAAGTCAATAAAAATAGCAGCACAGAATCAACGGCAATGGTGACATCATTGAGGACCTTTAAGGTTGCAGTGACACATCCATTGTAATGGCTTTCGTCGTTGGAAGGAGAGGAGGACCAAAGCGCAGCGTGGTATGTATCCATATTTATTAGAATACTTCTTCAATACGAACAAAACAATAAACAGACGAAAACCAACGAAGCTACAGTCCTGAACTAGAGATCATAGAACACATGAATGCACGAACAGGAACAATCACCCACAAACAAACAGTGAAAACAGGCTACCTTAATATGGTTCCCAATCAGAGACAACGTAAAACACCTGCCTCTGATTGAGAACCATATCAGGCCAAATGACAACCTAAACATAGAAACACATAACATAGACTACACCCACCCAGCTCACGTCCTGACCAACTAAACAAAGACTAAACAAAGGAAATAAGGTCAGGAACGTGACATCCATAACCTGAGCGGAAACCAGATTGCATATCAGATAAAATACTATAGACATCAAGAAAGCCAGTCAGTTGATTATTGTCAAGTTTTTCCAACACTTTTGCTAAACGGGGCAAAATAGAAATATGCCCATAACAGTTAGGATCAGCTTGATCTTCCCCTTTAAATAAAGGACTAAACGTGGCTGCCTTCCAAGCAATGGGAACCTCCCCAGAGAGGAGAGACAGGTTGAAAAGGTCAGAGATGGGCTTGGCAATTATAGGGGCAGCAACCTTAAAAAAGAAAGGGTCTAAACCATCTGACCCAGATGTTTTTTTGGGATCAAGTTTAAGGAGCTCCTTTAGCACCTTGGACTCAGTGATTGCCTGCAGGGAGAAACTTTGTAGTGGGGCAGGGGGAAAAGAAGGAGGAGCATTGGGGCTAGTCGCATTAGAAGGGGTGAGAGATGAGGCAATGTTGGACAGGCAAGGAAGCATGGCTGTCCAATGGCAAAATCAAAACAAAAGTGACATAATTAGGCATGTAGTAATTAGTAGGATTCTGTGTTTTTCCATGGAAAGTGATTGCTTTTGCTAAAAATGCTTTTTCTGCCTTTCCAACGAAAACTAGTTTGAAAATTCTAACAATTATTTTATGGAAAAGAGATGTTGTATGTTTCTGGACAATGCACCATTCTGCCTTGTTGACAACATGACAGAGCAGCTCGGATTTTTAACTATAGAGAGTTTTCATCTATATTTTTCATAGCTGTCTATTTAACACCACAAACCGATGCTGGCACTAAGACCGCACTCAATGAGTTGTATAGGGCTGCTGATATTAATGCAGAGAAACTGAAATCCTTTACCTCATTTCTACCAACATGTCACCTGTGTCCACACACAGAAATGCATACAAAGCTCTCCCTCGCCCTCCATTTGGCAAATCTGACCATTACTCTATTCTCCTGATTCCTGCTTACAAGTAAAAGCTCAAACAGGAAGTACCAATATGGAAGTGGTTCGATGAAGCGGATGCTAAGCTACAGGACTGTTTTGCTAGAAGAGACTGTAATATGTTCATGGATTCATCCGATGACATTGAGGTCTTTACTACATCAGTCACTGGCTTCATTAATAAGTGCATTGACGACGTCGTCCCCACAGTGACTGAACATACAGTTGAAGTCGGAAGTTTACATACACTTAGGTTGGAGTCATTAAAACTCATTTTTCAACCACTCCACAAATTTCTTGTTAACAAACTATAGTTTTGGCAAGTCGGTTAGGACATCTACTTTGTGCATGACACAAGTAATTTTTCCAACAATTGTTTACAGACAGATTATTTCACTTATAATTAATTGTATCACAATTCCAGTGGGTCAGAAGTTTACATACACTAAGTTGACTGCCTTTAAACAGCTTGGAAAATTCCAGAAAATTATGTCATGGCTTTAGAAGCTTCTGATAGGCTGATTGACATAATTTGAGTCAATTGGAGGTGTACCTGTGGGTGTATTTCAAGGCCTACCTTCAAACTCATTGCCTCTTTGCTTGACATCATAGGAAAATCAAAAGAAATCAGCCAAGACCTCCACAAGTCTGGTTCATCCTTGGGAGCAATTTCCAAACACCTGAAGGTACCACGTTCATCTGTACAAACAATAGTACATAAGTATAAACACCATGGGACCACGCAGCCGTCATACTGCTCAGGAAGGAGACGCGTTCTGTCTCCTAGAGAAGAAGGTACTTTGGTGCAAAAGTGCAAATCAATCCCAGAACTACAGCAAAGGACCTTGTGAAGATGCTGGAGGAAACAGGTACAAAAGTATCTATATCCACAGTAAAACAAGGCCTATATCGACATAACCTGAAAGGCCGCTCAGCAAGGCACAAGCCACTGCTCCAAAACCGCCATAAAAAAAAGCCAGACTACGGTTTGCAACTGCACATGGGGACAAAGATCGTACTTTTTGGAGAAATGTCCTCTGGTCTGATTTAACAAAAATAGAACTGTTTGGCCATAATGACCATCGTTATGTTTGGAGGGTAAAGGGGGAGGCTTGCAAGCCGAAGAACACCATCCCAATCGTGAAGCACGGGGGTGGCAGCATCATGTTGTGGGTGCTTTGCTGCAGGAGGGACTGGTAAACTTCACAAAATAGATGGCCTCATGAGGAAGGGGAATTATGTGGATTTATTGAAGCAACATCTCAAGACATCAGTCAGGAAGTTAAAGCTTGGTCGCAAATGGGTCCTCCAAATGGATAATGACCCCAAGCATACTTCCAAAGTTGTGGCAAAATGGCTTAAGGACAACAAAGTTAAGGTATTGGAGTGTCCATAAAGCCCTGACCTCAATCATATAGAACATTTGTGGGCAGAACTGAAAAAGCGTGTGCAAGCAAGGAGGCCTACAAACCTGACTCAGTTACACCAGCTCTTTCAGGTAGGTATTAGCCAAAATTCACCCAACTTATTGTGGGAAGCTTGTGGAAGGCTATCCAAAATGTTTGACCCAAGTTAAACAATTTAAAGGCAATGCTACCAAATACTAATTGAGTGTATGCAAACTTCTGACCCACTGGGAATGTGATGAAAGAAATTATAGCTGAAATAAATCATTTTCTCTACTATTCTTCTCACATTTCACATTCTTAAAATAAAGTGGTGATCCTAACTGAAATGCTTTCAAAGACTGGTCATGACTCACATCAACACCATCATCCCAGACAACCTGGACCCACTCCAATTTGCATACTGCCCTAATAGATCCACAGATGACACAATCTCTATTGAGCTCCACACTGCCCTCTGCCACCTGGACTAGAGGAACACCTATGTGAGAATGCTGTTCATTGAATACAGCTCAGTGTTCAACACCACAATGCCATCGAAGCTCATCACTAAGCTAAAGACCCTGGGACTGAACACCTCCCTCTGCAACTGGATCCTGGACTTCCTGACGGGTCACCCCTAGGTGGTGAGGGTAGGCAACAACATATCCGCCACGCTGACCCTCAACACGGGGGCCCCTCAGGGGTGCAGGCTTTGTCCCCTCCTGTACTCCCTGTTCACCCACGACTGCGTGGCCAAACACGACTCCAACACCATCATTAAGTTTGCTGACGACACGATGGTGGGAGGCCTGATCACCGACGACAATGAGACAGCCTACAGGGAGGAGGTCAGAGACCTGGCAGTGTGGTGCCAGGACAACAACTTCTCCCTCAACGTCAGCAAGACAAAGGAGCTGATTGTGGACTACCGGAAAAGGAGGTCCGAGCACCCTCCCATTCACATCGACGTGGCTGTAGTGGACTGTTAGACTGTTCTTTCTACTACCGCACAGCAAGCGGTACCGATGCACCAAGTCTGCAACCAACAGGACCCTCAACAGCTTCTATTCCTAAGCCAAAATACTACTCAACAGTTACTTAAATAGTTAACCATTGCCTCTTTTCGCACAAACTTTTTTTGACTCATCACATACATTGCTGCTACTGTTTTTTATCTATCCTGTTGCCTAGTCACTTTATTCCTAGCTATATGTATATATCTACCTCAATTACCTCGTACCCTTGCACATCGACTCGGTACTGGCACCCCGTGTATATAGCCATGTTATCATTACTTATTGTGCATTTATTATTACTTTTGTTATTACATGTTATTTATTTTCTATTATTTCTATATTTTCTTTCTCTCTGCATTGTAGGGAAGGGCCCGTAAGTAAGCATGTCACTGTTTGTCGAGACCTGCTTTTTTTTTTTTTTTTAACCCCCCTTTTCTCCTCAATTTTGTGGTATCCAATTGGTAGTTACAGTCTTGTCCCATTGCTGCAACTCCCGTACGGACTCGGGAGAGGCGAAGGTCGAGAGCCGTGCGTCCTCCGAAACACAACCCAACCAAGCCGCACTGCTTCTCAACACAATGCCCACTTAACCCGGACGACATTGGGCCAATTGTGCGCCGCCCCATGGGTCTCCCGGTCGTGGCCGGCTGCGACAGAGCCTGGACTTGAACCCAGAATCTCTAGTGGCACAGCTAACACCTCGATGCAGTGCCTTAGACCACCGTGCCACTCGGGAGGCAAAGACTGGTTGAGTAGTTCACATCATTATTGTTACAACAATCTATCCATGCTCATAGTTATGTTTAATACATTCTAAAAGCATTAACAAGAGCAAGGTATTGCGTTTCATTTGAAAACAGCAGAACAGTTTGTATAAACAGAATATTTCAGGTCATCGTCTAAACCTGTTGTTTAGGACGCATGTGACAAATGAAATTTGATTTGATTTGCGATTACTGTTGGATTTGAGAATATGCTCCTCCCTCCCGGCTTTCGCTCGATGATGTGACGGGCCATTATCCGGTTCGACAAGGGCCAGCATAAAATAACACCCTCATTGCAAGGCTCGGGGATGCAGATGGAAATCTTTTCTACATCTGTAGTGTAGACTCACTACTAGATATACACTGAGTGTACAAAACATTCAGGACACCTGCTCTTTCAAATAAAATAAAATACAATTGTATTTGTCACATGCGCTGAATACAACAGATGTAGAGCTTACAGTGAAAGACTTACTTACAAGCCCTTAACCATCAATGCAGTTTTTAATAAAAAGAAGTGTTAAGTAAAACATAAAAATAACTAATTATTAAAGAGCAGCAGTAAAATAACAGTACCGAGGCTATATACAGGGGGTACCGGTACAGAGTCAATGTGGGGGAGCACCGGTTAGTCGGGGTAATTGAGGTAATATGTACATGCAGGTAGAGTTAAAGTGACTATGCATAGATAATGAACAGAAAGTAGCAGCAGTGTAAAAGTAAGCATGTCAGTAAGGGGGGGGCAATGCAAGTAGTCTGAGTAGCCATTTGATTAGCTGTTTAGCAGTCTCATGGCTTGGGGGTAGAAGCTGTTAAGAAGCCTTTTGGACCTAGACTTGGTGCTCCGGTACCGCTTGCCGTGCGGTAGCAGAGAGAACAGTCTATAACTAGGGTGGCTGGAGTCTTTGACAATTTTTAGGGCCTTCCTCTGACACCGCCTGTTATAGAGGTCCTGGATGGCAGGAAGCTTGGCCCCAGTGATGTACTGGGCTGTACGCACTACCCTCTGTAGTGCCTTGCGGTCGGAGGCCGAGCAGTTGCCATACCAGGCAGTGAGGCAACCTGTCAGGATGCTCTCGATGGTGCCCCTGTAGAACTTTTTGTCTTTCCATGTCATAGACTGACCAGGTGAATCCTGGTGAAAGCTATGATCCCTTATTGATGTCACTTGTTAAATGCACTTCAATCAGTGTAGATGAAGGGGAGGAGACAGATTAAAGAAGAATTTTTAAGCCTTGAGACAATTGAGACATTGTGTATGTGTGCCATTCAGAGGATGAAAGGGCAAGACAAAATATTGAAGTGCCTTTGAACAGGATATGCTAGTAGGTGTCAGGCACACCAGGTTTGTATCAATAATTGCAACGCTGCTGTGTTATTCATGCTCAACAGTTTCCCTTGTGTATCAAGAATGGTCCACCACCCAAAGGACATCCAGCCAACTTCACGTGCCAGCGGAGTACATGCCCCGACGAATTGAGGCTGTTCTAAGGGGCAAAGGGGGGAGGGGGGAGGGGGGGTCACGAAGGTGTCCTTAATGTTTTATACACTCAGTGTATGTCTGTGATGTTGAGTGGAGACATTTTTTTGGAAGAAGAATAAAAGTATTTTATGGTTATTCCCTGCGAACTGCAACTTTAAGAGATGGATAAGAACTCTTGATTTGGTGACAGATTTGTCCCGCCCCGTGAGATGCACATACTTTGAGGAGCGCACGAAGACGAAAAACTCATTGCTGTGAGTTAGCAGCAAGAGATTAAAACAAGTCAAGTATGTTCGTTTAACAATGTAATTAAAATATCAGATACTAGCAGACTAATCGACTCAAACCAACGTATCTCTTTCTATTGTGCACCTGTGGGACTGTCGGTGGAACTGCGGTAGGCAACATCATAAAAGTAAGGCCAAAGCAAAGTTACTGGAGTTTTGTTATAAACTTGTGTTGATATATACAGTTATTATAATGCTATGTTAATTTCTAGCCTTAATGTGTGCGTTTTAGTATGCTAGTTTAGGCTGTGGTGTGAGTATGCACATGGTGAATTTGCTCTAGCCAAGGCTAAGTCAAATGTTTGCTGATTAATGTTGCCAATTTGACAGGTACTTCCAATTTTGCACCATTATTACTGGTGGTGGAGGTTGCATGGGAAGTTATGGCAGTTGGCCAACCTATTTCAGGGTATGGAGGATTGGAGGGAGACACAATGCATAAATTTATATAATACAGAAGGCTTATATGCTACTTGTTTATTGTTATAATAATCCATCTACCAAGGAAGATGTCTTCCTGCCTATGACACTTTTTATAAGGAGGCCTACATGACCATATGTTACAAAATGATTCCAAAGTTTGTAGATATTTTCAAAACTCAAAAGTGGAGCATTTTCAAAATAAGTGTACTCCCCACAACCCCATCTGTTGTGTAGATCCAGCTATCACAAACCCAAATGAAGTGGAAAGATAGACACCATCTAATTTAATCATTTTAAATGGTGCTTAGGCCTTTCTTTCCTATGGGGTTGAGGAATATAGTTAGATCTGCACAACAGATGGCATGCGAGACATGGACGCATCTTGACATTAGACCACTTTTGAAAACATCTGAACAAATGGTGATTTTGGAGTGAACTATTACTTTAAAACTCAGCTGATATCACCACAGCCATTTTGGTGACTTGGGCTACTTAAAGTAGGTTACTCGTTGTTGGCCTGATAGCCAGGATATATTCTATTCAAACTCCTGCTGAGTATTACGAGCTGGGTATTCAGTGGCTGTCCCTGGAGAAATGAGTAGTCTACTTTGGTATTCACCTCAGTGCCAGCAGTTGTCACACAATGGCGACTGTCCAGCTTTGTACCTTAACCGCACCGTGTGGCCATTTGAACAGGCCATTTGAATGCAGCTCTATGCTTATTTAACGGTTCTATTTATGCAGTTCTCTGTCTTGGAAGTTGCACAGCTGAGACTTAGAAAACGCTGCCAAACCATGTCGCCTTTTCATCCTCCTCTCTCTGCGAATAGAAAAGGATAGCCCACAGAGAAGGCAGGTGGTGATGTCCCAGTGAAGATGACTCAGTGGAATGCGTTGATGATGCTACCCATGTCAGATCATTTGGTTCGTCAGCCATTTTCACAATGTCAATTAGGGGACTTTCCTGTGTATAAAATAGTATAAAATAGAAAATATGCTACACACATCCCACTGGTTCAGATGCTGGGCAGAAAAAAAAACATGACAGAAACTATATATTTTCTCAACTCTGACATGCTCTTGAAGTTGATTTATTAATGAGACACAGACAGAAATGGACAACATTTTGATTCAGTTGTCGATTTCTGTGCCAAGCCAATGATTTGCTACAGAAATTGATATAGGTAAACTGCTCTAGTGAAACATTTGTAAAATTGTATGGTTTTTGAAGTCTTGGTGCAGACAAAGCTGTGTGTGCGCAACTGTGTGTGTGTGCGCGACTGCGTGCGAGTGCACACCTCCAGGTGTGAGGCAAGGACCGGTACTGGTTAGACAGGGTCTGTGAAGTAGCAATGTGTTGAGTGTATTGAGAGCCAGGGTTTTCTCTCCCTGCCGCAGCACCATGCAGGCCCAGCCACGCGCTTCAACCTTTCAAACAGGGCAGAGAAACCTGAGCTTCACGCTCTGTTCGTCTCCTCTCCCCTCTGTCCCTCCTCCTCCTTTCTCTTCACCTCTCTCCTCCAGCTGTCCTTTGCCGCAACCACCAACCTCCCCTTCTTTACCACCCTCATGAAGGGGATCAAGTTGTGCCATAGAATCACACAATTTAGATCAGTTTTGAGTTTTTCACCAGGTTGTTAAAACACTTAACTGTAGAGCAGTTGTATAGACTATTTCCTAGAAATTCTGCTGAAGACACACATACACACACATACACACCCTATGTACCTGGCAGGTGGAATCCAATCTCTAAGGTCATTGGTACAGGAAATCATGTGACCTGCTTCCTCCACTCTCATGACACCTTTCTCCTCACTCCACCCCTTACACTCTTACACACTAGAGACATGCTTATACACACTGTGTCGGGTGTCGCAAGGTTTCACCAGGGGAGTGTGACACACCGGAAGTGCTTAAAGTAAAGGCTGGACCGAAACTGGAGTGCTATAAAATAATATAGGTAAGACAATAACTTTATATCGAGAAGAAAACAGAAAAATAATCCATTCAAAAAGGTACGTTTAAGGTGTGTCACGGTTAACTTGAAATCTTTGGGGAGAAGTTAAGTTACCGCTCCCCTTGTGCCATTGTTTTTGTAACTGTGTGTGTGTATAGCGTTTCAAAAATCATTATCTCTGTTCTCACTGAGAGTATTGACCATAACTCCCAGTGTTACTGTAGTAAGGCTAGTCCAACAGTATCCATGTCATGGATGTGACTTTTCCCGACCTATTGTCTGAACACGGGTTAAACCAAGGATGGCGGCTTTGTGACATCTGATCAGTCCCATGAGCTGAGGGGTGCCAAGTCGGCTATGAGGGAGAGTCCTGTGTTTCAGGTTCTGACTCAATCGGCTAGTTTAGCTTGAATGATTTAGTGTTTAATGATTCTTTGTTCAGAGCCGGGCAGAATTGACTATTAATTTGTTTTCTTTTTTCAAAGTCTGTTTTGGAGACGGACTTCAAGTAGCTTTTAAACCACATGGTACTTGTTTTGCTATGGTTCAGTTTAATGACATAGTGTCATTACCTGCAAATCAAATTGTAGAGTAACAAGCAAATCGAGTTTGTCACAAGTGTTACCAGTCTCATATGGTTGGTAATGGTATGACATAAAGAGCACAGTTTAAATTAGGCTACAGTGCCAATAGAAATTCTACACCCCCTTAAATAATCTAAAAAGGGATTCAATTAGATTTTTGACAAGTAAACCCATAACATGATGCTGCCACCACAATTGTTGAAAATGGAGAGGGTTTTACTTTACCCAACCCTGTAGTTTTTAATTTAGTCCAAAAAGTGTGTTTATTTGTTGTGTTGTCTTTGCAGTATTACTTAACAGCCTTGTTGAAAACAGAATATATGATTTGGAGTGGAATTTTTAACATGGGCTTCTTTCTTTTCACTTTGTCCTACAGGCCAGTAATATGGGAGTGAAAACGATGTTGTTGATCCCTTTTGTATTTTCAAGTATTGTGGTGGCAGCATCATGTTATGGGTATGCTTGTCACCACCAGTGACTGATCAAAATAAATATGAAAGGAGCAAAGCCCAGGTAAAAGGTTAGAGGAAAATCCACCCCAGTCTTCTGAAAACCTAAACCTGTGATAGTTGTATTTTTTTCCAAGAGCTGTTGAGTGTTCCTGAGTGGTCTAGTCTCAGTCCTGACAAATCTGTTTAAGGAAATCTGATAAAAGGTTGAAATATCGCTGTCCATCAATGATATCCAACCAAATTTACTGAGCCTGTGCAATTTTAACAAAAACAATGGATATATGTTGCCCTAGGAGTTGTGTAAAGCTGGTAGAATGAAAATGATTCACAGCTGTAATAGCTGCCAAAACCACTTCAACCTGTATTAACTCAGAGGGTGAAGACTTATCCAATTATGATTATATAAATATTTTTTAAATTCTTAATTTGGAAAATGTTCTATGACTTTCTTTCACTTTGAAAATGTGGAGTAGGTTGTGTAGATCCGTAGGAAAAATATCTACATGAATCCCTTTTTAGATGTATATTTTAGGTGGCAAAATGTGAAAGTTGAAAGGGGTGTAGACTTTCTGTAGTCACTGTATACCCTCCTGCCCCAGATCTGTCTGTCTGGTGCAGTCAATGTGATCCTGACATTGTGTTATTTCAATATGTCTTAAAGAAGTCCCTGGCATTTACTTAGCTGCAAAGATATTTAAATTTGAGAAAAAAATCTGCATGTCTTTTTTTGTGGGGGGGGGGGGGGGTAGCAAATTATAAACCCCTTCCTACATTTGAGCTGTTCAGGACTGATGTACCCCCATGTCATTCAAGGCACTGATGAAGATAAAATGGCTATATTGCGCAATACAGACTGATCCTGTGTTGTGTTCCATATCTGGGTTTGTTGTGGATACGGCATTGCAATGAGATGAAAGTGAAGGTTCAAAGGCTGTTCCGCTTTAGTGAAGTTGACACAGAGTTGACTGAAACACGATAATGATTGCCTCAGGAAAGGCGCGTCTGCAGAATCTGTCAATTTCACTTATGTTCAAAAGATATTCCGAACATCCGGTCCCTAAACTTGACATGATAATGTCAAGTTTACAGTCACAATCAAGTATGTTGAAATAAAGATTTGATTTCCTATCAATATACTTGCTCACCATACAGGTAGGTCTGGGAATTGCCAGGGAACTCGCGCTATGATCTTATCACGATACTTATGTATTGCGATTTGAGACTGTAATTTTATTGCGATTCGATGTTCCAAACATATTGCTCACCAAATGTCTGCTGCAGAGGGACAAGAGAGAGCCATGAGAAAACAAGTTTTGATCAATCATAAAAATAAAAATGCTGAAAACAAATTAGCTCCCTATTTAAAAATAAAATAAAAAGTGCTATGAAGTAAAAATACCGGAGTTTTGGTGCAGGCATAGCAAACTAGCACCAAAAATAATATTACGATATTGTCAATATGATATATCATCTGAAATAATATCCCCCATCACTACATACAAGTGCTATTCAGATATGGTGAGAGGATAGACTAGACTGGGCCAGATCAACTAAACTTGTTCTGTTGCAGTTTGCTTCCAAGAAGTCGAATGCCAAATGAAAAGGAAGCCTTGGCTCTGTTTGGTTAGGCTACCTGTTCCTCTACATATCACAACCACATGGCCACTTACTACTGCTGCAGCTATGCTGCTACTTCCATTACTTCTGTAAGCTTAGAGGAAGATGATTCCTTTTTATTGTCCAATATGCACAAATATCCATCGGCAATTTGTTGTCTGTTCTATCCCAACCCCTCAGAAGGACATATAAAACATGCACTAGATGGGGTAGAGGGCAGCCACAGTACAGCGTCCCTGGAGAAGTTATAGGGGTTAAGCAACTTGCTCAAAGGCACAACTGCAGGAGATAAGAATACAATGGAAGTTGAATAGACAAGCACCCCAAATAAAGTGTTTTATATTCAACTTCTATTCTTCTCCTAGAGTAACTGATTTTATTTCCTGCTCATCCAGTTTGTTCTTCGATCCCTGCATCTTGGTTTCTACTGTGAGGTAGTTTCCCCTGTGCTTAGCTTGGAGAGGCAGCTTGGAGGAAAGGCTGAGGATGATTTGAGGAATTCCACTGGAAATCTGCCTTTTGGCTTCCTGATCTGGCCTGCTGTGCTGATGCACATGAATATGATGCGTTGCCTCTGACACACAGACACGCATTACACTTTATCCCTTTTCCACTGAACACATACCTCAGGGTTGCACAGGCTTTCAACCAATATGCACTTCTTAAGCTAAGGTTTAAGCTTTGCCCTATTTTCTAAAGTTTTTCTCATGAAATATGACAGAGATGCAAGGCCGAGTTTTAAACCACCCCTGTGGCCATGCTAAATACTGTCTTTATGAGAAGTCCATGTGATATCTCTCTGTGGATTAGATTATTATTTTCCTGGATCCCATGGTTTGTAGACAGGAAGTGTTGGAGATTCTTTTGGAATTGGTCATTTGTTATGGTTGTCGTCATGGTCACACTCGTAGTGCTGGTTTGCTTGTGTAGCCTATGAGCAAATCCATGGTAATGGAATTACACTGAGACAGAATTTTCACTTTAAAATGTATGCCAAACAAGATCATTGAATTCAAAGTTGAACTCTATGCACAGTGGCTACTTTGAATAATTTACACAGCAAACTTTCTTTTATAAAAATGTACTTGAAAAACTGTGCAGATGCTAAATTTGGTCATAGAATTATGATAAAATCTCACTCAATTTTATTCTGTTACCGAACTTTATCTGCACAGTTCGTCCTGTAAATGTATTTTTGTAAAATTGTCAGTGGAAATGGTTAAAACTAGTACCTGTGCAAAGAGTTCTATGGTTTGTTAAGCTTTGAAATTGATGTTTTTTGTTTGGTATACATTATAAAGTGAAAAATCTGAGTCTGTAATTCCATTATCATGGAATTGCCTCTACTATGTTTATGCGTGTGCTTGGTCATGTCTGAGTCAACACAAAACCAGCTGCTCTGACAATGCTTAATTAAATTGAGTCTCTTTGTCGGGTAATGATGTAATACCTGCGAAGCACACCCTAATGAAAATGGCTAGATGAAAGGGCATGGTCCATACACCCTTCCGGCAGGCCCAAGACAGCCTATTGATATGAATTTATCTGAAAATGACTACAAATACACACCATGCAGTGTACCAAAGGTGTGTCCATGTATAAACTCATAAATGCTTTTGTCGATTCTCATAATTTCCTCCCTTCCAGACAAATGACTATTTTACTGGCTTATCAGCTGTGTTATGAGACTGTTTTTTTGTTAGTGTACGTGTCTATCGGAAAGCACAGTAACTATAGTAACTAACTTCCTGTGTGCATTTAGGCATGTGGGTGTATGTTATACTCTGGCCCTCTATAATTGTTGATTATGAAGGCTGAGATAAGTGGCAGTCGGAGTGCTGGTTTTCTCCTCCGAACGGAACGGGCCTCCTGGCTGTCA
Organism: Salvelinus namaycush; assembly: GCF_016432855.1. Lineage (NCBI taxonomy): Eukaryota > Metazoa > Chordata > Actinopteri > Salmoniformes > Salmonidae > Salvelinus > Salvelinus namaycush. Next base: position 34,486,142 of record NC_052308.1, read on the forward strand.
CGGAACGGGCCTCCTGGCTGTCACGGAACGGGCCTCCTGGCTGTCACGGAACGGGCCTCCTGGCTGTCACGGAACGGGCCTCCTGGCTGTCACGGAACGGGCCTCCTGGCTGTCTCGGAACAGATGATGATATGCTCGAATTCGCACAATGACAACATTGCTGCTGATCTCAGTTGTGTACCCGTCCCACAGTCAAGTGTCTGAACTTTCCCGCTTGATCATGATGGCAGAATTTGTCTACTTGCTCCTGTAACCATGCAATGTTTGAGTGTGTGAGCTCATAGCAGCAGGGGAGGGTATGTGCTGTAGATGATATCTCGGGGGCGGACTGACTCCTAGACAGAGAGCAGAGCAGGTGATTGACACACAGATCAATGACCTCACCATTGGGGAAGCTGAGGGATAGACAGTACCTCTTTGTACAGAGACAGTGCTGCATTGATCCCTCCTGTCTGTCAACACTCTGCTATTATTCTGGGGGATCTGGGTGAAATAGACTATGAACCCATTAAAGAGAACACTTTACTGGCATAACTTTAGTGTATATATAAAGCAATAAAAGCATAAAAAATGCCTATATTGGTAATAATCAATGGGCTACCTGTAGGCTACCTGGTAGGGCAATGTTTTCATGGGAAAACTCCTGGGCCGTTACACCCCAAACAAAAATACAAACGTGTTTGTTTCAACTTACACAAGTTATCATTGTTATTAACATGTTATTCATTGCCCTTCAATTAAGGTGTCACCCTGTATTGTCTATGTCGTGGTTTGATTGATTCATGATGAATGAGCAGTGAGGTAGTGCACTGTGCACACCATGAACAAACAGCTGGATGATGTCATCCAACAGTGCCAGTGTTGGTTGTTGAATCCAGGCTCTCCAGGCTGTGTGTTATACACTGTATTAGGTCATTTCTATAAGATGGGTGTTAGAGAATTTTGGGACTTGTATTTCAAGTAAAACAGGTAATGTAGTTTAAAAAAAAATGTAAGTAGACATTTTGATTCTGTCATTAATTAGTGTGTGTGTGTGTTAGGAGGCCGAGATGGAAGGCGGAAGTTCGTTCAGCAGAAAGTCGTGGGCGTCGCAGTCTTTACGGGTCACCGCCAGGGAGCTCTCATTGGTCAGCACGCGAGGCAAGACCAACGCCATCGCAGAGCGCTTCTCCAAGTGAGTGACACGCACAGCTCTCTACTAGACACTTCTGTCTGTATGAGTGTACTACCGTAGACACTTCTCTTCCAAATTCATCCTACCAAACACGCATCTATCTGTAGGTAGTCCTCCATATCGCCCAGCTCTACGTACATACTGTACCAATCACACTTGTCCTTTTGGTGCTCCAGTATGTACATACAGTCAGTCAAGTCTGTGTCAGTGGGGAGCCAAAATGAAAGTCAACCCAAACACTTCAGGCTTAAAGGCTTTATACAAGTGCTCCCATCCCAAATGTACATAATTGAGGGAGAGAGGGAGGTAACAGATGTTAGCTGTATATTAATCCTGTTCTGCAGGTCATTGGGTTACCCTTGTGTCTGTCAACAGAGTTTGCAGCAGAACTGGAAAGAGATCATTCTGACTATTAATAGTTACCACTCTTTAAGAAGCTCTGTGGGTCAGAAAATTCTGGTTGAAAAGTCACCTCTTCATCACATAGTCGTAACTGTAATCGTAGGCAGTATCAACCACTTACACTTGACTATCAACCGTGACCTATTTCCTCATACACCTTGCCTGTACAGGTCATTTTCTTCTGTTGCTATGTAAAGTAGCTGTTACCTTACAACAATCCTGACCTACCGTGCCACTCGTACATTTCAGCGGGCATTTACATAGCTATGGCTAACTGTGAACTTTAACACCTCACAAAGCAACTGTTTTGACTATGCAGAGGTTGTTGATTCTGCTCTTCACAAGTCCTCTCTGTCAGCCCTAGCTGTGGAATCACAATTTCCCTAGTATAACATAAGGGTGATAAAACCAGTGTAACACTGGTGTATTGTTGAAAAGCAGCATATTGTCTGCAGATCCAGAGGAAACCGGATCTGTGTCAGAAATAGCCCAAAACCCTTTTTATATTGCTTACACTTCCCTGATCTCTTTAGACCTTCAAAACATGTTCAGATACTATTGATTTAATATCAGTGCAAACTTCCATTCCCAGTGTAATGCTTTGGTCTACTTTACTGCGTGCACCTCTGTTCTTGATCAGCAGAGGTCAGTGTTGCTCCTCTGTTCCATAGGTACCAGAGAGCTGCTGAGGAGGCCAATGCTGAGAAGAAGAAAGCAGTGAGTATCTCCATTCAGCTCCCCAACAGGAGACCCACTCATGGAATTACAGGATGTGACATCACCTCAGACACAGTCACCAGTTCAATGATACGCTTGTGAAGCTGCCCTCTTGGTCAAGTCCCTGACTCTTTGACTCTGTCACCATTGAACTATATCAAATCAAATTTTATTGGTCACATACACATGGTTAGCAGATGTTAATGCGAGTGTAGCAAAATGCTTGTGCTTCTAGTTCCGACAATGCAGTAATATCTAACAAGTAATCTAACAAATTCACAATGACTACCTTTTACACAAATATAAAGGGATGAATAAGAATATGTACATATAAATATATGGATGAGCTATGGCTGTGCGGCATAGGTGAGATGCAGTAGATGGTTTGAAATACAGTGTATACATATGAGTTGAGTAATGTAGGATATGTAGACATTATTAAAGTGGCATTATTTAAAGTGACTAGTGATACCTTTATTAAATCCATTTATTAAAGTGGCCAGAGATTTGAGTCTGTATGTTGGCAGCAGCCACTCTGTTAGTGATGGCTGTTTAACAGTCTGATGGCCTTGAGATTGAAGCTGTTTTTCAGTCTCTTGGTCCCAGCTTTGATGCACCTGTACTGACCTCGCCTTCTGGATGATAGCGGGGTGAACAGGCAGTGACATCGGGTGCTGTAGGTATCCTGGAGGGCAGGTAGTTTGCCCCCGGTGATGCGTTGTGCAGACCGCACTACCCTCTAGAGAGCCATGCGGTTGTGGGCGGAGCAGTTGCCGTACCAGGCGGTGATCCAGTCCGACAGGATGCTCTCAATTGTGCATCTGTAAAAGTTTGAGTGTTTTAGGTGACAAGCCACATTTCTTCAGCCTCCTGAGGTTGAAGAGGCGCTGTTGCGCCTTCTTCACCACGCTGTCTGTGTGGGTGGACCATTTCAGTTTGTCCGTGATGTGTATGCCTAGGAACTTTAAACATTCCATCTTCTCCACTACTGTCCCGTCAATGTGGATAGGGGGGTGCTCCCTCTACTGTTTCCTGAAGCCATGATCATCTCCTTTGTTTTGTTGACGTTGAGTGTGAGGTTATTATCCTGACACCACACTCCAAGGGCCCTCACCTCCTCCCTGTAGGCCGTCTCGTAATTGTTGGTAATCAAGCCTACCACTGTAGTGTTGTCTGCAAACTTGACGATTGAGTTGGAGACGTGCATGGCCACACAGTCATGGGTGAACAGGGAGTACAGGAGGGGGCTGAGAACGCACCCTTGTGGGGCCCCAGTGTTGAGGATCAGCGGGGTGGAGATGTTGTTTCCTAACCTCACCACCTGGGGGCGGACCGTCAGAAAGTCCAGGACCCAGTCGCACAGGGCGGGGTGGTCTCGAGCTTACTGACGACTTTGGAGGGTACTATGGTGTTAAATGCTGAGCTGTAGTCAATGAACAGCATTCTTACATAGGTATTCCTCTTGTCCAGATAGGATAGGGCAGTGCGATGGCGATTGCGTCGTCTGTGGACCTATTGGGGTAGGATTGGGCGGTAAGCAAATTGGAGTGAGTCTAGGGTATCAGGTAGGGTGGAGGTGATATGATCCTTGACTAGTCTCTCAAAGCACTTCATGATGAGAGAAGTGAGTGCTACGGGGTGATAGTCATTTAGTTCAGTTACCTTAGCGTTCTTGGGAACAGGAACAATGGTGGCCATTTTGAAGCATGTGGGCACAGCAGACTGGGATAGGGATTGATTGAATATGTCCGTAAACACACCAGCCAGCTGGTCTGCGCATGCCCTGAGGACGCGTCTAGTGATGCTGTCTGTTAACCCCAGCCTTGCGAGGGTTAACATGTTTAAATGTTTTACTCACGTTGGCCACGGTGAAGGAGAGCCCACAGGCTTTTGTAGCGGGCCGTGTCAGTGGCGCTGTATTGTCCTCAAAGCGGGCAAAGAAGTTGTTTTAATTTGTCTGGGAGCAAGATGTCGATGTCTGCTACGTGGCTGGTTTTCTTTTTGTAGTCCGTGATTATCTGTAGACCCTGCCACATACGTCTCGTGTTTGAGCCGTTGAATTGCGACTCTACTTTGTCTCTATACTGACGCTTTGCTTGTTTGATTGCCTTGTGGAGGGAATAGCTACACTGTTTTTATTCAGTCATGTTTCTAGTTGCCTTGCCATGATTAAAAGCGCTTTCAGTTTTGCGCGAATGCTGCCATCAATCCATGGTTTCTGATTAGGGAAGGTTTTAAGAGTCACAGTGGGTACAACATCACTGATGCACTTGCTAATAATATACACGGCTAAGACTATAATCAAAGAGAATTCTCTTGGTAGATAATGCGGTCGGCATTTGATTCTAGGTCAGGTGAACAAAAGGACTTAAGTTCCTGTATGTTGTTATGGTCACACCAGGAGTCGTTAATCATAAGGCATACAACCACACCCTCCTTACCAGAGAGTTCTTTGTTTCTGTCTGCGCGATGCGTGAAGAAACCGAGTGGCTGTAACGACTCTGAAAACATATCCCGAGTGAGCCATGTTTCCGTAAAACAGAGAATGTTACAATCTCTGATGTCTCTCTGGAAGGCAAATCGTGCCCTAATTTCATCAACCTTGTTTTACTAGAGATTGGACATTGGCGAGTAATATGCTCGGAAGCGGTGTCTGGTGTGCTCGCCTTCTAATCTGACCAGTAGGCCGCTCCGTCTGTATGCCTAAGTGGTTTTGTGCTCTCTTCTCTGCTCAGGCTACTTATTTTTGACAGTGAGTAGATGGGATAAAGCATTTTGTCATTCACATGGTAAAATGACAGCCTTTCGAAAACTTCCACCTCCCACACACCCATTATAATCCTAATCTCGTCTGAGGAGCACACCGAACAATTCCATGCCAAGTTCTGCCTGGCCACTTATTGTGATGGGCAGGCGGTCAGCCCCATAATCCTGACTCAGTCGACTAATCCCAAAGTAATTCCCTCTGTTGGGATAGTTGTCTTTGTCTGTTGGGATAGTTGTCTTCTCTGTTGGATATTGTCTTTGTTTGTTGGGAAGTGCTGGAGAAGTGGAAAGGGAATAGGGAATAAGTGATCGGCCGATGTCATGCAGGAGTACAAGGTAACTACCTAACATTTCCAATGGCTCATCGATGGGGAATGTATTTTGATCATTGGGTACCTAGCTGCCAGTGAATCTGGACCTAGATTGTAGCACAGGAGTTGCCCTGCGTGACGTGACATTGTGGAATTCTGGAGAGGCTCAAGTAGTTGTAGACAAACATTGTTTACACACAAGGTTCTTAAGGTCATTCAGAGCGAGGAGAAGACACACACACACACACACACTGGTTGTATTTGTGTGTGGTGCATGCTGTTCCTCCAGTCTTCCTGTTTGTGCTGAGTTAAACAGGTCTAGTCAGCACAATGCTGTCTGTGTGCGTGGACCCACAGGCAGCACTAGTCCTAAAGGGTGGGCTGTAAATTTGGGTCATAGGAGGAAGAGAGGTCTCAGCTTTCTGAGATGCAATCCTCTGTGTTCCGGTATGAGAATCGGGGGCAGGAGTTTTAACTTTTTTTTTTTCAGGTTTATTTTGGGCCCTGAGTTTTTCCTGGTCAGGTTAACCAGCAGCAGTGTCCTAATGAATGATTACATGGTGGTCCACAAATGAGCACTAAGGAGGCTCCTGCAGTCTTACTTAACATTATGTTGATTGTGTGGAATCTACACTGAACAAAAATATAAACGGAACATGTAAAGTGTTGGTCCCATGTTTCCTAAGCTGAAATAAAAGATCCCAGAAATGTTCCATATGCACAAAAGGCTTATTTTTCTCCAATTTTGTGCACAAATTTGTTTACATCCCTGTTAGTGAGCATTTCTTCTTTGTCAAGGTAATCCATCCACCTGTCAGGTGTGGAATATCAAGAAACTGATTAAACAGCATGGTCATTACACAGGTGCACCTTGTGTTGGGGACAATAAAAGGCCACTCTAAAATGTGCAGTTTTGTCACACAACACAATGCCACATATGTCTCAAGTTTTGAGGGAGTGTGCAATTGGCATGCTGACTGCAGGAATGTCCACCAGAGCTGTTGCCAGAGAATGTAATGTTAATTTATATATCATAATCCACCTCCAATGTCGTTTTAGAGAATTTGGCAATGCTTCCAACCGGCCTCACAACCGCAGACCACGTGTATGGCGTTGTGTAGGCAAGCGGTTTGCTGATGTCAACGTTGTGAACAGAGTGCCACATGGTGGGGTTATGATATGGGCAGGAATAAGCTACGGACAACAAACAAAATTGCAATTTATAGATTGGCAATTTGAATGCACAGAGATAACGTGACGAGATCCTGAGGCCCATTGTCGTGCCATTCATTCACCACCATCACCTCATGTTTCATCATCATTTTCATCATCATGTTTCAGCATGATAATGCACTGCCCCATGTCGGAAGGATCTGTACACAGTTCCTGGAAGCTGAACATTTCCCAGTTCTTCCATGGCCTGCATACTCACCAGACATGTCACCCATTGAGCATGTTTGGGATGCTCCGGATCGACGTGTAAGGCAGCGTGTTCCAGTTTCTGCCAATATCCAGCAACTTTGCACAACCATTGAAGAGGAGTGGGACAACATTCCACGGGCCATAATCAACAGCCTGATCAACTCTATGCGAAGGAGGCAAATTGTGGTCACACCAGATACTGACTGGTTTTCTGATCCATTTGTTTTTTTAATATAAATATTTTTTGAAGGTATCTGTGACCAACAGATGCATATCTGTATTCCCATTCATGTGAAATCCACAGACTAGGGCCTAATGTATTTATTTCAATTGACTGATTTCCTTATATGAATTGTAACTCAGTAAAAAAATTGAAATTGGTGCATGTTGTATTTATATTTTTTGTTCAGTATAATTCCCCCTTCAACTGTGACCATTATCAGTAATGGTTCTGTATATAATTACAGGTATGATTATTCCTACTTAATCACATCTATTATGTTCTCTAACCGCAAAAGACATGCAAAAGTTAATGACAGTTTTATGGGGGAATAAATGGCCACTCCTTAACTTTCAACATGAGGTCCTCCCTTCTACTGCTGCTGAGTCAGGCAGATTGAGTCACCTTCAGTGTTCTAACCAGGAATCAAATCAAATTGTATTTGTCACATGCGCCGAATACAACAGGTGTAGACTTTACAACCCCTTAACCAACAGTGCAGTTCAAGAAGAAAATATTTACCAAGTAGACTAAAATAAAAAGTACAAATAAAAGTAACACTAAGAATAACAATAACGAGGCTGTATACAGGGGGCACCAGTACCGAGTCAGTGTGCGGGGGTTGAGGCTAGTTGAGGTAGTCTGTACATGTAGGTGGGGGTGAAGTGACTATGCATAGGTAAAAAACAAACAGCGAGTGTACAAAAGGGGGGGGTCAATGTAAATTGTCCGGTGTCGATTTTCTGAATTGCTCAGCAGTCTTATGGCTTGGTGGTAGAAGCTAGAAGTAAGTGTGTGTGTTCTCGTTCAATCGTGGTGAATGGCTGAGATGTCTCAATAGGTTAAACGGGACATCATGTGTTGTAGGTTACGCAGTGTCTTGAGGACATAGGGTGAAATGGGAGGAGCGGTGACATTGTTGATTTGACTCCCTACTTTTAATAATCCAGTTTTCAAGGGAAATAAATCACTTAAAGGGAGTTTGGTTTTGTACAACACTGTCTGCAATTTGAATGTCATGATGTGATTGGCGATCACAGATCTCAACACTGACAGCATGAGGTTCCGTAACATGACACATGGTACATGTTAGGTGATGACATGACTTCAGTACATTGGTATGGCTCTGACATTGGCTCACACAACAACGGAATACCTGAAACTTCAGCCATGTGTCTGCTGGATTCAAACACACAAATAACCACATATTTACAATATTTATTTGGGGATAAACTTTGAGAAGTGAAAAGTAAAGAACCCCAGACTCAGTCAGCGAAGAGTTAAACATTTCCCAAATGTATCATTTCCTGCTTTCTGGTTTCCTGGGATATTTTTTTCTCCCTCTGCCTCCATCTCTCTATCTCTCTCTCTCTGTCTTTCTCCTGGTCTTGATGGGGGGTGGGCTGGTTCTTACTTCCAGAGTTTTTCTAACTGCTAACATCTGGGAGAGCTTGATCACCCTTACTCAGCACAGAGACCAGAGGGAAGGACGGCAGACTGATTCCAGCAACAGGACTCTCTCCCTGTCTACAACCTAGACTCCCCACTACGCCTCGCCTCGCCTCGCTCTCACAGGTTTCACTTCTTTTAGAAAAACAGGGAACCAACTTTTCATTGCCTGTTGCTCCTTTTTCCTTGTACTTCTTGTACGTACTTCTTGTACTCCAGCTGCTTTCACACAGAGAACAATTTTTTTTTTTTTTTTTTGTTCTACTGTCTTTGAGTTTTCTCAGCTTTGGGTTTCTCTTCCTCCTTTCTCTTTGTTTGTTCCTCCCATATTCTGCTCTCCTCCTTTTCCATGTGTGTTTCCATATTGTTTCTGTCACATATTTTGTTGGTGAAGCACGGCTTGATGTGCAGGCTAGGTTTGCCTGAGTTGCTGCTTGGTTGAAGTGTGGTCAGTGTGTTGACAGTAGGAAGTGGTGTCAGTTTTTTAAAATTATAGCTGTGTTAAGTGTGCATGGACGTCCACTGCTATATGGTTGACCACCTCATTATCACGTTAAAGGGGAAAACAAGGTTGTTCTTCGTTACGGCGTTGTGAATGTTGATGGTTACCTACTGATTGGAGCTTGTCTCATGGATGTCGTTTTGACCATATAGATGACACATTGTTACTCTTCTTCCTGGGTGTGACTAGATACTTTGTACTGAGCTGAGCTCTGTGTACCATAGCCCAGTGCGGTTCCTTGAAAGGAACATTGAGTACCCCATGTAAACTAAGTTTATTAGTTGTCTCTGTTCTGCTTTCAAAGGGCCGTATTGTTTCGTATACCTTTCAGAAGTTCCCCCATATTAAACGGACCGTTTTACAAGCGGGCGTTCATTTCCGTATCTTCTAATGAAGATCAGTGAATGACATCACATAGTGGAGTATTGTTGTCCCATAGTAGTTCAGCTAGCTGCTCGCCGTAAGTTACGATTTGGGAGCAGAGAGCACTTCCTGTACTTTCAGGAAAAGGTGAGGTAGGTTTCCACAGAATGGAATATGGTTGAGAATGAGATCTCCGTGTTCAGTCCTGCTCTGTCTCCATCTTGAGCCAAGACTTTGTATGACGCTGTGGAGTGTGCAGCAGCTGATAGTTGCCTGCTCTGACTTCAGCCACCAGCCAGCTACTCTCGTGGCTGGTTGAACAGCTGCTCATCTAATCTCTCTTTCCTTCCACGTCAGTAACTACCGCTGTCCGCAGTCTTTTCCCACTGTGGCCTCGGGAAGAAAACTCTGACAGAGTTATGAACTTGAGATTTTTCCTATATTTTTTCCTGTTTAATTTGGTTGCCGTCTGGGTGCTTGAAGTTGGGTGACATAATACTGGACATGATTGACTGGTAGAAGTAGAATGTTGGAATCCACTGGTGATGACTATTTTGTTGATAATAGTTTCATTCCACACGGTTGAAAATTGAGACTATTTGTATTATTGTGAACTGTTAGAAATGGTACTGTATTTTGGTATTCTTACAGTTTCTCATACAACACTACTCTTACACACAATTACCTCGGTACAGTTTCCATGGTGGTTCACTTTTCTGTCGATGTAACCTATTTCAGGACGTTGCATCAGTCAGTAACTTCAAGACATTCTTCCAGTTGACCATTCTCTTATCTTCTCTTGTCTTCCTCTCAGTCGGTGGGGAGCCTGCCTCCCACTCTGCGTTCAGGGAACCTGAGTGTTCTGAAGAAGCGCTGGGAGCAGCCGGCACCTCGCCAAGACAAACCCTCCCTGCTACCAGCCGGCCCACCCCGCGCCCGCCTTATCCCCCCAGCCGTACCCAAACCAGTGCCACCGACCGAGCCCCGCCCCCCAGCCAAATCCCCGGGATCCCCGGGCACTCAGGGTAGTCAAGACACAGCCGCCAGCCGCTTCCAGTATCCCTCAGCAGCTATAGCCAAGGAAGGAGCGGAGAGAAGGATGGAGAGAAAAGATCAGCGGCCAAGCGAGGGAGAGGAGGAGGAAGGGCTGATGCAGGTGGAAGAAAAGGTGGCGCCACCCAGCCCCTGCAGCCCCGTCGAGAAACCCAGCGTGCCTCTCAACAGCCTGAAGATGATGTTTGAGAAGGGAGAGAGCGCCAAGAGAAGGGTAAGACTGATAGAGACTCACACACACACACATTTGACTCAAACGTTCTCATTCAGGCAGACACACACTGTGGGTATGTATCCCTCTACAAAAGTGGTTCCCAAACTGTGGGGCGCTTCCCCTGGGTCGGAGGGTAATAGTAGAATGCACAAGGTGCAACTTCGAAATTGGCTAGTACATCGGCAGTGTTCCTCAATGATGGAAGGGGGAGCCCTGAGTGAAAACATTTGGAACCACTGCTCTACACAGTATCTCCCCTCTCTGCTCTATGGATTCTCTCTCACCCCATCTCTTGGCATCTTCCTCAACATGTAGCGGCTCATTATGGTTGTGGGGTCAGGTCAGTCATCTGACTGTGTGTGATTGGTTAGCGCCCCCCCCCCCCCATATCCAGCTGGGATGCATCTGAACTCCTGGTCTGTTGTACAGCCAGCCAGTTTCATGGTGCCTTCCTTTGGAGTGTAGTCATGCTAGCAGTCACATGCCTTGGTACCTGATGCATTCGTGCCTTTCAACAAGCCCCGTCTGACTTCATAAAGGCACCCCGAGGACTACTGTGTGTCTCAGTGCGCATCACTAAGTACAGACAGAACACCCATTCACTCAGACACACACACACACACACACGTGTAGAGGATACTTGCTAAAACTAGCTTACCTACTCATACTAGAGGCCAAGAAACTCAAAACATGCATACATGCACTGACTTGACGAAGACGCTCCCAGTTGAGAAGTGAAATACTTTGCGCCAGACACTGAGGAAGGGTCTCCTGTGGCTCCTCCGATATTAGCAGAGAAGTCAGTCATTAAATGGCCATATTAACGACCCGGCCCTCTGTCCCATTACTGCCTAATTAACTCAACCCTTCAGTCACACTCTTTCTGTCCCCTCAAAAAGTTTCTATGTTTCAGTTCTCCACACTGCCCATCTGTCCCTTATCCGCTCCTAAACAACCTTCTCCTCTTTAGTGTACACTCATGTCATAATAGCCCAGGGTCAAGAATGTACCCGCATTCCTCCTTGTCTTTCTCTTCAAAGACCCACCATAGGAATTTTCCCTCCCACTCTGTGTCCTGTCATTCTCCTTCAGTTAGGTATTCACCCCTTGTGGCCCCCACCCCACCCCTTCAGTTAGGTATTCACCCCTTGTGGTCCCCACCCCACCTCTTCTCTCAGCATCACACAAGATTGCACTCCTCTGTGCACTTCTGATTCTCCTATTTTTCAGTTTCCTCAGTTTTCTTGTCTGGTAAAAGTTGAGTAAAAATGTGTGACTCTGTGACCATAATACTTTGTATATTCCTGGTGGTCTCTGGTGTAGGCTACCTTAGCTTAGCCAGCCCGGTGTTGATGCATGGTCCAGGTGGAAAAGCAAGACTGTGGAGTCCGACTCAGACTGGAGTGAGTTTGCCACCACGCCTTGGTGCTCATCTCTTTGTTAAGTGTGTTCATGATGACCACTAGCAATACTTAGTTCTACATGTTGGAAATTCCCCCAGTGTCTCCTCAGGGAGACTGGTCTGAGAACAGTGGTAGTGTTGTAGTCTTTGTCCTCTCAGCCATTCAGTCAGACGAGGCCTGCCACAATGGCCATGCTTCTGGACTTCTGCTGAATTTACTGCCAGGGTTTTAAGAGGGGAGTGACAGACAGTAGGAGGTCGACCTCGATTCGTCTTGGTCTGAGAGCTGTGCTCACTACTCGGTGTGTTTCCTCTACACATGCTCACAAAAGCCTTTATCGCTACGCCAGTGCATTTCAGCTGACCAGAGCGGAGGTGGGGCTGTGCGTGGGTGGAGGAGCTGCATCTCCAGGTGTACACACACACTCATGCTCCATCTCTCTCTCTCACACACACACTCACACACATTAGTGTCCCCCCCCCCTGCCTCCGCTTGTGTCCCCCCTGCCCTGCCCCAGCTTTAGCTCTCAGTGCCTGCTCTGGGCTGATACCATCTTACAGCAGTGATGTCATGGAAGTGGTATGCACCCCCCCCCCCCCCCCCCCCCCCCCCCCCCCCCCCCCCCCCCAAATCACTAGAGGCCAACAAACCCTGCTCCTACAGAACACAAACTCCTTTCTCTCTCCAATCAAAAGACTCGCAGTACGTTCTCTCGCTCTCTCCTTCCCTCTCCTTAGTTCTACGCCTCTTTTTCTGTCTGTCTTTCTCTTTAAAACCTCTTCCTCACCTCTCACACACTCCTTGTTTCTAGTTCTCTTTTACTCTCTGTATTCCACCTTTTCTCTTTGTCTCTCCTGTTTTTCGATAGTCCTTGGTTGTAACTATGAGCTGTAATGAGTCCTGGGCATAAAAGGTTTAGATGGGGCAGATAAGGCTCTGTTTCACTACCTGGCTGTCACCCAAATCAACTACACCCTGTACTGCTTGCCACTGGCATTAGCCTTCTCTACTACCACAATATTCAAAACATAGCTTGGTGTTTTTTTGTTGTTGAATGATTCTAGTTACCATAGTTACCTGGTTAGACGCAGACTATTTGCACATGCAAAGAACAGTTTGAGACTACAGCACATTGTGTAGACTACATATTCAATTCACGCTTGCTTGAAAAAGGTAGGAGCTTTAGCCTGTTTGATCAATTGTGTAGATTACATGCTTGTCCTCTCTTTAAAATGAGTCATGCCTCTCTGCTTGGCTGTTGTTTTGGTCGATTTAGCCCAACATTTAGCTGTTGGCCCACAGTTTGATTTGCAGTGGAATCAGTTGGTCCTGTCTCAACCTGTCCTCAGTGAACTACAGGCTGTATCGCTGTCCTCTGTGCTAACATAACATCACACTCTCTTGTAAAACATTTTGTATGAGCAATATTTTGAGTGAACTAGGAAATGACCTTTCAATACATAACATTATGGACACCTTGTAGCTTCAATCCACAAGTACAATGTAAAAAGTTATTGACTTGGCTATGGCTGACTCCAGAAGGCCCAGTCTGTTTTAATTGGCCAGATCCCTCCTCCACTCATCTGTATCCAGGATTACTGCTTAAGCCTGACCATCTGGTTTACACATCAGTGGGCTGTAATAAACACACACACGCTTGTGTTTGTTAATTCTGTAGAGTCTATGGTGGGGGGGCGGGGGGGGGGGGGGGGGGGGGGGGGCTAAACTGACAGATGGAGTTGTTTTTAATCTTTTAGATATTTTATTTAGAATTTTAGTACCCTTTTTAGGTATCAAAAAATAATAATACAAATTATTTTGGCATTTACTACTAAAGCCCACGCATTGAATAACACGTCCATAAATGGCAAAAAATACATCGTAAGATACAAGATTTTGAAGTGTCTGTCCGAAATCTAGGAGATAATAAAAAAACACAAATATTTAGTAATTTTTTTACACATTTAACCACTTTTTTGGGGTAGGCACAAAACAACCTTCTACTTCCATTTTTGTTTTTTTAATCCAATACCGGTTATCTTCAGACGAGTCCCATGACACTTGTGGGGGTCGTAGAGCAAAACGGAGAACACCATTGTGAGAGCCTCCCCTTTCCATATAGTAGAGTAGTAGTTAGTCCATAGAGTAGTAGTTTGTAGGTTAAACCGTTTGGACGCTACAGACGTTTGTGTTAGAAGACAGATTTTCGGGATGTCTCATGGTCTGACAAACACCACTCTAGCTCTGCCACCTTTCACCACAGATGCAGAAGTGCGACATAGGTGGATGTGGTGGATTGAGATGCATCCAATGCAAAAAAACATCTCTACCTTAAACTGACGGATTTTGATGGGGATTTTTTTGTTGTGTAACTTCGACTCTAAGGGGGTAAAGGGATACTTCGGCATTTTAGCAATGAGGCCCTTTATCTACTTCCCCAGAGTCAGATGAACTCGTGGATACCATTTGTATGTCTCTGTGTCCAGTATGAAGGAAGTTAGAGGTAGTTTTGCAAGCCGATGCTAACTAGTGTAAATGCAATGACTGGAAGTCTGAGTATCTGCTGATTTAAAAAAAATAATAATAATAATGTATCCACAAGTTCATCTGATTCTGGGGAAGTTGAGAAAGGACATCATTGGCAAAATCCCGAAGTATCCCTTTAACCTTGATCCCCTCACTGGGCCTTTTGTCTGTGTTTGAACAGTGTCCCTTCTCCCTAGCCCCCCTGTTGTGACTTGCCCTCTCTCCTAGCCTGTACATTCTTATGGCATCGTAATAGGGCATCTTCAGTGTTTTGTAGGTTAAGGTGAGAGGGGAGTGTGTTAAGTATGTGTATAGCCTACTTGTTATGTGTTTTCAGTTGTGTGTGTGTGTATTGGTGAGTAAAATGGCTGTCATGGTGGAGTTGGTGGGGGGACAGACGGTCCTGTCTGACAATGGCTCTGCCTCTTGAGCTTATTAGGGGATTAACACTGTGTACATGTGTCCGCACGCTAATGTGTACATACAGTAGTGCAGGGTGTCCCAACTGGCAGGCTGTGGTCTGAATTTGGCCCACATGGGATTTTATTTGTCCCCCCAAGTCTTCTGTGCAACTGTTTATTTAAAAAAAAATGTGTTGATGGACGCAAGACTGTAAAAACACCAGCAAATCAGCTTCAAGTGATTTTAATTTAGGAAATCTGTTCCAAAGTATTCTCACACATATTAGAGAGATACTATATGTGTGATCCTATACAAATATAAGCAAGGTTTGAAATGATTACGTTTTAGTCATATATCTGTTTTGGGCTTCCTGCAGTCAATTTGCAGTCTACAAATGAATTGTAATTATGTTCCGGCCCCCCTGACCATCCGCTCAAGAAACAAATTGTCCCGTGGCTGAATCTAGTTGATGATCCCTGCAGTAGTGTGTGTGTGGTGTAGGGGTGTGTGTCTCCCTTTACCATATGGGGAGTCATGATGTGGTTGGTTACATGGTTAACAGACCCGTTGGGTGGTGCTAGAAGTATTTTAGCTGGAATACGTCTGAAGTTGTTTGTCTTGTCATATTTGTTTCTTTTCCATGATGAACTACATATTATGCTGAATGCTTTCTTTAAAACAGACTGGTTGAATTTAGCTGTAGAATTTCATTGCATCTGCCGTCCAAGATTAGCCGACTGCAGTAAATTCACCATCTTGTTCAAGTTAGAAACGTTTCAGCAACTTGAGACAATTGAGCTTCTTCTGAAACCTGGACACCATAGATATTTGGTGATTTTGTTTTGGTGTTCAACAGTAAAGTCTTCCTTACTGCTTTCAGAGTCTCTCTGGGCAAATGACATTAATCACTGATGGGAGTGCTTGTTATTTGATTAGGTCTAGAGCAAGGTGTCGGGGGAAATGGCAGATGCCCCAATGGGTGTGTGTGTTTGTGCCAGTGTGAATAGGGGTTTGTGTAAGCAACCATCAATGGCTCATTGTAATGTAAAGGATATGCAGGAACTGGTTTTGATGTCGATGGGCCAAACCATTGTGAGATAGGGGGAAGTTGTGATGAGTCTGGGGGTGGTCAAATGTGACCAATGATGGGGTTGTCTGAGTGTAGAGATGGGCAAAAAAAATAAAAGCAGAGGCTGACTAACTACAAAGGCATAGAGAGACAGTTGTAGAGAAAGCAGGAGGAGACTGTGGTTGTTGGGGTGGCGGTGAGGACATCGGACAGTCCTTGTCTGAGGTTGTGTAATAAACTGAACCCTGACCTTTGACCCCTGTGTTATCATCCAGGTGAGCACAGGACTACACAGCAGCTCCTCCGAGGACATGGACCAGAGAATAGGAGGTAATACATGGGCACGGTCACACACACATTTGCACTAGACCCATATAGTGCAATCACATTCTGAGGGAACAGTATTTGATATCACTACTAGGCACTAAACTGACAAAAGGATGCCATGCAGAGAGGTGCCCACTGCAGTTATAATAGCCACGAAGGTTACAGATGGGAACACAATGTGTGCATTCACGGGTGCATGATAATGGCTGTGCTTGAACTGAGGCAGAACAGTGTGTCAATTCATAGTGCCTACACTGCTTCATCTAAAAAGACCAGCTTTATTTACTCAAGTCAACTTTTGGCAGCTTTTATATATCGTTACCCCTGTTTGTCTTCTTCATAGCAGCTAATGTAGGCTAGTGACTTCTGACAACATTGCAGCAGAGCTAGGTGGGGGATCAGGATCAAGAAACCTTGTAGATGCTAACCTGTGTGTGTGTGTGATTTTCTTTCTTCCCCGCAGTGTTATCCCCTGACCGAGTTCTGGAGACCACCTCCCTGAAGGAAAGAATGGCCAAGTACCAGTCAGCCGTTACCAAAAAGGGCCCACTAGCACGCACTGTGAGTTTGTATTTATTATACCCATTTCGTACAGAAGACGTGGTATATTACCTGTAAAAAAAAATATATATAATATCCCCACCCCTTTCAAACAGCCTTATTTACCACTTCTCCCTTTTTAAACATACCAGTGGGTAACTGGCAAATTGGAAGGGGTGGGGAGTGTTAAACCATGGGGGCTGTTTAGATGTCAAATTAGGGAGGCATTAAACAATTGAAGTGTTAATGAATTGACCTGCAAAAAAGCAGAGAACCATTCACACAGACCCAATACCTGTACTTTGGTTACAGGGTCTGTGAAAATGCAGGAATCATGACTAGGTCTTTAGGTGGGTTTTAATTGACTCTTTTTTACCCCCTACCCCTTTCAGATGTATATACGAGAAAGCTGGTAGTAAAAAGCAGGCATGGTAAAATAGTGGGATTTTGGTCGGTTGTCTTTTAAACACTCCTCTCTCTTTACATTGTTTAGTCTCCTTTGTTTAGGAGAAGCTAGAGACACTGTGGACTCAGTCACCAGACCTAAAAATCTTTTTTTTTTAGAAAGAAGTGATCCTCTACTCTTGTTTAATAGTCCAGAAGCTTTGGTCTCACCACAAGGATAGTGTACATGGGAAAAGTTTCATGTCAAAGAAAGACAGATCTTAGTTCACATATTTTGTAAAATATTTTGTATATTGTTAAACATTTTGTCACTGTTTACTGATCGACCTCTCTGTTCGTCTGCAGGCCAGTCAGTTAGAGGGAGAGGACGGCAGCCTCAAGGAGAATGTGCCCCCTAGTGGTGTGGCTGTGGTCAGTACCTACGCGCGTGTCTGTGTGCGTGCGTGTGGCGAGTCTGAAAAATTTGGTGTTGAGGTGTGTAGCGAGAGAGCGACAGAGGGAACATGCAGTGTGAGTCTGTGAAATAAACGATACACTGTGTGTGAAGATTAGTTAATTGGATAGGGGAGCAGCGTTTAAACTGATAAAAACTGTAAACCAATGAAAGCTGGTGTGCTGTAAGTAAATAAACTCCTACAAGTGTCCTAAAAATCCTGCTTTAAAACATGAATACACAGTGGCAGTAATCTCTTTCATATTGATTTTTATGTACAATTGTACATGGGTGAACAAGCTGTACTGTATATTTGATTTGCTGACAGGTTCTCTCTCTCTTTCTCTCAGAGCCAGGCTTTAGAGTCCTACAGCAGAAAAGTTGCTGTAGCAGAGACCAATGGTGAGTCAGCTTTAATTTCCCTATCTCCCATGATGTCATCCCCCACAGCTCTCGGCTGGGGATGCTGAGGACAGAACCGCACCCAGCTGCTCTCGCCTCTGATTGGTCCTCTGTAATCTATGTTAAAGGGCAGAGAGGGGTGAAACCCCGACTGGGTTATTACCCTGAGTTACTGCTCTGTGTCTAGGCGTCTCTCTCGTCTCAAGATTTTTTTGTGAAAAGCCAGGCTCCCTTTTTTTATTATTATATTGCTCTGCCCAACTGTGACACTGACTTCCTCTGCAGCCAAGATGGAGTCCCTGTAGTCTCACTGGTATGTTGTGTGTTTGGTCTGTTTCAGGTGATGGCATGGACACACCTACCTCTAAGGATAGTACCTCTTCTCCATCCTCAGCCCACAGTGACCCGCCCAAGGCAGCCAGGGTGAGTCCCCTCCATAACCTCCATCACAATGACACGTACAACATGTATTCTATCAAGGAAATCGATAGGACCGCTATAAAATCTGACGACAAGACTTGTTACTGACAAACACTATGCAGTGTATGAAAGGTAAATTCTTAGTGTCTGTGTGTAGAAGTTCTGCCTGCCCGTGAGGGAGACGTGCATTGCATGCCTGAAGACGGTGTACCCGTTGGAGAGGCTGGTGGCTAACACCCAGATCTTCCACACCTCCTGCTTCCGCTGTCTGCACTGCAACACCAAGCTCAGGTACTTGGGACACTCGCTCCCCACGGGACACTTCAAATAACATTATATAATAACATTATACACATTTCCCATTCCAAAACATTTAGAAACCATAGGAGAAAGAACAAAGAACATGCAAAAACAGTATTGTGTATCGTGCATCATAATACAGTATCTTAACAAAATGCTTTTTTAATCGAATTTATCACAAGAGAAACATTAGAGAAACATTACTTTTGAATGTACATTTGTATGAAATGTCAAGTAAATCCAGTACTGCTTTCAGTAACCTGTGTCTGCATGTATCTAAAGTATGTTTTTCTGGTTCTTTGCTGCCCTCTGCTGTACAGTCTGGGAAACTACGCCTCTCTGCACGGTAATGTCTACTGCAATCCCCACTTCAGCCAGCTGTTCAAGGCCAAAGGCAACTACGACGAAGGCTTCGGCCACCGGCCCCACAAGGAACTGTGGACACCCCGTGCCGAGGGAGAGGAGGAGGAAGAGGGAGTAGACCGGGAGGTGGAGAAGAAGCCAAAGGAGCAGGCAGAAAGAGTGGCGGCGGTGTCCCTTCCAGCCTCCTCAGCCAAGCAGCCCAGCCCCACGGTAGAGGAGTCTCCCCTGGCCAAGGTGACGGACCTGACTGCCTCTCTGGAGACACGCAGCCACACTACCTCCACTGAGAAACTCTCCAGCGCCGAGAAAATACCAGAGGCCCGCAAGCTGAGGGTTGCCTGGCCCCCTCCTGCTGACAGCGATGCTGGGACCTCTCAAATTCTGGAGGCTGGTAGTGGTGTGGGCCGGCCCTGGAGAGCCAAGTGGCCCCCAGAGGGCGAGGTGTCATTGTCCACCCAGAGCCACGACAGGACCGAGCTGAAGAGCCTGAGGAGGAGCTCGTCTCTGAAGGAGCGAAGTCGGCCTTTCTCGGTGGCCCCCAGCCTCACCACCACCAATGCCCTCGGGCCACGGGAGCCCCGCCGACCCCTCAAATCCCTGCTGGATAGGAGGGGATCACTGGAGGACAGCCGCTCCATGCCTAGGGAACCAGAACCAAAACCCCAGAGGGAGAGAGAGGAGGAAAGGCAGGAGAGCAAAATTGAGCGCAAGCCCGCCCCGCCCAGCGGCAGTGTGGTGGATGAAGAGACCAGCTCAGAGGAGGAGGTGGAGAGTCTGCCGGCGGCACAGGAGGAGAAGAGAGATGAGCCGATGAAGAGAGGAAAAGAAGTAGAAGAGGCTTCTCTGAAATGCCAATCTGCCTCTCCGGATATCTCAGCGTCTCCCTCTCTGTCCCCGCAGCCCAAACACAACCGCAGCTCCCAGGATGTGGGCTTCTGGGAGGGCGAGGAGGAGGGGGGGGAGGGCGAGCAGCTCACCGTAGAGGAGATGATCAAGAGGAACCGCTACTATGAGGAAGAGGAGGAGGAGGAAGATGATGTCTGAACAGACACTCCACTCTGAATCTGGCTGGATTTAGACTGGATATGCACACCAACACATTCTGTCCCTAGTACTCCCCGTCCACCATATATAACCCAGGGAGTTTTTAAAAGTGCAGGGATAAAACCATGGGGACCCACTTGTTGAATTTTTCTCTGCTTGGGTACAATCTGTGATCATTTTGATTGTTTGTTTCATTCACACTAGGAAAGTTAGCAATAAATCAGTCTTACTACACTACATAAAACCAAATAGCCTGATTCTTTTGTTTTCTGAGGGAGCCTGATAGAAGGGAGTGGTAGATTGTAGCCGATTTAGATTGAAAGCATTGAATACTGTTTTCCATGTTTTTTTTTTACACTGGTTAAGGCTGGTCTGTGTCTTTTTTTAAACTGGAAGTGAATACAGTTACGATATATATGACACATCTTTTATATAATCTAGGAAAGATTACATCGGCTATATCATTCTCTAAACTGGAAATTATCTTATGTTAACATTTCGCTTTTTGTTGATGAAGAAAGACTAAGGACTTCTGACAGGAAAGCCTCTCAAATAAATATGCATGTTTGTATTTGCAAATCAGATGCTTTATATAGCCTTTGCTTCACAGGTACTTAAGTGGACTAGTCCATACCACTGCCAGATGGATAATAGGAGAAGAGACGTTCTAAAATGATCACAAGCAGTCGCTTCATCTCTTTGATAATACTTGAGAATCAAAAAAGGCTTGTGATAAGAATGTGGTAAATTGATCATGGCCGAGTAAACCAACAGTGTACTTTGAGTTTTTGGGTCCTTTACCTTCCTGGATTTATGTTTTTAGTTGTCCTTTGACACAGTGCCTGTTTTAAATTGTTTTAAAAGCATCCTATTTTATAATGAATTTTGAAAATTGGATAAATGCACAGATTGTTAAACTTACCCTTATGTTTTATACCTTACTTTAAGGAGGACCAAACATTTTTCGTATCTTGGAATTTTAAATCAAAATATGTTTGAAATAAATAATAAATGGTCTATCATTGATACATCTGTTGTCTTGTTTCAGTACATGACCTAAGGCTGGGATTCAATCCAATCGACCTTGTAGACGGTGCAGCTTTTTAAAGGCCCAGTGCAGTCAAAAACGTGATTTCCTGTGTTTTATATACATTACCAATCAAAAGTTTGGACACTCCTCCTCATTCAAGAGTTTTTCTTTATTTTGACTATTTTCTACATTGTAGAATAACAGTGAAGACATCAACACTATGAAATAACACATGGAATTATGTAGTAACCAAAAGTGTTAAACAAATCTAAATATATTTTATATTCTTCAAAGTAGCCACCCTTTGCCTTGACGACAGCTTTGCACAGTCTTTGCATTCTCTCAACCAGCTTCACCTGGAATGCTTTTCCAACAGTCTTGAAGGAGTTCCCACGTATGCTGAGCACTTGTTGGCTGCTTTTCCTTCACTCTGCTGTCCAACTCATCCCAAACCATCTCAATTGGGTTGAGGTCGGGTGATTGTGGAGGCCAGGTCATCTGATGCATCACTCTCCTTGGTCAAATTGCCCTTACACAGCCAGGAGGTGTGTTGGGTCATTGTCCTGTTGAAAAACAAGTGATCGTCCCACTAAGCGCAAACCAGATGGGATGGCGTATCGCTGCAGAATGCTGCGCTAGCCATGCTGGTTAAGTGCCTTGAATTCTAAATACATCATACGGTGTCACCAGCAAAGCACCATCACACCACCTCCATGCTTCACGGTGGGAACCACACATGCAGAGATCATCCGTTCACCTACTCTGCTTCTCAGACACGGCAGTTGGAACCAAAAATCTCAAATTTGGACTCATCAGACCAAAGGACAGATTTCCACCGGTCTAATGTCCTCGTGTTTCTTAGCCCAAGCAAGTCTCTTCTTATTAGTGTCCTTTTAGAAGTGGTTTCTTTGCAGCAATTCGACCATGAAGGCCTGATTCATGCAGTCTCCTCTGAACAGTTGATGTTGAGATGTGTCTGTTTACTTGAACTCTGTGAAGCATTTATTTGAGCTGCAATTTCTGAGGCTGGTACCTCTAATGAACGTATCCTCTGCAGCAGAGGTAACTCTGGGTCTTCCTTTCCTGTGGCGGTCCTCATGAGTGCAAGTTTCATCATAGCGCTTGAATAAACGTTCAAAGTTCTTGCCATTTTCCGGATTGACTGACCATGTCTTAAAGTAATGATGGACTGTCATTTCTCTTTGCTTATTTGAGCTGTTCTTGCCATAATATGGACTTGGTCTTTTACCAAATAGGGCTATCTTCTGTATACCACCCCTCCCTTGTCACAACACAACTGATTGGCTCAAACGCATTAAGAAGGAAAGATATTCCACAAATTAACTTTATCAAGGCACACCTGTTAATTGAAATGCATTCAAGGTGACTACCTCATGAAGCTGGTTGAGAGAATGCCAAGAGTCTGCAAAGCTGTCATCAAGTTAAAGGGTGGCTACTTTGAAGTATCTCAAATATAAAATATATTTTGATTTAACACTTTTTCAGACACTACATGATTCCATATGTGTTCTCATAGTTTTGATGTCTTAACTATTATTCTACAATGTAAAAAAATAAAAACCCTTGAATGAGCAGGTGTGTTCAAACCTGGTACTGTATATTTCCACACAGGTTGGAATAATATTGTGAAAATGATAATGCTCTTTCAGTGTAAGAGCTGTTTGAAAAGACTGCTTGACATTTCAGCCCGTTTTGGTGGGATGGAGTTTTGGCCTGCCTGGTGACAAATTAGTTAATAGACCAATAAGACAGAGTTCCAAACCTTTCTACCAATAACAGCTAGTTTTCAATTGTACCCTCCCCACTCAGACCACTCCGACAGTCCTAGCAAAATTCTTGCTTGAGAAATTGCTCTTTGCGTAGAAGCTACATATTTGTTTGTTTTCAATTAAAATAGTCAAAAATAATCACAGTAAGGATCTAACATAGTCCCGATTGAATCCCGGGCTCAATTAGCCAAATGACATGTTATGAAAACACTAGCCAGCCATCTCATGGAGTGACAATAAAAATCACACAAAGCGGGCCGTTGTATAGAAATAGATTCTCATCTTTAGTTAGGCATTTAAACATTGCATTCAATTGCACAATTTATAGGTGACGCATTCATATCTATGATCTGTAAGATTAAATGAACCCAATTGGTGATTAATATGAAATCAAATGGTACTCTGTAAAGAACAGTTGTGAGTGCAGTGCATGGTCTTCCCTTTTGAAATCAAATCAATTAGCACATTGCTTTCTTGAGTACAGTTCTGTTATTACAGATGATGAATCAAAACAAATACAAATGTTGTTGATCAAGTATTTTATTTAACCTGTCATTCGCCAATAAAATAACCCAAAAGAGAAAGAACAGAGAAATGATAAACAAAAAGTAGTGCATCATAATCCACTATATCTAGAATAAAGTGCTTTTGATAAAAGGATATGGCATCATGAGTCTTAGAAAAAATAGACATAACACAGCATCATAGTCGTTACAGTCATTTGGATTTTGGCATACCTGAGAGTTGCATTTCTTGGCTGCGGGTTTATGTTACAGCATTTTGAATGAATTCCTCTAATAATCTCAAAATAGAGTTAAACTAATAAGATTTGACTGATTGCTGCTTAAAGACCTGGGATTGGTCCAGCGATCTCCCTTTGAACCATTTATAGTATTTTCTATTGACATGATAACAGTAAGCACTTTGAGGCACCCATGCAGTATTATATTGTAATGTCAGCTTTGAATAATACCCATCTTCCTACCATATAGTAGCATGAGTTTCATTTTATGTTAGGAGTCAACCAGAGTAAACTAAACCGAGGTAGGACATCCCAGGCAACATGCTGGATCCAGGAGTGATGTGAAGCGGAGGGATACTGCACTGGAGTGATAACTCCAAACACTCCCCTACAGCAGACTTGGGATTGGTCTATCATCATCATGTCGCTACTCTCTTCACCCTCTCCCCCTCTCCCTCTCTCAGCCGCTGAGGGGGTGCAGGTCAACCCTGATTTTCTCCCCGGTGCTCATCATGCCGATGGTAGGGTAGAACCCTCCTGCTGGCACTGCCACCTCCCTACGGCCCACCACCTTCCCATTCCTAGTGAAGAACACCTGGCACAACACAAGGGGGCGACAGTGAGTTAATATTCACACCAGGGTTGGGCTACATTTCATTTTAATCAATTCAGGAGAGCAACACAAATTGCCAATTTCCACTTCAGTGCCTACTGTTTGACAACTCCCATATCAAACCAAGTATCACATTAAAACCCCATAACTACTTTGTCATAACTCCTCTCCCCTGCTTCCCACTGAGCTAATGACCTGGCCCTGTTTGAAGGTTTGCTGATGTAGACAAAAGATACGTCTCTCACCATGACTTTACTCCCCTCCTGCTCTTCCCCATCCTCCTCCTCGTCTTCATCATTCATGTAGAGTTCGTTCTGGACACGCCGCTGCTTGGGCCAGACCTCCAAGTCCCCGTCGTCACTGTCATCTGAGGGAGACACACCAATATGGTCAGACAGACACAGACAGATTGATAGACATGGAGATGAGGAGACATAACTTATGAGACAGACAACCATGAAACAAACAATGTCTTTGGAGAATAAAAGAAAGCAGCAAATGTAAGTGGGGAGTTTTTACAGTATAAGATGGCAGCAGCCTATTGTTCAACTCACCTCCACTGTCCAGGATGTAGTCCCGTGGGAACATGATGCCACAGCCCATGACGTCCCCCTCAAAACAGCGAGGGCCAAAGGCGTCTCCCACCCCACTACCCTGGAAAAGCTTCCCATCATCTGAGAGAGAAGAAGGAATGAGAGATCTATGAGCAAAGGGTGAGCGTGTGTGTATGTGAATGAGAGCCATCATTCTGCATTTCCATGCAAATTCAGTCAGAGGGCAAAAAGAAAAGTCCTATTTCTATGAATCTCCTGCATTGAAAAGGAAGTGAGTCCAACCCAGAACTTCAAAATGAGTGAGACTCCTACTCCTGTGTGCTTAAGGCTGGATACCACAGGCAGAAAAAATTACATTATTGAATCTAGCTATAAATTGAGATTTTTGGGGTATTTTTGTCCTTTAATATGAGTACTTTAAAAAAGTACAGATAAAAATGTCCACAACTTAGTTTATCATACTACCGTAATCAATATTTCATTAATTTTAACCACTTTTAAATGGACATACACTGAGTATACCAAACATTAGGAACACCTTTTGCCCTCAGAACAGCCTCAATTCGTTGATTGGGGCATGGACTCTACAAGGTGTCAAAAGCGTTCCACAGGGATGTTGGCCCATGTTGACTCCAATGCTTCCCACAGTTGTGTCAAGTTGGCTGGATGTCCTTTGGATCTTGGACCATTCTTGATACACATGAGAAACTGTTTAGTGTGAAAAACCCAGCAGCGTTGCAGTTCTTGACACAAACCGGTATGCCTGGCACCTACTACCATACCCCGTTAAATATTTTGTCTTGCCCATTAATCCTGAATGGCACATATGCACAATCCATGTCTCAAGGCTTAAAAATCCTTCTTTAATTATCTACACTGATTGAAATGGATTTCACAAGTGAAATCAATAAGGGATCATAGCTTTCAACTGGATTCACCTGGTCAGTCTATGTCATGGAAAGAGTAGGTGTTTTTAATATCTTGTATAATCAGTATAACACATCCATTATTTCACACATAATTTTAAAGCCCATTTCATAGAGAATGTTACAAACTGGACTATATTTAGTAACTTATTTAGAAAATAATATTTTGGGTCAAAACAGACGTTTGATGATTGGTAGGCTAATTCAGTGTACTTATATTTAACTGCCGTTTCCCGAAAATCATTCTCTTCCCACATGCCAACAAAAACTTCAGAAGCATTTACACATTGACAAAAGTTTGTGTGTTATCCTTAGATATATTCTCCATAACTATTCAAAGGGAATTGTTGATATGTTGTTCTCCAAAGATTATAGAGCAATTATTCTTGTAAAATGTGCCAAAAAAGCATTTTACATATATGTCTTTAGTGTTTTACAGATAGAAAGATTTTAAAAGTATTTATCCATAATCTTGTCTGAGTAAGTCCGGTCATGGAGTTTCTTAACAAAATGAAACCCAAATATTTAGGCTGACTTCCTCCAGTGTCGAGAAACATGTATTTGTGGTATATGCAAATACAGTATGTGCATAATTAATGAGATATGACCTTATTTGCATATGTTATACAATATTTCAGAACAATTTGAATACAAAAAAGTATTATATTTGTGTACATTCAACTGTTAAAAAGTTGATTGTGATTAAGAGAAAAAAATAATCTTATTAGGGTGGTGTGCCTGGCCTCAAAACATGAACTTAAACTCCACTTGTCCTCATATCAACCTCCCTGGCCAGTGGAATGGATGACTATCAACCAGAGGTCAGGGGGAATGTGTCTCATCCTTAGGGTGGATTATAGGAAGAGAAAGGGCGTATCCCCATGGAAACAATGACATGGAACACATGAAACATGAAGAGATCGCTAGGTGGGGTTTCACCTAATCACCACTTTGGCAGATAAGCAGTGATAAACACACAGGCTTATCATAAGAAAAACACACTGATCGGGGTATCCTACCATACATGCTGACTTGAACAACTCCTCTCTCAGTCTCTGGCTGAGCCCCACATAGCACCTTATTCCCTTCATAGGGCTCTGGTCAAAAGTAGTGCACTATGTACTGTAGGATATATTTTGAGTTTGACCACTTCTCTTTTTCTTTCCGTCTCCCTCTATAGGTTAGCCAAGGGCTACACCACACAGGCCTTTCATACAGTTTGGAAAGGATACATTCTGTTCAATACAGTATGAGGTTGACTGCTTCCTCCCTATAAACTGAAGGCTTTCACCACTATGACACTGTGGGCCGAATTCTAACTTGAGATAAACCAGGATAAGATGGCTTTAGAGAAGACATACATTGACATCGATGGGAGATTTGTGTCACAGTTTGGGTTATGGGATATTTGTATGACAGTTTGACTTATGTGCACGTCTCAAGGCAGGAGTCTGTCTGACCAATAATTAGAATCATGCTAAACTACAGTAGTCACATGTTTAGTGTATGGCAAGCAGGTACAGAGACAGACGCATTCAAACAAACAACCAACCAAGCCATCATGCAGAAACACTTGCAGAAGGACAGACAAACAGACGTTACATGACTCAGGACACTCACCTGCATGATAGGCTATGGAACCCCTGCTCCAGCCAGGGTGTCTGTTTTTGGGATAATTCTGTGAAATGAATATAACACGTCAATACAAAGTCAAGGAGCTCATTTTACTCATGAATCGTCATTTCAGCAAGCCATGACACCCAACTGTTTCTAACTACAGAAACAACTTCAGAACAATCTGAGATGGTAAGACTGGCAGTCCTGAAACATTATTTTGTTGAAATTTCATTTTATCTCTGGGAAATTAAGCTAATTGATTGCACCAAAAATTGGCATTTTAATTGATAGGATTCAGATAATATTAAATAAATATCGTACCCAAGATCCGATGTGGACCAAACTTTTTCCTACCAATGAGTAAAAAAAATTGTAAAAAGCCACCCACGGACCCTCCACACACCCATGCCAAACCCAGCCCAACAACCAGTGGAGGCTCCTCAGAGAAGGAAGGGGAGGACCATCCTCCTCAGTGAATTTCATATTTTTTTTTATAGTGAAACATTAAAAAAGCTATGTTTTGATAAAACTATACTAAATATATTCACGTCACCAAATAATTGATTAAAACACACTGTTTTGCAATGAAGGTCTACAGTAGCCTCAACAGCACTCTGTAGGGTAGCACCATGGTGTAGCCGGAGGACAGCTTGTTTCCGTCCTCCTCTGGGTGCATTGACTTCAATACAAAATCAGAGCTCTTGAACTGACATTTTGTCCACCCAATCAAAGGATCAGAGAATTAATATAGTACTGAAAGCATAAGCTACAGCTAGCTAGCACTACAGTGTATAAAACGTTGTGGGTAGTTGACTCAAAGAGATAAAGACAATAGTTAAACAGTTTTGAACAAATAAACTCAGCAAAAAAATAACTCAGGACCCTGTCTTTCAAAGGTAATTCGTAAAAATCCAAATAACTTCACAGATGTTCATTGTAAAGAGTTTAAACACTGTTTCCCATGCTTTTTCAATGAACCATAATCAATTCATGAACATGCACCCGTGGAACGGTTGTTAAGACACTAACAGCTTACAGACGGTAGGCAATTAAGGTCAAGGTTATGAAAACTTTGGACACTAAAGAGGCCTTTCTACTGACTCTGAAAAACACCAAAAGAAAGATGCCCAGGGTCCCTGCTCATCTGCGTGAACATGCCTTAGGCATGCTGCAAGGAGGCATGAGGACTGCAGATGTGGCCAGGGCAAAAAATTGCAATGTCCGTACTGTGAGACGCCTAAGACAACGCTACAGGGAGACAGGACGGACAGCTGATCGTCCTCGCAGTGACAGACCATGTGTAACAACACCTGCACATGATCGGTACATCCGAACATCACACCTACGGGACAGGTACAGGATGGCAACAACAACTGCCCGAGTTACTTCAGGAATGCACAATCCCTCCATCAGTGCTCAGACTGTCCGCAATAGGCTGAGAGAGGCTGGACTGAGGGCTTGTAGGCCTGTTGTAAGGCAGGTCCTCACCAGACATCACCGGCAACAACATCGCCTATGGGCACAAACCCACCGCCGCTGGACCAGACAGGACTGACAAAAAGTGCTCTTCACTGACGAATCGCAGTTTTGTCTCACCAGGGGTGATGGTCGGATTCGCGTTTATTGTCAAAGGAATGAGCGTTACACCGAGGCATGTACTCTGGAGCGGGATCGATTTGGAGGTGGAGGGTCCGTCATGGTCTGGGGCGGTGTGTCACAGCATCATCGGACTGAGATCGTTGTCATTGAAGGCAATCTCAACGCTGTGCGTTACAGGGAAGACATCCTCCTCCCTCATGTGGTACCCTTCCTGCAGGCTCATTCTGACATGACTCTCCAGCATGACAATGCCACCAGCCATACTGCTCGTTCTATGCGTGATTTCCTGCAAGACAGGAATGTCAGTGTTCTGCCATGGCCAGCGAAAAACCCGGATCTCATTGAGCACGTCTGGGACCTGTTGGATCGGATGGTGAGGGCTAGGGCCATTCCCCCTAGAAATGTCCGGGAACTTGCAGGTGCCTTGGTGGAAGAGTGGGGTAACATCTCACAGCGAGAACTGGCAAATCTAGTGCAGTCCATGAGGAGGAGATGCACTGCAGTACTTAATGCAGCTGGCGGCCACACCAGATACTGACTGTTACTTTTGATTTCGTCCCCCCCTTTGTTCAGGGACACATTATTCCATTTCTGTTAGTCACATTTCTGTGGAACTTGTTCAGTTTATGTCTCAGCTGTTGAATCTTGTTATGTTCATACAAATATTTACACATGTTAAGTTTGTTGAAAATAAATGCAGTTGACAGTGAGAGGACGTTTCTTTTTATGCTGAGTTTACATTTCTTAAAAAATGAAGGAGAATCAAGAGAGGGAGAGAAAGAGAGCTATATTTCATAGTATTTTTTCACTTTCACTTAATTAGCTAGCTAGCTAGTTTAGCCTACTCAAACAGAGATGGCTGCTATGTTAGCTAGCTGACTACGGCTATCAAACTGCTACGACTTCGGCCGAAGTCGATGCCTCTCCTTGTTCGGGTGGTGATCGGCGGTCTTCTAGCCGTCGCCGATCCATTTGTCATTTTCCATTTGTTTTGTCTCGTTTTCCCACACACCTGGTTTTCATTTCCCAATTACTGGTCATGTATTTAACCCTCTGTTTCCCCCCATGTCTTTGTGTGTGATTTTTATTTGTTCAGGTCGGTATGTTCCGGCTGGTTTGTACCGGGTGTTGTTTATCACCCATGCTGTGGCAACCGTTCTTTTTTGCACTTTGTAAATTGTTTAATTTGTGCTGTCGAGTAAAGTGCGTTGTTTCACTCATCTCTGCTCTCCTGCGCCTGACTTTACTCACCAGCTACACGCACCAGCCTGACACAAACATTGAAACTCTTCCAAGTCAAGGTCAAACAAAAATAAAATCACACATTATTTGTCACATGCGCCGAATACAACAAATGTAGACCTTACCATGAAATGCTTACTTACAAGCCCTTAACCTCTCTTGGGTAGGGGGCAATATTTTCACATCCGGATGAAAAGCGTGCCCAGAGTAAACTGCCTGCTACTCAGGCCCAGATCCTAGGATATGCATATTATTTATAGATTTGGATAGAAAACACTCTGAAGTTTCTTAAACTGTTTGAATGATGTCTGTGAGTATAACAGAACTCATATGGCAGGAAAAAACCTGAGAAAAATCCAACCAGGAAGTGGGAAATCTGAGGTTTGTAGTTTTTCAACTCTTTGCTTATCCAAGATACAGTGGAAATGGGGTCATGTTGCACTTCCTAATGCTTCCACTAGATGTCAACAGTCTTTAGAACCTTGTTTGAGGCTTCTACTGTGAAGTGGGGGCGAATGAGAGGGGATTGAATCAGAGGTCTGCCAGAGATTTCTGAAGACAAAGAAATTATCCGGTTGGAACATTATTGAAGATTTATGTTAAAAACATCCTAAAGATTGATTCTATACACCGTTTGACATGTTTCTACGGACTGTAACGGAACTTTTTGACTTTTCGTCTGCACCTAGTGATCGCGCATCATGAATTTTGATTACTGGGCTAAACGCGCTAACAAAAAGGAGTTATTTGGACATAAATGATGGACTTAATCGAACAAAACAAACATTTATTGTGGAACTGGGATTCCTGGGAGTGCATTCTGATAAAGATCATCAAAGGTAAGTGAATATTTATAATGCTATTCTGACATCTGTTGACTACACAACATGGCGGATATCTCTTTGGGTTGTGTTGGTCTCTGAGCGCCGTACTCAGATTATTGCATGGTGTACTTTTTCCGTAAAGTTTTTTTGAAATCTGACACAGCGGTTGCATTAAGGAGAAGTGGATCTAAAATTCCATGCATAACAGTTGTATCTTTTAGCAATGTTTTTTATGAGTATTTCTGTAAATTGATGTGACTCTCTGCAAAATCACCAGATGTTTTGGAACTACTGAACATAACGCGCCAATGTAAACTCAGATTTTTGGATATAAATATGAACTTTACCGAACAAAACATACATGTATTGTGTTACATGAAGTCCTATGAGTGTCATCTGATGAAGATCATCAAAGGTTAGTGATTAATTTTATCTCTATTTCTGCTTTTTGTGACTCCTCACTTTGGCTATGTTTTTCTGTGACTTGGCTCTGACCTAACATAATTGTTAGGCCTTTTTGAAATCGGACACTGTGGCTGCATTTACAACAAGTGTATCTTTAAAATTGTGTAAAATACTGGTATGTTTGAGGAATTCTAATTATGGGATTTCTGTTGTTTTGAATTTGGCGCCCTGCAGTTTCACTGGCTGTTGACGAGGTGAGACGCTACCGTCCCACATACCCTAGAGAGGTTAATCAACAGTGTAGTTCAAGAAGAGTTAAGAAAATATGTACCAAATCAACTAAAGTAAGAAATAATAAAAAGTGACAATAAAATAACAATAACGAGGCTATATACAGGGGATACCGGTACCGAGTCAGTGTGCGGGGGTACAGGTTAGTTGAGGTCATTTGTACATGTAGGTAGGGTTGAAGTGACTATGCATAGATAATAAACAGCTAGTAGCAGCAGTGTACAAAACAATGAGGGGTGTCAATGTAAATAGTCCGGTGGCCATTTGATTAATTGTTCAGCAGTCTTATGGCTTGGGGGTAGAAGCTGTTAAGGAGCCTTTTGGTCCTAGACTAGAAAACATTCTATGACTTGGGTGACTGTAGTCTTTGCCGATTTTATGGGCTTTCCTCTGACACTGCCTATTATATAGGTCCTGGATGGCAGGAAGCTTGGCCCCAGTCGTGTACTGGGCTGTACGCACTACCCTCTGTAGCGCCTTACGGTCAGATGCCGAGCAGTTGCCATACCAGGCGGTGATGCAACCAGTCAGGATGCTCTTGATGGTGCAGCAGTAGAAGTTTTTGAGGGTCTGGGGACCGATCCTCGTCGTGCCCTCTTCACGACTGTCTTGGTGTGTTTGGACCATGATAGTTTGTTGGTGATGTGGACACCAAGGAACTTGAAACTCTCGACCCGCTCCACTACAGCCCCGTCGCTGTTAATGGGGGCCTGTTTGGCCCGCCTTTTCCTGTAGTCCACGATCAGCTCCTTTGTCTCCTTTGTCAACCTCTCCCATTGAGGGAGAGGTTGTTGTCCTGGCACCACACTGCCAGGTCTCTGACCTCCTCCCTATAGGCTGTCTCATCATTGTCGGTGATCAGGCCTACCACTGCTGTGTTGTCAGCAAACTTAACGATGGTGTTGGAGTCGTGTTTGGCCATGCAGTCGTGGGTGAACAGTGAGTACAGGAGGGGACTAAGTACACACCCCTGAGGGGCCCCAGTGTTGAGGATCAGCGTGGCAGATGTGTTGTTGCCTACCATTACCACCTGGGGGCGGCCCGTCAGGAAGTCCAGAATCCAGTTGCAGAGGGAGGTGTTTAGTCCCAGGGTCCTTCTCACATAGGTGTTCCTTTTGTCCGGTTGGGAAAGGGCAGTGTGGAGTGCGATTGAGATTGCATCATCTGTGGCTCTGTTGGGGCGGTATATGAATTGAGTGGTTCTAGGGTACCCGGGAGGATACTATTGATGTGAGCCATGACCAGCCTTTCAAAGCACTTCATGGCTACCAATGTGAGTGCTACGCGGCGGTAATCATTTAGGCAGTGTACCTTCGCTTGGTGGTCTGCTTGAAACATGTACACATTACAGACTCGGTCAGGGAGAGGTTGAAAATGTCAGTGAAGACCCTTGCTAGTTGGTCCACATCATGCTTTGAGTACACGTCCTGGTAATCCGTTTGTGAATGTTGACCTGTTAAAGGTCTTGCTCACATCGGCTACCGAGAGCGTTATCACACAGTCATCCAGAACAGCTGGTGCTCTCGTGCACGAACCAGTGTTGCTTTCCTCAAAGCGAGCATAAATGGCATTTAGCTCATCTGGTAGGCTCGCGTCACTGGGCAGCTCACATCCGGGTTTCCCTTTGTAGTCCGTAATAGTTTTCAAGCCCTGCCACATCCAACGAGCGTCAGAGCCGGTGTAGTAGGATTCAATCGTAATCCTGTATTGACGCTTTGCTTGTTTGATGGTTCGTCTGAGGGCATAGCGGGATTTCTTGTAAGCGTCCGGATTAGTGTCCCGCTCCTTGAAACCGGCAGCTCTAGCCTTTAGCTCGATGCAGATGTTGCCTGTAATCCATGGCTTCCGGTTGGGGACGTCATTGATGCATTTATTGATGAAGCCGATGACTGAGGTGGTATACTCCTCAATGCCATTGGATGAATCCCGGAACATATTCCAGTCTGTGCTAGCAAAACACTCCTGTAGCGTAGCATCCATCTGACTACTTCCGTATTGAACGAGTCACTGGTACTTCCTGCTTTAGTTTTTGCTTGTAAGGAGGATAGAATTATGGTCAGATTTGCCAAATGGAGGGCGGGAGAGAGCTTTGTATGCATCTCTGTGTGTTGAGTAAAGGTGGTCTAGAGTTTTTTTCCCTCTGGTTGCACATGTGACATGCTGGTAAAAATTTGGTAAAACTGATTTAAGTTTGCCTACATTAAAGTACCCGGCCACTAGGAGCGCCACTTCTGGATGAGCATTTTCTTGTTTGCTTATGGCCTAGAGTTGGTTGAGTGCGGTCTTATTGCCAGCATTGGTCTGTGGTGGTAAATAGACGGCTCCGAATAATATAAACGAGAACTCTCTTGGTAGATAGAGTACCTTATGATAAGCTGGAGACCACACTATCTCAGGCGAGCAATACCTCGAGACTTCTTTAATATTAGACATTGCGTCCCAGCTGTTATTGACAAATAGACACACACTCCCACCCCTCGTCTTACCAGACATAGCTTCTTCTCTGTTCTGCCGATGCATGGAAAATCCCGCCAGCTCTATATTATCCGTGTCTTCGTCAGCCATGACTCGGTGAAACATAAGATATTACAGTTCTTAATGTCCCGTTGGTAGGATAATCACAATCGTATGTCATACATTTTATTTTCCAATCATTGCATGTTAGCCAGTAGAACGGATGGCAGTGGGAGTTTACTTGTTCGCCTACGGATTCTCAGAAGGCAGCCCGACCTGCGCCACTTTTTCCTCCGTCTTTTCTTCACGCAAATGATGGGGATTCGGGCCTGTTCCTGGGAAAGCAGTATATCCTTCTCGTCGGACTCGTTAAAGGAAAAAGCTTCTTCCAGTTTGAGGTGAGTAATCGCTGTTCTGATGTCCAAAAGTTATTTTCGGTCATAAGAGACGGTAGCAGCAACATTATGTACAAAATAAGTAAAAAAAATAACAATGCAAAAACACTAGCACAGTTGGTTAGGAGCATGTAAAACATCAGCCATCCTCTTCGGCGCCATCTTAAATCCAGCTTTTGATTTAATGAATTTATTGCCACCAGGACCCGTCGGTGTAACTGCTAAAGTGCTCGATGACTGTACACTGTACTACATGATTGTAGCGGGTTTACTAATCCGTTAGTTCTATTAGCTATGTTGACTATGATGTAAGATAATATGATGAAAACGATGTAGGCTGTGTGTAGCAGTTAGCGGTTATGATATGAAGGTTTGGCTTGGAAAGGTTTATTTGTTGATGTGTTCTGCACTGAAGCCCACAAGCAAAGAGAAAAGGTGAGAGAGAAGGAGAGCGCGTAGATAAGAGAAGGCATTACAACAAGCAAAGGGATCGTGCTGTTTGTATGTGGCTGCTATGAAAGTGAACTGTGTTTGCATGTGATCAGGGGTGTATTCTGTTATAATAAACTCAACACACCCAAGGGGCCATTTCCTGGAAACAGATTAAGCGTTAAAGACAAACAGATTTGCTTGAATGGAGGACTGGCTTGAATTGTGAGGATGACCACAAGTTCTTTCAATAATTAGACAAATCTATTGGTTTTCTGCCCAAGTTGCAAAGGAAATGTTGTGATCTATTTCATAAACACAAGAGACCAGCAAAATGGATAAAAGAGTGTGGCGGTATAGTAAGATCAGTGGCATTTAGTGGTCAAAACCTGGTACATTCACACTACTTTATGGTAAATAATGCAAGTGACTTCAATTACTAATTTCTCTGAGCTGGGGGAAAAAATGTCACCAGATTCATAGGGGATACATGACATAGTATGGCGAAGCCATACTCCAAGCCACAGCTTCATACTACTTGTCAAACATAGAGAACTGATATTATATACTGTTTGTTGGGGTGGGATTGGCATGGAGTGTGGGGCTTCCGTGGGTGGATTTTGAATTGTTGGGGGGATTCCTTATGTCTTATTCATTGGTAGGAAGAAGTTTGGTCCAAATCGGATCTTGGGTACTATATTTATTGAATATTATCTGTATCCAAAATATTAAAATTAACAATTTGGATACCATTGATTAGCTTAATTTCTCAAAAATAAAATGTAAACAAAATTTCAAGAATGCTAATCATATCTGTTACTAACTACAGAAACAATTTCAGACCAATCTAAGATGATGGGTGTTGGAATCTTCTTTCTTGTGCTTTTTGAGGTGGAAAGACCCTCATACGAGGTGTGCGTACTGTATGTCTAATGACACCTTCCTGATACTGATTAATAGTGTGTGTGTGTGATTCATTGATTCAGTTTCCTGCAAATGCTCCATTGAGCCCCCAGGTGATTTAACAGAAATCCCTACAGAGGCCAAGTGTTGTTTCTGATAAGATCTGAGGATGAGTCACACTTAATGGGGCACAGTCTTTCCCAGTCCCAGGGTGCACCCTGTCCATCAGCCCATACAAAGGATGTCCTCATGCAGGACCGATAAGAACATTTAGATTAGGTTGAAACCCTTCATTCTTTCTAGTTCTTCCCCCATCCCACTCTACTCCACCTCTATCTCTGCAATATATTTTGATACAGATAATAGCCATTAAAAGGGTCTGGATTTGCAGCCATAAAACACTTTGATGAGTCACTGCTACTCTGAAGACACTGTTTTTTAATAGGCGTTAACAGAAACCGCTATCCATTGATAAAACAGCTTTCTCAAAACACTCAGATGCTAATCTTTAACACACAGTGGGTAACCTCACCTGGGGATGACGACACCGGAGCTAACAGCCCTATCCTCTATGCTGGTATTGTTCACTGTAACACACACTAACAAAGACGTACTGTGGAGCCACTAGATAATGACTAATGCTAACTCTTATTGCGAAGATTGAGAAGAGAGCTACTTTTGTGCCAAGGGCTTTACTGGTAGAGATGGAGAGATAGAGACACAGGGGGGAGAGGACAGTTGATAAAGAAAGGGTAGGATAGTGGAGACGTATGGAGATGGACAGGTGAGGCAATGGAAGGTTGAGGGAGGGGGAGAAAGATAGAGAAATGGAGAGATGGGAGGAAGAGAAAATTGAGTGATATTATGACCAAGGGATTAAAAATATATATTTGTCATTTAGCTAGCAGACGCTCTTATCCTTGCTCAAGTGCAAATCAACAAAATGTTCACCGAGAATCAGAGGGACAGAGAGAGTGACACAGGAATGTGTATCACACCATCCCGTCATTCTCTAATAAAAAGAGGAGTCAAAGTTGTCAATGATCTGCCTTTACCACAAGTGGTCCCATAGGACTCAGTTGACAAAGAATGGCGCTTGCAACGCCAGGGTTGTGGGTTCGATTTCTACAGGGGACCAATATCAAAAATGTACAGTTTTTCAAAACTTTCTTACGCTATTATTGTTTTTTCCCCTCATCAATCTACACACAGTACTCCATAATGACAAAGCAAAAACAGGTTTTTAGAAATGTTGGCCAATTTATTAAAAATACAGTACCAGTCAAAAGTTTGGACACACCTACTCATTCTGTCACGGTTGTTGAAAAGGTCGGACCAAGACCAGTGTGTTGAGTTCCACATCTTTTATTTAAGTGAAACTTTCAAACAAAATACATAAACAAGCAACAAAACATGACTCACGTGGTGCAACCAGCACAAACACAAACAATATCCCACAACCCATGTGGGAACAATGGAGAACTTAAGTATGATCCCCAATTAGAGACAACGATAATCAGCTGCCTCTAATTGGGAACCATACCAAGTACACCAACATAGAAATAGGAAAACTAGAACACCCCCCTAGTCACTCCCTGACCTACAACACCATAGAGAACCAAGGGCTCTCTATGGTCAGGGCGTGACACATTCAAGGGGTTTTATTTTTTGTTTTTACTATTTTCTAAATTGTAGAATAATAGTGAAGACATCAAAACTATGAAATAACACATCATGTGGTAAACAAAAAATTGTTAAACAAATCAAAATATATTTTAGATTTTAGATTCTTCAAAGTAGCCACCATTTGCCTTGATGACAGCTTTGCACACTCTTGGCATTCTCTCAACCAGCTTCACCTGGAATACTTTTCCAACAGTCTTGAAGGAGTTCCCACATATGCTGAGCACTTGTTGGATGCTTTTCCTTCACTTTGCGGTCCAACTCATCCCAAACCATCTCAATTGGGTTGAGGTCGGGTGATTGTAGAGGCCAGATAATCTGATTCAGCACTCCATCACTCTCCTTCTCGATCAAATAGCCCTTACAGTCTGGAGGTGTGTTGGGTCATTGTCCTGTTGAAAATCAAATGATAGTCCCACTAAGCGCAAAGCAGATGGGATGGCGTATCGCTGCAGAATGCTGTGGTAGCCATGCTGGTTAACTTAAGTGTGCATTGAATTCTAAATAAATCACTGACAATGTCACCAGCAAAGCACCCCCACACCATCACACCTCCTTTATGTGCCTTTTGGCAAACTCCAAGTGGGATTTCATGTGCCTTTTAATGAGGAGTAGCCTGATTGGTGGAGTGATATAGAGATGGTTGTCCTTCTGGAAGTTTCTCCCATCTCCACAGAGGAACTCTAGAGCTCTGTCAGAGTGACTATCGGGTTCTTGGTCACCTCTCTTACCAAGGCCCTTCTTCCCCGATTGCTCAGTTTGGCCAAGCGGCCAACTCTAGGAAGAGTTGTGGTGGTTCCAAACATTCAATGCTGCAGAAATGTTTTAGTACCCTTCCCCAGATCTGTGTCTCGACACAATCATGTCTCGGAGCTCTACGGACAATTCCTTCGGCTTGGTTTTGCTCTGACATGCAGTGTCAACTGTGGGACCTTATATAGACAGGTGTGTGCCTTTCCAAATCATGTCCAATCAATTGAATATACCACGGCTGGACTCCAATCAAGTTGTAGAATCATCTCAAGGATGATCAATGGAAACAGAATGCATCTGAGCTCAATTTCGAGTCTCATAGCAAAGGGTCTGAATGTACTGTATTTAAATACGGTATTTCTGTTTTTAGTAAATTTGAAAAAATGTGTAAAAACCTGTTTTCACTATGTCATTATGGAGTTTTGTGTGTAGATTGATGAGGATTTTTTATTTATTTAATCAATTTTAGAATAAAGCTGTAACGTATCAAAATGTGGAAAAAGTCAAGGGGTCTGAAAACTCTCCGAATGCACTGTATGCACTACTGCAAGTTGCTCTGAAAAAGAAAGTCTGCTAAATTACTAAAATGTAAATGGTTTCTGAACGGGGATGACGTCCGTCTCTTTTGTTTTTTCCTGTGAAAGACAATGGTTCACATAAACACGGTGATGAGAGGATGGCTCATTGGACCTGATAGGAGGTGGAGAAGTCTGAAACCTCAGGAATAGCAGACTGATAGATTTAAGATGCCCCACCAGAACAGCAAACTGCTCCAGAAAACAATTCATAGGAAAACGAATCAGTGAAATCACAGAGCTCTATTCTTTTGTCCTCGTCCACATGAACATTGCTCTGGCACTTCTCAGGGTGTGGACGTGATCAAAGGTAGATGAGATGGCCAAACGTAACATCAGGACGGTTTTACCGCAACACCCAATGGATGATTTACAGTCATTGTCATTGTCTGGGTACAACACATCCTTACAACACACATGGAACAAACTTCCAAAATGACTAATTCATGACAAACAGGAGTTGGAGCACTCAAAAAACAGGCTGAGATTTACTTCTTACCCTCAGGCTTTGTTCCATATTCTGATGAAGCACAGATATCCTGATGTTTCTCCTCTGAGTAAGTAATTTGTGTTTTTTTCCTGGGTAAGCCCTATTATGGAATTCCTGACATTTGTTGTTGAGCAGCCCTACTCTCCTTCGTTTTCTGAAATGGGGAGGCCTATTTGAACTGTGTCCTATTTGAAACTCTTCATGATGTTGCAAGAATGGGAGCTCCAGATGCAGTCAAAAGTTCCACAAGGATCCAGCAGTATCTAGGGGCTCTTATTTCCAGGTTCTCTTATCTGATCAAATAACTGACATATCTGAAGTAAGAGGACTTTAATTTACATTAAACAGGATGTGAAGATTCCATGTTGATTAAATCTCTGATGTCATAACAAGTTCAGGTGTCTCGGTGTTGAGCAGACAGTCATTACACAAGCCCTCTTAACGGCCTGACAGATGATATTTTCACAATATGGAGATAAACGCTGTAATAAAATTATAAAGAGAGACACACCGTTGAAAAGGGTCCGAATTAATTAATTTAGGATATCAGCTTCAGAATTTTCTATGATATTATCAACTTGATCTTTCTAACCCAGAGGACGCAAACACTTTGCTGTATACTTTGCTTTTTATGGTGCTACTCAGTGGTAACCACCTCAACAGACAAAAATGCCCAGCTACCTAGCGGCTAAATAGCCATGGTTAGAAAACTGTCACACCGTGAAAGTTGTCATTCAGTTGGAAATAGTGAAATAAACAATGCTTGCCTTGAGTAACAGAAGAAGAAAAAAGCTGAGATACATGGATAATTAGAGAGAACAGAGAAAAAGAGAAAGAAAAAAGAAAAAGAAGGGTCGATAAGTGTATGTAATCTTGTGAGGTGGAGACCTGGTCCGATTCAGCACATTTCCCACACTCCACTTCAATCAGTGTTGCTGTCATGTTAGCACGGTGGGTTAGCATGTAAATGGAACAGCCTGTGTTTTCTGTGGAAAACCAAATGAGGGGTTCAAATGACACATTATTTATTTGTTGTTCACTTTTCCCCTTTCCATCATCCATCACTCGGAATGGGGTGGAAGTAGGTACTGAAGCGGAGGAGAAATAGTTGAAAGAGGATAGGATCGTCATGGCTGGGCTAACGAGATAAGCAACATGACAGCAACATTTGACCAAAGACACTGACTGGTTAAACAACTAGCCTACCCCAGTTTCCTTTTACCTCCTTTTCACCCCAAAAGTAAGGTTTAATTGGCATCTAGCCTAATTCCATCTTTTCAGTTGGTACCCATTCCTTCGGGATTGAGGCCTGCAAATATCTTCAAATGCACATCCAGAATTTGTTCAACAGATGGGGGGGTGGCTCACACAGTGCCTTAAGAAAGTATTCATACCCCTTGACTTTCTCCACATTTTGTTTGAATAGAGATTTTGTGTCACTGGCCTACACACAATACCCCATAATGTCAAAGTGGAATTATGTTTTATAAATGTTTACACATTTATTAAAAATGAAAGGCTGAAATGTCAATAAGTATTCAACCCCTTTTTCATGGCAAGCCTAAATAAGTTTAGAAGTAAAAATGTGCCTAACAAGTCACATAATAAATTGCATGGACTCTGTGTGCAATTATAGTGTCTAACATGACTTTTTGAATGACTACCATATCTCTGTACCCCACACATACAATTATCTATAAGGTCCCTCAGTCGAGCAGTAAATTTCAAACACAGCTTCAACCACAAAGACCAGGGAGGTGTTCCAATGCCTCGCAAAGAAGGTCACCTATTGGTAGATAGACTGGTAGATAAAAAAGCAGACATTGAATATCCCTTTGAGCATGGTAAAGCTATTAATTAAGCCTTGGATGGTACACCCAGTCACTACACATATACAGGTGTCCTTCCTAACTCAGTTGCCGGAGAGGAAGGAAACCGCTAAGGGATTTCACCATGAAGCCAATGGTGACTTTAAAACAGTTAAGAGTTTAATGGCTGTTATAGGAGAAAACTGATGATGGATCAACACCATTGTAGGTACTCCACAATACTAAACTAATAGACAGAGTAAAAAAAAGGAAGCCTATACAGAATAAAGAATATTCCAAGGCATCCTGTTTGCAACAAGCACTAAAGTAATACTGCAAATAATGTTGCAAAACAATTCACTTTTTGTCCTGAAAACAAAGTGTTATGTTTGGGGCAAATCCAATACAACACATTACTCAGTACCACTCTCCATATTTTCAAGCATAGTGGTGGCTGCATCATGTTATTGTTATGCTTGTAATCGTTAATGTCACGTTCTGACCATAGTTCTTGTGTGTTTTACTTGTTTTAGTGTTGGTCAGGACGTGAGCTGGGTGGGCATTCTATGTTGTGTGTCTAGTTTGTCCATTTCTATGTATGCCTGATATGGTTCTCAATCAGAGGCAGGTGTTTGTCATTGTCTCTGATTGGGAACCATATTTAGGTGGCTTGTTTTGTGTTGGGGTTTGTGGGTGGTTGTTTCCTGTCTTTGTGTTCATTTCACCAGAGAGGACTGTTTCGGTTTGCCACGTTTGTTATTTTTGTAAGTGTTCACGGTTTCGTTTATTAAACATGTTGAGCACTGGCTACGCTGCGTGTTGGTCCGATCCCTGCTACACCATCTTCAGACGAAGAGGAGGAAGGCTGCCGTTACAGTTAAGAACTGGGGAGTTTTTCAGGATAAAAAAGAAACTGAATGGAACTAAGCACCGGCAAAATCCTAGAGGAAAACCTGGTTCAGTCTACTTTCCACCAGACACTGAGAGATGAATTTACCTTTCAGCAGGACAATAAACTCAAACACAAGACCAAATATACACTGGAGTTGCTTACCAAGAAAACATTGAATGTTCTTGAGTGGCCTAGTTACAGTTTTGACTTAAATCGACTTCAAAATCTATGGCAAGACTTGAAAATGACTGATCAAAAACCAACTTGACAGAGCTTGAAGAATGTTTGTATAAATATTGTACAATCCTGGTGTGCAAAGCTCTTAGACTTACCCAGAAAGCTGTAATCACTGCCAAAGGTGATTTTAACATGTATTGACTCAGGGGTGTGAATACTTATGTAAATTAGATATTTCTGTATTAAGAACCGTAGAATGCTATGGAAGTATAACATGTTTCACAAACTCAGATAGACTCATTATAGGCTGGATAATGAGGATGTAGGGTGATAATGATGATGATAATAGTGTTCTTGATGTTCATTATGCTGAAGATAATGACTAGTGATAATAGCAATGAATGATGACAATGATGATGATAATGTATGAGGAAGTGGCCTGAGGTGATCTAGCGGTTACTGCCGCTGCCTTCAGAGCACACATGTAGGCCAGTGCTCTGGAATGGGTTCGAATCCAGATGATGTCCGCCGTTCTAGCACACCATTTCTCTTCCTTACTTCCCTTTTGCTCTTTACTGCCAAAAAAAGACATAAATAATACTATGATAAGGATACGTACCCTGCGTGCCAGTCCCAGGGCGATGTAGCACTTCTCTCCTGCGTCGGTGATCTCCAGTTCGTAGTAGTGGCAGCGTGTGTTAAGGGGTAGACGGGATTGGGCCAAACCCACATCCACAATGCTCTTCCCTTTACCCACGTACTCCAGCAACTGAGGAGGAGGATGGCATCGCACATCACAATAAGGCAAATACTGTATCTACAAATAAATAAACTAATTGAAATTAACATTGCACAAACCCACTAGCTCAACAAAGTACATTCAGTAACATTTAACATAACTAATGATACAGGGCCAGGGATGTAGAGAATAAGCACGTTCTTCTCAGCACACAAAACCCCAGGACAAGAACAATAGACAATTTATGATATTTTAATAAAAAAAAGTTTTAATTGAACCTTACTTATTTAACTAAGTCAGTTAAGAACGAATTCTTATTTACAATGACGGCCTAGGAACAGTGGGTTAACTGCCTTGTTCAGGGACAGAACGACAGATTTTTACCTTGTCAGCTCGGGGATTCGATCTAGAAACCTTTCGATTACTGGCCCAACCTGCCGCCCCAGGTATGGGTATGTGTGTGTGTGTGTGTGTGTGATTTGTGCCAGGATGCACTGTGTGTGACCCTTTCCCTCTGCCCTTTCCTGCTGAAAGGTAAAAACACACTCTTGGCTCAGCATCAAAACCAGCAATCTATGTGTTAATTCTCATTTAATCTGAGGAAGAAATAAAAACAACCAGGATATAGAGTTGTATTAATTACCTTAAACTATGGTCAGTTATAATGAAGACAATACCTCAAAACAGTTTTCAGGGTGAATGTAACATTTGTACCTTGGCCGAATTTAGGATTTAGGTAACAATAGATCTTCTCTCTGTGGTGCTTATGAAACCACAGAATCAGACAGACATGTACAGACACACTCACACATATACCCTCGACTAACCGGTGCCCCCGCACAATGACTCTGTACCGGTACCCCTTGTATATAGCCTCGCTATTGTTATTTGATTGCTGCTCTTGAATTTTTAAAAACTTTTATTTTTTATTTCTCTATTTTTTACTTCACACTTATTTTTCTTAAAACTGCATTGTTTGTTAAGGGCTTGTAAGTAAACATTTCACTGTAAGGTCTACACTGGTTGTATTCGGCGCATGTGACAAATAACATTTGATTTAATTTTATCACATAGGAATATTTCAGCAGGAGAGGTTGATGCGGCCATGGGCTCTTGAAGGCTTTTAGGGGCCAGGTCATGAGGGTGAGAGACATGAGAATCTTTTCGACTGTCTATTCAATTTAACAGTTCCGCTTGACTCATCCTAAAGTGCTTTTTATAACCATTTATCATAGAGACAATCCAACTGGAACAGGCATAAGGCTACTAAGACCCGCCAGGTAAAACCCTCTCAAACATAAGAAAGACTCTCTGATTGCAACCAGACTTGTGGGCCAGGAGCCCTCTGGCGTGACTTGATCAGAATCTGTAGGGCTGACAGGAACACATCAGCGTAGAAAGTAGAGTACTGTAATTGACCAGGAAAGTGTTCGCAGGTTAAAGCTAATGTGACGAATGAAATGGTCGACTAGCGAACATGTGGTGGCCATTAAGAAAACAATCACTTACCAGTCCAGATGACAAAACAGAGGAGCTATGAGGTCAAAGGTGACTGAGGTACTCATCTCATTGATAGAGTACAAAACAAGCATAAACAAACATTTATCTGAGGTCACACTGAGGTCCCGGTCATATCAACACAATTCAATAAGGTAGTCTATCTGCCTCATGACCTCATATCCTGTCATAGCCTAGTTTCCTTGTCGTTCGCTAACTACATTCAGCATATATAACTGATAATTACTCCAATGTGACCTGAATCAGTC
The DNA here is from genome assembly GCF_016432855.1 of Salvelinus namaycush. NCBI lineage: Eukaryota > Metazoa > Chordata > Actinopteri > Salmoniformes > Salmonidae > Salvelinus > Salvelinus namaycush. The sequence goes on from NC_052308.1 coordinate 34,531,066, forward strand.
ATGGGTAGACCCGACTCTCTAGACATGCTTTACGTCTGCCAGAGAACCATGGTTCCCACCTCAAACAAATACTTCACATCAAGAGAGAGGAAAAATAACAATTTGACAAAAACAGCCGTGACATTTGTGCTTGTGAGGTGTAAAAGGATTAACGTACATGGTGTGTGTGTGTGTGTGTGTGATTTGTGCCAGGATACACTGTGTGTGACCCTTTCCCTCTGCCCTGACTAGCAAAGAGAGCAGACAAGCACTGTAAATAAAACGCAGGGAAAAAATAATTATCATTATTATTACTTTACGACAATCTGTCAACGCCACCCTTTTCTCTTTCCTCTCTGTAGAGCAATTACCGGCTTACCAGATAGCTCTCTTTCGGCCTTTCACTTTTCTCTTCCTATTCCTCCCACTTTCACCTTGACCTCCTGAACTTTGAATAAAAAAGAAAAATACAATATTGATGGATGTGATATGTTATATTTTTTCAGTTTTTTATTTTTCCATCTATCATGCCTGCGTCTTTGAAGACCAAATAGGGCTCCTAGGTACAGTCTAATGACACCTTCCTGATGCTGAGTAATAGAGTGTGTGTGGTCACTGATTTACCGTAGCTTGCCCTCCCTGTGGCAGTCAGCAGGATCCGGTGGGTGTGATATCCCTAAATCTCTCTCTCTCTGATCCTCATGATGTGTGTGTGTGTGTGTAAAGGGATGTCGGTAAGGCAAGGTAAAGGGATTATTTTTTGGACCTGGTCGCTGCCCCAGCAACAGGTGCAGTGAGAAGGCCGTTTACTTATCTATCTGTGTCATTTTGTCTGCAGTGGCAGGGCTGACCTTGGTAAACTTTAATCATGACAAATAGCAAGTTTACCCATGGCTCTGCAGAGTGGAATCTGATTTCTCTCTCTCTCTCTCTCTCGGTAAAGGGATTATTTTTTGGACCTGGTCGCTGCCCCAGCAACAGGTGCAGTGAGAAGGCCGTTTACTTATCTATCTGTGTCATTTTGTCTGCAGTGGCAGGGCTGACCTTGGTAAACTTTAATCATGACAAATAGCAAGTTTACCCATGGCTCTGCAGAGTGGAATCTGATTTCTCTCTCTCTCTCTCTCTCTCTCTCTCTCTCATATATATATATATGTAGGTACATGTCATGCTGGTAACACCTGCCCTGTCTAGGTTTCTAAGGAGTTCCCAAATATATGTCTCTTAGCACGTCAGCTTGACTGATCACTCCAGTCCGTAGTGAACACCCAGTCATTACCAGAGCAAATAAGCTCATCCTGAGGGTAGGTGTAGGGTTGGAGGCACTGAAGAGATGGAGATGGCAAGCAGGACTCGACATTAACACATGTCTACTTTCCCGGGGCAAATAAAGACAATTGTCGGACAAGCAGATTATAGATTTAGTTGTCCGAATGGACAATCAAACAATTCGGCTCAGAATCTTATCAGAAATTGATCAGTTTCCTCTGGATGCGATGTGTTCCCAATATCTGCAGAGAGCATCGGAGTATAATTATTGTAGGCCTGCATTGACAGGCACAAACGGTCTTTCAATCATGCAGTCGCGAAATGCGTTTTTTTAGATCAACGCGAGCCTAGCTGCATGTGCACATTTCTGGATATTAATGTCTAATTATTGAGTTATTTGCCCAGTTATAGCCAGTGTGAGTGGGCAGTTGTCAGAGGAGAGAGAGAGAGACATTGCGCAGCAGGTAAAATAATGATATAGCCTACAACAGACTAACTAGATTGCCAATCCAAAACATAGTGTAGTTTGGCAGGTTATCTCGCTAGTTAACTGTTTACCTATTAGCATGTATTAATGCATTGTCATGTACGATGTTCTAAAATAACTTTCCACCGGCACTCGTGTATAACTGCAACTAGCCAACACTCAGTTAATAAGGGTGCGCAGTTGATGAAACCGATGCTACATACTCCGGTTGTAAAACCGTATCTCAACCACTCAAAATTGGGCTTTGAGAAAAAATTCTAACACAGTTGGAGAGCTGGGATTCTCCTCTATTCAATACTAATTGTTTTACATTTTAGTCATTTAGCAGAGTGACTCACAGGAGCAATTAGGGTTAATTGCCTTGCTCAAGGGCACAGATTTGTCACATAGTTGTCTTGGGGATTTGAACCAGCGACCTTTCAGTTACTGGCCCAACACCCTGAACCGGTAGGTTACCTGCCGTGAAGTGGTTCCTTGAATCATACAACACAATTTACAGTCACCTTTTTGGCCCAAGGTGTTACACACCTTTTTTAAATCGGACAAGAACAAAATCGGTCCTACTTGTCCAAAGGACGAGTAGCTAAAAAAGCTAATGTCAAGCCACCATCTAGCCTAACTTTGCAGGCTGCCACAGCAGCAATGTTATGTGGGAGACGGTTTCATCATCTGAGCAAAACATACAAAACCATGCAGCCCTGTGTCGACACCTTCATTCCTCAGGTAAGTCAACACCTCTTAATACAATAATTGTTTTAAAACGCTCTAGGCAGGTCTTAGCCTTAACCCCAGTATTTTGCTACGCTGGAGCCAACACGTACACACATATGCAATACACATAGGCTTGATGCAGAATAGGCAGCCATCCAGCCAAAGACCCACAGTCACACAGGCAAGCACTGCAAACAGTCACAGAGTTCCAACCCTAACATGAATATGGCTAGAATATTTTCTGAAAAATCGAATCATGGTCTCCACTATATTTCACAAGGTGCGAGATCCTGCTTTAAGATCAGATGCCAGGATCCATTTTTAGAGCGATTCCACACCAGGATAGCCTTAAATATTTTTGGTATCACAGATTGTTCTGTCAGTTATCATATAGAAACTTAATTGGAAGGAAGGAAGTTTGACATGCTTTTTACATTTGTATCACTTATGATTTTTTTTTACCATAATGAACATTTTATTTTTAGGCTCTTTTTAGACCTATACAGTGGGGCCCGAAATGATTGACATCCTTAATAAAGATTAGCAAAAATGACTGTACAAAATAAATAAATCCAAATAGTGAGTTATTAGGGACGTAACGATTCAAATGCTTGAGACATATATGTTCATCGGACCACAGGGCCCGATCCAAATGTAGAATGCATCGTTTAGGAAATCGATTCAAACGTTACGAATCGCCGGTTAAACGTTTTGTTGTTGTTCAAATTACTTTCTTTCTACATTCCGAAAACACCTCTCATCTTTTGTGACAACTCACCTTCAGTGTCAAACTAAGCATGTAATTGTGTTGACAGTCATTTATCTAATTTTGCATGCCGAACAGTGGCGTGTATTTATGGATGCCAAGGGAAGCCAGCCCCAACCCCCCCAAAAAATACATACAAATAAAACAACGCATAAAATAATGTATCTTTCGTCTCTCTGTTTCATAATTATCTTTCAATTCGCAAGTGGCTGAATGTCTCTCACCGAAGAAAGCATCCAAGTGAGCGCAACAGCACCCCTTGTCTCAGTATGTGTAGCCCATGTATCTGATGCTGTCTGGACAAAAAGAGTATGACATTGTTACCACCCGAAGCATTGAATTCAATAGCATAAAGTCTGGCCAAAAATAGTTTTGTTGTTGCTCAAATTTCTTTCTACCTTACGAAAATACCTCATATTTTGTGACAACTACGTCCTCTCCTTCAATGTCGAACTAAGCATGTAATTGTGTTGACAGTCATTGATCTAATGTTGCATGACGATAAGTGCCGTGTACTTGTGAATGCCAAGGGAAGCCAGGCTTCCCCAAAAATATTGCTGCCGCCCGAAAACATTGAATTCGCAAGTGTTATGATGATTTGCAAATGAGCAAGCAAGCTAGCTACTAAAGTATGCCACAGCTGACTGGAAGTTTTGTTTACAAAACGATTACAAGCATACCCATAACATGATGCAGCCTCCACTATGCTTGAAAATATGGAGAGTGGTACTGAGTAATGTGTTGTATTGGATTTGCCATAAGGTAACACTTTGTATTCAGACAAAAAATTTATTGACTCCTTTTTCTCCCCCCTTTTTTTTTTTTTTACACATCTACCAATAGATGAAAACCTCCCTGGTCTTTGTGGTTGAATCTGTGTTTTAAATGTATTGCTCGACTAAAGGACCTTACAAATAATTGTATGTGTGGGGTACAGAGATGAGGTAGTCCTTCAAAAATCATGTTTAACACTATTATTGCACACAGAGTCCATGCAACTTATTATGTGACTTGTTACGCACATTTTTACTCCTGAACTTATTTAGCTTTGCCATAAGAAAGGGGTTGAATACTTATTGACTCAAGACATTTCAACTTGTCATTTTTTATTCATTCGTAAAAAATAAACAAATAAACGTTGACATTATGGGGTATTGTGTGTAGGCCAGTGACAAAAAAATCTCTATTTAATCCATTTTAAATTTAGGCTGTAACACAACTAAATGTGGAAAAAGTCAAGGGGTGTGAATACTTTCTGAAGGCACTGTAATTGCTCAGTATTTCTATTATTTATTTTATACAGTATTTTTTGCTCATCTTTTTTTTGCTCATAATTTGAGACCTGACTGTAAGTAACATTACCAGAATGGGCTCTCTGACAATTTTGAAGTTACAGTGCCGTCCAAATATATTGGTACATTTGCACTTTTCTTAAATAATTCCCTACTTCTTTTAAAATAAGTTGAATATTTTTTTTTTTAAATGGTCAAAAATTGGTCATTGGATTTTCAACATTGCAGAACCAATTACATTTGTGTAAACTTAAGCTGCTGGACTGTTCTGGAGTGGCCAGCCAATTGTTCAGATCTGAATCACATCCAAAACCAGTGGCGAGATCTGAAAACAGCAGTTGGTGGAGGGCACCTCTCAAACATTGAAGGATTAGAGCAGTTTGTTGCTGGAAAGTGGGCCAAACTTCCAGTAGAAAGGTGCAGCAAGCTCATTGATGGCTACAATAAGCATTTATTGGCAGTTATCTTGGCCAAAGGCTGTGCAACAAAGTATTAGCTCCAGGTGCCAATAATTTTATCCATGCCATGTCTTTATTTTCAAAATAAAAATTATTAACTTAAGTTTACAAAAATACAATTGATTACGCAATGTTGAAAATCCAATGACATGGTGTGGTGACCCAATGTTTTTTTTTTGTTTTTCATTTAAAAAAAAATATCAACTTATTTGAGAAAAGTACACTTTATGATAAATTTTATGAGCGTCACCAACAGTGAATGGGAAAATGGATTCAAAGGGAACTCCCTCTTCTGGGGCCTCATTTATCAATTGTGTGTAAATTTCTCACAATATTCTGACGTAAATGGTGATTCAAGAATTAGTGTGCACAATAAATGATTTTGATTTATAAAACTGCCGCACGCAACATATACACATGTTTTCATTGATAAATCAGTCATACTATATAGAGGTAATTGCCAAAATAAAGGAAACACTTGAGTAAACGAGGGATACAAAGTATATTGAAAGCAGGTGTTTCCACACAGGGTGTGGTTCTTGAGTTAATTAAGCGATTAACATCCAATCATGCTTAGGGTCATGTATAAACATTTTGGATAGGCCATTATTTTGTCTACCATGGCTGTGCCTTTCATAGGATGACAATATCCCCTCAACAGGGCACGAATGGTCAATGAATGGTTTGATGAGCATGAAAAAGATGTAAACCATAAGCCATGGCCGTCTCAATCCCAGATCTCAACCCAATTGAACACTTATGAGAGATTCTGGAGCAGCGCCTGAGACAGAATTTTCCACCACTACCAACAAAACACCAAATGATGGAATTTCTAATTGAAGAATGGTGTCAAAATCCCTCCAAAATAGTTCCAGACACTTGTAGAATATATGCCAAGGTGCATTGAAGCTGTTCTGGCTCAACACCCTATTAAGACACTTTATGTTGGTGGTTCCTTTATAATGGCAGTTACCTGTATGTGTGCTAGTGAATGAGTGTTACAACCCCGCCTGAAAACGGCCTCCATTCACCTTTTATGGTGACAAAAACGGTATCATTTGTTGTATGATTTGGAAATATTGGAACTGGGCCTTGACCATTTCTATAAGGAAAAAGCAATGGCAAATATTATTACATTTCTATAGAGGTATGGGCAAAATGATTTAATCTTTTGTAGTGAACATGCATGCAGGCACCTATATGTGTCAAACACTGGCCGCTCAATATTACATTTATCGATAGATTGTGTTAATATCCTTCCTTGTTATAGGCTCTGAGATTGTAGACTATGATAGGCTACCAGTCTATTACTTTCAAGCATGATTTTTTTTTTACCCTTATTTCACCAGGTAAGTTGACTGAGAACACATTGTCATTTACAGCAACGACCTGGGGAATAGTTACAGGGGAGAGGAGGAATGAGCCAATTGTAAGCTGGGGATGATGAGGTGACAATATGAGGGCCAGATTGGGAATTTAGCCAGGACCTACTCTTACAATAAGTGTCATGGGATCTTTAGTGACCACAGCGAGTCAGGACACCAGTTTAACATCCCAGCTGAAAGACAGCACTCCACAAAGGGCAATGTCCCCAATCACTGCTCTGGGGGATTGGGTTATTCTTTTTTTGACACCAGAGGAAAGGGTGCCTCCTTTAACATCACTTCCAGCAGAATTTGGTCTCCCATCCAGGGACTGACTAGGACCAAACCTACTTAGCTTCAGAAGCAAGCCAGCAGTGGGATGCAGGGTGGTATGCTGCTGGCTAAATGAGGGATGGTTGAATGGTTTGTTGTATAGCCTAGCAGCGGGCCAAACCAATCATTTCAGAAAAGGAGAGACATCTTGCCATATGACGCTTTATATTATAGGCTAATGAAAAACATATTAGGACTGCATGCCCAGTTATGCGATCTACTCAACAACTGCAAACGCATATTTTTCATTACCATTGTTATGAATCAATCCCGTCAACAAACACCTCCATTTCCACAAAATAACAATATTTGCTTGCAATACCATTCTTCAACCACTACAAGGTGTGCGTACGCATGGTCTGAGAGACGTGCGTGGAGATACTCACACTTTCCCGTCAAGTTCAAATTTTTTAAATACCAACCGTTGTGGGAAATCTGGGACACGCAAGGTTTAGAGGCTTTTAAAAAACATGTTTAAAGAGTATATTGTTCCAAAAAATATGTCTGAAAACAGGCCAAATCAAAAAGGGTACTTTTGAGATATTCATATTTTTTATGTATGTGAAAAATGGTATTTCAGAATCTAGACATACTTCATGTTTGAGCACACAATAAGGAGTATAATGATATAATATGTTGTCTGTATCATGTACTGTTCATGGATCAAAGGGTCTGTATTAAAAAAGGGCCTAAAATGCCCACTTTTGTTATGATTATCTCACAAATTGTTTGTGATCCAAATGTAAAAAGTATGTAAAACATCCTTCCTCCCAATGAATTTTCTATGTGAGAATTGCCAGAACAATCTGAGTTACCCAAAATGTTTTGGGCTATACTGGCATGGAATCGCCCTTTTTCTGTTCTGGCTTTGGATTTAGCCTGCCAAAAAAGGTCTTGGCTGCTGTCTCCACATTTTGGAAGTGTGTGAGTGGTGTGGCTGGGATTGCCCCTTGCCAGGGTCAATGTGGAGTGGATTAGGGGTTTGGGACAGCGACTGGATGCACGGATGGTTTTTGGGGTGTTGCTGTGACACGTAGTGCTGGGTCAATACCTGTATTGCGATACGCGTTAGTATTGTGGCAAGGAAACAAAACACAAAGCGGATTTGACTTCTTTAGGAAAACAGCCCTAATGTTGGTAAAAAACATTATGTTGTCATGTCATCCAGAGTCACATTTATTTACTTTCCAAGCTACAACACACAATATTTGACATACAGCAGGATTTTAAAAGACCAAAGAGTTTGATCTGCTTCGTGTTTTCATTTTTCCCATGGAAAAAAATATTGCAATACTGATATTGTCACAGCCCTAGTGACGAGGTATTGGGGCGTATTTGGGGAAGTGGGTTATAATTAAAAGTGAAAGAGGTATGCAGGTTTGCCTTGCCTGTCCCAGGGCCATTCAGCTGCACGCCCTAACCCTGCACAACCACCCCTACCCATGCTAAAGCAGGTATGGTGTGTCTCCCTACTGAGTCAGACACCAACCCTACAGCCTGCCTCACGACGGATACTGCCAGACAGACAACCCCCATCATAAATCTCCATCAGAATGAAAGACAAAGAGACCTAAAGAGGGTAAGAGACCAAGACAGGAAAGGGAGAGCGGGAGAGAGACAGACAGAAAGACAGAGGGAGAGACAGACAGACAGACAGACAGACAGACAGACAGACAGACAGACAGACAGACAGAAAAAGGGGAGAAACAGGGCTGCCGAGAGAAGTAGCTTGTTGAGTGTGTGAGACATGAAAAATTACCACAAATCTGAAATCACGCCCCCATGGCATCCCTTCCTTCTTATACCAACAGCATCCAAAAACAACAGAAATTCACGCCATTAAACATTAGCGGTTTTACAATATTTCTGACAGTCTTACTCACTCAAGTACTGTACAGTTAATATACAGTAGGCTGGCTACATGCTCCAACTTATACAGGTGTCTGTCCCTACTACGTGACTCCTGCCATGTCTGTCTCTTAGCTAGGGCTGGCACAATTACCGTATTACCATGTAACCTAAGGTTATGGATGAAGCCAGCCATGAAAATAAAATAACCATCATAACCATTAAAAAATGTAAATAACCATATATACAGTGCATTCGGAAAGTATTCATACCTCTTGACTTTTTGTTACTTTACAGCCTTATTCTAAAATGGATTAAATAAAATAAAACATCCTCATCAATCTACACACAATACCCCATAATGACAAAGCGAAAACAGGTTTTTAGAAATGTTTACAAAAGTATTCAGACCCTTTGCTATGAGACTCGAAATTGAGCTCAGATTCATCCTGTTTCTATTGATCATCCTTGAGATGTTTCTACAACTTTATTGGAGTCCACATGTGGTAAATTCAATTGATTGGACATGATTTGGAAAGGCACACACCTGTCTATATAAGGTCCCACAGTTGACAGTGCATGTCAGAGCAAAAACCAAGCCATGGGTTGTCGAAGGAATTGTCCATAGAGCTCTGACACAGGATTGTGTCGAGGCACAGATCTGGGGAAGGGTAACCAAAACATTACTACGGGATTACAGTGGGCTCCATCACTCTTAAATGGAAGAAGTTTGGAACCACCAAGATTCTTCCTAGAACTGAGGAATCGGAGGAGAAGGGCCTTGGTCAGGGAGGTGACCAAGAACCCGAAGGTCACTCTGACAGAGCTCCAGAGATCCTCTGTGGAGATGGGCGAACTTTCCAGAAGGACAACCATCTCTGCAGCACTCCACCAATCAGGCCTTTATGGTAGAGTAGCCAGACGGAAGCCACTCCTAAGTAAAAAGCACATGACAGCACACTTGGAGTTTGTCAAAAGGCACCTAAAGGACTCAGACCACGATGAAACCAAGATTATGCACTTTGGCCTGAATGCCAAGCTTCACGTATAGAGGAACCCTGGTACCATCCCTACGGTTAAGCCTGGTTGTGGTATCATCATGCTGTGGGGGTATTTTTTAGCAGCAGGGACTGGGAGACTTGTCAGGATTGAGGCAAAGTTGAATGGAGCAAAGTACTGAGAGATCCTTGATGAAAACCTACTCCAGAGCGCTCAGGACCTCAGACTGGGGGCGAAGGTTCACCTTCCAACAGGACAACGATCCTAAACACACAGCCGAGACAACGCAGGAGTGGCTTCGGGACAAGTCTCGGAATGTCCTTGAGTGGCTCAGACAGAGCCCGGACTTGAACCCGATCGAACATCTCTGGAGAGACCTGAAAATAGCTGGGCAGCGATGCTCCCCATCCAACTTGACAGAGCTTGAGAGGATCAAACCAAATTGTATTTGTCACATGCGCGGAATACAACAGGTATAATAGACCTTACCATGAAATGCTTACTTACAAGCCCTTAACCAACAATGCAGTTAAGAAAATAGAGTTATGAAAATATTTACTAAATAAACTAAAGTAAAAAATGATAGTTTTTTTGTAACACAATAAAATAACAATAATGAGCCTATATACAGGGGGTAGCGGTACCGAGTTAATGTGCGGGGTTTAGGTTAGCCGAGGTAGAGATGCAGGGGAGAAAGTCCCAAAATACAGGTGTGCCAAGCTTGTAGCGTCATACCCAAGAAGACTCGAGGCTGTAATCGCTGCCAAAGGTGCTTCAACAAAGTACTGAGTAAATAATCAGAATTTCACAAAAAAATTCAAACCTGTTTTTGCTTTGTCATTATGGGGTATTGTGTGTAGATTGCTGAGAAAAAAACTATTTAATCAATTTTAGAATAAGGCTGTGGCGTAACAGAAATGTGGAAAATGTCAAGGGGTCTGAATACTTTCCGAATGCACTGTATATATACAGTACCAATCAAAAGTTTGGACACCTACTCATTCAAGGGTTTTTCTTAATTTTACTATTTTCTACATTGTGGAATAATACTGAAGACATCAAAACTATGAAAGGTATGAGGTATGCACCTGGAATGCATTTCAATTAACACATGTGCCTTGTTAAAAGTTAATTTGTGGAATTTCTTTCCTTCTTAATGCGTTTGAGCCAATCAGTTGTGTTGTGACAAGGTGACAAACCACTACTAAAGGACACCAATAAGAAGAGACCTGCTTGGGCCAAGAAACACGAGCAATGGACATTAGACCGGTGGAAATCTGTCCTTTCGTCTGATGAGTCCAAATTTGAGATTTTTGCTTCCAACCGTCGTGTCTTTGTGAGACGCAGAGTAGGTGTACTGATGATCTCCGCATGTGTGGTTCCCACCGTGAAGCATGGAGGAGGTGCTTGCTGGTGACACTGTCTGTGATTTATTTAGAATTAAACGCACACTTAACCAGCATGGCTACCACAGCATTCTGCAGCGATATGCCATCCCATCTGGTTTGGGGTTAGTGGGACTATCTTTTTTCTTTCGACAGGACAATGACCCAACACACCTCCAGGCTGTGTAAGGGCTATTTGATGGAGAAGGAGAGTGATGGATTGCAGAATCAGATGACCTGGCCTCCACATTCACCTGACCTCAACCCAATTGAGATGGTTTGGGATGAGTGAAGGGAAAGCATCCAACAAGTCCTCAGTATATGTGGGAACTCCTTCAAGTGTCACGTTCGTCGTAACATTGAAGAGAGGAAGACCAAGGCGCAGCGTGATAACAATACATTCTTCTATTTATTAAATACGAAATGAAGAACACTTGACAAACTAACAAAACAACAAACCAACGAACGTGACGCTAAAGCTAAACAGTGCAGACACAGGCAACTGACATAGACAATAACCCACGAACTACCCAATGAATATAGCTGCCTAAATATGGTTCCCAATCAGAGACAACGATAGACAGCTGTCTCTAATTGAGAACCAATCTAGGCAACCATAGACATACATACACCTAGACTAGACACTGCCCCATAAACATATAAAACCCCTAGACAATACAAAACACATACATCCCCCATGTCACACCCTGACCTAACTAAAATAATAAAGAAAACAAAGATAACTAAGGCCAGGGCGTGACATCAAGACTGTTGGGAAAAAATCCAAGCTAGTTGAGAGAATGCCAAGAATGTTCAAAGCTGTCATCAAGGCAAAGGGTGGCTACTTTGAAGAATCAAAAATATTATATGTATTTTGATTTTGATTTGTTTCACTCCTTTTTGGTTACTACATGATCCCATATGTGTTATTTCATAGTTTTGATGTCTTCACTATTATTAAACAGTATAGAAAATATTAAAAAAATAAGAAAAACCCTTGAATGAGTAGGTGTGTCCAAACTTTTGACTGGTACTGTATATTCATTTTTTTACGAGTAGCTGACTAAAGACGGGACGGCGTGCATTCGTGTGGTTGAGTCCGTTTCTGCGGTAACATGGACTCTTAACAATGTGATGACACTTTGTTGCTCCTTGCTGAAATGTAGAATGTTCATTCAAATGATGTTAACTGATGTGGCTTGTAATGTCAGTTGTGTTTATTCCACAAATCACAGCACTTATTGATGGTTACACTTCTTGCTTTTACTTCCTGCTTTAGTCCTATGGGTACACTCGCAATGGCTGCCAGTCCACCAAATATGCCATCACTGACTTGAATGGGGTCTTTTCTTTAGATTTTTTTATGGCAGCACATGCAGTCCGGAGCGGAGAAGAGGAGAAAATTAAACAAAAATGTATTTTTGCTATTCAAACGGTTATTACGATGACCGAGGTCATTTGGCTGGCCAATTACCGTCATCCAAAATTCCATGACCGTCACAGCCTTACTCATAGCCTGCATTTCCCGCCCCATTATTTTCCTCTCTGTAGTAAAACTTAGCGGAAAAAAACAACAGCAAACCCCTATTGTTCGTCAACAGGTAATCAACAGATCTTTTTTCTGAGGTGAGTAGTTTGTCTATTAATAGATTGTGTTGAATGAGGGAAGCTTTTCCAGCCCTGCGTTCTACCAACACACTGAATCTGCAGTGAATGGCCCCCCTGTACTGTTACTGTATCCTTGCATGCTCTGTTCCATTGGTGTCAGATTTACTGATTCCTGGAACACCGGCCGACATGGCTGGAAAAGAGTGAGGTAGAGAGAGAATGAGAGAGAGGAAAGGCTAGGGAAGGCCAATTCAGAGAACTGATATACATTTCACCAAATTAGAATGACTCACCTTGAACTAGTGTGCTAAAGAAATCAGTCTTGTTTAACCCATTACAATCTAAGCGCTGGCTAAGCCAGGGGTGGTGGTTCTACTAAGCTATATGGAATTGTTTTAAGAAGGTCATACCAAGGATAACTTTGCTATTTAATTTGGAATTTTAAGACCCCTTGAAGTATCTTTTTTTTAATTTTATGTATTATTTGATGAAAATGTGTATTTGGCCTTACTGCTATTAGCTCATACAAATGCATTGAATAACATATTCACTACATGGAACAACAGATAATCCCCCCCAAAAAAATCTAAAGGAAGTGTCTGTCCTATATCTGAGAGACATAAGAAAGATCAGAAAACCTTATTTATTTATTGTGTTACATGTATTTAACCCCTTATTTTTGGTACTAAACTATCTCCTCCAAACATAACAATGGTCATTATGGCCAAACAGTTATATTTTTGTTTCATCAGACCAGATGACATTTCTCCAAAAAGTACGATCTTTGTCCCCATGTGCAGTTGCAAACCGTAGTCTGGCTTTTTCATGGCGGTTTTAGAGCAGTGGCTTCTTCCTTGCTGAGCGGCCATTCAGGTTATGTCGATATAGGACTCGTTTTACTGTGGATATAGATACTTTTGTACCTGTTTCCTCCAGCATCTTCACAAGGTCCTTTGCTGTTGTTCTGGGATTGCTTTGCACTTTCGCACCAAAGTACATTCATCTCTAGGAGACAGAACGCATCTCCTTCCTGAGCGGTATGACGGCTACGTGGTCCCATGGTGTTTATACTTGCGTACTATTGTTTGTACGGATGAACGTGGTGCCTTCGGGCGTTTGGAAATTGCTCCCAAGGATGAACCAGACTTGTGGTGGTCTACAATTGTTTTTCTGAGGTCTTGGCTGATTTCTTTTGATTTTCCCATGATGTCAAGCAAAGAGGCATTGAGTTTGAAGGTAGGCCTTGAAATACATCCACAGGTACACCTCCAATTGACTCAAATGATGTCAATTAGCCTATCAGAAGCTTCCTAAGCCATGACATAATTTTCTGGAATTTTCCAAGCTGTTTAAATGCACCATCAACTTAGTGTATTTAAACTTCTGACCAACTGGAATTGTGATAGAGTGAATTATAAGTGAAATAATCTGTCTGGAAACAATTGTTGGAAAAAATCCTTGTCATGCACAAAGTAGATGTCCTAACCGACCTACCAAAACTATAGTTGTTAACAGGACATTTATGGAGCGGTTGAAAAACGAGTTTTAATGACTCCAACCTAAGTGTATGTAAACTTCCGACTTCAACTGTACTTCCATTCATTTTTTCAACTGGTACCGGGGACCTTCAGACGAGTCTTGTGAGACCTGTAGGCGCACTAGAGCAAAACAACTGACATGTACGTGTTCGTGAGAATCTCGATTTTCGGGACGTCTCATAGTTTGACACCGCTCTGTCGCCTTTCACCGCAGATGCGGAAGTGCGACATCGGCAGATACAGTGGATTGTGACGCATCCAATGCAGAAGATATCTCTATTTTGTTATTATGCTAATTCGATTTCCACTGACTTGTTTTACATTCTTATTCTGGTCATTGAGCTTAAAGTTCATTTTCTGCCATTTTCAAACCTCAAAATGTGGGGTCCACGCTGATTTTGGAGTGAACTATCCCTTTACATGAGCTAAGGGAAAATACCTATTGCCAGCCACTCCACTTCTTCTCAAAAAGCAAAGTAACCATCCCAATGATATGAGGAAGACATCCTAATGATATGAGAAAATGTTGTGGTTTTCCAGTGAAATCTTTAACCGTCTGTCAACCTAACCACAAAACTTCCAGCCCTGCTGTTACCAGGCAACCAAAGTGAACAGTAAACAACCACACTAAACACCATTAAACACTTATTAGTGTCAACGATAAGAAAACAATGATGAAACAATGTGAACAATTAGGTCACACCTTGACAACACATGACTTTTCTCTTGGTTCTGAAGGACATGGTAAAGGGTTCAGTCAACAGAGGAAGACTCCTTGCTCTCATGTCAAAGTTCCTTCTGAAGCAGCGAGCATTCCAGGCCTCCCACCTCAGTTTTCCTATTTAAACAGACTGTGGTAATCTACAGGTGTGTTAACATAATCCCAGGTGTAGCTACAGTATGAAGGCTGCTTTCACAGAACCAGAGGGGCCAGACAGATGAGACGCTGCAGCCTCCAGCAAGCATGCCATTGCCAACACCACCAGGCAGGTCTCCACTCAGCAGTTACCACACACACATAAACACTCAAACACACAGAGACACACAGACTGAAACAGAGACAGATACAAACACATAAGGAAAATCTTACGATATCAACAATAGCATACTACTTCAATAAAGCAATGTATTGGGCATGCTTTCTAAGTAGTGTCGTACGTTAAACTGAAACTTCTGTACTTTTTAGATACTGTAAAAATGGTTCAGTGCTATAATTTAAAAATGTTTGGTATTTCTATCATACAGTATGTGTCTCAGATCTTTATTGATTGAGAGGATCGAGTCTGTCTGCCAGCGCAGCTGATGTCCACTTATAGCGCGAGAGCACCGAGCATGTTCCACTTACTCATTGCTAGCTCTAGCCTAGAGGTCTTCACAGGTTCAAAAAGTTGGACCCGTTCCGAAATGGACCTGGGGCTTTCCCACCCGGACCCAATACGTATAAATACAATTTTAAAATCTAATCTCCTATGCGGAGGCGATTAAAATAATTGAGAATACAAGTGATTCTAGTGAAAATATGGTAGTGGATACGCCACAGCCTGTAGTAAATGTTTGCTGCCAGACAAAAGATACCCTGTGTGTTAAAAAGGTGGATTTTGTTGCGTTCATTGTCACAGTTATAAACTGTACGGCACAAGTCTCAAAGAAGTTGAAAAAACGGGACATTATTGTGGCTGCGGCAGAAAAGTTTGGCGCCGGAAGACCCACACTCCAAGGTTCCTCTTAAGCCTGTCTAGGGATCAGATGTTTTATTTATTTTTAACAGAAAAGTTGTTTGAATTATTTTTGGGTCGTTTTCCTTTCCATTAACATATATACCATATACCGAGGTATTTGAAAACAGCCACCAAATGTTTTTTCAACATCATCAAAACTATTTTTTCCCCCCCAAGTTTTTCCAATACATTTGAATATTGGTTGCAAATGTTTTAGCTATTACCTGCAGTCAACTCGTGTAATACCTTAGCAGATTGTGTTTATAATTTCACCTCATTTACGCCAGTCACGTGTTTGTTCGTAAATAGCACAACCGGAGCTGGTGAGTCCATAGCGTTCTATACAGTGGGGCAAAAAAGTATTTAGTCAGCCACCAATTGTGCAAGTTATCCCCCTTAAAAAGATGAGAGAGGCCTGTAATTTTCATCATAGGTACACTTCAACTATGACAGACAAAATGAGAAAAAAAATCCAGAAAATCACATTGTAGGATTTTTAATGAATTTATTTGCAAATTATGGTGGAAAATAAGTATTTGGTCAATAACAAAAGTTTATCTCAATACTTTGTTATATACCCTTTGTTGGCAATGACAGAGGTCAAACATTTTCTGTAAGTCTTCACAAGGTTTTCACACACTGTTGCTGGTATTTTGGCCCATTCCTCCATGCAGATCTCCTCTAGAGCAGTGATGTTTTGGGGCTGTTGCTGGGCAACACGGACTTTCAACTCCCTCCAAAGATTTTCTATGGGGTTGAGATCTGGAGACTGGCTAGGCCACTCCAGGACCTTGAAATGCTTCTTACGAAGCCACTCCTTCGTTGCCCGGGCGGTGTGCTTGGGATCATTGTCATGCTGAAAGACCCAGCCACGTTTCATCTTCAATGCCCTTGCTGATGGAAGGAGGTTTTCACTCAAAATCTCACGATACATGGCCCCATTCATTCTTTCCTTTACACGGATCAGTCGTCCTGGTCCCTTTGCAGAAAAACAGCCCCAAAGCATGATGTTTCCACCCCCATGCTTCACAGTAGGTATGGTGTTCTTTGGATGCAACTCAGCATTCTTTGTCCTCCAAACACGACGAGTTGAGTTTTTACCAAAAAGTTATATTTTGGTTTCATCTGACCATATGACATTCTCCCAATCTTCTTCTGGATCATCCAAATGCTCTCTAGCAAACTTCAGACGGGCCTGGACATGTACTGGCTTAAGCAGGGGGACACGTCTGGCACTGCAGGATTTGAGTCCCTTGCGGCGTAGTGTGTTACTGATGGTAGGCTTTGTTACTTTGGTCCCAGCTCTCTGCAGGTCATTCACTAGGTCCCCCCGTGTGGTTCTGGGATTTTTGCTCACCGTTCTTGTGATCATTTTGACCCCACGGGGTGAGATCTTGCGTGGAGCCCCAGATCGAGGGAGATTATCAGTGGTCTCGTATGTCTTCCATTTCCTAATAATTGCTCCCACAGTTGATTTCCTCAAACCAAGCTGCTTACCTATTGCAGATTCAGTCTTCCCAGCCTGGTGCAATTTTGTTTCTGGTGTCCTTTGACAGCTCTTTGGTCTTGGCCATAGTGGAGTTTGGAGTGTGACTGTTTGAGGTTGTGGACAGGTGTCTTTTATACTGATAACAAGTTCAAACAGGTGCCATTAATACAGGTAACGAGTGGAGGACAGAGGAGCCTCTTAAAGAAGAAGTTACAGGTCTGTGAGAGCCAGAAATCTTGCTTGTTTGTAGGTGACCAAATACTTATTTTCCACCATAATTTGCAAATAAATTCATTAAAAATCCTACAATGTGATTTTCTGGATTTTTTTCCCTCATTTTGTCTGTCATAGTTGAAATGTACCTATGATGAAAATTACAGGCCTCTCTCATCTTTTTAAGTGGGAGAACTTGCACAATTGGTGGCTGACTAAATACTTTTTTGCCCCACTGTATCTATCGGTGACTCTCTGTTGTGTGGCGAACATGAGGTGATGAAGTTACACTTATATACAATTCACTACTAAATGTTTGCAATCAGATATCTTATAATGGCTTTCTGCCAGAAGTCAAAGAGCTCTGGATGAGTTATCTGTTTAGCTGCCATTTTCCCCCTGCGCTTTCTACTAACGTTTTTTTTGTCTGTTCGTTTCCCATGTACACATGCTGCTCTTCCTTTAGAAAAGCATGCATGACAACTTTGTTCATTTGCACAATTTCTCTCGTTCACTTTCGCTTATAAATATCCACACTCACAGAAAATGACATTCGGTAGCTACTAGCTATGCTTCTAAAACTTTATGAGCTGGATTTGCAATTCATTTATGTTAATTTTCGCTCATTAGCATTTAGCTAACAGCGTCTATGTGATTCACTATTAGTTTGTGCAAATTCTATAATGTCGGTAAAACTGTAAATCCAATATGAAAATCTGGATACCGCCCAAGCCTAATACCCATAACATGATGCAGCCACCACTATGCTTGAAAATATGGAGAGTGGTACTCAGTAATATGTTGTATTGGATTTGCCTCAAACATAACACTTTGTATTCAGGACATCAAGTTAATTGCTTTGACACATTTTTTGCAATATTACTTTAATGCCTTTTTGCAAACAGGTTGCATGATTTGGAATATTTATATTCTGTACAGGCTTACTTCTTTTCACTCTGTCAATTAAGTTAGTATTGGGGAGTAACTACAATGTTGTTGATCCATCCTCAGTTTTCTCCTATCACAGCCATTAAACTCACCATTGGCCGTTTTAAAGTCACCATTGGCCGTCATGGTGAAATCCCTGAGCTGTTTCCTTCCTCTCGGCAACTGAGTTAGGAAGGACGCCTGTATCTTTGTTGTGACTGGGTGTATTTATACACCCAAGGCTTAATTAATAACTTTACCATGCTCAAAGGGGTATTCAATGTCTGCTTTTTTTTATCCATCTACCATTATGTTCTCTTCTTTGCGAGGCATTGGAAAACATCCCTGGTCTTTGTGGTTGAATCTGTGTTTGAAATTCACTGCTTGACTAAGGGACCTTACAAATAATTGTGTGGGGTACAGAGATGAGGTAGTTATTCAAAAATCATGTTAAACACTATAATTGCACATTACTTATGTGACTTGTTAAGCACATTTTTACTCCTGAACTTATTAGGCTTGCCATAACAAAGGGATTAAATACTTATTGACCCAAGACTTTTCAGCTTTTAACAATTTGCAAAAAAATGTAAAAACATATTTCCACTTTGACATTATGGAGTATTGTGTATAGGCCAGTGATACAACAAATCTCAACTTAATCAATTTTAAATTCAGGCTGTAACATACCAAAATGTGACTCGTTTCAGGACTAGGCGTATGTTGCACGTAACTACTTCACAGGAGAGGCATTTGAACGTAAACACAAATGCCTTCTGGAACATGTGAACTTTCATGTACCTTAATGACACACTTGTATGCCATCTGTAAATATGACCAAAAAAAATAAATTATTTGGTTTAGCCATGGAAAAAGACAGGGACCTTCCCACTAGCTGTGATTGGCTGAGATAATGGATGGGCTGGACATGCCGAAAGATGAGTTCGGATTGGTCTGCCATGCGGTATGTTTCTGTATATAACATGAGCTGCTCAGTATATGTAGGTAATACTTTCTACCGCATCTTTTTTGAAAGATATCATGAAGAACTCCAAAAGTGTTGCTAATGCTCTCCACTTTCTGGAGGACGATCGTGCCATGCTGACTCTCTCCAACTCTCCAAAATGAATCAGACAATGAGGAAATTCCTGATATAGGTCAAAACATGTTCATTGAACCAGACATTGTAGTCTTAAGAAATAGCGTTCAACAGTGTTGTTGTCACGGAAGAATGTCAGATATTTCAGATATTAAACATTTTGAATTCTGTCAGAATGTTGTTTTCATTGTAAGTTAAAACGTACGTTAGCTGGCTGGCTCGCTAGTTAACTTTATGTGTATGATCTGTGTAGTAATATTATTTGTATCCCAGAAATCATTGCTAGTTATTGCCTAATGTTAGCTAGCTAACATTGAACCTAGTTGGTTAGCTTTAGCTACCTACAGATTCATGCATGATGGCCAGCTATGACAGTCAGTTTGTATTGCTAGTAGTATGGGTTGGGATTATTGCCACATTCAAAACAACTGGGAACTGGGAACTGACTTCCAAGTTCAGTGCTTTTAAGACAACTGGAAACTCGAGAAAAAAAACTAGCTCCAACTGAAAAATCGTTTTGAACGGTCAAACAACTCGGGATTCCTATTTGGGAGCCCCGACTTTCCGACCCGAAGACCACTGACTTCATGTTTTGACCTTGTATTTTTCCAAGTTCCCAGTTGTCTTGAAAGCACCATTAGGTTCATTGTTTAGCTAGCTAGCTACAGGTCTAAACAAAGACTATTCGACAGATGATTACATAACCCACCAAGTTAGCCAGGTGTGTCTGGGGGTGATTACGGTCATCTATTGTATTTCATGAACATGTGTACATGGTGACCCATCCACAATAATGACCCATCCACTTAGCTAGATGTGGCTGGGAGGTGGTTATAGCATTTCTTTCACATGACCCATCAATTTAGACAACTAATATTTATAAAATATTTATACAATATTTATCTGGACACTTTCTATTTGTGATATTGCTACTATGCAAGTAACCATTTCACTGTACTATTTACATCTTCTGTATCCTGCATCTGACAAATAAACTTTGATTTTATTTCATGTAGTGCGTGTTTACCAGAGACGGTAGTGTGAAGAACAACATGACCTGCACCAAAGTCAGATTAGGATACAGGCCAAGGACTAGATAACGTGTATTTTTGCTTCTACTTTCACCACTTTTAGTCTTGAAATCTTTGGTTGTTTACTACACTACCTTACTCCGTTTAGCGCATGGCCTCACATGTGAATCGTTAAAAAGATGGTTGGGGCTTAAGAGGGTGTGAACGATGCTGAATGGGTGTAGAAGAAGAGCTCTCCAGTAGGTGTACCAAAACATTCAAGGGCCATTTTCTCAAAAGTGGGGTTACAAGTTTAGCAACTTTCAAAGCAGAATTACTTTCCCGTTGTTCCTCAACTGCAGTGTATGATATACCATTTTCTAGCTCTGAGGCTCTACTTTTATCCAATGTCAAAAACACCATTGAAAATGTTGCTACATAGGACCGAATCGAGATGGTCGTGTCCACATCCACAGATGTGGAAAAAGAGGTGTGAATACTTTCTGAAGGCACTGTAGTTAGATTGCTAAAAGCAAAGTCAAATTGATTGCGTGATTGTATAATTGATTCATTAATGCATACATGGCTGTCTCTGAAAAATGGACATCAAACATTTCAAATGTCATGATATTGAACTCAAAAGATCCGTCTGGATCAAGTGCCATTTTGAAGTGATAACGTTTT
The DNA here is from genome assembly GCF_016432855.1 of Salvelinus namaycush. Classification (NCBI taxonomy): domain Eukaryota; kingdom Metazoa; phylum Chordata; class Actinopteri; order Salmoniformes; family Salmonidae; genus Salvelinus; species Salvelinus namaycush. The sequence continues at coordinate 34,552,243 of NC_052308.1, forward strand.
GATATCAGGTACCGTGATGGTAGCGAGTATCGTGATACTAAACCTTGTTACCAGTAAATATTCTGGTACCGTGACAACACTAATTCTAAGTGGTACGCTAGTATGGACATTGGAACGTAATTATACCCTCTCTTTCTTCATACAAAGGTTGTTTATTCATAGTCATACACAATTTACATAATATGTATGTTGAGAAGATGAGGTGTAACATAATCACTACAAGAAGATCATGTGAATAACATTAATTCAGTATGTAGCCTAGAAGACAACAGGCAAGACCAGGTCCTTACCGTCCCGGTGACCCTGACGTCATGGAGACGCCCCCACTCGTCCTCGTGGCTGTCAACCATCATTAGTCCGTCCTCCTCCATCCCCCACTCAGCCTGCAGATCCAGCTGCACCTCCTCCCCCAAGGAGTGCATCCCCACGGCCGGGTAAAGTGCCTCTGGAGACCCTGGGACCACGACCGTGCCCACCTGGACGCAAACACAATGTTACTATGTCCGATGGGTGACAGATAGATGGAGTCTGGACCAGTCCAGGACCATTGAGTACTAGACCCAGTCTAAGACCAAAGCCTTGATCCTGACTGCACACGTGGTCTCATGAGTAAGACTACGAAATTAAGACTCAATCTCTGTGGCCCAATCTGCATTCATGGCATATGGAGGCGTTACATATCATAGAAAATATAAATACCAGACGAAGGTAGGGTAATCTTTCTCCAATTACAGCAAGATGTTGATTGTATGTTGTAGGTCTACAGGTGTGTGGAAGAGAATAAGACTAGGAGCTTAGCTTACTTCTTTTCCGTTCTTGGTGAAGAGGACTGTTGTTCGTCCATCCTCCAACGACTCTAGGTAGATCCCACAGCCGATACGATCGCCACGGTTACATTTGGGCCCAAATTGCTGTCCAACAGTGTTCCCATTGTACAGCCTGTTGAATGGCAGAGAGGTGAGATGTGAGCGTGCTGGCTGAGCAACAGCTGGCAGACTACTAAAGGAAACACCAACATAAAGTGTCTAGGGGGTTGGCCCACCACGAGCCTCCAGAACAGCTTCAATGTGCCTTGGCATGAATTCTACAAGTATCTGATGTTCTACTAGAGGGACTTGACACCATTCTTCCACAAGAAATCCCATAATTTTGTGTTTTGTTGATGGCAGTGGAAAATGCTGTCTCAGGCCCCATTCCAGAATCTCCCATAAGTGCTCAATTGGGTTGAGATCTAGTGACTGAGACAGAAACACACACACACTTTAAACCTCCTATGCTCCTTTGAACCCATCTTTCAATGTCACTGAAATCTCTTCTTCTAGCCATGGTAGCCAAAATAATTGGCAACTGGCATTTTATACACGACCCTAAGCATGGTGGGATGTTTTATTGCTTAATTAACTCAGGAACCATACCTGTGTGGATGCACCTGCTTTCAATATACTTTGTATCCATGATTTGTTTCCTTCCTTTATTTTGGCAACCTTCACCACAGTAGACAAAGTAGTAGAACTGAGACGATAAACCAAAAATGATCGACACCGACCACACCAATCACTTATCGCTGATATTGTCATCACCATAAGTAGCCTATACTAGAGAAATGTGAAGTTTGAAATGAAATAAGTTAGCTAAATGTGTGATTGTTAATGGGACAATTGATAGTTATAACCATAACTAATATTATTAGTAGTTTAAAGGATTTTTTAAAAGTGGTGCACATTAATGTTATAAACGTATTGTTCTATTTATCGTTATCGCATCAATTCAAGCAATTTATCGCGATATGGATTTTTGTCTATATTGCCGCCCAGCTCTACCAAGCAGTGTTTCTCAACATAGGTTGAATGTTCGTAAAGTGGTGCTGTGGATCGTTCAAAATAAATCTGTTGAGGAATATTAGGCCTATTTCTCTATTCCCTTCTAGAACATACCATTGAAATTATCTCTATGCATTCTAAAGCAAACTGATGCTAGAATGTTAAGGTAGGCCTTCATTCAAAACTTAAAAAATAGGAGATTTTAGAGTATGTACGGGATACACATGGTATACGCCGTCCAACGAATTCCTTACTTGCAGGTTCCTTCTCGACAATGCAATAACAATAAGAAACAAGGCAACAGTAAACATTTTGTCCCCCATTAGTTATGCAGAACCCCCACTTGGGCCAATTGAGATATCGCGTGTAACTAACACATTTCAGTTAATTACTATAGCTCCCGGCTTGGACCAATCAGTAAAGATTTGCAAGACGCATCATTCCCCCAAGGTTTCATCTAACTCGGCCCTTCAAACTCGACCCAGTGCTGTCTGAATTATTGCGTGTGACTAACGGACAAATGAACGGACGGACGAAGACAGATCCACAGTCCCTTCCCCGATTTCATCATGGGGGACAATAATAAAAGATAGGAATACAAACATAAAGTAAATGGCTCAGTAGAATAGAATAAGCATGTTAGTATAATACAGGAAGATACAATTTATAGCCCAATATTTACACGTGTTTTGGGGAAGGGGGTTTGGGGAAAGATGTTCAAATTGTGCAGTATTTACCAATCATAATAAGAGTCTGGTAGCTGCAGTTGTGATGCGTGTGTAGCATGAATGTGTGTGTGTGTGTGTGGGTGCGTGCGTGCATGTTTGCTAAGGTGCGGAGAAGCAGAGCAGGTGGTCAGTCCAGTTCAAGTGTTCAGCAGTCTGATGGCTTGTAGATAAAAACTGTCTCTGAGCCTGTTGATATCAGACCTCATGCTCTGATACCATCTGCCCAACGGTAAGGGAGAAAACAGCTCGTGGCGGGGGTGTGTGGGGTCCTTGATGATGCTGCGGGCCTTCCTCAGGCACCGTTTCGGGTAGATGTCCTGGATTTTTATTTATTTAACTAGGCAAGGCAGTTAAGAACAAATTCTTATTTACAATAATGACCTACCCCAGCCAAATCCGGACGACGCTGGGCCAATTGTGCGCCGCCCTATGGGACTCCCAATCACGGTCGGATTTGATGCAGCCTGGATGTCTTAGACCACTGCGCCACTTGGGAGCCCGGGAGCACGGTGGGTGGGAGCAGTGATGTACTGGGCCGTCTCCACCACCCGGAAGAGGGTCTTGCAGTCGTGGACGATGCAATTCCCATACCAGGCCGTGATGCAACCGGTCAGGACGCTCTCGATGCTGCAGAGTTAGTATTTGGAGAGGACTCAGGGTGACATTCCGAATTTCTTCAGCCGCCGTAGATGCTGTTGCACCCTCTTGACAAGACTGGTGGTGTTGTTGGTCCATGACAAGTCCTCGGTGATGTGGACGCCGAGGAACTTAACTGTTAACTCTCTCTACTCCCTCTTAACTCTCTCTACTGTAGTCCCGTTGATGTGGATTGGAGCATGTTCCCTCTGCTTCCTGAAGTCAACAATCAGCTCCTTTGTTTTACTGCCATTGAGGGAGAGGTTGCTGTCCTGGCACCACAATGCCAGTTCACTTACCTCCTCCCTATAGGCTGACTCGTCATTGTTGGTTATCAGGCCTACAACCGTGGTGTTGTCAGCAAACTTGATGATGGAGTTGGTGTCGTGCAAAGCCACGCAGTCGTGGGTGAACAGATATAGCAGAGGCCTGAGGACACACCCCTGGGGGGCCCCTCTGTTAAGAGTCAGTGTGGAGGAGGTGTTGTTGCCAATCCTCACAGCCTTTGGTCTGCCCGTGAGTAAGTCCAGGATCCAGTTGCAGAGGGTGGTGTCCAGCACACACTGAGGATGCGGCCAGGGATGCCATCTGGGTTGGCAGCTTTGTGAGTATTCACTCTTTTGGGAGTTTTCCTCACGTCAGCCTCTGAGAGAAAAAGCACTTGATCATCCGGAGCAGCGAGTCTTCCAAATTAAGGGTAGAATATGTTAAGCTCGTCTGGTAGGGAGGCTTCGATGGGCACCACACAGCTGGATTTGCCTTTGTAGTCTGTGATAGTCTCTTGTTCTTGCCACATGCGTCGCGAATCTGATTTGTCGAACATCAATTAAAGTTAAATTCAATTAACTTACTTGCCATCATCAGCGTGGTAGGCCACTGAGTGCGGGAGCCAGCCAGGCTGATGGTCCAGCTTGTAGTATTGAGGCACCAGGCCAACAGCAATCATCCCCCTCACCCCTGTGTCAACGATGGTCACCTGAAAACATCACAGACCACTTCACTTAAAAACCATAGCATGAGCAAGAGGTCCTAACATGCTCAAAAGTCCTCATTCATATTTCCCTGTGGGGGTGGCAGTCAGACAGCTGTTCACGAGCACCTGCAACTACACACTTTCCTACCGACAGCAATTAATTATGACATCATACCTGAGGGCCGCTTGAGTAGAAGGAGTGCAATCAGAACCCTGACAGATCCAGAGCGCTGAAAAGGGGAAACCATTAAGTTCTTCCCCATGACCTCACTAGCACGGTCCCTGGAATATGCACCAGTCTGTTTCTCTGTATCACATTCTTAATCCCTTTCAGAGCTCCCTAATCCTCAGTCAGACTGGTGTGGGCTGCGTCACAAATGGCACCTATGGGCCCTAGTCAAAAGGTAGTGCACTCTAAAAGGAATAGGGTGCCATTTGGGACATAAAGACACTTGAACTGAGATGGACACAGGTGTGCTGGTGATAGACTGAGGTTACAACTGACTGATAGGTGGTTGGGAAAGCACCCCTTGCCCACTGCTAAACGGTCTAAGCCTCAAAAATCAAACATTTTCATATAAGAACCATGTAACTTGCAGTTACATGATTGATAAATAAAATCTGTGTTTTGGCAATGATCATCCTAAAAACGGGAATATTTCAGTGCATGTGTCAAAAGGTAGGTAAGACAATAATAAAAATAATAAAAATCATGTCATGGCTTCAGTCTTCTGTTTCCATAAACAAGGCTGTGTTTAATTCACTCTAAGGTGTGACCGTTAATGAAAAGCGGGATATGATTTCCCTTCCATTAAAGTTAAAGCAGGCGTGGGCGTTCAGTCAGACACTCATTATGTCTGCCCAGTCAATCCTCCAACGCCATAGTGTGCATCCCAAATGGCACGCTATTCCCCTATATAGTGGACTACTATGGGCACTGGTCAAAAGTAGTGCATTATAAAGGGAATAGGGTGCCATTTGGGACTCACAAATGGACACCAGCAGGACTCCTTCAGGAATCACTCTACTTACCCACTCACTGTCCTGGCATAGCATACAGTAGGCTCAGGAAGCCAACACTAAACACCAGAACCAGACCTCTCCCTATCCCAGAATGTACAGCCAAGTCCTCCTTTCCTGAGCTTTACCAAAACCCAGGATGCTTTTTTACGAGTCTGCTGTCTTTATGATTTAGTCTGGAGGGACTCCTATTAAAAAAGGTACTGGTGAATAACTGGGGAGTTATGTTACACACTGCATACTTTTACACTGGAAAAACGACCATGTTTGATCCATTTGTCAGATCATTTGTTTAAAAAAAAAGAAGGGTCCAAAAATAACAGTTTGGGTTGGTCTGAAAACTATTTTTACTTAAATGTGTCAGCTAAATTTAGCAGCTGTGCAGTTCTCTGAGGGCAGACAGCAGTTAATCTACAGGGTGTGACTGGCGATGGGCTCAGAATTACGATGCTCTTGACTTGAACTGTCAAAAGACTAGCCGATACTACATTAGGCAACAGTGTGGGAACAACAGGGTTCAACAGTGTGGGAACACAATAGAGGCAAGAGACATCTTGACTCGACAACTTGTGTAATATGTCTGTCAAATTTGATTAATAGCTTGGTAATGTTAAATAAATGGACCAAAATGAACTACAAGACCACCAATGCCTGAGTCAGGGATACCTAACTAAATCTGTATTAGAGCCTACCTCAAAGTAGCAGTTTCCTTTGGATAACGGCCTTGGAGCCACGTAGCAGCCAACCTCATCCGAGTTCCCTTGGTAACTGTAAAAGAATTTCAGAAATTACTTTATATTAATCGTATCATATTTTCTAAAGTATTTGAAAGTATGCAACGAACATACAAGCGTATGCTACACAGCATACAGTTGTTCTTTAACTTGTGGATGGTACTGGTCATCCAAGACAGTGAGAGGCTAGGAGGACAGTGTGAAAGAAAGTATGAGTCTAAAAGCAATCAATCTAGGGGCCGTATCCACAAAGCAAGTAGAAAATGAGTCATAAGTGCTGAGAATATACATTTTACTCCTACTCTTATGGGTAAAAATTGAAAACTATGCATGAAGCCTCTTTAGTCCCTCCTAGCCAAAATATATTTAGGAGACCTCATGAGCTGTCCTAACCAGTTAAGAATTACCAGCAGGTGTCTTGATAATAGAAAAATGCAGTGAGTCAGTGGTTCCTGCACCACATGCAATTGCAGTTGTTAAAGTTGCACTATGCAAAAATCGCTCTGCCATTTCCTGGTTGCTAATACTCTAATAGTTCGCCTAATTTCAGTTTATGTCACAAAATAAGCTAGTATACCATTATACCATCTAAACTGCTCTGAAATATATTTTCCATAACCAAAAATATTGTTGTTTCAGCTGTTTGAAGCTGGTGTACAAAACCGAAAGTAAAAGACTCAAAAACAAAACTTAAGAATGGGAAGCATAGAAATAGCTCGCATAGAACAGATCTATTCTGCACGCATATACATTTGACAATTGAACGCATCTAGGGCTTTAGCCAGCTGATCCGACACCTTATGCTTGGCTACAGTTACCTCAAAAATGTATTAAGAAACTGCGGAGCCGGCGCAAGATATGGCTTGGAAAACGTACCTCAATCCAGGGATGAGAAATGTGTAGGGATGAGAAATGTGTAGTGCAGCTGTAAGCAAGTGTAAGGTGTTGGATCTGCTGGCTACTAGTGCTTATGTTAACTTTGAATGTTTTCAATGAAAATGATAGTCCTTTCAAAAGTATACAATGTTGTATGTAACATTATCGTCAAGTGACTTGATACCTACTTTGCAAAAGCAATTTAGAGATGTTAAACGGGATTGCAAGTGTGTTGATATAAAGATAATATTGTTAAAATTCTGCTTTTAACAACCATCAGAATTTGTTAAAATATATATATATATGCCATATATATTAGGCAATAATTAAGAGTAGGCCTAGGAAAAGTGATCGTGTCAGGCGAAAGTGATATTAAACGTTTGACCATTTCAACATTTAATGTACAGTCCCATTCACAGTTGGCGATGCCTCATCGCAAATGGTTATTCCCCATCATTTGCAACAATGTCAATAAGTGTCATCACTATCTTTCCTTTGCGGTACCTCAAACTGCCGTGATTGTGATTACCAGCTGAGATAAACTTTTATGAGTTGATTTTACTCCTGGCTAAGAGTATGTCTGAGCAGTGTCTTAACATCAACCTACTCTGAGCTGGGAGTTTTTAAAGTCTTAAAATAGGTTTTAACAGCATTCCTAGGATGTTTTATGAGATGCTTTGTGGATACGGGCCTAGGACCCAGTACAAACTAACACACCTGAGTCAGCTCATCAAGGACTTGAATCCGGTGTTACTACTTGGCTGCAACAAGAGACTTCACTCACAGTGGGCTTGTTTGGCTTCGACTGCCTTGCAGTCACCGACTGCCTGATCTACAATTCACCTTGAATAATAACTACCTATTATTATTTGCAGATCAGACAGCCAATCACAATTTACCCACATTGCACCACAGATGTGATGTTCTCGAACAAGACCACCATGCCTGTGGGTTCCCAGAACCAAGGATAGAGATATTATGATGCATCTGACTGTTCTTTCTCTTTACATTCCTTGGTTCTGTGGACAGGGCCACAGGGTGGCTGTGTTTGAGAATATTAGGGTCGTGATTCATTGTGGGTAAATTGTGTCTGACTGACTGATCTGGGCCCGGTTTCCAAAAAGCATCTTCAGGATAGGTTCATCGTTAGAACCTTCGTAAGAGCATTGTTAAAACTCTGAGCTTATTCCCAAAACCATCGTTATTAACGTTGCACTTGAAATCACTCTTAATCTAACGCCTGCCTCAGACCACTCGTAGAACAGCTAAGTGCGTCGTTAAATTCTTTTTTGCCTTCCCGCGGCACTTTATACACAGAAGATCTTCGCTAAACATAGAATCACATGGTGTATCAATCTCTCTTTGACCGCTGATAACTTCAGAACAAAGTTGACAATAAATAAAAAGCTGCCAATGTCTTTGCAAATGATACAAACAAGGGACGTATAAAAAGATGCTTCAAATGGAAACCAAGATGACTGCATTAAAATAAACAGTAGGCTACAGGCCTATTTCAATCATATTGAAATACATTTCATGTTCAATCAATTGAGTTATATTTTGCTACTTGTAGGATACTGTCTGTAATTCCTCTCTCTCTCTATATATATATATATATTTGTCTCAATATATATGCTGTACTACCAACTGAATTTCGCTCTGCCCAGAGTAGCCTCTCATGTGCATTTTACCAGTAAGCCTATAGTCTCATGAGTCTTCTCATGTACCCCCAGGGGTCCTAGTACCTCTGGTTGGGAATCACTGGCCTAACATGTGTGCAATGATGTGCCAAATCGGTGATTTAGAGAATTTTTATTGGTTAAGCATTAGAATAAGCCGCCTCAATATTTGCAGCTGTAAGTTGAAATAGGAGCTGATCCGTTTTCAGTATTGTGAATGTTAAGGTAAGATTTGAATGGATAAAGCTGATCCGAGAGCAGCGCTCCCTTCCTTTCGATACTATCAGTATCAACACATGCTCCAACAACGCACTTAGCGACCGTTCTCTCTGCGTGGTGTTTTTGGAAACGCATTTTACATCTTCTGCCATTGTTGGGAAACCAGGCTCTGACTGTTCCTTCTCTTTACATTCCCTGCCCAGAACCAGGATAGAGGAACAATGTTTTGGCTAGTGTCATTATATATTATTATGTATGAATGTTGCTGTTTATATACTATGTATCTTGATCTTATCTGACTTACCACAACTGATATTCCTTCTGGAAAATAAATGAATTAAATTCAATCCCTCATTCATCATCCTACACTTGACAGTTTTCATCCCCACCTTAGCACGTCTCCGTCTCTCAGCATCCTCTTGAACCGCTCACGGTACCGCACAGCCCCCACCTCGCGAATCTCCCGGATCCTCCGTCTCCAGTTCAGAAAACGGTAATGGAGGTTGATGTCGTCCATCGCTTACCTGATGACAGAAACAGGAACCTTGAGGTGTTGATCCTCTACCCTACTCTCATATACGTTTTTGAAGTGGCAGCTGCATATGAATAGCAGGCTGAATAGTTATGGACTAGGATGTCGGTTTTGCATTTGTTTGGTTCAGTTGGATCGAAATCAAACTAAAAAAATATAAAATTCCCAAAGTAGCTTGTACGAGGATGTCTAATAATAACACATGTAATGTACGGCGTATTACCTAGTTAATACACAATATACCTAGTTAGCTAGCAATTTAAGACACATATCAAATGTTACTAGTCTAGAGCGAACTAGCCAGCTATCTAGCTCCATCTGCCAAAACCTACAGGGAAATAAATACTGTTAGCTACTGTAGCCGTAGGTTAACGTTAGCTAGCTATCCACATCAAGCACTTCTCAACCACACACACAGCGAGGAAGAGTTCTGTCCGTACGAAGCACATCCTCTCACACGTCCGGTAACTTTTTGTTTATTTATAAAACACACACTGACTAAAAGTTGCACACCTTATCGTTAAGCTACTGTCTTTCATCTGTGGCCAAATTCCTTGTTGTTTACAAATTTCCCGTACGTGCTCTCCAGCTCCATCAAAACAAATTCTGCTGAGTGCAAATGGCGCGTTCTAATGACATCATGATACCAATAACATTTGTTTCCGGCAATCTATAAAGTACTCTACTGTAGCTGTTTATTTTAGGCTATAGGCTATTTTTCAAATAGCATTATTATCTAAATTGAGTTGGCTACACTTGACAGTGAACATTTGTCTTATATATATATAAATGAAACTTGTGTGTGAGTGAGCAAGACAGAATTTGAGATGACAGTAAAATAATAAAGGAGCCTAATTATGGGGCGGAGCCGTATCTTTTTTTAGAAGGATGAATCCTGAGTTTTGGGGTGGGTTACGTAATTGTTAGGTGTGGAAAGGGAGGGCTTCCATAGCTATCTTTTTTTTAAAATAAGTCTTGATTGTGAAACATTTGAACCGAACAACGTTCGGATCGTGAACTGGGAATACAGAACTGACAGCACATGTTTCTTGCTTTTACATATTCGTTGCCAGATTGGCTTCAGCATTAAACAGCAGTTTTCCCCCTTCATTTTTCTAAAATAAGTCATTTTTAAAGAGGTGGTCCTCCTACAAAATTCTTCACTAGTCCATTATCATGACACACACACACACACACACACACACACACAGAGAGAGAGAGGAATGCATTTCCTGTCATGGAAGAATTAATCATGTTTGGCTTAGTCAGCCAAAGTCCCCTATGTTAAGTGGCACTCTGGCACCCTCTCCGTCAATGTCTCTCTGATCAAAGTCTGAACGTGCACTTTTACGTCATCAAGCTACTCTTTTGTGTTCATTATTTGTTATTTTAAGCTAAGCCATGGCAACTGCAAATGCAAACATTTCATTTAATGGGGTCATTAAACTTTGGATGTGAGTGACTAATGCCTTGATTAGAATTCCTTTGGTGTTTGACTGTACATTCCAAAGTTCCAAAGACGGTAGCCCACATTTTAAACAGCTCAGGTGTTCAGTCGTAAAGTACAGTAAAGGAATAGGATTTAGACCAGTGCCTGATGCAACGGTTTAACAAGATTGCTGTTGGAACCTGTCCAAATTCATTATCAGGCTTCTTCATCAATAACCATCAAAGCACAGGTGAAGTATGTACAAGGGTTATTCTCCGTTTGTATACACAGAAGAGAACACTTAATCAAACATATATGTTTTCTATAAACAAATGTTCTCATCACCAGCCTGTCATTTTACATGTGTCAGTAATGCTTACTTGTAAAACACAGAAATCAAATGTATTCCCGGTGGAAAAACAATAATGCTGAATATGAAACAGCAATAATGACACATTCATGATGGGGTTACGGCTAACCCTATTTCACCAGCAGGCACTGGTAAAGGAAAGGTGTGTGTGTCAGAGACAAGGGGAAGTGGGGGTGTGCTCAGCAATCTGGAAATGAGAAGGGAGACTAATATTCCTCTCTCCCTCTTTCCTTCCCCCTCCCTCTCACTCCACCTTTTGGCTCTTTAAAAGCCGCTGTCCGTGGTGTCTGTCTGCTTCATTATCACTCTGTTGTAGCTGGAGGAGATTCCTATCCACTCTGCCTCGCGTCTCCCAGCCAACAACTGGAACTGAGCTGAATAAGAACAAATCTCAGACAACAGCCTACCTGACATTGAAACGAATAGGAACCTCCTGGACTATTACTTAACTTTTGTTGGTGGACCACGTGTATTTTTAGGGAAACATGCTTCTGTACCCTGACCTTCTGGCCCTGCTCTTCCTCCAGCTTGCCCTCTCCAGCCCATGGACACTAGCCTCCCGGCTGCCTCCTCTCAGAGGAAGGAGTCCCTCCAGTAAGGGCTTACAGGGGGCTAGGGCCCCCAACCAGAGGCAACAGTCTGGGGAGCTCAGCACCACCGTCCTGTTCCTGGGGGAGCCCTGTGGGGTCTACACCCTGAGCTGTGCCCGAGGACTCCGCTGCGCCCCACCACTGGGAGACCCCAGCCCCCTCCAGGCCCTTCTGCAGGGCAGGGGAGTCTGCGGCAACGCCAGTGAACCCAGCCCTTCTGAGAGTCCCCAGCCCAAAGGTAAGACACCTACTACATCACAGAGGGAGACGCCACTCAGTTACATCTGGTGGGGTGGAGGAGGGGGTACTGTAAACTATAACTAAAATCAATGCTAAATTGAGCTTTTGCAGATAGTTCACTTGACCTAGTTATGGGCTGTATAACAAGGGCCCAGAGTTTATCCTTGTCAGGATATGGACATGACGCCAGCGCTGTATATCATAGATAAATAAATAAATGTTGCTCTGATGACTTTGTTGTGATAAGAAAGGTCCCGATTGTGAGATTGTATTGGCCTGTGGAAGTGGAAAATGTGTAGCTTCATCAGAAGTAAGAAATACAGCTAGATCGTAATGGAGCACACAATTGGCACTGACAGTAGTTTACATTGGTGACAGAGCCAAGATCAGTATGCAGTGCTCCAAACTAAGCCACAAGACTTAGGATTTCTTTCAAATAAATTTATGCTCAGACTCCACCAGGAATTAATTTGTTTTGTGTATGGGAAATGTTCTTCTCTTAAATAATCCCAATTATGGCATGTTAACCTCAAATCACCAGCAGCTGGTAATTTTACTCTACAACCTGTTAATGCCAATCTGTGAACATGATATGTGACTCTACCTACTGGTTTGTCTCTGCCACTGCATTAATCAGATATTTCAGTAATCAGTTACTGTGGTAATGTAATCCATTACTATGCTAAAGCTGTTGTCATGTATTTTTTCCAGCCACACACCCGACACTGACTGAAAACCTGGAGAAGGTAAAATCCTTTACTTAAGACATTTCATAATTCATGTTGTACTTCTAAATGTGTGGAGGATTGTGTTGAGCGATATAATTGAAAGATAATAAAACATGCACCTGAAATAGTGGCGGGGGTTTTAATAATGAAAACCTGCTCTCTCTCCGTCTCTCTCTCCTCTCTCCAGGCTCCGTGTCGTAGGCTGCTGAAAACTGTACTTAAAGGTCTTGAGCCCATGGTCTTCCAGTCAGACCGTGGCGATATCTATATGCCCAACTGTGACAAGCGTGGTTTCTTCAGAAAGAAACAGGTAGGTTTAGAAGCAGACTGGTTTATGCATGTATAGCAGAGGTGGTTCGCCAAACTATGCTTGCATGATGAGTAACCTTGCCTAAGTAGGAGTTCAGTGGACCAACTCAATCTTGAGTTGCAGGCTGGACTCGATAGTCAATGCCTGGTCAGAAATGTTTGTGTGTATGTGTTTGAGTGTCGTTGTTGTGTCCTATACAAAACTGCACATCTCTAATAGGCTTTATCTCTGTGTGGCAGTGTCGGTCGTCTCGGGGCATGCACCGCGGTCACTGCTGGTGTGTGAATGAGAGTGGCATGCCAACATCATCACACACAAGTCCAGAGGGCACCCTGATCTGTGACAATGTATGAGAGGGCACTGCCCAGTCCAACACACCCTGAAGTCTGGAATATTGACCAATGGGTGAGGATCGAGAGGAAAAGCAAGATGAGGAGAAAAGAGAGGGATAGAAGAAGAACAGAAGAGCTGCCCAAAGTGCTGGACACTAAATGGCCAATACATGCACAATTCACCCATCTATATCCCAAATGGCACCCTTTGCAGGGAATAGGGTGCCATTTCAGATGCATTCCCTACTACACTACTACCTACAAGCACATCTTTCCAATTGCATTTCTCGGGCAGGTCATTCGCTTTATTTATCCCTGTATGTTTGGTCTCACAGCGCCCTCTAGTGATGAGTTGTGATACAGTTCAAACCAGAGATTATTTACTAAATAGGCTTCACCTGAGTTTAGACTGGATAGGTATGGAATTATTGCACTTTTTAGTTTCAACATCTGTACTCTGTGTTATAAATATGCAGAGTTGTGAGTTAATTTTATAACCTAACTCAAAGTGGGTAGACCTGTAGTAGACTACATCCCCAATCCCATTCACCCGCTGCGTCCCATGACAGTCTAGGCCAAGGTACTCAACTCTTACGCCACGAGGTCGACAGCCTGCTGGTTTTCTGTTCTACCTGATAATGAATTGCACACACCTGGTGTCCCAGGTCTAAATCAATCCTTGATTATAGGGGGACAATTAAAAAATGCAGTGGAACTTGCTTCGAAGTCCAGAGTTGAGTTTGAGGGGTCTAGGCCTAGTGATGAGGATTGTCTCTGATGATGTTACCACTGTTGCTCTTATAGTTCTGAAACTATGCACTTAAATCTGACATTCTGATGTTCAAACTCCAGGACCAAGAACAACTGGAGCACCTCCAACCTTTTTACTGACATTATAGCTGAGCAGACATGTTTTTAGAGTATAAGATGTAGTCTTTTTATATACATATATAAATTAAAACCTGATGTATTATTTAATTATCAGTATGTATTTTTTATAACAAATTGTACATTTTATTTAAGTGTTTTTTTGTCTTCTATTGGGCATGACAAAACATTGTATTTTGAACTGTACCTGCTGAACATTATATTTTATTGATGTAATTATTTATGTTGACAATCTTTTATACTTAAGTAAATCTGACATTTTATCAATAAAAGCCTCTGAGTGGAAACACACAGGAAGCAAATTTATGTTGATGGGTATCTTTCCCAGATGTCTGGTGAAGATACTTACCTGCTGTAAAATATACGTTTTAGAGGTTTAACATGTGAGCCTCATAACAGCCTCTAATAACAGCATGTGGTCTACAGTTGAACAAAAACCTGTTTGTGATTGAAAATAACCTTGCTATGGCTGTAATGGCTGGCCAGTGTGCCCTTAATCCAGAAATCGTTCTCATATGACCAGGAAGATTTAGAACAGTACTGGCTCTCAGTTACCATGACAATATCTAAAGCCAAAGAGCTTTGGAGTTAGTTTGCTCTTAAAAGTTTAAAGTGTGTGTTTTTTTATGTTCTTCACCTTCCAAAAGCACAATCTGAGACTTATAAAAAGATACACAATACACATTTTTCAAACAGCATGAGACAGGAATGTTAAGTGAATTAGCTGGCATTTGTGACTTTACATACAGATGGAACACACACACACACACACACACGCAAACACACACACAAAGACTGCTTTGTTTTAGTCATTTAAATGTTATTAGGAGATTGCAAAAAGGACGACCTGAACTCATGTAACTACTACATTCCGGAATAAAGGGGAAATTAGAATTAAATGTCACAAAACAAATGTTTATATTTTTGGGAATCTATATAAGTCTCATTGGAGTAATTACATTTGAACCATATTCTAGTCTTTTATGATAATCTAAATATAGGTCAACAATATCGAACAATTGTTACGGACTCATTATGTACAAATCTAAGGTAGTTGAATGAGAAGTTGATTGTTTTGACATTCAATGGCGCTGGAGTGTATAGAGGCCGTTTTACGGGATCCTGACCAATTCTGCTGTTTTGTGTGTTTTGTTTGCGCTGATCTTAACACTTCTTGCACATAATGTTTCCGCCCATCGTTTCCTATAACCTTAAAAAGCTTCTGGACATCAGAACAGAGATCACTAACCTCAATTTGTATGAAGATTGATACTTCCACGAGTCGGCGGCACAGGACATACTGCTCACCCCAGACCAGGCCCTAATCCCCGACAGGTGGAAGAGAAAGAGACGGCGATATAGAGGCCAACGTGCGGGTACCCTGATGAAACTACGCAGAGGAGAAAATAAACAGCCACAACCATCTGTTCTATTGGCAAATATACAAATCACTGGAGACCTGAAGATGGGACCTGAAGAACTGTAATATCCTATCCTTCTCGGAAACTTGGCTGAACAAGTAAATTGATCATATTCTAGCTGGTTTTTCTATACATCGGCAGGACAGAACGGCAGCGTCGGGTAAGCTCAAGGGGGGTGGTGTGTGTATCTTTGTTAACAACAGCTGGTTCGCAATCTCTAATATTAAGGAAGTCTCGAGGTTCTGCCCGCCTACGTTAGAATACCTCATGATAATCTGTAGACCATACTATTTATCAAGACAGTTTTCCTCTATAATTTTCTTAGCTGTCTATTTACTGCCACAAACCGATGCTGGCACTAAGACCACACTCAACGAGCTGTATAGGGCCATAACTAAATAGGAAATAGTTCATCCAGAGGTGGCACTACTGGTGGCCAGGGATTTTAATGCAGGAAAACTAAAATCCGTTTGAACTGATTTCTACCAGCATGTCACCTGTGCAACTAGAGGCGAAAAAACGACATCACCTTTACTCCACACACAGAGTCGCATACAAAGCTCTCCCTCGCCAACTTTTTGGCAAATCTGACCATAACTCTATCCTCCTGATTCCACCTTACAGGCAAAAACTCAAACAGGAAGTACCAGTGGCACGCTCAATACGGAAGTGGTCCGATGAAGCAGATGCTAAGCTGCAGGACTGTTTCGCTAGCACAGACTAATATATTCTGGGACACATCTGAAAACATCGAGGAATTTACCACATCAGTCACCGGCTTCATTACTAAGTGCATCATCGACGACGTCCCCACAGTGATCGTACGTATATATCCCAACCAGAAGCAATGGATTACAGCCAACATCCACACTGAGCTAAAGGCTAGAGCTGCCGCTTTCTAAGAGTGGGACACCAGTGGAGGCTGCTGAGGGGAGGGCGGCTCATAATAATGGCTGGGATGGAGAGAATGGAATGGCATGTAACACACGTAAACCATGTTTTTGCTGTATTTGGTACAATTCCACCTATTACAATTCCACCTATTACACTCCAGCTATTACCACGAGCCCATCCTACCCAATTAAGGTGCCACCAACCTCCTGTGCGGGACACCCTCTGCCCTCTGACGAACATTCAAACAGGAAAAGCTTCAATTGAGGACTGAGATCGAATCCTACTACACTGGCTCACTCACAAAGCCACAGGGCCAGACGGATTACCAGGACGCACTGACCAGATGGCAAGTGTCTTTACTGACATTTTCCTCCTCTCCCTTACCCAGTCTGTTTCAAGCAGACCACCAGTCGCTGTGCCCAAGAACGCAAAGGTAACCTGTCTGAATGACTATCGCCCTGTAGCACTCACATCTGTAGCCATGAAATGCTTTCAAAGTCTGGTCATGGCTCACATCAACACCATCATCCCAGACACGCTGGAGCCACTCCAATTTGCAAAGAGCCCCAACAGATCCACAGATGTCGCAATCTTTATTGCACTCCACACTGCCCTTTCCCACTTGGACAAAAGGAACACCTATGTGAGAATGCTGTTCATTGACTACAGCTCAGCGTTAAACAACAATGGTGCCCTCCAAGCTCATCACTAAGCTAAGGAACTTGGGACTGAACACCTCCCTCTACAACTGGATTCTGGACTCCCTGACAGGAAGCCACCAGGTGGTGAGGGTAGCCAACAACACATCTGTCACACTGACCTTCAACAAGGGGGCCCCTCAGGGGTGCCTGCTTGGTCTCATCCTGTATTCCCTGTTCAAAATTGTTGATGAGAAAGCATATAGGGAGGAGGGCAGTGTGGTGCCAGGACAACAACCTCTCCCTCAACGTCAGCAAGACAAAGGAGCTGATTGTGGACTACAGGAAACGGAGGGCCGGGCACGCCCCAATTCACATCAACGGGGCTGCAGTGGAGCGGGTTGAGAGCTTCAAGTTCCTCGGTGTCCACATCACTAAGGATCTATAATGGTCCAAACACACCAACACAGTCGCGAAGAGGGCACAACAACTCCTCATCCTCCCCAGGAGGCTCAAAAGATTTGGCATGGGCCATCAGATCCTCAAAAAAGAAAGTAAAACAATTAAATAAAGGATAAATTAAAAAAACAAAAGTTATACAGCTGTACCATGACTGGCTGCATCACCGCTTGGTATGGCAACTGCTTGGCATCACTGGGAAGGAGCTCCCTGCCATCCAGGACATCTATGCCAGGTGGTGTCAGAGGAGGGCCCTAAATAAAATAAATAAAAAACTCCAGCGCCCAAGTCATAGACTGCACCAAGTATGGAACCAACAGGACCCTGAACAGCTTCAACCCCCAAGCAATAAGACTGCTAAATAGTTAAATAGTTAACCAAATAGCTATCGGACTATCTGTAGTGAGCCTTTTTGCAATAACTTGTTTTGACACATCAACTCTGTACAGCTATCCAAGTTATTGTTACTCATGGTGTATCTATTATTACATGTATTATTGCTTGTTTTACTTTCTCTAGTTTACTTCTCTCTGCATGTTTGGGAAGTTCCCGTAAAACAAACTTTTCCCTGTTAGTCCACACCTGTTGTTTACGAGGCATGTGATGAATAAAATTAGATTTGATGTTGCTGCATTTGTGGGCGGAGTGCGCGAGCGCTGAAATCGTTGCGCACCTGTCAACTGGACACTGGGTAGGTGATGCAAGATGATGGCGAGTGTCTTTAATGTGATCCGAGTTTGTTTTTCGGCGACTATTAGGGTAACAGAGTCACTTAAAGAAGGCCAAAATAAATAATTAAACCAGGGAGTCATTGAAGGAGTTTGTCGTGCCAGCGTCACAAACTTGGGACCGAATAACAACATCAAACCAAAGGTGAATTCATGTAAACAAAATTAATAACGAATTTTTTTTGTCCTCTGCTCTTCATTGCAACCAACTCAGACTATTGTTTACTGTACTTTAAGCGCGCAATGGCTTCTCCGGGTGCCTCTTCGAGTCCTTTGAGTATCCTGGCTCCCAAAACGAAGACAAAGAAGAAACATTTTGTACAGCAGAAAGTGGAGGTGTTCCGAGCCAGTGACCCTGTTCTAAGCGTCCTTATGTGGGGAGTCAATCACTCGGTACGTCGATTAAATCAAAGTTTTTGTTGATGTTGTTGTTATTATTATTATTATTATTGTGTGTGTTCTAACAGTGTAACGTATCCACTATCTGCAGATTAATGACCTGGTCCAGGTGCCTGTCCCCGTCATGCTGCTTCCTGATGACTTCAAAGCCAATACCAAGATCAAAGTCAACAACCATCTCTTCAACAAGTAGGCTACCTTACTAGACTACATACAACTCCGTAAAAATAGATATATTGATCCTTGCTCAAGTGGAGAGTTAATAATGTCATCTGATTATAAATCCCCTTCTTGACTCAATTGTTCCAAATTTGTCACACAATCTCTGCCAGGGCCGGCTCTAGCCTTTTGGGGGCCCTAAGCAAGATTTGGTGGCCCTTTTAGTTTTAAAGTTAATTTCCTTGAATTGTACACATTTTTCCATGGGGCGTAGAGTAAATGGTGTTGTTTTAAAGGCCTAGTGCAATCAAAAATGTTATTTTACACACTGAGGTTGGAATAATACTGTGAAACTGAGAACATGATGATAATGGCCTATTAGTGTAACAGCTGTTTGAAAAGACCAGCTGAAATTTCAGCCTGTTTTGGTGGGATGGATTATTGGTCTTCCATTATGACAGCACCATGCTGTAAATTAGTTAATAGACCAATAAGAGTTCCAAACCTCTGACAATAATAGCTCATTTTCAGTTTTCCCCTTCCCACCCAGACCACTCCCAGACAGTCCTAGGAAAATTCTTGCTTGAGAAATTCAAATCAAATCAAATTGTATTTGTCACATGTGCCAAATACAACAGGTGTAGACCTTACAGTGAAATGCTTACTTACAAGCCCTAAACCAACAATGCCGTTTTAAGAAAATACCCCCAAAAAGTAAGAGATGAGAATAACAAATAATTAAAGAGCAGCAGTAAATAACAGGGGGCTATATACAGGGGGCACCGTTACAGAGTCAATATGCAGGGGCACCGGGGTCGAGGTAATTGAGGTAATATGTACATGTAGGTAGAATCAAATCAAATCAAAGTTTATTTGTCACGTGTGCCGAATACAACAGGTGTAGACCTTACAGTGAAATGCTTACTTACAGGCTCTAACCAATAGTGCAAAAAAGGTGTTAGGTGAAAAATAGGTAAGTAAAATAACAGTAAAAAAGACAGGCTATATACAGTAGCGAGGCTATAAAAGTAGCGAGGCTACATACAGACACCGGTTAGTCAGGCTGATTGAGGTAGTATGTACATGTAGATATGGTTAAAGTGACTATGCATATATGATGAACAGAGAGTAGCAGTAGCGTAACAGAGGGGTTGGCGGGTGGCGGGACACAATGCAGATAGCCCGGTTAGCCAATGTGCGGGAGCACTGGTTGGTAGGCCCAATTGAGGTAGTATGTACATGAATGTATAGTTAAAGTGACTATGCATATATGATAAATAGAGAGTAGCAGCAGCGTAAAAAGAGGGGTTGGGGGGACACACAATGCAAATAGTCCGGGTAGCCATTTGATTACCTGTTCAGGAGTCTTATGGCTTGGGGGTAAAAACTGTTGAGAAGCCTTTTTGTCCTAGACTTGGCACTCCGGTACCGCTTGCCATGCAGTAGTAGAGAGAACAGTCTATGACTGGGGTGGCTGGGGTCTTTGACAATGACACCGCCTGGTGTAGAGGTCCTGGATGGCAGGCAGCTTAGCCCCAGTGATGTACTGGGCCGTACGCACTAGCCTCTGTAGTGCCTTGCGGTCAGAGGCCGAGCAATTGCCGTACCAGGCAGTGATGCGACCAGTCAGGATGCTCTCGATGTTGCAACTGTAGAACCTTTTGAGAATCTCAGGAACCATGCCAAATCTTTTTAGTTTCCTGGGGGGGAATAGGATTTGTCGTGACCTCTTCATGACTGTGTTGGTGTGTTTGGACCATTCTAGTTTGTTGTTGATGTGGACACCAAGGGACTTGAAGCTTGGGACTTGAAGCTCTCAACCTGCTCCACTACAGCCCCGTCGATGAGAATGGGGGCGTGCTCGGTCCTCCTTTTCCTGTAGTCCACAATCATCTCCTTAGTCTTAGTTACGTTGAGGGATAGGTTGTTATTTTGGCACCACCCGGCCAGGTCTCTGACCTCCTCCCTATAGGCTGTCTCGCCGTTGTCGGTGATCAGGCCTACCACTGTTGTGTCGTCTGCAAACTTAATGATGTTGTTGGAGTCGTGCCTGGCCATGCAGTCGTGGGTGAACAGGGAGTACAGGAGGGGACTGAGCACGCACCCCTGTGGAGCTCCAGTGTTGAGGATAAGCGTGGCAGATGTGTTGCTACCTACCCTCACCACCTGGGGGCGGACCGTCAGGAAGTCCAGGATCCAGTTGCGGACGGAGGTGTTTAGTCCCAGGATCCTTAGCTTAGTGATGAGCTTTGAGGGCACTATGGTGTTGAACGCTGAGCTGTAGTCAATGAATAGCATTCTCACATAAGTGTTCCTTTTGTCCAGGTGGGAAAGGGCAGTGTTGAGTGCAATAGAGATTGCATCATCTGTGGATCTGTTTGGGCGGTATGCAAATTGGAGTGGGTCTAGGGTTTCTGGGATAATGGTGTTGATGTGAGCCATGAGCAGCCTTTCAAAGCACTTCATGGCTACGGACGTGAGTGCTATGGGTCTGTAGTCATTTAGGCAGGTTGCCTTTGTGTTCTTGGGCACAGGGACTATGGTGGTCTGCTTGAAACATGTTGGTATTACAGACTCAATCAGGGACATGTTGAAAATGTCAGTGAAGACACCTGCCATTTGGTCAGCACATGCCCGGAGCACACGTCCTGGTAATCCGTCTGGCCCCGCGGCCTTGTGTATGTTGACCTGTTTTAAGGTCTTACTCACGTTGGCTACGGAGAGCGTGATCACACAGTCATCTGGAACAGCTGATGCTCTCATGCATGCCTCAGTGTTGCTTGCCTCGAAGCGAGCATAGAAGTGATTTAGGTCGTCTGGTAGGCTCGTGTCACTGGGCAGCTCGCGGCTGTGCTTTCCTTTGTAGTCTGTAATAGTTTGCAAGCCCTGCCACATAAGACGAGCGTTGGAGCCGGTGTAGTATGATTCAATCGTAGCCCTGTATTGACGCTTTGCCTGTTTGATGGTTCGTCGCAGGGCATAGCAGGATTCTTTGTCTGCTTCCGGGTTAGAGTCCCGCACCTTGAAAGCGGCAGCTCTACCCTTTAGCTCAGTGTGAATGTTGCCTGTAATCCATGGCTTCTGGTTGGGGTATGTACGTAAAGTCACTGTGGGGACGATGTCCTCGATGCACTTATTGATGAAGCCAGTGACTGATGTTGTGTACTCCTCAATGCCATCGGAAGAATCCCGGAACATGTTCCAGTCTGTGATAGCAAAACAGTCCTGTAGTTTAGCATCTGCTTCCTCTGACCACTTTTTTATAGACCGAGTCACTGGTGCTTCCTGCTTTAATTTTTGCTTGTGAGCAGGAATCAGGAGGATAGAATTGTGGTCGGATTTACCAAATGGAGGGTGAGGGAGAGCTTTGTACGCGTCTCTATGTGTGGAGTACAGGTGATCTAGAATGTTTTTCCTTCTGGTTGCACATTTAACATGTTGATAAGAATTTGGTAGAACTGATTTAAGTTTCCCTGCATAAAGTCTCCGGCCACTAGGAGCGCCGCCTCTGGGTGAGTGGTTTCCTGTTTGCTTATTTCCTTATACAGCTGACTGAGTGCGGTCTTAGTGCCAGCAGCTGTCTGTGGTGGTAAAGTATGTGTAGCCATTTGATTAGATGTTCAGGAGTCTTATGGCTTGGGGGTAGAAGCTGTTAATAAGAAGCCTCTCGGACCCAGACTTGGCGCTCTCGTACCGCTTGCCGTGCGTTTGCAGAGAGAACAGTCTATGATTAGGGTGGCTGGAGTTTTGACAATTTTTAGGTCCTTCCCCTGACACCGCCTGGTATAGAGGTCCTGGATGGCAGGAAGCTTGGCTCTGGTGATGTACTGAGCTGTACGCACTACCCTCTGTAGAGCCTTGCGGGTCAGAGGCCGAGCAGTTGCCATACCAGGCAGTGATGCAACAATCAGGATGCTCTCAATAGCTTTTACTAAGAAGCTATTTTTGTCAATGTTTTAAATTAAAATGGTAAAAAAATCCCTGTAAGGTACTTAATTATTACCCTGAAATGATTTGATAGTGAGATTTAAAAAAAACAGCTGCATTGGACCTTTTTTAAGTCAAGTTTTTACCCAATTATACACATTTTGCCATGGGGCAGAGAGAAAACATTGCAATTTTCTAACACATTTCATGCAATTCCACTCATTTTGCCAAGGAGCAGAGAGCATACAATTGCAGTTACTGCTAATTTCCTGCAAATATACCAATTTTGCCATGGTGTGGAGATACATTTTTGCATGTTTTAAAGCTAATTTACTACATATGTAGAAAACTACCAGTCTAAACATTGTTTGGTGACATGGCTAATTGAGTGGCAGTCAGTGACTGACATAACAAGAGAAAAACTGCTGATGCACAACCAAATTTTGGAATTGCACACGGTTTATTCTACTATTCTTAGTAAGTTGAGACCCCGACTGAGTTCCTAAAAAAAACATGTTTTAAAAAATTTGGTCGAGGGCCCTTGGCCGCAACGTGGACCTAAGAGAACGTTCATGTTGCTTATGCCTGGAACCGGCCCTGATCTTTGCCACAAACCAATTTTCAGTTCTAGCAATAATTGCATATTAGAAGATAGGTTTGTCTATGTTTATCTGAATTTCAAAGGCGAGCACTACCTATGAAGCTGCATTCTGTGCAGAGATGTGAGAGGGAGAGTTTTTGGGAAACACTGCTACCTAAAGCATTGTTGAGAGCTTTGGAGCCTTGCAGGTTTTGTAAGAAGGAAGATTTACAGTAAAGTGCTCATACTATTCTAAAAGAGAAAGAAATGTCCTGTGTGTGGACCATAGCAGGGATTGTTTAATCTCTCGGTGCAGCTCAGCTCACACAAACACCATGACGCTCAATGGCTAAGTAGACAGCGCAATTAGACTCACGATGACATGTCCACTGAAAGGAATGTGAAAGGAATCGGACACAGAGAGAGAGATGGTGTGTGAGACGCACACAGAAGTGACAGAGATGAGTCTAATTTAAAAAAGTGTATTCTTGTATTTGTCAAAGGCCAGAGATTGGCTGCTCTGATGTCTCATTTTGTGTTGTTATTGTACAGTGGGGTCCTGCATGTTTCCTAGGCAGAGACCGTAAACTTTATAAACCTCAATGAGATTTGGTAGATTTTTCCAATCCTTTAATCTGGTCAGGAATTCAGGCCCTGGTGGAGGATTGCTCCCACTTTACTTTGTTTGGATTCTTTTTCATTTGCACAAGAATGAGAAAGTCCTTTGAAATAATTTTGGAATGATAGGCACAGTGGTTCAGATATCGTAATATCAATCAGATGTTCTCAGAAATGCCGTCCTCTATTATTAATCCAGTTATTATTGCAATGCTATTTTTACAGTAGCCCTTGGACTGCAAAACTTACTCATCCAAAATGGTTATTGCACGGTGGTGGTTGCAACAATATAATTGATTTGAGCTTGTCCTCAGATTATTCTTCAATACACTATTCACAATATTAATCAGTTATTGAGCTCAGTTGTACATTCCGATCCTTGTATTTACAGTTTGTTCTCTTCTCTGCTTTCCTCCCTAAGTTGTAGTACACAGCTGAAAGCACTTGGGAGAATGATTAGAAGCGTGTTGTCCCGTTTCTGAACAATGATGTGTGAAATTCCTGCCTCAAGTAGGGAGAGGAGAGGGAAAGAGAGAGGGAGATGCAAAACAACATGCAGAATAGAGGCCAAATGATATCCATGTCCTCGTGGTTAATAGGTGTAGTGCATCAGGTCATTAAGTTGAAGTCTGGTTCTGGTGTTTCTCATCTTTGTCTACAAGATGTAGAATTATAGTCCTAATGTTTGTGAATGTTGAATTCATATAGGCCTAACCTTATAAAACCCATAGAATTAGAATGAGTAGAAGAGGCATCCCCATTCGTTCTACTTGTATGATCGGTAATCCAGAAAAATAATATAAAGCTGTAATAAACATCAATAGTTACACTTTTGATCTCTATTATTTGTTTCTCTACAGAGAGAATCTTCCAGGACATTTCAAGTTCAAAGAGTATTGTCCACAGGTGTTCCGCAATCTCCGAGAGCGCTTTGGAATCGAGGATCTGGATTATCAGGTATGAATACCCACACACAGGCAAACATGGTGAGTCTTTATAAGCTCTGTGGCTTTGATGGCCTACTAGAAAGGGGGTAGGTTTGAATGGGGCAGTTTTAAATTTGCATGAGGTTGGCATAATATTTGCATAGATTGGTTGGTAGGTAAGGTCTGTGTGTTCACTGCATGTTTTCACATAGTGGTGTCTTTTCATTGTCACAGGTTATGTGACATTAATAGGGACTCATGTATGATTTGGGGGAGAGTTGCCATTCAAAGGTGATGGAATTTTACTGGTCCGATGCCCGTTTAATCAGTCATACCCCAATTTTCTTCTAAGAGATGCATCTACCATCTGTTTTGATGTTGTGTTAGAAAAACATGAACTCCACATTAATTTACGTTTCAGTCATGAAAACATCTGTTAGATTTTGTGGTTAACCATCCCCTTTTATGTACAGAGATGTAAAATGTTTTCCATAACATTGCACTTCTCTTAACTTCATATCCCCTCTGATACCCAGGCTTCTCTGGCACGCAGCCCTCCAGTGAAGGACGGGGATGGTCACGGAGTGGGGCTGCTGCTGACATCATATGATCGCACCCTGAAACTCAAACAGATCTCCAGTGAGGAAGTGGAGGACATGCACAACATCCTGTCTGAATATCACCAGGTAACAACACTGGCACCCATTCCCATCTGGCAACCTATTCCCTTTAGTACACAACTGTGCAACAGTGAGAGTGCAAGCTGGTCCTGGAGACTCTGGAGATGGGTGTTTTAAGCTTTTGTTCCAACTCAGCATTAAAGTGATACTTCGGGATTTCAGCAATGAGGCCCTTTATCTACTCCCCCGGTCAGATGAACTCGTGGATACCATTTTTATGTCTTTGTGTCCAGTATGAAGAAAGTTGGATGACTGGAATTCTATGGGTGTCTGCTAGCATGCTATGCAGCTGATTCAATTAGTGATTATTTCAATAATCAAATTTATTTATAAAGCCCTTCTTACATCAGCTGATATCTCAAAAGTGCTGTACAGAAACCCAGCCTAAAACCCCAAACAGCAAGCAATGCAGGTGTAGAAGCACTGTGGCTAGGAAAAACTCCCTAGAAAGGCCAAAACCGAGGAAGAAACCTAGAGAGGAACCAGGCTATGAGGGGTGGCCAGTCCTCCTCTGGCTGTGCCGGGTGGAGATTATAACAGAACATGGCCAAGATGTTCAAATGTTCATAGATGACCAGCAGGGTCAAATAATAATAATAATCACAGTGGTTGTCGAGGGTGCAACAGGTCAGCACCTCAGGAGTAAATGTCAGTTGGCTTTTCATTCATTTTCATCCGATCATTCAGAGTATCTCTACCGCTCCTGCTGTCTCTAGAGAGTTGAAAACAGCAGGTCTGGGACAGGTAGCACGTCCGGTGAACAGGTCAGGGTTCCATAGCTGCAGGCAGAACAGTTGAAACTGGAGCAGCAGCACGGCCAGGTGGACTGGGGACAGCAAGGAGTCATCCAGGAGAGTGAGTTGAGTGAGTTGAGTGAGTTGAGTGAGTTGAGTGAGTTGAGTGAGTTGAGTGAGGTGAGTGAGTTGAGTGAGGTGAGTGAGTGAGAGAATATTTATTTATTCATACACACACAGGACACCGGATATAACAGACGGACCCTAGCCCCCCAACACACAAACCACTGCAGCATAAATACTGGAGGCTGAGACAGGAGGGGTCGGGAGACACTGTGGCCCCGTCCGACGATACCCCCGTACAGGGCCAAACAGGCAGGATATAATCCCACCCACTTTGCCAAAGCACAGCCCCCACACCACGAGAGGGATATCATGTGTTTTAGTGCTGGGCTGGAACAATGCTCTGCACGTCCTGTACTGTAGTTGAGAAGCAATCTCATATACAGATGCAGCATCACACTTAAATAAAATAACGGCATACTTTATTAAGCTCACCTCACCCACATCGTCCCTGGTTCTCCCTCTCTGCCAGCACATAGTGACGTGTCACGGCAGCACACTGCTGCCTCAGTTTCTGGCCATGTACCGGTTGACTGTGGAGAGTGAGGACACCTACCTCATCGTTATGAGGAACATGTTCAGCCACAGGCTCAACGTTCACAGGAAGTACGACCTTAAGGTATCAATCACATTATTTTATAAAATACCTTTTTGCATCAGCAGTAGTCATAAAGAAAGTCCTATACACTTTTTCAATACATCATGTTTAGGATATTTTGAGTGCAACCACATTTTTTTAAATTTGAATTATGTAACAACATTTAGCCCATATATTCAGGTCACTCATCACTGTTCTATGATGTTCCATGTTGTGGATATGAGGTATATTACTGGTTTGGGCTCAGGATAAAGTTAGTCTACTTACAATAATGTGGTTATATTGAGATTATGCTCTCACACAGACGGACCACTAGATGGTATACTGGTGTCGTTACCCATTCTGTCCACAGTAGTTTTGCTCAGTTCCACCATAGATGTAATTACTGGCAGTGAAAGAAAGCAACCCGGCTCTCCGCCCCTGGTTAGAGAATAAGGCAGCCTCACAAAGTTACACACACACACACACAGGGAAACTTAATTTACACACACTAGAACATAGGTACATGGGGTTGGTTCTGAAAGGTACAGGGAAAGGAATAATGAATATAAACATATAGGCTACAATGACTATAGCAGAGTAACACATGGGTATGAATGAGCTTCAACACTGTAATGGCATAGAACTGGAATAGCTCAATATGAAGGACTGTATATGATAATACATTGCAGTGATGAGCAATAGCAACCATAGTTAATAACTGTATATGATGATAGATATAGTAGGCTATTACAAAGTAAGGCACAACAACGACTGTAATCGACTAGTAGATGGTGAAGGTTATAACACAGTAACAAGTATCAAATAGAGTGTAAATAGGAAACAAGTAAATAGCCACTAATAATTGCAGAGAGCCAGTCTCTGCGGTGTCAGCCAGACATAAACAAGTAACACAAGCTGGAAAATAGTCCTACAGCGCCCTCGGCAGGAGAATTGGTAACAGGCAGGTTTGTAAACAGAATGTGTTCTTTTATCAGGGGTCTCTGGTGTCCCGTGAAGCGAGTTTAAAGGAAAAGGTAAGATCATAGCAAAATCTCCAAATGGATTTATTTTCAAAAGTGAGTTGTGGGATATCTTGAAATTGATCAACATGTAGATCCAAATTGGTTATCTTATTGACTTGCTCCCTCTCGCCTCTTTCTCATTGTGTTTTCAGGAGAAAGAGTTGCCCACGTACAAAGATGTGGACTTCAGGAATAACATGCAGAAGGTTTATGTGAGTGAGGAGGAGAAGGAGAGGATCATGGACAAGCTCAACAGAGACGTGGAGGTGAGTGTCCGAGACATGGCACAGCATCAGTTGCACAGCAGTACAATATGCATCATTGCAGAGTGACTGGCTGAGAGGGATGCCCCAGTGTGGGTTGAGAGGGAGGAAAGATGAACAGACAAATGTGACTATGCTGTTGTAAGTGGCTAACTGTACTATGTTTGTCTCTTCTTCTGTGTGTGTGTGTCTGTCTCCCTTTCTCTTTCCAGTTCCTGGTGCATCTGAGGATCATGGACTACAGCCTGCTGCTGGGGATCCACGATGTGGGCCGGGCGGAGGAGGAGGAGATGGAGGAGGAGTCGAATGATGATTATGATGCGGAGGACGAGGAGGAGGAGGAGAACAGCCTGACTCCTGCTCCTGCTGTGGGCTCCTATGCCACCTCCCCTGAGGGCATCGCTGGCTACATGAACTCCTTTAAACCCCTGGGGCCCGGGGAGTTTGACCCTTATGTAGACGTCTACGCCATTCAGAGTGCTGTGGGTGAGTCCCCATAGAGATCCTATAATTAACTTCTAGAATTAAAGTTTTCCTGACCAAGATGGCAGATTTTTAGGCATATTGCTAGGATGACAATTTACGTTCTAGTGTTCTATTTAGTTCTGAGCCCCAACAAGTGAATTTTGTAGCTGATCAGAACAATGATTCAAAGAGGAATGGTTTCTTTTTCGATGTCTTGGATGTTTTGTATGGTCATTGATGATCTAACTGTTGGATACATTGATATAAACCATGGCATTGTTGAATACTTGTTTCTGATTGGCTTGAAGGGCATTATTTCCTTTTATACAAATGGTGGTTCTAATGCTGATTGGTTAACCTCATTCTAGCCGGTGTCTATTCCATGAGTTACCACCGGCTACATCTATGACGTTAAATGCCTATTTATTCTGTTCTATCTGACTGCGCAATCCATTGTCTCATCAGCCCAGCCAGACAATTTCTAAACTTGATCATCACTATAAAACACATCTAGACATTCTCACATTTCTTTTAGACTAACATTTAGTTTTCAACAGCGTACATTTGTATAAACCTTGATGTCTGTCTCTCTGACATTTGCAACATTGTTTCAGTATTCAAATTCGATCTCCAGCCGTCCCATAGTAATGAACGTGTCCATAGTAATGAACGTGTCGGGAAGATACAGACAGGCAGGCACCGTTTCTCAGCCAGTTGAAATCATGAATCGGCTGGCATCATTTTTATGGATGTATACAAAGAAATGTCAATTGAAAAAAGGTAAAAAGAAACAAAGTTTGCAGTCTTTCCTGCTTCAGTTTGAAGTGATTGTGTTAACTGTGTTGTTGGCTAGCTCCTCTGAATAACAGTGTCCTGATGAGAGAGCACATGTTCTATGCCAGGTGAAATCACACCTCATTAGCTCATTCTTATGGATGTATCTAAATGTATCTGAAAACCGAACTGATAGAACAAACGACCAGCCGGCTTGGGTAGCAACCCTAGATTTGCGTTGGGACTATATCTTGTGGAAGGATGAAATAGTATGAATAAATTCATCAAAATAACGTTTTTAATGAAAATATGTCAATCATTATTTGAATATGTTGGTAATCCGTTGTATAAAAGTGATAATGCCCTCGAAGCCGGTGTTTGGAGGATATATTGCCGACTTTGTCTCGGGCCTAACAAAACCTGTGCCAATATATCCTCCAAACACTGGCTTCTCGGGCATTATCACTTAAATAACACACAGTATATTTGCACGGTAGAATTCAGTGACTGTAGTTCATTCTTATGTTCTATGTTTGAGGTGCTTTTGAAAGCAAAAGTCAAATTGAAAACATTATTGGCCTTGTTGAATTAGATTTTAATAATAGCAAACTAGGAGTGATGGTTCGGTTAGCTAAACTAGCAAGCCTGTGTGTTTGGTTACTAACTACTGTCGCTATCTAGTAAACTTGCTAGCTACTTCACATTTCTAGCGGCAGGGTCATTCCTAATATGCGGTTCCTTTTCTGGCCCCAGGAAATATCAGTTCTTATTTAGTATAAAATTTGGATTCCAAAAGGCTTTAAATATAAGATCAGGTGTCCTTTACCTTAACACCAAAATATGGATCCTGAAAGGGAATTTTCTGCATTTTAAACACTTTTTGTCAGTGAATGTAGGTATTTTTGCCATGTCTCCAGATGTTATTTATCAACTTCCACAAGAAATATAAGCCATAAAATAATAAAATGTTTCAAATCTTTCTTCATTATTTTATAGTCCTAGTAATCTCTTTCATCAATAGTTTTTCATGATTATTTCATGTAAGATTTTCTGTATCTCTCTGATATCACTTTCCACCCTGTTAGTTTGTTGTAATTCTCCATTTAAGAAAACGACCCCTTCCTACAATGGCACCACATTCAAGAAGTGTCATCATTTCTTTGGTGGGAAAACTATGGTGCAAAGCTAGATAACTAGAAACACTTAGTTGTATCTATTTTTCCATGTTTCATGTTGTTAGTCTGTATGTCCCACTCATAAATGTCCACCCTGTTAGGCTAAATTATAGACAAAATATGTTTGATAGAGAAGTTAAAACCCTGTTCAAGTGTTCACCGTTAAGTGCCTGAGCTTGACCAATATGTTTTTCTGAAAGTCAAACGTAATTTTTCTGATAGAATACAAAACAAAAAGGTAAAATATATATTTTCCTAAAGTTGAGGTTCCAAATGCCACCGCATTGTAGGAATTGCCTGGCAAATGTGTTAAATTATAGCCATGGTATAATCAACTTTTTTATTTTACCAGGTAAGTTGACTGAGAACACGTTCTCATTTACAGCAACGACCTGGGGAATAGTTACAGAGGAGAGGAGGAATGAACCAATTGTAAGCTGGGGATGATTAGGTGACCATGATGGTATGAAGGACAGCTTGGGAATTTAGCCAGGATGCTGGGTTAACACCCCTACTCTTACAATAAGTGCCATGGGATCTTTAATAACCTCAGAGAGTCAGGACACCTGTTTAACGTCCCATCCGAAAGACAGCACCCTACACAGGGCAGTGTATATCCCTGGGGCATTGGGATATTTTTTAGACCAGAGGAAAGAAGGCCTCCTACTGGCCCTCCAACACCACTTCCAGCAGCAGCTAGTCTCCCATCCAGGGACTGACCAGGACTAACCCTGCTTAGCTTCAGAAGCAAGCCAGCAGTAGGATGCAGGGTGGTATGCTGCTGGCTAACTTGTGGCTCTATGCAGCTCCTTCCACGTCGTTCATTATTTTCCATAGAACGCATAGACTCTTGTTGATTAACCTTTAGACACAGTGATGATGAGGAATAATGAACTTGTGGGCACAATCCGAACCTGAGATACCCATGACTTACTTGATACTGCATCAATGTGTCAATGAGAGATTTGTGTGAAAATGTATCATGTGCATCCAAATTGTTAGGATTTGTCTCATACTGTATTACGCCGTATACAATACAGTAGCTCCATGTATACCTCACAGTCAGTAGGGGAGTGATGATCGTCTATCCACTGTGTGATAGCCTTGTCTTGCTGCTGTAGGTGCACCCCAGAGGGAGGTGTACTTCATGGGTCTGATTGACGTCCTGACTCACTATGACACCAAGAAGAAAGCCGCTCATGCTGCCAAGACCGTCAAACACGGGGTGAGTGACACACGGATGTGTGCATGCCTGCAATAGAGTTGTGAGTATAAATTCTGAACTGTACTTTAGAACCTTTTAGGGGGTAGGAAATACCCACATTTTCCAATTGTTTTTCAAGATGTTTTCTATCTGAAAAGTTAAAGTTGTTGGTTTATCAATATCTGTATTTGGCATGTTGTGTTTTTGTTATTCCTAGTCTGGAGCAGAAATCTCCACCGTTCACCCTGAGCAGTACGCCAAGAGGTTCCGTGAGTTCATTGCTAAGATCTTTGCCTAGCTTACCAGAAAACAGCTACATCTACAGTACCATGGCCGACTCAATACGAAAAAACTCCCCATTTAGTACCTTGTTGTTACAATTCATTATCCAACAGATACTGTATTTGATTCTAATATTTAACTACACTGCTTTTTGATTTCATGAATCAATTCAAGTAGATGATTTTGTATATATATAACTACAGAGCAAATATACAGTATATTAACTAAGAAATATACCGTTTTTTAAAAGCTATTTATTTAATTGAAGTTAAAAAAGTACTAGCTTTGCCACCTGTGGAACACGAGAGAAACAACATCGTCACATGCCTCGAGTTCTGGTTGACTGGAATTTTGGAGACCTGGCAGAGTTCTATTCGCTGTGGAAGTCTGACAACAGAGTGCGTTTGAATGGCTTCTGTGACGATGGGAAGAGAGAGGATTGTCTTTGTGGCATGCTCTTCTAGCTGATTCTCTGACTGGATGGAGGCACAAAAGGACAGAGTGACCGTAGCGATGGCTATTAATTTATGGACACACATACTGAACTGGTATTTTAGAAAGACTGATCGATGTCATTCTTTGCCTAGATTTCCTTAAATCAAAACAAGGTGGAGAAATGCTTTTCATTCTTTTGAAATCACTGATGTATCTTAATATATTGGGAGTGGCTTCTTAATCCGTGAGCGGATCTTTTATTTCTGAGGCTCCGTATCCGTGAGTGCGCAAATTCTCGCAGTATGTCTCATTCATTTACTCATGCCGAACCCAGATTAGATACATGGCTAGTTAAATCAGAATTAAATGGCAAAAAGATGATATTCGCAATGTCACTAAGAAAAAAACAACCACTACAATGTCAATGATTTTGTCATGAGTTCAGTACCATTTGCTTGATTTTGCGGACCCATGACTAAGGTTTATCGTCATTAGCTAGCTAACATTAGCATGCTAGTGTTAGCTAGCAAGCTGTAGGCAAGTCCATTGGAAACCGATGCAACCCTGGTGGCTATGTGGCTTGTTAGATGACCGGTAGTGACAGTGAGGTCCATATGAGAGTCAAGGCTCTAATAAGTGCCATCGTGCACAGAAAATACTGTTTGATGAACTAGCTAAGTTAGCTAACAAGGTATACCAGTTATCATGTTAACTAGCTTTGCATGCATGGCAGGACCAGTGTTGTCCAAGATGGTAGATCGTCTCTGGTGATGTGTCAACATTACAACCACATTACAACCTATGGGACGCAAACATTCCTGCACATACACAGGTATCGGATTACAATAAGAAATATTTCTCAATATATTGCATATTTAGTCCACAATTTCTCTGACATTTGGCTTGTAGTTCTTGCACAACAAAGAAGTAGAGACCGTTTTCAGGGACCTACCCAATCAAAACAAACAGTGAAATTATGGTTAGGGAGAAATCAACCATACCACCGCTACTAGGTGTCAATGTATCCCCACAGATCAAATTGATTTCAACAGTACTTAATAGAGTCCACTAACTTGCTGCACTGGTGTAAAAAGTCACTATTGCACATGATTTTCATATTGACATATCTGGGACATTTTGGAGAACGCTTATGGATCTGTTAGACACATACACACACATCTATGTATTTTCTCTGTAAATGGATTTGCATTTCTTGGGTGAGGTGGGGCTAACTAAATAAGAAATGACAATCCAGGACAAATAGAAATACAGCCTGCTTTGTGATATCAAATGCTTTCTTACATTTTAAGATGGGGTATGCAACCAAGCACACATGAAACCATTCATGAAGACAAATGATTTGAAGTACACCCCTGCTGAGTATAAACAATAAAAATGATTATAGATGCCCCAAAATAGATTGAATGGGCTTGTAATTCACACAGTTCTGATGAAAAATCAAGTGCATTTGATGTAAATATAGGTATACAAGGACATCTAGTGGTCAGCAGGTTTTTCATCCTCAGTCACTAGCTGTCATAATTGTGTATCCCTCCTTCACAAGCTTGATGTTTCCTATGCAACAAAAAAAACATTGATGCACTAGCATGCAATGACGCAGGTATTTACATTGCAACATGTATTGTCATTGACTAAAACAAAATATAATTGTATGAGAAACCGTAACACTTAAATTAATAGCCCGGGCGTTTATTTTCTTAAATTACTGAACACAACTGCCTTTTATTAGAGACATGCTTCTATTTGAGCCAGGCATCTATTTCCTTAATGCACACAGTTTTTGCAAATTTGCATAGTTAATTGTTTAATTCCAGCATCCACTTCCAGCATTTTTATCAATTTCCTCATTTCCTGCACTGTGTTATCGTTTACAAACGGTGTCACGTTTATTTTGTGTAAGTATTCCACTATAAATACAACTTTTTTTTAAACAAACATTTTCTCCACTTTGCTGTGCATTTTCGGCAGTTATTACTTTCGCCACTAGAGACGATTTCTAGCGGTCTGTGTTCCCAAAGTTGTTGACTGTTTTTGTGCTTGCCAGTTAGCTAGCAGTTCTCAGCTGTTAGCAACCAATGGCTAGCAGTTTCTTTCTGGTGATAAAAACAGATGATTACCATCATTTCTTTGAGACATTACTGAATTATTTAACGTAACGAATCAAACGTTAAACCTCAAACAATTCATGGTAATCTCAAACAGGCAGTGGTGGAAAAAGTACCCAATTGTCAAACTTGGGTAAAAGTCAAGATACATTTTTAATAGAAAATGACTCGGGTGAAAGTCACCCAGTAAAATATTACTTGAGTAAAAGTCTAATAGTATTTGGTTTTAAATATACTTATATATCAAAAGTAAATATACTTAACTATCAAAAGTTAAAGTATAAATCATTTCAAAATTCCATACATTTTTTATATGCACACTCACGGATAGAAATAAAAGATCCAGTCACGGATTAGGAACCACTCGCTAATATAATTTGTGCAAATTACATTAAACGTTTCTTTAAATCTATGTTTGAGTTGATATCTACTAAATTATCTGTGTTACATTTTTGGAAGTTCTGTCTCCCATAAATCCAGATATCCTACAGTAAGGTGAGTCACAGTATTCCCAAAGTTCTTATCATATTTTATCAGAAATGTAATTTAAAGCATAGACCTAGCAAATTGTCCAGTGTTAAATCAACACTGACAGTGTTAAATTTAACACTGGGCCCGTGCCTACACGGGTCCATACTTTTCAGTGTTAAATTAACATTCATGGCCATTTAGCTGTCTTGCTGTTGCTAGCTAATTTGTCCTGGGAGAAACACTGGGTGTTTTTTTTATTACCTGAAATGCATACGGTCCTTTTTTTGATGGATCTTTGTAATTTTGAGTCATAGAAAATTGTGTGTTCTCTACTTCGACAATTAATCCACAGATAAAAAGGGAAACCTAGTTTGTTTTCTTTGGTTAATCTCTTCTCGTTCATCTTCTTTGGATTTTATATGGCGGTTGGCAACCAAATTTAACGTGCGTTACCGCTACCAACTGGACTGGAGTGTGGACCTCGTTCATCTTTCAATCACCCACGTGGATATATCCTCGTAAAAACGAATGAGTATATAAGAGAGGTGGTACTTGCAACGAGTCAAACGTCTAAAATAGAACGGGCTCATATAACCAAGTTTTATTTTAGCACCTGGCTACGAAGATGCCCACGAGCAGTGGGCATGAAATTATTGAATATGTGTAAATCACAGGAGGTTGGTGGCACCTTAATTGGGGAGAATGGCTCATGGTAATGACTAGAGTGGAATGGTATCAAATACATCAGGTATTTTGATTCCATTTCCTCCGTTACAACCATTATTATGAGCCATTCTTCTCTCAGCAGCCTCCTACGGTGTATATTTATTTTGCAACGCTCGCACACGTAACATGGCCGGTTTGGTCAGCATGTAACACAGTAGCGTTAGGAATATTATAAGTGCAAGTTTTGGGGAATACTATGGTATATAAATGAACATTAAATTCTCTGGCAACAGCTCTGGTGGACATTCCTGCAGTCAGCATGCCAATTGCACACAAACTGTGGCATTGGGTTGTGTGACAAAACAGCACATTTTTGTCCTTTTGTTGTCCTGAGCA
Source organism: Salvelinus namaycush (assembly GCF_016432855.1). NCBI lineage: Eukaryota > Metazoa > Chordata > Actinopteri > Salmoniformes > Salmonidae > Salvelinus > Salvelinus namaycush. The sequence goes on from NC_052308.1 coordinate 34,588,492, forward strand.
CAAGGTGCACCTGTGTAATGATAATATTGTTGAATCAGCTTCTTGATATGCCACACCTGTCAGGTGGATGGATTATCTTGGCAAAGGAGAAATGTTCACTAACAGGGATGTAAACAAATTTGTGCACAATTTGAGATAAATAAGCTTTTTGTGCATATGGAACATTTTGTGGATCTTTTATTTCAGCTCATGAAACATGGGACCAAGACTTTACATGTTGCGTTTATATTTTTGTTCAGTATGTAATTCCTTTTGGAATCCAGCCAGCGTTAGGACATCCGACAGTTGGAATTGTTTAATCACCTGCAATAAATCTAACTGATTGGATAAGTTTAGAAAAATAGGTTATTTATCTTTGTAGCATAAGATTAATCAATCAATCAATGTGCATTCAAAAACACAAATATAAGAACAATCCTTAACATTTCCACCTGCAGTAGAGCATGCTGATAATGGTGGATGTGGTTTTGATGGGAACGTTATACTCCACAGAGTAAAACTGACACACTCACACTCAACACTGGTTATTAACACCAACACTGGGGTTATTTTACACCACTGAGTGTTAATTTCATATTTACAAAATTGATTTTACTCCGGAGTCAACAATAGAAATGTTATACTGAAAAATAAACACTAGGTAACACTGGACAATATTCTGTGTAGAGGAATATAATGGTCTTGAACATCTGATAGGGATGTCATTAACATGTTAATGCCTTCCAGTAAACCACCAAATCCCACAAGGCAGGCAATCACAGTGCAATCTGATTAACAGTGTAACAGTCTGATTTACTACAGGGATAATAAGGATGGACAGACATTTCCTACCCAAAGCATTAACCACCCACGCATAGTGTTGAATGGGGAGGCACCACTAAATGGATGGAATACACACATTGAGCCATAAAAGCTGGACAGAGAGTCAAACTGGCTCACCATGTCCTTTCCCCAGATACGCCTCCCCTCTCAAGCTTCCTAGAACGATTTCATTGTGTATTTGTGTGTGCATGTAACCAGCGTCCTAGTGCTTCCTTAGCAGCTTTGCTTTCTCGCTCAACTTGCCTCTCGACTGGGCTTGAACTAAGGTTGTCTGTCTCACAAACACTTTCCATTACATGTACATTGTTTTTGTGTGCTTTGACAGACATCACACAAACGCCTTCATGGTTTTTAGTCCTTCAGTGTAACATCCTTTAGAGGGGGGTATTTCCTTTAACATTCTCCTCAGAACAGCAGGCCTAGGGTCAGAGGTCACAGCTTTTATTGTCCTCACCTTGTATATCATAAATCTGCTGACACGTTTTCCTGTTGCACTAGGGAAGATCAACAAAATAAGTAGGTATGGGGAACAAAGGGAATTGCTGAGTGAACGCCGAGAGGTACACAGGGGTTTGAAAAGGTGCGGCGCTCTTTTCTAAGAAAGAGATTGAAACAAATCCAAGATAAATATCCTCTGCGTCTGTTTGACCTGAGAGAGATATGGTATGAGAACTAACTTTGTTAAATTAAAACAGTGCTTGTTAGAAAGTAATTCATTCGCACCAAAGAAAACAAGTGAAAGACAAAACCGTACAGATAAACTGGTCAAAATGGGTTGCAGGTGAGGTTGGAAACCCGAAAGGGCTTATATTAAAACCAATATACAAATATAAGTACAAATAAAGCTTGTTCAATCAGTTAAACAGAGAATGACAATTATAAATATACATGATATACTCAGCATATTTTACAAGAAACAAGAACTGGTGTCTATCATTGTGCAAGCTTTATTGTAATTTAAAAAATGAAGTTGCGGCAGAAACTTGTGCTTGAAAAAAATCTGTATACTCTTTACGGTTGCTGTCAGTTTAAACTGAAAATAAAATGCTGTTTTGAAACTACAGAATGTACTCTGTAAAACTGACACAATTTAATTGTTATAGATGTTTAGGTGGCAACATTATTTCAGGGGTTATAGAAGACAACAATAGAGGGCAGCAGTATTTGAACTGGGTATGGCAGGATCTGAAATAGCCTAATGTAGCTGTGGAATAATAGTAAGATGAGCAGTCTTAGAGTATCTTGTGATGTTGGGCGAGACATACTGTAGCTACTATGTACTGGATAAATTGGTTTGTGGATGTAAAACCTCCATAGCACTGTCTTTCCTGACGCAGACACCAGTAATGACTCTGTAGAATTTCAAGATGCTTCATCCATTATTTTCTAAAACTTAGTTGCAGTCTTGGTTAGGGTGACAGTCTTTGAAAACGCTAAGTATCTCCTCAACCCCTGATTCTGCCCTCTCAGCACAGTTCTCTTCTGAAAGCACTGCTAAAGGTCAACTTCCCCTTAGAACCAACTTCTGATTTTGTGGCATCGATAAGAGTCGGAAACATAAATTCCAGTGTAAGAATTGACTACAAAGTCCGTCTCGTCCAAAGCTGTGCTTTGTAAGTGAGTGTGTCATGACTTACTGAAGAGTTTGGTATGGATTAGGATCATGCCCACTGGCACAGTGCCAACTGACACGGCAGAAGCAGCTGTGCTGATTGCGCTCTATTCAATCATAGCAGTCAGATCCTCCAGACAGTGAGACAGACCTGCCCATTACGCAGTGCCTCAGACTTGGTTACATAAGACTATACGTCACCTATGTTAAAATAACTCTAAGCCCTTTATGGAATGGCCACTTGCTGATGTGTTTGATATCACTCGAGTCTGCCACTCTTTGGGGCAAAATTAGAATTGTGACGATCAGAGCAACTTGTCAGAATTGAGAGATGTCTCAAATTGTCAACATTCCAAAACCTATTCATGAGCATCTTGTTCCCCCCCCCCCCCCCCCATGACCTGTTTTGTAACAATTCCCTATGAAACATGGCCAGACAGATGCACACACTGGTAATAGATAGTGAGAAATTAGAAAAACTAAAACGGCACTGAAGCACACACGTCACCACTCGCCAGTGTCTTGATAAGCTGATCGTGACCTGGCTGCTCAATGTCCCTGCGACCTACTACTTGCCTTTATTGACAAACACAGAGTAGCAGCAAGCAGGCATGTATTAAGTGATGACAGATGAACAGTACAACTTTGTAGATTGTGATTGACAATCATTCGTAGTAGTTGCATGGATGAGTTTAAGTGTAAATTATTTATGTAACTGAGGACTTATTTAATGACAATGCTTAAGGGCCAAATGATTCATGTTTATATATACAGTGAGCTCCTAAGGTATTGGGACAGTGACACATTTTGTTTTGGCTCTGTACTCCAGCACTTTGGATTTGAAATGATACAATGACTATGAGGTTGAAGAGTAGACTGTCAGCTTTAATCTGAGGGTATTTTCATCCATATCGGGTGAACCATTTAGAAATTACAGCACTTTTTGTACATAGTCCCTTCATTTTAGTGGACTAAAAGTATTGGGACAAATTCACGTATGTGTATTAAAGTAGTCAGAAGTTTAGTATTTGGTCCCATATTCCTAGCACGCAATGATTATATCAAGCTTGTGATTTTACAAACTTGTTGGATGTTTGTTTTGGTTGTGTTTCAGATTATTTTGTGCCCAATAGAAATTAATGGTAAATAAAGTATTGTCATTTTGGAGTCACTTTTATTGTAAATAAGAATATCATGTTTCTAAACACTTCTACATTAATGTGGATGCTACCATGATTACGTATAGTCCTGAATGAATTGTGACTAATGATGAGTGAGTTAGATGCACAAATAGTTAGATGCAAAGTTAGATGCACAAATATCATACCACCAAGACATGCTAACCTCTCACCATTACAATAGGGGAGGTTAGCATTGGGGGGGGGGGGGGGATGATATTTGTGCATCTGTAACTTTCTCACTTATTATTCACGATTCATTCAGGACTATCCGTAATCATGGTAGCATCCACATTTAATGTGGAGGTGTTTAGAAACATTCTATTCTTATTTACAATAAAAATGACACTACATTATTTGCCATTAATTTCCCAATACTTTTGGTCCCCTAAAATGGGGGGGAACTATGTACAAAAAGTGCTGTAATTTCTAAATGGTTCACCCGATATGGATGAACATACCCTCAAATTAAAGCTGACTGTCTGCTGTGTCACTGTCCCAATGCTTTTGGAGCGCACTGTATAATTGTTGTTTATGAATGGTTTATTATGAGTTGACATGATCATTAGAAATTATTCAGGGCTCACTCAATGTCAGATAGGGACTGTTAATCCTGGGGTGAAAAATAAACCGTGGACTCCATATGTTCCATGCCTAAACTTGCAACTGTTGTAACGTGTGTTGGATCTGTTTTGGTTCCCTGACCTCCCTGATTGAGGTGACATTGACCTTCAGTGACCTCTGACCCTCACCCTTCTATGATAGATTTTGGCTCTTGCTCACAACTTTCCTGGTAGTCTCAAGTCTTAATAATGATATCATTTTAGCCCCTTTAGTTACATCATAATAATGAACTCAGGATGGCTCAGTTATGTGCAATTCTTGTATTTTTTTCTTTTTGGGGGCTTCTTTCATCTGTCACGTTTTTATCTCCCCCTCTATGTTGGTCTGCTCATCCTCTTGCCAGAATGTCCCCCAAACCCCTTCCATCCCCTCTCCTCCCGCTCCAGCGAGGATATCCTGTCCTCCTCTAGCTGGGTGATGTTGACTCAGGGCTGGGGAAGTGGGTGTGGGGAAGGACTTTAACTGTGTGGCTCATGTCTGTACCAGCACAGTGGTCATTGAGGAACACACATAGCCAGTGCAGCCAGGACTTTGAACTCGCTCAGCTGCAGTGGATCCTACAGGTGCACCACTCTGCTCTCTCACTCCTGATCTTGTCCTCTCATCACTGTTCAAGGTAAGACTCCTGATGTGAAGTCCTCTCTCACTTTCATCTCTCAGGCTGCTTCCTAAAGGGCACCCTATTCCCTGGCGGCAGGTAGCCTAGTGGTTAGAGTGTTGGACTAGTAACAGAAAGGTTGCAAGATCGAATCCCCGAGCTGACAAAAATCTGTTCTGCCCCTGAACAAGGCAGTTTATCCACTGTTCCTAGGCCGTCATTGAAAATAAGAATTTGTTCTTAACTGACTTGCCTAGTTAAATAAAGGAAAAATATAAAAGATATTGCACTACTTTTGACGAGAGCCCAGGCTATGGACAAAAGTAGTGAACTATGTAGTGAATAGGGTGCCATTTGGGACTTACTACTACTGACTGAAGGAGGAAAGCTAAGTGTAAGAGAGAGCTTTTTATGACTTATTTCTCATATAGGCTCTTTCCATATGGTCTGGTAATTATCCAGCCATTGTTACTTAGCTGTTAAACTTAAGTTTAGCTATGATATCCACAGCATTATCTATAGATTAGAAGTACCACAGATTTGCAGCATTGTATCAGTCAAGTCTCTGGTCTGACTTAATCTGGATCTAATGTTCTTCATAGGATTGTTTGATATGTGTAACAGTCAAGGCCTCTTGTGATCCTTTAATATTTTATACACTGCCTCTGATCCTCGCCCTGGGGAACACATGCATTCAGTCCAGTCTGTAACTGCCTCATACCCAAAGTTCCGGGATGAGATATAGGAAAACACGGTTTAGAAATGAAATTGTCACATGCGTTAAATACAACAGGTGTAGACTTTACCGTGAAATGCTTACTTACAAGCCCTTTCCCAACAATGCAGTTAAAAAGTAAGACGTGCTAAGAAAATAGTAAAACAATATAACATGAATGAGGCTATATACAAGGAGTACTGGTACCGAGTCTATGTGCAGGGGTTCGAGGGAGTTGAGGTAATATGTACATGTAGGTCGGGGTAAAAGTGACTAGGCAATCAGGATAGATAATGGGTATTTGGAAGGGAATGTAATTTGGGATGAGTCCCGAAATGCAATATAGCACAAACATGCTTTTGTAATGAAGTCCTCAGTGGGGTTTTGAACTTGGCTAAAAAACACACACAATAGGTAATGTAACATCCTGTAGTTGTGGTCACCCCTGATGTTTGTCATAGAAATCCTTATGACACTGTATTTCTGTTTTTTTTCATCTGGATACAATACCGTTGTCCACCTACAGGTCATGGACGAGCACCCCACCTCCGCCTCAAACGACAACAACTACACAGACTCTGCCTGGTTCATCCATGAGTGCCATGTGGACCTGGACAACACCTCGAGGCGCGTGGTGCTCTTCCTGCTCTACCTGCTGTTCTTCATGGCTGGCCTCACGCTCAACGCCCTGGTGGTGTGGGTCAACTGGCACCGGCGCAGCAGCCACAACGGCGTGCTCTTCTGCATACTCAACATGGGCGTGTCGGACCTACTGATGACAGTGATGGTGCCCTTCTTTATGCTGGAGGCGATGATGGAGTACGTGTGGGTGTGGGGATACCTCCTGTGCCGCTTCACCAACCTCGTCTACGACATCAACTTCTACAGCAGCTCCTTCTTCCTGGCCTACATGACGGTGGAGCGCTACCTGGCCGTGGTGCGCACCGGGCCCCGACCCTGGGGCCCCAAGCAGGCCAGGCTCAGAGGCCTTCTCTGTGGGTTCCTCTGGGTCCTGTCCGTGGTTCTGGGCCTGCTGGAGAACGCCCATGTGACACTGCTGGAGTGGGACGAGCCAGGCTGCTACAGCTACCCAGAGCACAACTTTATAGACTGGAACACCGCCCACACCTTCCTCTACCTTATCTTCCAGTTCCTGGGCCCGGAAGCCATCATTGTGACCTTTAACCTGCTGACCCTGCGGGCGAGACCCGAGTGGGCGGGGCGGGGGAAGGAGCTGTGGCTGGTTCATCTGTATTCCCTGGTGTTTGTGCTGTGCTGGCTGCCCTTACACATTGTCTTAATGTTGCTGGTGGTGGATGAGCTGAACCCAAGGGTGCTGAGTTGCCAGACGGTGGCGAAAATCTACTTCTCCTATGTCGTGGTCAAGGCTCTGTCACTGTTCCACTGTGTGGCCAACCCCATCCTCTACAACTTCCTCAGCAGAAGTTTCCGCGGAAACCTCATCGCCGACCTGGCTCGCCACGAGAATCGCGGCAACCGTGTGGGTAATGGAAGGGCAGCGGCCAATGAGAAGGGAAAGGAGTTGAGTAACGCCAGCACCAGCCAATCGGATGTGGAGTCTTAAAGAGAGGGACCATTGTAGAGGGGGAACAAAAACTCATGCGGTGGAATGTCCCTTTGCCATGCTTGATGTTTTATTGTCACATACACCAGATATGTGCAGTAATATAAGAATAATAATATTATATGCCATTTAGCAGACACTTTTATTCAGTCATATTTTACATGTGGGTGGTCCCAGGAATCGAACCCAATACCCTTGCATTACAAGAGCCATACTCTACCAACAGAGCTACAAAGGACCACAGTGATTTGTGTTGTTTTACAGGGTCAGCCATAGTAGTACGACGCCCCTGGAGCAAATTAGGGTTACGTTCCTTGCTTATGGGAGGGGTAGAGTGGAGCTGAAGGATGGGACTATAAAACAAACAAAAGATAACTATTGTAAAATATACTGTGTCTGTAGAATGTATATAGTACAGTATGTATAAGCTGGAAGTAGAAGCCTAAATGTTGTTGTCCATTCGTTTATTCCAATTAGGGGAGGTAGGGTTAGGGGAAAATAATAAAGGACTATCTATATATATTTGTTTAAATGCATCTATTTTATATGTATTTCCCCAAAAATATGGAGTATTGGAAATGATGCAGACAATTACATTGATGGAAGCCACAATCTATCTGCAATATTAAAGCTGACCTACCCCCTTAAAAAAGGAACAAAAGGTGCCTTGCTCAAGGGCACCTCGGTAGATTTTTACCTTGTCGGCTCTGGTATTTAAACAAGCAACCTTTGTTACTGTCCCAACGCTCTAACCGCTAGGCTAACTTCCACCCTAGCTAGCGGTTGCTTCCTTTTCCTCTGCCACACACTTCCTGTTTTTCTTTATTTTAGGTTTCTCGTTGCCTTAATGAAGGGCCCCCCAGTGGCATGACATTTCCAGCAAGGGAATATCTTCCATGTTCTATGTCCATAAACGCTGATGTAGAGGAATGCAGAGATAGTTTTAAGCACAGATCAAGAAAGTGGTAACTAATTCAAAATGTGTCAAGTTTGGTTAGATTAATAATAATTGACAGCTTATTTTGACAGTCTTTCACTCAATGCTTTTTTCATACATCATTTTTTTCCTTTACATGTTTGGTTGTAATATCTTATCCTACTGCTATAATCTGTTCAATAACACTGTGTTGAACAAGCTACTGAACATATGTGATAAACCAGCTTCAGGATGTGGATATATAAAATACCAATTGTCTTCTTTTCTGTGAAATTTGTTGGTTTTCAATCACAGCCTTCTTGTTTTCACATATGAACAAACAAGTTATTAACCTCAAAATGAATGTCATGCACATTCTTCTCACAACCACGAGAAAATAAAGATGACGACTCTTAACTGTCAATAGTTTTGGTACAGGTCAGGTTTAGCATCAAAATAGACATTATACAAGACTACAAATTCCCACAAGCCATCTCTGACACCTTTGCTAACAGGTATTGTGTCAATTTAAAACTTGCACAATACAGATCACAGAATTGTCAATTTAAAGAAATGTAACCAATATTTGTCATTACATTTAGCTAACAGATTGTTAATCCAGAGATTCTTACCTTTGTCTCGATTCGGCAGTCTCGTCCATATCATCATGGCATTTGTAGTTCTTTGATCGCCACATGATCAGCTAATTAGCATTAAGATACATTTTTGGGGGGGGTAAATACAGTTGGATATATTGACAAGGCACCTTGTCCTGGAAAGATTTACACGGTTATCAAAACATCACGCCAAGGTAAGCCTACACAAAACACAGCCCTTATTTTAAGTTTCTAAAATCTCCTATGGGAAAAATGAATGGTGGAAAAACAATTGGAACCCTTCCCTTGTTTGACCGGTAGGTTTTATGGGTATTATGACAAACACTGTGGTACTCTATAGGCCCTGTCAAAAGTAGTGCACTACATTGGGAAATGGGTCATTTGGGACGCAAGCCAGGATTAATTAGCAGGTTTCTGTGGCTTGGCCTGAGCCGACACTACAGAACTCTTGAATGATCTCTCCTGCCTCACAATCTACATGTCTGCCTCCCCATGGCCGACACTGGAAATTAGTGTTTCAGGTTCACTTGTTGATTTACACCCCCCCCCCCCCCCCCACACACACACACACAATCTTGCATAGCAAAAAAACAATACATGTAGAGACAGATCCATGCCTCAGCTTTACATATCCCTTCATGTCAATTCATTCAAACGACAAAATACCCAGAATACAACATTTTTATTGTTGCTTTGTTGTATGCTGTTTTCCCTTTCCTTACTTTTTTTAAGCAGATAAAAGTTGCACATTGAAATATGAAACACTCCCAAATATATAAATAAAACCACAGGTTTGACAGTAATTGTATTGACAGCTAACTTGAATGAGCCATGAATCAAATACAGGAGTAGAAAAACACTGCAAAACAAAAGAGAAGCATACACAATTTACAGACAAATGTTCATTTTCAGTAATAAAAAATAAAAAAAGAGGTATGATCATACTGCAGTAGTTTGGTAAGTCCCAATATAAAAGCAACATGGTCCTTGTGGTGTTATGATAATGGTCTAATGTGGCCACTAGCAAACTTTTCATTCTCAATACAAGGCAATTCATTTCCCTTACTAATAATAATTTTGTACAGTTGGAATAATAATCGAGAATGACGTCTTGAGTTTTGGTTTTGAACCCCTTTTTCTTTTGTGGGTGTGGCAGTGCACCAAAACATTCCCAATATTTGCAATACATTCAATCAAACTCGAAGGCATTTAATTTGTTTCACAATACAATGGTGTCTGGCAGTAACACTGTTCAGCTAAAATAGAACATAGAGCAACTGCTCTAGTGGGTGGGTGGGTCTCTCTCTCTCTCATTTCTGAAACACGCATTATTCACACACATTACAAGTCTCCATCTTGGATCTCAAAGTGACTTCAGGGAGCTAGATAGCGGACTGCCAAATAAAATAAATCCCCAAATCTGTCACAGTTTTGTATCTCTGAACAGCTAAGAGTAACCCCTGTGTGTATTAAACAATAACCTACCATACAAACTTCAGAACACACATTAAAATTCTTGACCATGAAGTACTTCTCAATATTGATAACTATGACAAGTATAGTAATGATGTCAATTTCATATGTCTTTCTATACAATTATTATTTTGACATAAATTCTTAAAATACAAATCCTATATCTGTTGGACAGTATTTCTTTTGAATTTGATCTCAGCTGAGCATTGTTCATTAACTGACCGTTTTGTCTGACCGTGGTACAGTGATACTTTAAAAGTGGTCATTATAGTTCCAGCACTGTCCATTGCTGTTGGTCTTGACTCCACTGTTAAGTTTCTGTATGAGTAAGTACAATGTTATTCAGAGGATTCAATGAGCCCCCTCATACTCCTTTTATCATCATATTGAAGCATCTTTATAGATTTAGCTGCATTTTAAGTTAAGCTGCTCCACATCAACCATAACCATCAAAGCACAGGAGAAATGTTCATAATGAATTTTAAACTGACATTCTCCGCTGTTGAGAGCGGAAACCATCTTCCCGTCTTCATACTATAGTCTTATCATGGGACTTCAAGCATCCAGAGGTACAGAAGGGCGAGAAAGACACATCCATTGTCTCACACTGGTAATTCAATTATTGCAGTTCTGTACCTCTGGTTTGAGAGGTACCTGTACCTGTGTACCTGTGGTTTGAGAGATGTGATTGGGCATGAACCCAAGTCAGTATACAGGACAGGCCATCAATTTGGCCCCAGAGCTTGGCATTACATTATCCCTGTCTGTCAGTCTGTGTTAGTGCAGCTCAGGGTACGGGGTACTGGTGAAGCAGTAGCACACCTTTTGGCAGGTAAAAAGGTCCAACAGAGCAGTGGTGAGGTGAGCCTGGAAGAGTATATATCATCAGCGCCATAGTGGGGACAAGGTACCCCACTGACTAGACCAGTCCCTCTCATTCAAACATGCATGCACACACACAGAGCCAAGTTAGAGGGAGTTCTGCCTCCTGGCTTTACTGTGGTTAGTGATGTGTGGGTTGACTCAAAACCTGCAGTCCCTGCAGTTTAGGGCAATTAAATATTGTGTGGCTGAATGGCGGGCAGGCGGGTTGAATAAACAATGCATTTAAAAAATCCATGAATGTATAATTCTTGTGCAATTCATATCTATAGGCTACATTTAGTTTTTTTTTTTTTAGCTGGTGCTAGAGTGTAGCCTAAGCCTAAACTTTAGGGCCTAACTGTACACTCTCTGAATACACAGCAATCGTCAAAAGATTTTGCGAACTTAAGCAGAAAAAGTTAACATCGATCCACTGAGGCAAAAAGGACAATGTCGGAGTTTAATTAAATAAGAGACGAGCTGCAAAATGGAGAGTTGACAATAAATAGAAGAAGGGCCAGAACAGTAGCCTGATGTTTGGGAAAGATTTGGTGAAGTGGTAAAAGAGGATGATAGCAGTGCCAACTATTATGTGTGATTGTGAGGCGCTATACAAATTTGACAGTCACAAGAGGAGGACTTCAAAATGGTACATCAAGGGAACTATAGGCTACTGTTCAGATGGGTTAAAGGCCCAGTACAGTCAAAAAACATGATTTGTGTTGTATATATATTTCCACACTATGAGGTTGGAATAATACTGTACAATTTCGAAAATTATGATACTGCCCTTTTAGTGTAAGCGCTGTTTGAAAAGACAGCCTGAGGTTTCAGCCTGTTTTGGTGGGAGGGAGTTTTGGCCTTTCATGGTGACATCATCATGTGGTAAATTAGTTAATAGACAAGAGAGTTCCAAACCTCTCTGCCAATAAGAGCACATTTTCTGTTTTCACCTCCCCCACTCAAACCACTCCTAGACAGTCTTAGCTAAATCTTATTGAAAAATTGCTCTTTGCTAAGAAGTCAATTTTGTTTCATTTTGACCATTTTAATTGAAAACAATCACACTAAAGTACTTAATTGTTATCCAGAAATGATTTGAAATACGGATACAAATGCTGCACTGGACCTTTAAATGGAATAGTATCCTGAAATATGCACACTTAATATAGGTCTATAACCGCCTAATATAATATTAACTTGTGAAATTATACACCAAATGTACATTTTGACTGGAGTGGAGAAATATTATTTATTTATTTCAGCATCTTGAGAGAATGAATGTGTGGTTAGGGACTGTCTGTAAAGTTCCTATCTTTATCAGCATCAGAAAAGCTGATAGTAGCCTATTTCAACCACATAAAATATGCATCCAAGCTGAACTGAAATGTTATCAGAAACATGTTGGGTAGTTTTTACAGCTTTTAACATTTTATATATTTGCGGGTTAGGGTCAGGCCTCAGATTTTCACTTTATCACATTGCGGATGGGTTATTTAGCAAATGCGGGCCGGTGTGGGTGAATAAACAGCTGACCCGTGCACCACTAAGGGTGGTGATGGTGTTGGCTGCTTGTTCATTCAGTCCTTCTAGTCTGGGACTACGTCCTGGTGTGACTTTATGGGTTCCTTTTAGAGGACACTGTGATGACACAGCCTCCCCCTTCAACTAGAGCTACCCTGGCATGCATATGGTCACAAACACACATGCACATCCCACACAACCTCTCTCTCACACACACACACACACATATTGCATGTACTCACCCTTTTACACGTACATACACACTTACACTTTCACACAGTGTGCTCTAACCCCTGTCACATTAAGACACTGCTCTTCTGGAGCTGCTGCTGCGGCTGAGGCTGGCGGCGCTGCTCTTGCGCGAAAGGCTGGGTGTCGTGGCGACTGAGAGGCTGGGCGTTGTGGCAACCGAGGGGGCCGGCTCGTTGGGGCAGCCATACTGCAGGAGGATGTCAGCACACTCCTGACTTCCAGCGTAACGCGCCAACGTGAGGGCCGTCTGCCCCTGGGCGTCCCGACACCTCACATCACTGCCATACTGCAACCAGGGAGAGAGAGGGGGGAGGAGGGAGAATGAGAGCGGGCAATAAGATTCAGCTGAAATTTGTAGTGGATAAAAAAGACATGTACAGTGCATTCGGAAAGTATTTAGACCCCTTGACTTTTTCCACATTTTGTTACGTTACAGCCCTGTTCAAAAATGGATTTAAAAAAAATCCTCAATCTACATACAATACACCACAATGACAAAGCAAAAACAGGTTTTTAGAAAGGTTTGCAAATATTTCTAAATATTTGGTATGACGCTACAAGCTAGGCACATCTGTATTTTGGGAGTTTCTCCCATTCTTCTCTGCAGATCCTCTCAAGCTCTGTCAGGTTGGATGGGGAGTGTCGCTGCACAGCTATTTTCCGGTCTCTCGAGATGTTCGATCAGATTCAAGTCCGGGCTCTAGCTAGGGCACTCAAGGACGCTTTCACCCCTGATTGCTCAGTTTGGCCAGGCGGCCAGTTCTAGGAAGAGTCTTGGCGGTTACAAACTTTTTCCATTTAAGAATGATGGAGGCCACTGTGTTCTTAGGGACCTTCAATGCTGCAGACATTTGGTACCCTTACCAAGATCTGTGCCTCGACACAATCCTGTCTCAGAGCTCTACGGACAATTCCTTCGAACTCAAGGCTTGGTTTTTGCTCTGACATACACATTATGTTCAATCAATTGAATTTACCCTAGGTGGACTCCAATCAAGTTGTAGAAACATCTCAAGGATGATAAATGGAAACCGGATGCACCTGACCTCAATTCTAAGTCTCATAGCAAAGGGTCTGAATACTTATGTAAATAAGGTATTTCTGTTTGATTTTTAATACATTTACTAACATTTCTAACAACCTGTTTTTCCTTGTCGTTATGGGGCAGTGTGTGTAGATTGTCATTATGGGGTAGTGTGTGTAGATTGTCATTATGGGGTAGTGTGTGTAGATTGTCATTATGGGGCAGTGTGTGTAGATTGTCATTATGGGGCAGTGTGTGTAGATTGTCATTACGGGGCAGTGTGTGTAGATTGTCATTACGGGGTAGTGTGTGTAGATTGTCATTACGGGGTAGTGTGTGTAGATTGTCATTACGGGGTAATGTGTGTAGATTGTCATTACGGGGTAGTGTGTGTAGATTGTCATTACGGGGTAGTGTGTGTAGATTGTCATTACGGGGTAGTGTGTGTAGATTGTCATTATGGGGCAGTGTGTGTAGATTGTCATTATGGGGTAGTGTGTGTAGATTGTCATTATGGGGTAGTGTGTGTAGATTGTCATTATGGGGTAGTGTGTGTAGATTGTCATTATGGGGTAGTGTGTGTAGATTGTCATTATGGGGCAGTGTGTGTAGATTGTCATTACGGGGTAGTGTGTGTAGATTGTCATTACGGGGTAGTGTGTGTAGATTGTCATTACGGGGTAGTGTGTGTAGATTGAGGGGAAAAAAATATTGTATCAATTTTAGAATAAGGCTATAACGTAACAAAATGTGGAAAAGGGGAAGGGGTCTGAATACTTTACAAAAAATAGCTATACAGTGCATTCGGAAAGTGTCACACTACTACACCCAAGTCATAGACTGTTCTCTCTGCTGCCGCACAGCAAGCAATACATCAAGTCTGGAACCAACAGGACCCTGAACAGCTTCTACCCCCAAGGAATAAGACTGCTAAGTACTGTAGTTAGTCCGGGTAGCTATTGGTTAATTATTTAACTAACTACATTGACCCTTTTTGCACCAACTCTTGACTCAACACATATGCTGCTGTTACTGTTTATTATCTATCCTGTTGCCTAGTCACCTTATCCTTACCTATATGTACATATATACCTCAACTACCTCGTACCCCTACACATCGACTCGGTACTGGTACCTCGTGTATATAGCTAAGTTATCATTACTCACTGTGTAATTATCTTTCTATGATTCCTCTATTGTATTTCTGCACTCTGCTTTGTTGGGAAGGGCTTGAAAGCGTTTCACTGTTAGTCTATATCTGTTATTTACAAAGCATGTGACATAACATTTTATTTGACATTTCTGCCATTCTTTGGCTGTAGTGTCATGAGTGGATGAAAGACAACAAATGGAAAAGGATGAAGAGACTAAAGGAGGGATGTTCTCTCACCCAGACCAGCAACTGGGTCATGACCACGTCGGCGAGCTGGCAGGCAGCATGCAGCGCTGAGTGGGGCGGCAGGGGGGATCCCCCCATGGGAGAGCTGGGGAATGCAGCAGGGGGCTGAGGAGAGAGGTGACCCCCTGGGCGGAGTGGGGCGTTAATGTCGTCCTTGGTGCTGTGGGCCAGGAGGAGGAGCAGGCGGGGGAGGTCCCTCTCCATCACGGCCACCAGCAGACTTGCCGATAGCGTGTTGACCTCTGACCCCTGGCTGGGGGACATGGAGGGGGAAGGCGGGACCAGCGGAGCTACAAACAGCCTCTGCTCATACTTGGCCCGGATCCACGATTCCCGCTCCTCTCTGGGATCAGTCAGACACAGTTACAGACACACACACACACAGTTATCAAGGGAACAGAGTGTGTGAACAGGCATGTGTATGTAGTCAGAATCTACACACACTACTATTTCTACTTTCTACTACTATTAGCTCTAACACTTCTATCAATGCAACTCTTCTACAATAACAACAATAACTAATACTGCAACTGCAGTCCAGCAAACTTGCCACTTATTCACACGTTATTAAGTGTCCCCTTCCCCTGTCCTATCCTCTGTTTCCCAGTGTCTATCCCATGTCCTCCAGTATCCCTAGTCCTCCTACCGGGTGGCGTCGGGTGTGGGTTTCCGGCGGCCCAGTGTGCGTCCCTCCCAGATGCTGTTGGCCAGGTGGTTGCCAATGGCGCCCAGCACCAGGGTGAGTTCTCTGGGCAGGTCGTCCAGGTCTAGAGAGCGGACACGGGACAGGTGGGTGCCCAGGTTCCTGTGGATCCCTGAACACTCAATGCAGATAAGAGCCCCCAGGTTCAGACTGGCCCACGTTGGGTCTGAGAGAGGGGAGACAGCAAGGTCTGAAATCACACTAAATAGTAGACTAAAACGTGTACAGTTTTAGTCCGGCCTGAAACTGCATGCATAGAATAAACAGAGAGGAAATACAGAGATGGGATTAGATTACTGGTATTGCAATGCATTTCTATTCTGGGTTGCAACTACATGAGTAGGATTTACACTGGAGAAAGAGTGGAAGGATATGGAGTGTTGGGGTCAATTTCAATTTTTGTCACCTCAAAAAGTGAACCAAACTCTATTTAAAATGTCAATTGTTCCATTGAAGAGAACTGGAATGGAATGACTGGAATTTAAATGGAATTGACCCCAACCCTGATGGAGAACGGTTCCACACCCACTGAAAACCAAGCTCAATGAGATCACCCAGCTAGCACATTTGATTCTATGGAAGTTGTGGGAACGTATGTTTTTGGTTTCACATTGGTTGTGGGAACAAAGCCATTCGTTTCCTGACCAGTAAAACTGAAAGAATTTTAAACGTTCTGAGAACAGAAGTGAACATTTAGCCTTTTCTGGGAATAATTATTTTCAGGTTGCAGGGATGTTCTGAGAATGTTGAACTATAGTTCCTTAAGTTTTCCTGGGAGGTTTTATTAACACCCTGAGAACTAAAATTATAGGCTATTTGGAGGTTTTTGAATAACTTCACTGAATGTTTCAATAAGACTTTTAATAACACTAATAGCTTATTTTGAACTCCAAGGGTAGATAGGACACATGGAAATAAATTTCTTTAGGCATTAATAATGCAAACACATGTATTTTTATTGTGACACGGCATAATCTTCTGTTCTCTATCCATGGAATTAGTCCACGTTTTGTTACGCATACAAAGCTGTTCATTTTAGTCTGTTCAAACAGACCCCATTTAAAAAGAAACAAGCACTCATTAAGATCAAGTGTGGCCAATTAGTGGGTGCCACACCTGAATACACTTGACCACACCTGAATACACTTGAACACGTTTTTAAATAGCATTCTTAGAACATTCTCTGAACGTTAGTAAAGTTTTCCGGTGGTTTTTATGGAAAGTTTTCTTAACATTCTCAGAACTGAATATATATATTTTTAAATCATATTCTTAGAAGGTTATCTGAACTTTACAAAAGTTTGTTTTTTATGGTTAACGTTCTTGGAACAATTTGAGAACATGACTTTAAAT
Organism: Salvelinus namaycush; assembly: GCF_016432855.1. Lineage (NCBI taxonomy): Eukaryota > Metazoa > Chordata > Actinopteri > Salmoniformes > Salmonidae > Salvelinus > Salvelinus namaycush. Next base: position 34,605,751 of record NC_052308.1, read on the forward strand.
AGAACCAAGAGGAAACCTGTAGGAAACGTTATGCTTTAGTACTGAAATTCCCAAGAAGAATGATGTTTCTAAATGTTCTTGGAACAATTTAAGAACATAACTTTAAATTGAACCATGAGGAAACGTTATTTTTTACCTTTATTTAACTAGGCAAGTCAGTTAAGAACAAATTCTTATTTTCAATGACGGCCTAGGAACAGTGGGTTAACTGCCTGTTCAGGGGCAGAACAACAGATTTGTACCTAGTCAGGTCGGGGATTTGAACTTGCAACCTTTCAGTCCAACGCTCTAACCACTAGGCTACCCTGCCGCCCCAAAGCTTTATGCTTTAGTACTGAAATTCCCACAGAAGAACATTGTTTCTTAATATTCTCTGAACTATTTGAGAACATTTCCAATGTCAAACCAGTTGGAGAAAGTTCCTAGAACATTACCAAAATTAAATTTAACCATGTTTGAACTTTTAGGAATTCTGTTATATTAATGAAATACCAAGATTTTTTTTTTTTTTGTCAAGTTTCTTAAATGTGCTGAGAATTTTCCAAAGCCAAGCAACTATCCTGCACCATTCCCAGAAAGTTGTGGGAAGATTGTATGTGAAATAACCATCTCGCCAAGCTCTAAGAAACATATGGTCCTCAGAACGTTATGCGCTAGCTGGACAGTAAGATGGATGAGAAAGCAGAAAAAGCAGTAGAGCACAAAAGGAAAGAGAAATTGAACAAACAGAAAGAGAGCAGCAAAGTGAGATACAACCAACAGTAATGAATGAGTTGACTAACTAGGTGCTTCACAGTCCACACAGAGGCTGTTGCCCTTGGCGTTACGGATAGCCTGCAGCGCCACAGCTTCACTCTGGCTGTTCTTACGAGCCTGTGGAACACGCAAACACACAATTAGTCTCTCCTTAGTAATAGCTGGTTTCCAAGACAATACACTTTGCCAGATGCAGATATTTTCTTGTAATGCGTGTGGGTGTGAGTGCATGTGTATGTGCCTGTGTGTCTCTGTGTACGTGCGGACAACAACCATCCGAGCCACTTTCTGTTCACCCCGCTACCATCCAGAAGGCGAGGCCAGTACATGTGCATCAAAGCTGGGACCGAGAGACTGAAAAACAGCTTCTATCTCAAGGTCATCAGACTGTTAAACAGCCATCACTAGCACAGAGAGGCTGCTGCCTACATAGAGACTTGAAATCATTTGTCACTTTAATAAGTAGATCACTAGTCACTTAATAATGCCACTTTAATAATGTTTACATATCTTGCATTACTCATCTCATAAGTATATACTGTATTTTATACCATCTATTGCATCTTGCCAATGCCGCTCAGTCATTGCTCATCCATATATTTATATGTATATATTCTTATTCCATTCCTTTACTTAGATTTGTGTGTATTAGGTAGTTGTTGTAGAATTGTTCGATTACATGTTAGATATTGCTGCACTGTCGGAACTAGAAGCACAAGCATTTCGCTACACTTGCAATAACATCTGCTAACCATGTGCATGTGACCAATACAATGTGATTTGATTTGTGTGTGTACGTCTGCATCCTTGCCTTGTTCTTGCTGCTCTCACACAGCTGCAGGCTGGCCAGGATCTGGCTCTCGATGGCAGTCACCCAGGCGTCCCTTTCCTCCACACTCTGGGCCTCAAAGTGCCACGTCTGGCCCGTGCTTGACACGATAAGGAAGTCAAAGTTATCCTCGTCTGATAACAGAACACAGACAATATATAGGCTTGTATTAGAGACAGGCAAAACATGATAAATAGGGCCCGGAGTTGACTATATGACCTGGTACAATTAGGCCTGAGGTCAGGTTAAACTCATGGCCCTAGTGACAAATTACCATACAGTGGATTCAGAGGGTTTCTTCCTCCATCACAATGATGATTGGTGGTGGATCGCCAAGCAGCTCTTATCTGCTAAGTAGACATCGGCATGCATTATTGCATTGCTGTCATGGTGGACAAATGAAGATGTATGGAGTATATGGAGAGAAGACTATTACTGAATGGAGATAGGCGCTTTCTCAAGAGCAGTGTTAATTTCGTCAACAATAACTATGATGAAAAACACTCATCAACAGCTTATTTTTCCTAACTTAACTATGATGATAACGAGATGAGATGTCCTGGGGAAAAAACTACAACTATTACAAATTACTTTTCATTTTAGTCGACGAAAATGTGACAAGACGAGAATTCAACCTAAGACTAATGTACATTTAATTCCCTTTCATCTGCTTTGTCCAATCATAAGCAGGCATGCAGAATAATTCATGCAATCCTCTCATTGGCAAAATTGTCATCTTTCAGTGTGTGGTCTGATTGAGCTGATGTGTTCAGCACTCCGCACAGATCCCAGGCGGTCACTTCAATCACTCGTCAATCTTTTGAACTGATGCGAAGCCAGGACATTTGACTTGTAACTGACCTCAACTAGAAACAATGTTTACCCTCTCTCTTACATTCACGTAGGCTCTATTTTTCCATGTGCACTGTTATTCATTCATCTGTGTTGCCGTTCCCGCGCCGCGTTCCGCAAGTATGAGTTGTGTTTCCTATGGGGAAAAAACGAATGCTATTTGTTGAATATTAGGAGTACAGTAATACTTCTGGCATTTTTGAAAAGCTCAACCTATTGTATTTTCAAGGAAACCACTGTATGGGGAGAAAATCAGAGCTGTAAATTGTTTAACCTGTAGCCAAGGCTGTATAGCCTATATGGTTAATTATGGCTGGCATTGGTTACAATCTGCCACAATATCAATGTTGCCAGCTAAGGTATACGAGGGCATAGTTGGACAAGGCTATCTGAATGTGCACATGATGAAAGTACAAGGTAGCCTGAATATTCATTATTTAATAGATACAAATACACTGACTTATGTAACTAAAATGTCTGTGACTAAAACTAGACTAAATTTGTCCAGAGTTTTAGTCGACTGATAATAACTAAAACTAACGATGAAATTACTCAAATGTGACTAAGATTAAAAGCTATTTTAAGACTAAAACTAAATCTAAAATAGCTGCCAAAATGAACACTGCTCAAAAGAGAACTCAATATGGTGCTATTGCATCTTAAAAGCAGACACAGTGACAGAGAAATTGACAAACAGAAAAGCAGGCAGCAGGACAGACATACAAGATGGATGGACAGACGAAAGGACAGAGACATGCAGTCAGGATGAAAAGCAGGGCTGACAGACAGACAGACACACACCCTCATTACCTGTCTTGTTTATGTTTCTTAAGCTACCAAAGCTTTTTAGTTTCCACATTTTGCGCTTTGCTAAAGGGTATGAGATTAGCAGAGCAGACGTCCCAGGAAAGCAGAGGGGAGAGAGAGAGAATGAAGGAGCACAGGAGAAAAGGAGGAGGAGAGAAAAGGGATAACGGCAGATATTTTGGAGAAAATAAGTAGACATTTTCAAGCAGCAGGGCAATAACAGATGAGAGCGATGTTTTTCTTTAGACGTATGTTCAGTATTGACCCATTTCTAAATCACTTTCAAATTTAGTTTCAAGTTTATCCACAAACAAAGTCTACACAAAGTCTAAAATTCCTCAACAAAGATTTGTACAGGAGGATGCAATGTTCAGATAGAAATGTAATGTGTAGAACACATTCTATTGAATCTCATACAGTTCTATCTGCAATGTTCTGAATGTTTTACCTCACTAAACCCTGAATACACTACTGTTGGAAGCTTACCATCTGCTTGGCCAATTGCTGTGTCTCCTTTCAGGTTCATGCTCTTCTTCTTGCGATGCTTCTTCCTGTCAACCATCGGGGAGGCGGGGCCTGTGTCTTTAGAGGAGGAGGGGTTGGACACACCCTCGATGGCAGTGTCTGCCACAGGCACACAAGCACAGGAAATAAGTTTGTGTCATATGGTATAATAGTACAAAAAAACTCACGGGTATGTGAATCTAGTGGAGAATCATATCCACAATAACTCAAATAAGAGTACACTAGAGATGCAAGCAAATTCAAAAGTGACAAAATAAATAAACAAAGTCCACAGAGGACGAGGGGGTGTACGTACCCACACTTTGGGTCTTGTAGGAGACAGTAGAGGGACAGCGCTGCACCCCTCTGCACCCCTCTGACAACCCTCCTCCCGCCCCCTCCTCTACCGGCAGGAGGTTACTGCCACTACCAGGGACTATGGGGGAGAGAGAAATACATTAAAAAGAAATATTACATAAAGACACTCATGACAATTCAGTGATCAAAGCAAAGAATGTAGATCACTCAAAAAGTTGTCAAGTGCTTATTTATGTTCTATTACATAAGTGCAATGTTTTTTTACATCCCAAATCTGGTGAGAGATGGATGAAAGAAAATGTCTGAAGAAGAGCAAGTTACAGGGAGAATGATGGCAAAACAGTGAGACACCAAGATGGATAGAGAGAATATGCTCTAAATTAGATTCAGAGAGAAGGAGAATGAAAGGGGAGAGAGAGTGATAAAGAGTGGCTATCCTTTTGGGGCCCCTTTTACCTGCACTGGCCCCCTCAGGCACCTGTACGTCTTTGACCAGGCCGTTGAGGCCGGGCGGAGGGCCACAGGAAGGGACGGCACCAGCGCGGGGCGGGCGTTTCCCTGGCACCTTCACAGTCACACGCAGCATGTCCATTTCCTTCCCATGGGCATTCTGCATGTAGTCCTGCCAGGTCAGGGGGAAAGGTCAACCATTACAGAAAATATATAGTGGTATTGTAACATGGTCCAATCCGTTCTGGGATTCAATACAGTGTTCAGCAGGTTATACAAGAGTCGTTCCACCAATTGGCTGCCTTTTGAGCAGTGTAACTTGGTGGGGGGAAAAAACATTTTGTTTCACCTAGTTTTTACATTCTGTCATAAAGAGCACATGTTCAACTTAATACAAATAAACATCTCAAGGAGGTTAAATAAAAAAAATAATTGCAAGTAAAGTAACACGGTTGACGATTTCATCTTAAATCAGCCATGAATCCCTTTGTGACAAGCTTGTTGTGTGCAACAGGGAGGGGCAATTGAATGCAAGCTTCCCCCCAAAAATATATTGTTAAAACGTTTCTAGCCTGTCTATCTATGGGTAACAGGGTTGATGTGTTATGCTCGACCCACTCAGTTATCCTCCACAAAACACCAGAAAATTGCCAAAAATAGTAGAACCAGCTCACCTGCTTTTACACTAGGGTTTGACTAGAAGTTGTTCAATGTTTCTTTTGAAAAAGATTATGAAAAAGGAATAGTTTGACCATATTAAAACAAGAGTTTAGTTCACGTAACAGGGTTGACCTTAAAATGAGGGAAATTTCATTTTTTTTAACCATAGAATGAATCACTAAATCACATTAAATAAATAATAATCACCAGAAATGACTGTGACAGCAACATAACAACTAGGGATTTACAATGATGGTGAGAAGTTGGGGAAATGTTGGGATTAAGTGGGTTAACATCTTCCTAGAAGTCAAAGAGGGTGCACAGAGGAACATGTCAAAATGCTGTCTTTATTCATAATTTTTTATTTATGGCAATTAATTCAATACAAAAGGCTTTTAAAATTAAATATTTGTACTTAAAATATCAATGGCACTCATTTCGTGGAACGACCCACAAACCATACCTCTTTAGCCAACTCTGGGATTCATTATCCAACCATACTCCAAAGTCCCTGTCATAGAGCCCAGAGTTTTCCCTGTCAGGTCATGTGGTCAAAAAGACAAACTCCATTTGTCAATCTAAGGAAGCTCTATCATAAATGTGTGTCTCTAATCAGCTACAGTATATGTGAAGTTATTAGGGATGTGTCCATACAAACAGCTAGACAATAGTGTAGCACTTGTGTGTCAGTGCATTGACTCACATTGACGCTTGAGTGATAGGAGAGCATGCCGTTGTTGGACAGCGTGACATATTTCTTCTTCCATTCCTTGTTGAGGGAGTTGCCACTGCGCTTCAGCAGGATACTCTGGTGGAGGAGAGGAGACAAGGATAACATTCTTTATCTGTTCTTTGTTATCGTTCGTCACCCTTATGCCAAAAGAGCCTAGAAATTCTCAAAGGTAAGTTGAATCCCTCTCCTAGCTCCATGATGTTAGTTCATTGTTTGTGGTGAGCTCCTAAAGACTGCTGTGAGTTCCCCTCTACACAGCTCCTACAGGATGTACTGTCACCCACCTGTTTAATGGGGATGGAGCGTCCACTGCCCAGGTCTCCTGTCTTACTGTCTGTACTCCTCCTCTCCGAGTCACTGCCCCTACGGCCCTGCAAACAAGGCACAGGACAAACGACAACAATTAACAGGAGAAAACAGAGTGAGAGAGATTGAGAGAAATATACAGACAGAGAGTGAAGAAAAAGGCTAAGGAGAGGGACTATAATCCATGAACAGAGCTAAGAAGAGTACATTTCGGCCTCCCGGGTGGCGTAGTGGTCTAGGGCACTGCATCGCAGCGCTAGCTGTGCCACCAGAGACTCTGGGTTCGCGCCCAGTCTCTGTCGCAGCCGGCCGCGACCGGGAGGTCTGTGGGGCGACACACAATTGGCCTAGCGTCGTCCGGGTTAGGGAGGGTTTGGCCGGTAGGGATATCCTTGTCTCATCGCGCACCAGCGACTCCTGTGGCGGGCCGGGCGCAGTGCGCGCTAACCTAGGTCGCCAGGTGCACGGTGTTTCCTCCGACACATTGGTGCGGCTGGCTTCCGGGTTGGATGCGCGCTGTGTTAAGAAGCAGTGCGGCTTGGTTGGGTTGTGTTTCGGAGGACGCATGGCTCTCGACCTTCGTCTCTCCCGAGCCCATACAGGAGTTGTAGCGATGAGACAAGATAGTAACTACTACTAACAATTGGATACCACGAAATTGGGGAGAAAAAGGGGGGTAAAAATTAAAAAAAATAAAGAAGAGTACATTTCAAAGAAAGCACAGGGCCCCTGAGAGGGTTATAGATTGGTCGATGAGGAAACTAAAGTCAGTGAAAGTGTGTGTGTGTGTGTGTGGGGGGGTGGGCGCCTGCGTGTGTATACATGATGGTGGGTATGTTACCGTGAAGCGGGAGCCGGTGCGTCGCCGGGAGGCGCTGTGGACAGACCCTGGGGTGGCACTGCCCAGCCTCTCCCCGCCTGCTGCCCCACCGATCTCCTTATGACTGATCACTGGGGTGGAGGGCAGAGAGGACGAGTAGTCACTGCTCTGACCACCATTACTGGCCTGAGAGAGACAGAGAGAGAGACAGAAAGAGTGACAGACAAATTTGAAAAGAGAGAGTGAGAGATTACAGAGAGTGAAAGAATGATGTCTGAAGATCTGAAAAAAATATGTAAACAAAATCTATATATCTGATTAGGCACTGATCTGAACACTACCAGTCCAACATTATTAACATCTTATTGATTTGGGCCAGTTACTGGGCCATTACTGGCCTGAGAGAGACAGAGAGAGAGACAGAAAGAGTGACAGACATATTTGAAAAGAGAGAGTGAGAGATTACAGAGAGTGAAAGAATGATGTCTGAAGATCCAGTATGGAGGACTAGAGGCCAAAGTTGCTGCTGTACCTGCCCAGGAAAGACTCCTGACACTGGCGTAGAGCCTCCAGAGTGACTGGGAGAGTTGGGCAGGGATTTACAGGAGGCCAGTATAGCTGCCTGCTTCTTCACTGCCATGATCTTGTGGGCAGCTGTGGTAGAGAGAGAGAGATGACAAATACAAACACTATTCGTCAGACAGTCATCTTTCTAGATCCTCCTATAGATGAATATGAAATTCATTTAATTGGTTGATTCAGTCAAAATCCAAGTTAAGCAGCAACATTGTACTGAAAGAACTGAAAAGGAGCAGTATGTGTGTGTGTATGTGTGCATGCGCGCATGTCCTCACCCTCGGTGAAGACGCGGTTGACGTTGAGGCCGTAGGTAGCGCAGGTCTCGTAGTAGGTACAGCGCCTCACGTCTGAACACAGCTGTCTGGCCCTGGCGTCCTCTATCACCCGAGGGTTGGTGCTGGTGATTTTATCTGGAGGAAGGAGAAACTACATCAACAATACATTCCAAGGGCCTTCCGAGTGGCGCAGTAGTCTAAGGCACTGCATCGCTGTGTCACTAGAGATCCTGGTTCGAATGCAGGCTCTGTCACTGCCGGCCGCGACCGGGAGACCCATGGGGCGGTGCACAATTGCACTTTTTTTTAAAAAACACTACATTCCAAGTTACATCAACACTACACCCCATTGGGAAACTACATCAACACTACATCTCATTGGAAACCTTCATAAACCCATATAGACTCCACATGATGTTATCTTTAGAATAACATGGGTTGTTTGGGTATGAGTAGGGTCTTACCTTGGGTGCCCACGACTATGAAGGGGATCTCAGCGATGTTGCGGTGAGAGCCCAGCTCGCTGTAGTTCCTGTACACTTCCTGGAAACTGGCCTCATTCTCCAGACTGAAGACCAGGATGACCCCGTCCACCCAGTTAGCCATCTGGAGGGGAGGGGGTGAGACGGCAGGGGAGGATGGGAGAGGGGAAAAGAGGTAGACAAATGGGGAGAGAAGGAGTGAAATAGAGCGAGTACACGGAGAACGTATAGGTTCATATCACTGTGTCAGAGTGAACTCTGTGTTTTAAAGGAGACTCACTACTCATCAGTCTGTAGTCAGTAAAGCCTCCACCTACCTGTGCATCTGGGGGTCCTGTCTCCTCCCTGATCAGCAACATGTGACTGTTACCATCAACCAGCACCTCCTTCTTATACCTGCCCTCTGAGAGACAGAGAGACAGAGAGAGCAAGAGAGAGAGAGAGAGAAAGCACGAGTGAGTCAGTGAGTGAGCGAGCGTGAGAGAGTGCGAGAGAGAGAGAGGCCAAGATCGTTACAAGAAGCCCTTTGTGTTAAGCCCTTTGTGTTAGTAGTATTGTCTATACAGGAATCCATAGATCTAACTATGAATTTGAGAGTGGATACATTTTCCACACCCATCCCTCAGCTATTTGCCAAAACACTGGCGGGGTGTACGATTTGCTGTTGTTTGAACTGCCGATTGCCCCTTTAAGTACACAGCACAGTATGTCTGTGTGGAGATGATGTCAAACTCACCATCTGGGTTCTCTAGCGGGAGGTAGCTCCCAGTCATGTGTCTGTGGACCAAGGCTGACTTTCCACTGCGGAGACCTCCCAACACCCCCTGGATACACACATACACACACACACACACGTTTACCCCACTCTGTTTGACATGTTTGCCCTACTCTTCTACAACTACTACTATTTACGTCATCATAGCATACTTAAGCAATAAGGCATGGGGGGGTGTGGTATATGGCCAATATACCACGGCTAAGGGCTGTTCTTAAGCACGATGCAATGCGGAGTGCCTGGGTACAGCCCTTAGCTGTGGTATATTGGCCATATACCACAAACCCCCGAGGTGCCTTATTGCTATTATTAAACTGGTTACTAACGTAATTAGAGCAGTAAAAATAAATGGTTTTGTCATACCCGTGGTATACGGTCTGATATACCACGGCTGTCAGCCAATCAGCATTCAGGGCTCAAACCACCCAGTTTATAAAGTACATTATAATACACTGTTACAGTCTCTGTTGAAGCCAAGACTACACGTATTACCTATTCTACTGGAATGACTACAATAATGATAACAACATCGCTCTCACCAGATGGAGCTCTTGGACGGTTCGACTGAAGGTCCATTCTTGACTGTTAGTGCACGCCGCTGTATACAGAAAAAGGGAGAGGAAGAGATATATATATATAAACTCAGCAAAAAAATAAACATCCTCTCACTGTCAACTGCGTTTATTTTCAGCAAACTTAACATGTGTAAATACTTGTATGAACATAAGATTCAACAACAGACATAAAGTGAACAAGTTCCACAGACATGTGACTAACAGAAATGGAATAATGTGTCCCTGAACAAAGGGGGGGGGCTCAAAATCAAAAGTCAGTATCTGATGTGGCCACCAGCTGCATTAAGTACTGCAGTGCATCTCTTCCTCATTGACTGCACCAGATTTGCCAGTTCTTGCTGTGAGATGTTACCCCACCTCTTCCACCAAGGCACCTGCAAGATCCCGGACATTTCTGGGGGGAATGGCCCTAGCCCTCACCCTCCGATCCAACAGGTCCCAGATGTGCTCAATGGGATTGAGATCCAGACTCTTCGCTGGCCATGGCAGAACACTGACATTCCTGTCTTGCAGGAAATCACGCACAGAACGAGCAGTATGGCTGGTGGCATTGTCATGCTGGAGGGTCATGTCAGGATGAGCCTGCAGGAAGGGTACCACATGAGGGAGGAGGATGTCTTCCCTGTAACGCACAGCGTTGAGATTGCCTGCAATGACAACAACAGTCCGATGATGCTGTGACACACCGCCCCAGACCATGAAGGACCCTCCACTTCCAAATCGATCCCGCTCCAGAGTACAGGCCTCGGTGTAACGCTCATTCCTTCGACGATAAACGCCAATCCGACCATTACCCCTGGTGAGACAAAACTGAGACTCGTCAGTGAAGAGCACTTTTTGCCAGTCTTGTCTGGTCCAGCGATGGTGCCTTTGTGCCCATAGGCAACCTTGTTGCCAGTGATGTAAGGCAGGTCCTCACCAGACAACAGGCCTACAGGCCCTCAGTCCAGCCTCTCTCAGCCTATTGCGGACAGTCTGAGCACTGATAGAGGGATTGTGCGTTCCTGGTGTAACTCGGGAAGTTGTTGTTGCCATCCTGTACCTGTCCCGCAGGTGTGATGTTCGGATGTACCGATCCTGTGCAGGTGTTGTTACACGTGGTCTGCCACTGCGAGGTCGATCACCTGTCCGTCCTGTCTCCCTGTAGCGCTGTCTTAGGCGTCTCACAATACGGACATTGCAATATATTGCCCTGGCCACATCTGCAGTCCTCATGCCTCCTTGCAGCATGCCTAAGGTACGTTCACACAGATGAGCAGGGACCCTGGGCATCTTTCTTTTGGTGTTTTTCAGAGTCAGTAGAAAGGCCTCTTTAATGTCCTAAGTTTTCATACTTTATTTGCCTAGCTGTTAGTGTCTTAACAACCGTTCCATAGGTGCATGTTCATTAATTGTTTATGGTTCATTTAAGAAGCATGGGAAACAGTGTTTAAACCCTTTACAAGGAAGGTCTGTGAAGTTATTTGGATTTCTACGAATTATCTTTGAAAGACAGGGCCCTGAAAAAGGGAAGTTTCTTTTTTTGCTGAGTTTATATAGAGAAAGAGAGAGAAAGAAAGCGAGACTGATTAATACATAGGGTCAATGTCATGATCACGTGTTCCCTCTCCCTGTCTGCCTCCTGCCTAAAGCCTGCTTAGAGGAGGGGAGACTTTCAAAGTCACCGGCCGTCGCGCATCACAGCACTCTGAAGCTGTGAGGTGTGCCGCGCCGTTCCAAGTGGCCACACTGCAGTGTGTGTGCCCCCATACGTGCCCTGTCGCAGGTCCAGATGGCACAGAATATAGAGTTAGGGGAGGAAGGGAAGAAGGAGAGAGGGAGTGAGAGAATGAGGTAGAGCTGCAAAGGAGCAGTGCAAATTAATTGCCCAGGCTCAGTGGGGCTGCAGTGGTGAGGCTCAAGTTCATTAGCAGCTCTGTGGATGGAACCCAGAGCTAGCGTGCCAGTTTATGTGTGTGTGTGTGTGTGTGTGTGTGAGATGATTAACAAACAACCTTGTATTTTATTCATCTAAACACATGTCAATATACTAAAGAAGACTGGAGTGATGGATGGGAAATAAAAACATTAACAAGCAAATTCTGCAATGCACGCACGCATACACCGTGTAGAACAGTCCCTCTATCCAGAGAACCGATTCCTGATTTGGGCAACAGGCAGCATCATACACACACGGCCACACAAACGATGACACCGACTCAATCAAAAGGGTCTTTGGAGGTCTGAGTAAAGCAGTGTTGAAGTCAAATCTAGTCAGACAGTGTGATCCCTCATACACTGAATCCTTTCTCTCTGGACACACACCACCATTGAAGGAGTCTCCACAGGCACACATTATATACTGCCTGTGCTTTGCTGTGCGCACCGGCCACACCTGGTAACACAGCCACCACCACTTCCTTCCACTCTCGCTCTCAGGGGAGATGAAAATCCCTTACCCCTTTTCTTTCAGTCAGTCTATCAGTCTCTTCCTCTCTCCACCCCTTTAATTCCCTCTCTCTCTCTAACCCTCCCTTCTCTCTCCAGCGTCACCGGCCAACTGTTGCCATGGCAACCCTTCTTTCATAAATTGCCTGGGTCTTCGCACAACAAACGCTATCATACATACAGTGGTGTGAACACATTCATACAATTGTAACTGAGACACATTCAAACATAGGCTACACATACTAGAGCCCACATAAAACACTGAAAATGCTGAAAAATAAATGATTGACACTAACCAGGTATCCATCCAACCTTTTTATGTGAGTAAAGTACATGTTGGATACCAAATGTCATAACAAGCCTGATGGTAACCAAACAGTTGTCGGTAAACTTTCCAAATGTCAACAAAATAAAATATGCTACAGAAGGTGTAATCACAGAAATATCTCTTTGTTCTTTCACTGGATGTATAAAGGTGAAGCATCCGCTTGGCGTTTCCACTCACTACCAAATATGGTAGTGAGTGGAAGCCCATGGCGGGCAGTGGGACAAGATGGAACCAGATTGATTTTAGCCGACATTCTGCAAATTTTCGAATCAATGAAACATTTGCTCTCAATACAGTTTTCTGTTACCAAAACTAGAATCTGCTATGAACAGAGTGAACTAAGTTTTGTAGACTTTACAATTCGCAAAAGTAAAAAAAATATTTTTTAAAAGCGCTGTGTAGGAGTGCAAAGGCGAATTGAGTTATTGCACACGCGCACTTCAGAGTAGGCGTTCCCTAACGAAAATATGCAGATAGATGCTAGAACTCTCCAATAGGATCTTGCTAGCGTGTGCTTGGCTCTGCCCACGTCCTTGCTTGTTCTGCCCACTATGACTAATTTGTTCAAATTGGAAACGACAGGCAGTGGTCTATCTTGGTTTAGTTATACATCTTGTAATCGTTTTGTTTCGTTAAAATTAACTACGTGAGAAATGTCGGTGGAAACGCTTTTATGCGCAAATATTGATTTAATAACCATCATATCGAAGTAGACTTGGAGTCACGCGATGACATGTTGTGTGGTCCTCCCAATACGACTAGTCGGGAAAGCATGCAGTTTATTAGACTACAGATGAAGTAAATTATGATGAACTACACATGGTGGTGAAAGTGCAGTGATGAGCTTGATGCTCCTATTCTGGTGACATGATCATCGCAGTTTGGCTACCGCTTGACAAATGCAAATAATATCACTCTTTTGTCCATAATAATCTCATGTAGGCTATACACACACTGCATCTGCGAGCTGTTGGCTAGAGCGCACTGCCAATACCAGAGTTGGCACACTCACTATTAAACGCAACATTGTTTTGTTGAGAAAAAACATCAGTACAGTTGAAAATGCGATGGAAACCCATCTCACTTGTCATCTCCCACAGCCTTTTATCTGCAACAATTCAATATGATGGAAACACATATCTTCTGGGAAAATGCACATATTGTTTTTACTGCAGATTTTAGAATATTCGCATGAAAATCTGTCGACAATTGGATGGAAACCTAGCTAATGTTGAGGGCTGAAATGCTTCAGTGTCAACAACATTTTTGTATTGATGATATGGATATTATTATTTACTGAGTTAATTAACAAAATATAATTCCAAAATTGAAAATAGCCCAAAATTTTAAAATGCATTTTCATTAATGGAATTAATTTAAAGGGAAAGGGGGATACCAAGTCAGTTGTACAGCTGAATACCTTCAACTGAAATGTGCCTTCCCAACCGCTCTGAATCAGAGAGGTCCACGTCTTCAGTGCCCGGGGAACAGTGGATTATCTGCCTTGCTCAGGGTCTGAACGACAGATTTTACATTGTCAGCTCGGGGATTCAATCCAGCAACCTTTCAGTTACAGGCCCAACGCTTTAACCACTAGGCAACCTTTACAGTGGCTTGTGAAAGTATTCACCCCCTTGGCATTTTTCTTATTTTGTTGCCTTACAACCTGGAATTAAAATTGATTTTGGGGGGTTTATATCATTTGATTTACACAACATGCCTACCACTTTGAAGATACAAAATATTTTTTATTGTGGAAAACAAGAAATAAGACAAAAAAACTGAAAACTTGAGCATGAATAACTATTCACCCCCCAAAGTCAATACTTTGTAGAGCCACCTTTTGCAGCAATTATAGCTGCATGTCTCCTGGAGTATGTCTATATAAGCTTGGCACATCTAGCCACTGGGATTTTTTGCCCATTCTTCAAGGCAAAACTGCTCCAGCTCCTTCAAACGGAATGAGTTCTGCTGGTGTACAGCAATATATTCTCAATTGGATTGAGTTCTGGGCTTTGACTCTGCCATTCCAAGACATTTAAATGTTTCCCCTTAAACCGCTCGAATGTTGCTTTAGCAGTATGTTTAGGGTCATTGTCCTGCTGGAAGGTGAACCGCCATCCCAGTCTCAAATCTCTGGAAGACTGAAACAGGTTTCCCCCAAGAATTTCCCTCTATTTAGCGCCATCCATCATTCCCTCAATTCTGACCAGTTTCCCAGTCCTCGCCGATGAAAAACATCCCCACAGCTTGATGCTGCCACCACCATGCTTCACTGTGTGAATGGTGTTCTCGGGTGATGAGAGGTGTTGGGTTTGCGCCAGAAATAGCGTTTTCATTGATGGCCAAAAAGCTCAACTTTAGACTCATCTGACCAGAGTACCTTCTTCCATATGTTTGGGGAGTCTCCCACATGCCTTTTGGCAAACACCAAACGTGTTTGCTTATTTTTGTCTTTAAGCAATGGCTTTTTTCTGGCCACTCTTCCGGTAAGCCTAGCTCTGTGGAGTGTACGGCCTAAAGTGGTCCTATGGACAGATACTCCAATCTCCGCTGTGGAACTTTGCAGCTCCTTCGGGGTTATCTTTGGTCTCTTTGTTACATCTCTGATTAATGCCCTCCTTGCCTGGTCCATGAGTTTTGGTGGGTGGCCCTCTCTTGGCAGATTTGTTGTGGTGCCATATTCTTTAAAAAAAAATGTTACATAAATAAACATATTTAAAATGGTGCTCTGTAGGATGTTCAAAGTTTCTGATATTTTTTTATAACCCAACCCTGAACTGTACTTCTCCACATCTTTGTCCCCGACCTGTTTGGAGAGCTCCTTGGTCTTCTTGGTGCTGCTTGCTTAGTGGTGCCCCTTGCTTAGTGGTGTTGCAGACTCTGGGGCCTTTCAGAACAGGTGTATATATACTGAGATCATGTGACACTTACATTGCACACAGGTGGACTTTATTTAACTAATTATGTGACTTCTGAAGGTAATTGGTTGCACCAGATCTTATTTATGGCCTTCATAGCAAAAGGGTGAATACATATGCACGCACCACTTTTCCGTTTGTTATTTTTTAGAGTTTTTTTAAACAAGTAACTTTTTCCTTTCACTGCACCAGTTTGGACTATTTTTTGTATGTCCATTACATGAAATCCAAATAAAAATCAATTTAAATGACAGGTTGTAATGCAACAAAATAGGAAAAACGCCAAGGGGGATGAATACTTTTGCAAAGCACTGTACTTCAACTATAATTGACACCATCTGAAATAAAATAGAAATGCCCCCCAAAATGTGAATAGATTGCAGCTCTTTTTCACCCAATTGTAATGTGGAGTCATTGAGTGAATGGGGTCCATTTGGACTTTGATTGGCTCTGCAAGCAGAGCAGGAAGTTACTCCTTCCGTCCGAAATCCCTCACCCCCTGCCCCCTCACTCCTCCTCCTATCCATCCCTCAGAAGAACACAGCTCTGTGTACTCCCATGCTTAATTATTCATGTGCCACTTACTCCTGACAAATTATTCAGCACTTACACCAATCTTACACACTCCTTAAAATCAGTCTACAATAGCACATTCACAAAATATAGTGAAATCTGAATATGTTATTACATTGGGCTTGATCACATTTTCTTGTGACTCCTTGAAGTTAGAGAAATTTAGGCCAAGTAGGTTTTCATTGGCGGAACCATCACTCTTGGGAGTAGGTGAAGCATATGCAGGTTGTCCTCTCCCTTATTTAACTTATTTTGTACATAATGTTGCTGCTACCGTCTCTTATGACCGAAAATAACTTCTGGACATCAGGACTGCGATTACTCACCACGGACTGCCAGAATCATTTTTTTCCTTTAACAAGTCTGACGAGCCCGACGGGAATGATTTACTTCTTTCTCGGGAACAGGCCCAACGCTTTAACCACTAGGCTACCTTTACAGTGGCTTGTGAAAGTATTCACCCCCTTGGCATTTTTCTTATTTTGTTGCCTTACAACCTGGAATTAAAATTGATTTTGGGGGGTTTATATCATTTGATTTACACAACATGCCTACCACTTTGAAGATACAAAATATTTTTTATTGTGAAAAACAAGAAATAAGACAAAAAAACTGAAAACTTGAGCATGCATAACTATTCACCCCCCAAAGTCAATACTTTGTAGAGCCACCTTTTGCAGCAGTTATAGCTGCATGTCTCCTGGAGTATGTCTATATAAGCTATATATGAGCAATTGCCGTACCAGGCAGTGATGCAACCAGTCAGGATTCTCTCGATGTTGCAGCTGTAGAACCTTTTGAGGATCTCAGGACCCATGCCAAATATTTTTAATTTCCTGAGGGGGGAATAGGCTTTGTCATGCCCTCTTCACGACTGTGTTGGTGTGTTTGGACCATTCTAGTTTGTTGGTGATGTGGACACCAAGGAACTTGAAGCTCTCAACCTGCTCCACTACAGGCCCGTCGATGAGAATGGGGGCGTGCTCGGTCCTCCTTTTCCTGTAGTCCACAATAATTTCCTTAGTCTTGGTTACGTTGAGGGATAGGTTCTTATTCTGGCACCACCCGGCCAATTCTCTGACCTCCTCCCTATAGGTTGTCTCGTCGGTGATCAGGCCTACCACTGTTGTGTCGTCTGCAAACTTAATGATGTAAGCTTAATGCCCTCAATCTCACACAAATTATCAATGAAGCTACCATGTAAAACCCCAAATCCGTAAACACGGGCACCCTCATAGATATCATCCTAACCAACCTGCCCTCCAACTACACCTCTGCTGTCTTCAACCAGGATCTCAGCGATCACTGCCTCATAGCCTGCGTCCGTAATGGGTCTGCGGTCAAACGACCACCCCCCATCATTGTCAAACACTCCCTAAAACACTTCAGCGAGCAGGCCTTTCTAAATCGACCAGGCCCGGGTATCCTGGAAGGATATTGACCTCATTCCGTCAGTAGAGGATGCCTGGTTATTCTTTAAAACTGCTTTCCTCACCATCTTAAATAATCATGCCCCATTAAAAAAAATTTGAACCAGGAACAGACATAGCCCTTGGTTCACTCCAGACCTGACTGCCCTTGACCAGCACAAAAACATCCTGTGGCGTACTGCATTAGCATCGAAAAGCCCCCGCGATATGCAACTTTTCAGGGAAGTTAGGAACGAATATACACAGGCAGTTAGGAAAGTAAAGGCTAGCTTTTTCAAACAGAAATTTGTATCCTGTAGCACAAACTCCAAAAGGTTCTGGGACACTAAAGTCCATGGAGAATAAGAGCACCTCCTCCCAGCTGCCCACTGCACTGAGGTTAGGAAACACTGTCACCACCAATAAATCCACGATAATTGAGAACTTCAATAAGCATTTCTCTACGGCTGGCCAAGCTTTCCACCTGGCCTTACCTGACTTATCCTACCTCATTTGCATACACTGTATATAGACTTTTTCTATTGTATTATTGACTGTATGTTTGTTTATTCCATGTCTAACTCTGTGTTGTTGTTTGTGTCACACTGCTTTGCTTTATCTTGTCCAGGTCACAGGTGTAAATGAGAACTTGTTCTCAACTAGCCTACCTGGTTAAATAAAGGTGAAAAAAATGAAAAAAAGAAGATTAAACTACCAACGGGACATTCAAAACTGTAATATCTTAAGCTTCACAGAGTCGTGGCTGAAGACACTATCAACATACAGCTGGCTGGTTATACGCTGTACCGGCAGGATAGAACAGCGGTGTCTGGTAAGCCTAGGGGCGGTGGACTATGTATTTTTGTAAATAACAGCTGGTGCACTATAACTAAGGAAGTTTCGAGCGATTGCTTATTGCTCGCCTGGGGTAGAGTATCTCATGATAAGCTGTAGATGACACTATATACCTAGAGTGTTTATCTGTATTTTTCATAGTTGTTTTACATACCACCACAGACTGAGGCTGGCACTAAGACAGCATTGAATGAGCTGTATTCCGCCATAAGTAAACAAGAAAACGCTCACCCAGAGGCGGCGCTCCCAGTAGCTGGGGACTTTAACGCAGGAAAACTTAAATCCGTTTTACCAAAATTCTATCAGCATGTTAAATGTGCAAACAGAGGGGAAGATTTTTTATTTTTTTAAATAAAAACTCTGGACCACATTTACTCCACACACAGAGACACATATTAAGCTCTCCCTCGCCCTCCATTTGGCAAATCTGACCATAATGCTATCCTTCTGATTACAAGCAAAAATTAAAGCAGGAAGCCCCAGTGACTCGATCAATAAAAAAGTGGTCAGATGAAGCTGATGCTAAGCTATAGGACTGTTTTGCTAGCACAGACTGGAATATGTTCCGGGATTCCTCCAATGGCATTGAGGAGTACACTACATCAGTCATTGGCTTCATCAAAAACGCATCGATGACTTCGTCCCCACAGTGACTGTACGTACCCCAACAAGAAGCCATGGATTACAGGCAACATCTGCACTGAGCTAAAGGCTAGAGCTGCCACTTTCAAGGAGTGGGACTCTAACCCGGAAGCTTATAAGAAATCCTGCTATGCCCTCCGACGAACCATCAAACAGGCAAAGCATCAATGTAGGACTAAGATCGAATTGTACTACACCGGCTCTGACGCTCGTCGGATGTGGCAGTGCTTGCAAACCATTACAGACTACAAAGGGAAGCACAGCCGAGAGCTGCCAAGTGACACGAGCCTACCAGACGAGCTAAACTACTTCTATGCTAGCATCGAGGCAAATAACACTGAAACATGAGAGCAACAGCTGTTCCGGAAGACTGTGTGATCACGCTCTCCGCAGCCGATGTGAGTAAGACCTTTAAACAGGTCAAACAGGTCAACATTCACAAGGCCGCAGGGCCAGACGGATTACCAGGATGTGTACTGCGAGCATGCGCTGACCAACTGGCAAGTTCAACCTCTCTCTGTCTGTGATACCAACATATTTTAAGCTGCCCACCATAGTATGCCTGTGCCCAAGAACACTAAGGTAACCTGCCAAAATGACTATCGACCCGTAGCACTCACGTCTGTAGCCATGAAGTGCTTCGAAAGGCTGGTCATGGCTCACATCAACACCATTATCCCAGAAATCCTAGACCCACTCCAATTTGCATACCGCTCCAACAGATTATGTAATCTCTATTGCACTCCACACTGCCCTTTTCCACCTGGACAAAAACTCATCAAAAAAAGAAACGTGTAAATATTTGTATGAACATAAGATTCAACAACTGAGACACAAACTGAACAAGTTCCACAGACATGTGACTAACAGAAATGGAATAATGTGTCCCTGAACAAAGGGGGGGGTCAAAATCAAAAGTAACAGTCAGTATCTGGTGTGGCCACCAGCTGCATTAAGTACTGCAGTGCATCGCCTCCTCATGGACTGCACCAGATTTGCCAGTTCTTGCTGTGAGATGTTACCCCGCTCTTCCACCAAGGCACCTGCAACTTCCCAGACTTTTCTGGGGGGAATGGCCCTAGCCCTCACCCTCCGATCCAACAGGTCCTAGACGTGCTCAATGGAATTGAGATCCGGGCTCTTCGCTTCGCCTGTCTTGCAGGAAATTACGCACAGAACGAGCAGTATGGCTGGTGGCATTGTCATGCTGGAGGGTCATGTCAGGATGGGCCTGCAGGAAGGGTACCACAAGAGGGAGGAAGATGTCTTCCCTGTAACGCACAGCATTGAGATTGCCTGCAATGATAAGCTCAGTCCGATGATGCTGTGACACACCGCCCCAGACCATGACGTACCCTCCACCTCCAAATCGATCCCACTCCAAAGTACAGGCCTCGGTGTAACGTTCATTCCTTCGACGATAAATGCCAATCCGACCATCACCCCTGGTGAGACAAAACCACGACTCGTAAGTGAAGAGCACTTTTTGCCAGTCTTGTCTGGTCCAGCGATGGTGGGTTCGTGCCCATAGGCGCCGTTGTTGCTGGTGATGACTTGTCTTACAACAGGCCTACAAGCCCTCAGTCCAGCCTCTCACAGTTTATTGCGGACAGTCTGAGCACTGATATATGGATTGTGCGTTCCTGTTGTAACTCGGGCAGTTGTTGTTGCCATACTGTACCTGTCCCGCAGGTGTGATGTTCGGATCTACCGATCCTGTGCAGGTGTTGTTACACATGGTCTGCCACTGCGAGGACGATCAGCTGTCCGCCCTGTAGCGCTGTCTTAGGCGTCTCACAATACGGACATTGCAATATATTGCCCTGGCCACATCTGCAGTCCTCATGCCTCCTTGCAGCATGCCTAAGGTATGTTCACGCAGATGAGAAGGGACCCTGGGCATCTTTCTTTTGGTGTTTTTCAGAGTCAGTAGAAAGTCCTCTTTAGTGTCCTAAGTTTTCATAACTGTGACCTTATTTGCCTTACCGTCTGTAAGCTGTTAGTGTCTTAACGACCGTTCCACAGGTACATGTTCATTAATTGTTTATGGTTCATTGAACAAGCATGGGAAACAGTGTTTAAACCCTTCACAAGGAAATCTGTGAAGTTATTTGGATTTTTACAAATTATCTTTGAAAGTTTTTTTTGCTGAGTTTATGTGAGAATGCTATTCATTGACTACAGCTCAGCGTTCAACACCATAGTGCCATCAAAGCTCATCAATAAGCTAAGGACCATGGGACTAAACTCCTCCCTCTGCAACTGGATCCTGGACTTCTTGACAAGCCGCCCCCAGGTGGTAACGGTAGGTAACAATACATCCACCACGCTGATCCTCAACACAGGGGCCCCTCAGTGGAGCGTGCTCAGTCCCCTCCTGTACTCCCTGTTCACTCATGACTGCACGGCCAGGACTCCAACACCATCATTGAGTTTGCTGATGACACAACAGTGCTAGGCCTGATCATCAACAACGATGAGACAGCCTATAGGGAGGACGTCAGAGACCTGGCCGTGTGGTGCCAGGACAACAGCCTCTCCCTCAACGTGATCAAGACAAAGGAGATGATTGTGGACTACAGGAAAAAGAGGGCCGAGTACGACATCATTCTCATCGACGAGGCTGTAGTGGAGCAGTTTGAGAGCTTCAAGTTCCTTGGTGTCCACATCACCAACAAACTAACATGGTCCAAGCACACCCCAAGACAGCCGTGAAGAGGGCACAACAAAACCTATTCCCCATCAGGAGACTGGAAAGATTTGGCACGGGTCCTCAGATCCTCAAAAGGTTCTACAGCTGCACCATCGAGAGCATCATTACTGGCTGCATCAGTGCCTGGTATGGCAGCTGCTCGGCCTCCGCCCGCAAGGCACTACAGAGGGTAGTGAGAACTGCCCAGTACATCACTGGAAGCCATCCAGGACCTCTATACCAGGCGGTGTCAGAGGAAGGCCCTAAAAATTGTCAAAGACTCCAGCCAACCTAATTATAGACTGTTCTCTCTGCTACCACACGGCATGTAGTACAGTAGCGCCAAGTCTAGGTCCAATAAGCTTCTAAACAGCTTCTACCCCCAAACCATTAAGACTCCTGAACATCTAATCAAATGGCTACCCAGACTATTTGCATTAACCCCCCCTCTTTACACCACTGCTACTCTCGGTTGTTATGTTATCACCTTAACTCTACCTACATGTACATATTACCTCAACTAACCGTTGCCCCCGCACATCGACTCCGTACCGATACCCCCTGTATATAGTCTCGCTATTGCTATTTTACTGCTGGTCTTTAGTTACTTGTTACTTTTATTTCTTATTGTTATCCGTATTTTTTTTAACTGCATTGTTGGTTAGGGGCTCGTAAGTAAGCATTTCACTGTAAGGCCAACATCAACTGTTCAGAGGAGACTGTGTGAATCTGGCCTTCATGGTCGAATTGCTGCAAAGAAACCACTACAAAAGGGCACCAATAATAAGAAGAGACTTGCGTGGGCCAAGAAACACAAGCAATGGACATTAGACTGGTGGAAATCTGTCCTTTCTCCTTTCGTCTGATGAGTCCAAATATGAGATTTATGGTTCCAACCGCCGTGTCTTTGTAAGACGCAGAGTAAGTGAACAGATGGTTCCCACCATGAAGCATGGAGGAGGACTTGTGATGGTGTGGGGGTGCTTTGCTTGTGACACTGTCAGTGATTTATTTAGAATTCAAGGCACACTTCACCAGCAAGGCTACCACAGCATTCTGCAGTGATATGCCATCACATCTGGTTTGCGCTTAGTGGGACTATCATTTATTTTTCAACAGGACAATGACCTAACACACCTCCAGGCTGTGTAAGGGCTATTTGACCCTGCTGCATCAGATGACCTGGCCTCCACAATCACCTGACCTCAACCCAATTGAGATGGTTTAGGATGAGTTGGACAGCAGAGTGAAGGAAAAGCAGAAAACAATTGCTCAGCGTATGTGGGAACTCCTTCAAGACTGTTGGAAAAGCATTCCAGGTGTAGCTGGTTGAGAGAATGCCAAGAGTGTGCAAAGCTGTCATCAAGGCAAAGGGTGGCTACTTTGAAGAATCTCAAAAATATGTTGATATGTTTAACACTTTTTTGGTTACTACATGATTCCATATGTGTTATTTCATAGTTTACAATGTAGAACATAATAAAAATAAAGAAAAACCCTGGAATGAGTAGCTGTGTCCAAACTCTTGACTGTTACTGTATATATTTTTTATTTTATATTTTTTAACATAGCTGACGAAAACTCAGAAGTAAAAAACAAAAAGAAGGGGTAAAATAAGGATTTTTTTTTATAACACCCTCCAGTTGGAACGAGCGCAAACAAAACAATACTCATCTCAAAAACGGCAAAACGTGCGGTCAAACTAAATTGTGAGCCAGGGCAACACACTAGCTAAACACAATCCCATCCTTGAAAGACAATCAGCAACCAAGTTGTCCTTACCATGGACATGTCTGATTTCAAGGGGAAACTCCTGCAATATACTTAGTAACTTTCTTCTTGTTCTAGTCTGGCTGCACATTCTCGTTCTTGTTGTTTGGCTGCACGCTCGCTCTTGTTGTTTGTCTGTACGCTCATCTTGTCTTTCCCTGTGCTCTAACTAATTTCTGTTGTTCAAATCTCTAATTGTTGTTGCTCCAACTTCGCCTTTAGTTCTAACTTCCTTAGTTGCACGTCTACGGGATGTACTCTGATTGGTCGACATTTTTAAACAGGTATTTTTCCATATATATACATACCCAATGTGTTTTAATAAAATCAACTATATGCATTGAGCTTGTCTGATGCTTTAAACTTCGGTTTGATTAATAAACAAATGCCTCAAGAGGGCGCCAGAGATCTAGATAACTAGAAGAAAAAAACCTTAACCCGACCCAACTATTCTCCTCCCACTCCTTCTGGCTTTCCCAGATTCTGCCATTACTCTTCTGGAGTTGCCGGTAATAGGCTACATGAGGAGTCATCAACCTTTTTCATGTGGAATGCCAATTCATCTTACAATTTCTACCAATCTGCATGCCAGTTATGGTTTTCATATGCACATTTGTGAAACAGTTTAATTTAATTTATAATTATGTCTTCATATATCAAAATCATTCTAAATTCTATCCAAATCCAAATGAAAATGATACAAACCTAAAAAGTAACTTCTGTTACCATTGCCAACTATGTAAAAATAGCCTACATAAAGCCAACAAATAAAAACATTGCAGCCTGCAGTTAGAAAATATCCTGACAAAAATAAATATCCTATAAATCACATTGACTACACATGGCCTGTCTGCAACGAACTTTAAATATTGTATCAACTATTAACTTGGATCTGGCCAAAGCTTGTTCTAGCAAACTTGCAACATTGTCTAAAATATTCTGGGCCTTCAGAGTTTCCCATGCCAGTGAGCTTGGGACAGACACAGCTGTAGGCTATTTGCGCAAGGAATAAGAAGCAGTACTGGATTTGGGCAGGAGCTCACCGGAGTGGAGTACCGAGGCCTCAAATGTTCTACTGCTTTAGCTCCTGTTCCTCTTATAGAATATTAGCTTGAAAGTATTGTGGAGCTCCTGCACCTAAATATAAAACAGTACCAGCACCCAAAATGAGTACCGGAAACTATTTCAGTCCAAGTCAAGCACTGATAAGAAGTAATCAGGTAGGCCTATTGTATGACGTTTCCACTGGATCAGAGCATCACATTTCCCCCTTTCACGCTGAGTGGAAATCGAAAGGGAGAGAGCTGGAAAGATTTTTCAGAATACATTGAAGAACTATTGTAATTCTCAATAGATGTAAAAAAAAAAAAAAAGACTTTGTTTGCTTGCTGTTTGATGTGAAGAAAACATTACTTCGAGAAGCTCCACAGGTCATTAGTAGTGGTGCGTTAAGTCAATCAGAAATACTATCAGATCCCCAAGTGGGCACATTTATATGCCTACATTTGAGCGCAGGCCAGGTAGCCTATAGGCCTACTTTTATGCGTGCGTGTCCTTACTCAACACTGACAGGAGCGCTCAAAACAAAAGACAATGACTAAATTGACAAAACTCGTAAATGGAATGAAATAAACCAAAATTTGTTTCTCACAAGTGTAGCATAGGTTGTGCACTCTGCAAACAATGTGTCCACTCTGACAATGAGAACGGGAAGACTGGAATAATATTGAATTCATTAAAATAAATTAACTTAACCTAAGTAACCTACATAGTAGATTAGAAATTACTGGAATTAACGGTAAATATACTACTGATGATATATGTAATGGATAATTGATATACCCTAACAATCAAACGCAAACAATTCACACAATGAAATTATGAAACAATGATTGTGCACAATTGGCGGGAGAGAGTGCATTCTGGAGAGGGAAGTGCATTGTGTATCTGGGCACATGGTCATGCCGAAGTCTGCACTGGCCTCAGCGGAAGTCAGGGCATTCCTACTTCTTGCACTTCGTGGAACAGTGCAGAGCTGTTGCCAAGGAAGTGAGTTTGGGGGCGGAACATCCCCACCTACCGTCAACCAATCATGTCAATGCAGAGCTATAAAGAGCCCTCCACATTGTTACAAAATTTGGGAGGCGCATGGCGATGCGATACAGAACTCGATTTGGCCTCTGCATGCATCTGGAGGCTCCGCAATTGCGTCACACCCTCCATATGTAGCCTCTGACCACAATTTCGGATCAAGCATACATTAGCTTTTAGTCTAGGCCTCCACAATGGATTAGTTCACTGAGATGGGTGCAAATATAAATTTGTTACTGCTTGACTAAAACGATCTTGGTCGACCAACAGCCTAACAACCAAACAATCGACCAGTCAACTAATTAGGGTCAGCCCTAATTACACCATGTACCCAAATATGCTTATGAGCCCCACCAGTACATTGCCCCAACCCCACCCACATTTCACAGCGATGTTCTGTTTGTACCTTCCATTAAAAATATTCTCTAAAATCATTTGCAATTATACTAGATTATCCACACACCCTAAAAGGAACCGACCAGTACCATGTGAGTTCCTATGTATATCACTGAAGGTACCTTTGACCCTTTTGTACCCCAGGGAACAACACTGTACCCTAACCGTACCGTAATTTTAGAGTGTGTGGATATACAGTGCATTCTGAAAGTATTCAGACCCCTTGACTTTTTCCACATTTTGTTACATTACAACCAGAGGAACTCTGGAGCCCTTTCAGAGTGACCAACAGGGTTCTTGGTCACCACCCCGACAAAGGCCCTTCTCCCCTTATTGCTCAGTTTGGCAGGGCGGCCAACTCTAGGAAGAGTCTTGGTGGTTCCACTGTGTTCTTGGGGACCTTCAATGCTGCAGAAATTGTTGTACTCCTTCAAGGCTATGGAGAAGTACATCCAGGAGGTGCTCCAGAAGGGTTTCATTCGCACGTCAGCCTCCCCTGCGTCTGCAGGCTTCTTCTTCGTGGCCAAAAAGGACGAGGGTTGCGCCTGTGCATCGATTATAGAAATCTGAATTCAGTCACCATGAAGTACCACTACCCTCTTCCCTTGGTGCCGACCATGATCGAACAACTTCGCGGGGCCATTTTTTTTATCAAGTTGGACCTGCGGAGTGACTACAATTTGATCCGCATCCGGGAAGGGGATGAATGGAAGACGGCCTTCAGCGCAATGCCTGGTCACTATGAGTACTTGGTGATGCCTTTGGACAAGCCAATTCTCCGTCAGTGTTCCAGGCATTCGTCCGTGAGGGACATGCTTGGACGCCAGGTGGTCATGTATATCAACGACATACTGGTCTACTCGGCTACCTTGGGAGATCACATCGCTAACATCCGAGTAGTCCTGGAATGCCCCGTCCAACCACCTGTATGTCAAAGTGGAGAAGTGCCAATTCCATCAGGAGGATGTCTCCTTTTTGGTTACCAGATCGGCCCGCAAAGAGTCATGATGGATGAGAAGGTGCATACTGTCAGGTCATGGCCAGTCCCAACCACCATAAACGTTTTTGGGGATTTGCTAACTTCTACCGCCGATTCATTAAGAACTTTAGCTCGATTGCCTCTCCTCTCACTTCTCTCCTCAAGGGTGGTCCCTGGAAAGTTGGGGTGGAATCCTGCAGCTGACGAAGCCTTCCGCCTACTGAAGGGACGTTTCACCTCCACCCCATTGCTCTAACATCCAGATCCTACTCTGCCCTTCGTGGTGGAGGTAGATGCTTCAGAAGTACGGTACCAGTCAAAAGTTTGGACACAGCTACTCATTCATTTTTTACTATTTTCTACATTGTAGAATAATAGTGAAGACAACAAAAATATGAAATAACACATTTTTTAAATGTATTTTTATTGAACCTTTATTTAATTAGGCAAGTCAGTTAAGAACAAATTCTTATTTACAATGACGGCCTACCCCGGCCAAACCCTAACCACGCTTGTGCGCTGCCCTATGGGACTCCCAATCAAGGCCGGTTGTGATACAGCCTGGAATTGAACCAGGTTCTGTAGTGACACCTCGAGGACATCAAAACTATGAAATAACACAAATGGAATCATGTAGTAACCAAAAAGTGTTAAACAAATCAAACTATACTTTATATTTGAGATTCTTCAGTAGCCTCCCTTTGCCTTGATGATAGCTTTGCACACTCTTGGCATTCTCTCAACCAGCTTCATGAGGTAGTCACCTGGAATGCATTTCAATTAACATGAGTGCCTTATTAAAAGTTAATTTGTGGAATTTCTTTCCTTCTTAATGCGTTTGAGCCAATCAGTTGTGTTGTGACAAGGTAGGGGTGGTATACAGAAGATAGCCACATATGGTAAAATACCAAGTCTATATTATGGCAAGAACAGCTCAAATAAGCAAAGAGATGACAGTCCATCATTAATTTAAGACATGAAGGTCAGTCAACCCGGGAGATTTCAAGTTTCCTCAAGTGCAGTCGCAAAAACCATCTCATGAGGACCGCCACAGGAAAGGAAGACCCAGAGTTACCTCTGCTGCACAGGATAAGTTCATTACAGTTACCAGCCTTAGAAATTGCAGTCCAAATGAAAAGTATTCACAGAGTTCAAGTAACAGACACACCTCAACATCAACTGTTCAGAGGAGACTGCGTGAATCAGGCCTTCATTGTTGAATTGCTGCAAAGAAACCACTACTAAAGGACACCAATAATAAGAAGAGACTTGCTTGGGCCAAGAAACATGAGCAATGAACATTAGAGCGGTAGAAATCTGTCCTTTAGTCTGATGAGTCCAAATGTGAGATTATTGGTTCTAACCGCTATGTCTTTGTGAGACGCATAGTAGGTGAATGGATTATCTCTGCATGTGTGGTTCCCACCATGAGGCATGGAGGAGGAGGTGTGATGGTGCTTTGCTGGTGACAATGCATGTGATTCATTTAGAATTCGAGGCACTCTTAACCAGCATGGCTACCACAGCATTCTGCAGCGATATGCCATCACATCTGGTTTGCGCTTAGTGGGACTATAATTTGTTTTTCAACAGGACAATGACCTAATACACCTCCAGGCTGTGTAAGGGCTATTTGACCAAGAAGGAGAGTGATGGTGCTGCATCAGATGACCTGGCCTCCACAATCACCTGACTTCAACCCAATTGAGATGACTTGGGATGAGTTGGACCGCAGAGTGAAGGAAAATCAGCCAACAAGTGCTCAGCATATGTAGAAACTCTTTCAAGGCTGTTGGAAAAGCATTCCTCATGAAGCTGGTTGAGAATACCAAGATTGTGCAAAGGTGTCATCAAGGCAAAGGGTGGCTACTTTGAAGAATCTAAAAAATATTTGGATTTGTTTAACACTTTTTTGCTTACTACATGATTCCATAAGGGTTATTTCATAGTTGTAATGTCTTCACTATTATTCTACAATGTAAAAAGTAGTAAAAATAAAGAAAAACCCTTGAATGAGTAGGTGTCCCCAAACTTTTGACTGGTACTGTAGGTTTGGGGGCTGTCTGGTCCCAACATCAAGGCAATCCACAGAAATTGTATCCATGTGCATATTACTCTAAAAAGCTGTCTCCTGCAGAGAGGAACTATGATGTTGGCGATTGGGAGTTCCTGGCGGTGAAGTTTGCATTAAAGGTGTGGAGACAGTGGTTGGAGGGAGCCCAGGACCCATTTCTCATCCTCACCGACCAACGGAACCTGGAGTACATACGGACAGTGAGGCGACTTGGAACCCGAGCCAAGACAGGTGGGCCTTTTCTTCACCAGATTCGATTTCACGCTGACATATCACCCAGGTAAAAAATACATCAAAGCCGATGCCCTGTCCTGTCTCACGACTCGGGAGATGTTCCTGTCTTGAGTGCACCCATAACTCCGCCCTCTCGAGTTGTAGCTCCCATATTCTGGGACGTAGACATTCGCCAGGCCTTGGAGAGGGAACCCGCACCTGCTACCTGTCCTCCTGAGCACACCTACGTTCCCACGGGGATAAGGGATTGGCTGTTGACCTGGGCGCACACAGCGGTCATCGATGGACATCCAGGTATCACCTGCACCATTCTGTCCATCTCTGGAAAGTACTGGTGGCCCACCTTGGTGCAGGACGTCACTTGTTATGTCAACTCCTGTTCCGTATGTTCCCAATCCAAATCCCCTTCCGAACTCTCCAGCAGGGAAACTCCTTCCCCGTCCCGTGCCTCAGCATCCCTGGTCTTATCTGTCCATTGATTTTGTCACTAATCTCCCCTCTTCTGATGGTTTTACCACCATTTTTGTGATAGTGGACAGATTATCTAAATCATGCCATTTCATCCCTCTCTCTGGTCTCCCTACCACTATCCAGGTCGCTGAGGCAGTGTTCCAGCAGGTCTTCCAGCACTGTGGCCTCCCGGAGGATATCATCTCCGATCGTGGCCCCCTATTCACATCACGTGTAAGGAAGGCCTTCATCGAGATGCTGGGGCTCACGGTCAGCCTCACTTCCGGTTACCGGCCTTGTCTAACGGGCAGGTGGAGAGGATGAACCAGAAGCTGGGGAGATTCCTGAGGAGCCATTATCAGGAACGGCAGGGGGAGTGGCCCCCAGAATACGCCCAGAATTAATTGCGACACTCCTCCACCGGGCTGACTTCCTTCCAGTGTGTTCTGGGTTACCAGCCAGCCCTGCCTCCGTGGACTCAGAGCCAGACCTAAGCTCCTGCGGTGAACGAGTGGTTCAGGCGCGCAGAAGTGGTATGGAACGATTCCCATGTGAGACTCCAGCACGCCGTTCACTGTCAGAAAGAGCAGGCGGATTGCCAATGCAGAAAGGCGCCACCCTGGTGATCGCGTCGGGCTCTCCACCAGGAACCTTCCGCTCCGCCTGCCATGTAAGAAGTCCTCGGTTTGTGGGGCCGTTCAAGGTCCTCTGGATGGTCAATGAGGTAATTTACAGATTACAACTCCCCACTCACTACTGAATCTCACCATCTTTTCATGTTTCCCTCCTCAGGCCTGTGGTTCCTGGTCCTCTGGCTGATGCAGTCCCCCACGACACCCCTCCGCCTCCCTTGGACATCGAGGGGAGCCCCGCCTATGCAGTCAGATCCCTCCTGGACTCCCGATGTCGTGGGGGTCGGCTCCAGTACCTGGTGGACAGAGGGGTATGTTCCAAAGGAGCAGTGTCGGGTTCCGTTGGACGACATTCTAGATCCCAACATCATCCAAGATTTCCACCTTCGCCGTCCGGACCGGCCGGCTCCTCGCCCTCGGGGCCGCCCCCCTGGCCGGTGTCGTCCTGCGGGGGGCGGGGGTACTGCCACTCTCCTGCTCTGGCGCTCGACATCACTGGTCTACTGATCGCCGGTCCTGGCAACCCATCTTTACGCACACCTGCGCCCTATCATCAGTCACACCTGGACTTCATTACTTACCATTTATCTAGCACACTGTTTTGTCAGTCATCAGGTAGTATTGTTTGTGTTTCCATGTCAGACGCTTCTCTTGTTTTGTATCGTTCCGTGTCCATTATCATTAAACTCACTAACTGCACCTGCTTCCTGACTCCATGTCTACGTTACAGCAACAAGGTGTGGAAAAAGTCAAGGGGTCTGAATACTTTCTGAATGCACTGTATGTTCTTGGTAATAAAGATGTACAATATCACTCTCACCCCTGACAAAGAACACCTCAAGAACCTTTGTTTTTTTAGAGTGTATGCTGGTCCAGCATGGTCTAGTTGGTCAAGCTGGTCTGCAAAACCACGCCCATCATGCTCTATTGCGGTTATATTTTTTAAATTGTTTGTTTCAATATCTATGTTTTTGCATTACATTGATTAATTAATTTAGATTTTTCTACACAAATAACACATTTTTCTAAAAACACAACCAAGGTTGGTCACCAGCAAAATCACAAAGAAGGTTGGTTACCAGCCTATTCTGGACTATGCTGTTTTTTTCAGCAGGGTAGCCCAAGGCTATATACTGTAGTGTGGAATAGCAATGCAATCAACATCACTCTAGTTGGGAGAAGGGTATGGGGTTTAAATCTTATATCAACCAATGTTACAGGCAAAAAATTGTGTAAACCATTGGAGTAAGAGGTCCTGCCGCATCCAGTAGTGAAAAATCTGAAATGAAATGGGAAATGCAGCTAGACCTGGTTGGGGTGAACTATGGGGAGGTGGATGTGGGCGATATCTTACCTTCCTCCTCACTAGAACCCCTCTGTACGGGTGTGTAAATAGGGGGCGTTGTGTTGGAGCTGGGAGGCGCAGGCGTACTCTTTGTGAAGATCCCACTGATGAACTTGAGCATCGTGCGGTCGCGGGTGCGCTGGGTGGTTCCCCCCTGACCCTGGACCTTGCCATCCTTCCCCTTCTTCAGGTCCTCAGAGAGAGAGTGCAGGTCACTGTTGTCCAGGGTACGGCTCTTGCCCTTCCTTGCCGGCTTGGACACCTGGGTGGATGGTTGAGCTGGCAGGGAGGTGGAGCCTGTCTTCAGCCTGTCCCCTTGGGGGCTTTCCCTGGTCACCACGCCTGTAAACCCTCCCCCCACTGGGACCCCCTGGTGAAGGAGGGTGGTCCTGCCGTCACTGTCTGCCCAGGACGCTCGGTAAGGCCCTAGGGCGGCCGCAGCACCTATCATAGGCGACCGATCCCCTATACGGTTGTCTTTGCGGTCCAGACTCTTGGCAGATGGAGGCATACTCTGATCGGCTTCCCTCAACTCCCGCCGGCTAACAGCCCCGCCCCCGGCATGTGACCTCATCAGGACCTCGGGTCGATGGGTAAACCTGGGAGGGACAGTGATGGGCACGCTGCCCCGGCAGAGGGTGCTGCTTGGGTCGCCCATCCCCTCCTCGCCCCTTGGAAACAGCATGGGTGGCTCCCTGTAGAGTTCGGTTTTAGGACGGGTTCCCTCTCTCCTCAGCCCTGCCTCTGAGGGGACACCTGATACCCCTGCAAGCCCCTTCACTTGGTCTGTCACGTTCTTCGGTAAGAGGGGAGACTCCTTGCTCTTAATCCCCAATGTGATATCTTTCGAGGAGCCTGGCAAACGACTCTCTTTCTCCCTCATCTCAGGTTTCCCCCTCTCCTGAACAGGCCCCCGAAAGCTGATGTCCTCCTGCTCATCTTCCTCCATTTCTGTGTCCCCCTCTCCCTCGGCACACAAGAGTCCTCCCTCATCCTCAGTGGTCCTGCTCAGCTCCCCCTCATCCCCAGGGCCCCCCACACCTCCTCTCCCCAGGGCGAGGGCCAGCTGTGGCTGGGGCCCAGTAGCCCCTCCATCACCCCCTACCGCCTCGACCTTGACCAGGGTGAGGGAGATTAGGTAGGTGGTGCGCCTCGGTAGGGTGCCTGTTTGGCTCATAGGGGCGGCAGGCTGGCAGAGAGCGAGGCAGACCAACCTCAGAGCAGCGGCAGAGCCCTCACTCTGACCCAGACAGACCCGCAGGGAACAGGCATGGCAACCCACAGCTGGAGGCTTCACCAGAGAGACAACAGCCAGACCAGAAAACAGTCAGACGGTACTGTCAAACTAACTGGCGTACGGATACATCTGATGCGGGTGAATGGTAACTCTGTCAAGGGGTGGTAGGAGTCTTGCTGGCTTGCTTCTTCAGGCTTCTGAACCCATGATACGAAAACTCAAGAGTCAGCACAAGTGAGAGAGTGAATCAGTCTAAGCTACCTGGAATTAGCGGAGCATACTTAACAAGGCTGAGTTACTTAAGTCTAGAGTGTACTTTTTATTTTAATCCTTCCTGTAATCCCCTTGTCACCTTCTCTTTGCTGATCACTGGTCTCCTCCACGGGTTCATTCACAATCCTCTCTTTCTTTTCCCCTTTCTCTCTCCATATGAAAGATTAATTCTACAGCCCGAAGCCAGGGATCTGAGATTGCTTTCCTCGATCTTGATGTTTGAGACTGGGTAGTCTGGAATTATGCAAGAGTCAACAAATGAGCCTGGTCCATTTTTCCAACAAGACTGTACTACGTAGTTCCCCACTCCACAAAATCACACAAGATGAAATGCCTCAAGTCAGTCTTCAGCCTGTAAGCTTCTCTTCAGATAATTTCTTCACTCCCAGTGAAGGATATTCATTGTATCCTTCAGAATCTTCATATTCCCATTACATTTGATTGGTTGACAAAAAAAATAAAAAAATGTCGCACCGTCACAGACACCAAAGGGTATGTATCGTGGTAAAGACAAACCAGACAGCACAGTTAACAACAGCTTAAGCAGACCCAGCAGAGAAAAACAGGTTTGAATGTAAATACGAGAACAAAAATCCATATGGAAATCATTCACATGTTGCAAAGCATGTGGTGGCGAGAGTCTCCTTCCGACTGCATGTGAGGCAAAGACACACTAATGTCATGCATGAATCACGTATGCACGTTGTGCGGATCAATGAAAGGCAGGCTGCAAACATCTGTTGTAATTCCCACAGTAAAGAGAAGCAGAGATGGTGGCCAGATAGGCAGAACGCAGTCACTGTTCCTCTGCCTGTAACCCTCTTCTGTACAGTTGGTTCCGTCCCGCCCTTCAGTCACTGCATCCTCTCCTCTGAGTGTCTTAGGCAATTAGCAAGTCAATAAAATGTGTCTGTGGCAGAGAGCAAGCCCACCGGCTCAGCTTAGCCCCTCCTCTCAGAGCCACTGTGCCTGCTAGCCTCTCCGATAGCCCGTCGCTACCACAGCTCCAGCCCCAGCTCCAGGCAGGCAGACAGACAGTGGAAGGGTGAGGGTGATGCGTCCAGTGAGAGATGCCTGTTCTCGGTCAAGCACTCACGTTCTGTGGCTCGTGTCGGATCAGACAAAACCAAGACAAAAACCTCTGCCTCCTCAACACTTGCTCTCTCTCTCTCTCTGTTCTTCTTAAGGCAATCTCCTGGCAGTTCCCGCTCTCCCTCGCTCTTCTTCTCTCCCCCTCCCCTTCAGGAAAGAGGGAGCGAGCGATGATGCAATGGAGGAAAAAAAGTGATGAAAAAATCCACAGACGTCATACTGATGAATGAAAGGAGAGAGCGAGGGAGGAAAGGGAAAGAGAGAGAGAGAGGAGGAAAGGATAAAAATGAACAGGAGAGTGTGAGGGGGAGGGTATAACCGTCAAATTAAATAAGGTGGTTTGAAAACAAACTGAATGGATGATGATAAATCTTGGGGCACAGAAAAGGGAGGGGATGTGAGGATGAGAGAGGGGATCCGAACAGAAAGGAGTGTAGCTAAAGGTGGAAGAGAGGAGAGGAATGCAGGAGAGAAGGGAGAAGGGAGGGGGGAGAGGGGAGAGGGGAGAAGGCTCTATCTATCCTCTCCCCTTTCTCTCTCCTTGGCAGTCACAATAGCTCCATCTCCCTCCAGAACGGCTCCCCTCACCCCCCCTTTTAAAATCAGCAAGGATTGGGGTAGCAACAGCTTATTCACCACCTCCCTCCTTCCACATCTCTCATCTCTCCTGCTCTCTCTCTCTAAGCTGCTGATACCTGTCTGTTCCTGTGTGTGTGTATTTTTTGGATTTACTATCCTTGTGGGGACCATAAGTCCTCACAAGGAGAGTAAAACAAAGACAAATCTGACAAGCTGGGACATTTTGCTACTCCCCATATGGAAAAATACTATTTTAGGCTTAGGGGTTCGGTTTACAATTAGGGTTAGAATTAGGGTTAAGGAAAATAGGATTTTGAATGGGAATCAATTGTTTGGTCCCCACAATGATAGTAAAACAAACATGTGTATTGTTGTGTCATAGACATTGAATGAGGAGAGGTTATGCTCCCTCTTTCTTCATCATTAGTTCATTATTGACTCACACAATAAAGAGAAACCATGGGTCCAATATTAGAAACTAACACGTTATCATAATTATCCCAATAATGTTTGTACCATGTTTTCTGCTGCTACCATGTTGTGTTGCTACCATATTGTTGTCATGTTGCTGCCATGCTATGTTGTTGACTTAGGTCTCTCTTTATGTAGTGTTGTGGTGTCGCTCTTGTCGTGATCTGTGTTTTGTCCAATTTTTGTTGTTGTTGTAATTCTAGCCCCCGTCCCCACAGGAGGCCTTTTGGTAGGCCATCATTGTAAATAAGAATTTGTTCTTAATTGACTTGCCTAGTTAAATAAATAAAAATACACAATTTTGCCCATAATATACTCACATGACTTAATGATACATGCCACGTGATTTTCAGCATGTGTACTGTATGTGTGTGTAAATGTATGTGGCTGTATGTTGTGTGTGCTCACAGTGGGGGGGGGGGGGGCTTCATTGTGTGTATAGGTATGTGTTACCCACCTGTGTCTCTTGTTTAATTGGCTGAAATCTATGAAGGAAGAACACCCAGAGTATGATGAATCATGTCCCCTCTAAACTGAAATTATGTGTCACTCACTGTGACACATACACAGACAGTTGCTTATAGATACATACACACTATCTGCTCCTTAGAGATTATTTACACTGACTACCCACACATCCAACCTTTACACACAAACTCTCACACACACACACACAAATGCTGCTGTTCTATTATATACTATTTATGCCACTGCATGACCATGTAACTACCCACTTTATAGCTGTAAATACAATGTAATACATTCCATTTTTACGATGCATACTTATTACTTGCATACATACTTGATGCATACTTACTTATTACTTCTTTTACTTGACTTTGACAGGGCTCTGAAGTGCCCACATGCGACAAAATGTTTTGCTGTTCGACCTGTACTTTTATTTTGGAAGCACAGGCTGATAAATTGTTTACGAATCATATCCAACTTTCCCTCAGAACTGTTCTGACGTTTTCTGTCAGCTAAGTAATGGCATTAGCTAGCAAGAACAGCAACAATGAAATGCGGCGGAATTTAAGCTTTCTTTAATTAACAAAAAAAAGTATTTATTAAATGATCAACCACAACCAGGAGATGAGGACAATGTTAAAGACGCTGTTACTGTCACGCACTGACCTTAGAAAGCCTTTTTATTCTCTATTTTGGTTAGGTCAGGGTGTGACTAGGGTGGGTACTCTAGTTTTTGTATTTCTATGTTGGCCTGGTATGGTTCCCAATCAGAGGCAGCTGTCTATCGTTGTCTCTATTTGGGGATCATATTTAGGCAGCTTTTTCCCACCTGTTTGTTGTGGGATCTTGTCTATGTCTAGTTGCCTGCGAGCACTACATTAGCTTCACGTTTCGTTTTGCGCTTTATTGTTTTCTGTGTGTTTCACTTCTAATGAAAGATGATGGAACCATACCATGCTGCACTTTGGTCCGAGTCTTACAACAACGATCGTGACAGTTACCAATCCACTTCCTCAGAAAAAAAGAGCTACACATTTGGAGAGGGACTAGCCCAATTATGTACTATTAGATTTTAATATTATTTATGAGAGGTATTGACATGTTGAATGCACTGAGCTGTCCATCTAAACTACTGGCACACAGCTCGGGCACCCATGCATACCCCACAAGACATGCCACAAGAGGTCTCTTCACAGTCCACAAGTCCAGAACAGACTATGGGAGGCACACAGTACTACATAGAGCCATGACTACATGGAACTCTATTCCACATCAAGTAACTGACACAAGCAGTAGAATTACATTAAAAAAACAGATTTAAAAAAACACCTTATGGAACAGCGGGGACTGTGAAGCAACACAA
The DNA here is from genome assembly GCF_016432855.1 of Salvelinus namaycush. Lineage (NCBI taxonomy): Eukaryota > Metazoa > Chordata > Actinopteri > Salmoniformes > Salmonidae > Salvelinus > Salvelinus namaycush. The sequence continues at coordinate 34,642,773 of NC_052308.1, forward strand.
ACATTGGCACAGAACATGCATACACACACACTGATTTAGTACTATAGATATGTGGTAGTGGTGGAGTAGGGACCTGAGGGCACACAGTGTTGTGAAATCTGTGAATGTATTGTAATGTTTTAAAATTGTATAAACTGCCTTAATTTTGCTGGACCCCAGGAAGAGTAGTTGGGGATCCATAATTAATACAAATACTCTTAAGGAGCCTAACGTTACGGTCACGTCTACTCCCGCTCCCTGGCACACGACGTCGCCGGTCTAGTAACCCATCATTACGCACACCTGCGCCTCATTAGGCACATCTGGACTTCCATTACTTCCCTGATTACTCTCCCTTAATCTTGCACTCTGTTGTTATCACCCATCAGGCAGTATTGTTTATGTGTTCATGTTCAGACACTACGCTTGTTTGTTTATTCACTCTAAGTTCATTCTTATTAAACTCACGAACTGCACCTGCTTCCTGACTCCCTGCGTCTTCGTTACAGAATACTGCCTCACAAAATGGAAGCAGCAGCCAACCAAGACATCTCCCAGATGGTTGGCGAACAGGGAGACCTACTTCGCCAACACCACACGTTCTTCAACGTCTAGATCTTCCTCAAGGGGCGTCCTCCAACGAGCAGAGGATCCTCTATCATGAGTCGACCCAGTGCCCCCACCACCAAGAGGTCCAAGGTTTCCACGGTTATTTCCCTGCTGACCGGGCGGGCGTTGGAGTGGGCTATGGCCGTCTGGGGAGGCGAGGAGGAGCTGGGTTCCTATGATAGGTTCTTTGCTCTATTCAGAGAACTATTCGATCATCCACTGGAGGGCAGAGAGGGGGTGAGCGCCTACTCCAACTATGGCAGGAGGGCCAGACCACTGCGGAGTACACCCTCACCTTCTGTACAGTGTCAGCATCCAGCGGATGAAATGAGCTGGCACTCTGCACCTTATTCAGAAGAGGATTGCGTGAAGAGGTTCAGACTGACTTGGCATGCCGAGACGACACCCTCTCATTGGACACACATCGCGATGGCCATCCGTCTGGATAACCTCCTTCAGGATGGTCGGCACCCCCATCAACTCTCCCTCCTTCGTTGACAGTTCTGAGTCAGAGCCTGAACCCAGCTGAGCGATGCTGTTGAAGACAGCTGGGACTCTGTCCCTATTGCGGTCAGTAGGGGCATCAGCTTCAACGGTGTCCGCTACATCCCAACCTGGGAGCCACTAGAGCAGAGGGATGGCCCCGTGATCATCAAATCAAATCACATACACATGGTTAGCAGATGTTAATGCGAGTGTAGCGAAATGCTTGTGCTTCTAGTTCCGACAATGCAGTAATAACCAACAAGTAATCTAACAATTCCACAACTACTACCTTATACACACAAGTGTAAAGGGATAAAGAATATGTACATAAAGATATATGAATGAGTGATGGTACAGAACGGCATAGGCAAGATGCAGTAGATGGTATAGAGTACAGTATATACATATGAGATGAGTAATGTAGGGTATATAAACATAAAGTGGCATAGTTTAAAGTGGCTAGTGATACATGTATTACATAAAGATGGCAATATGCAGTAGATGATATAGAGTACAGTATATACATATACATATGAGATGAGTAATGTAGGGTATGTAAACATTATATTAAGTGGCATTGTTTAAAGTGGCTAGTGATACATTTTTACATAATTTCCATCAATTCCCATTATTAAAGTGGCTGGAGTTGAGTCAGTATGTTGGCAGCGGCCACTAAATGTTAGTGGTGGCTGTTTAACAGTCTGATGGCCTTGAGATAGAAGCTGTTTTTCAGTCTCTTGGTCCCCGCTTTGATGCACCTGTACTGACCTCGCCTTCTGGATGATAGCGGGGTGAACAGGCAGTGGCTCGGGTGGTTGTTGTCCTTGATGATCTTTATGGCCTTCCTGTGACATCGGGTGGTGTAGGTGTCCTGGAGGGCAGGTAGTTTGCCCCCGGTGATGCGTTGTGCAGACCTCACTACCCTCTGGAGAGCCTTACGGTTGTGGGCGGAGCAGTTGCCGTACCAGGCAGTGATACAGCCCGACAGGATGCTCTCGATTGTGCATCTGTAGAAGTTTGTGAGTGCTTTTGGTGACAAGCCGAATTTCTTCAGCCTCCTGAGGTTGAAGAGGCGCTGCTGCGCCTTGTTCACAACGCTGTCTGTGTGGGTGGACCAATTCAGTTTGTCCGTGATGTGTACACCGGGGAACTTAAAACTTTCCACCTTCTCCACTACTGTCCCGTCGATGTGGATAGGGGGGTGCTCCCCCTCTGCTGTTTCCTGAAGTCCACAATCATCTCCTTTGTTTTGTTGACGTTGAGTGTGAGGTTATTTTCCTGACAACACACTCCGAGGGCCCTCACCTCCTCCCTGTAGGCCGTCTCGTCGTTGTTGGTAATCAAGCCTACCACTGCAGTGTCGTCCGCAAACTTGATGATTGAGTTGGAGGCGTGCATGGCCACGCAGTCGTGGGTGAACAGGGAGTACAGGAGAGGGCTCAGAACGCACCCTTGTGGGGCCCCAGTGTTGAGGATCAGCGGGGTGGAGATGTTGTTACCTACCCTCACCACCTGGGGGCGGCCCGTCAGGAAGTCCAGGACCCAGTTGCACAGGGCGGGGTCGAGACCCAGGGTCTCAAGCTTGATGATGAGTTTGGAGGGTACTATGGTGTTAAATGCTGAGCTGTAGTCGATGAACAGCATTCTCACATAGGTATTCCTCTTGTCCAGATGGGTTAGGGCAGTGTGCAGTGTGGTTGCGATTGCGTCGTCTGTGGACCTATTGGGTCGGTAAGCAAATTGGAGTGGGTCTAGGGTGTCAGGTAGGGCGGCGGTGATATGGTCCTTGACTAGTCTCTCAAAGCACTTCATGATGACGGAAGTGAGTGCTACCGGGCGGTAGTCGTTTAGCTCAGTTACCTTAGCTTTCTTGGGAACAGGAACAATGGTGGCCCTCTTGAAGCATGTGGGAACAGCAGACTGGGATAAGGATTGATTGAATATGTCCTTAAACACACCAGCCAGCTGGTCTGCGCATGCTCTGAGGACGCGGCTGGGAATGCCGTCTGGGCCTGCAGCCTTGCGAGGGTTAACACGTTTAAATGTTTTACTCACCTCGGCTGCAGTGAAGGAGAGCCCGCAGGTTTTGGTAGCGGGCCGTGTCAGTGGCACTGTATTGTCCTCAAAGCGAGCAAAAAAGTTATTTAGTCTGTCTGGGAGCAAGACATCCTGGTCCGCGACGGGGCTGGTTTTCTTTTTGTAATCGGTGATTGACTGTAGACCCTGCCACATACCTCTTGTGTCTGAGCTGTTGAATTGCGACTCTACTTTGTCTCTATACTGGCACTTAGCTTGTTTGATTGCCTTGCGGAGGGAATAGCTACACTGTTTGTATTCGGTCATGTTTCCGGTCACCTTGCCCTGGTTAAAAGCAGTGGTTCGCGCTTTCAGTTTCACGCGAATGCTGCCATCAATCCACGGTTTCTGGTTTGGGAATGTTTTAATCGTTGCTGTGGGTACGACATCGTCAATGCACTTTCTAATGAACTCGCTCACCGAATCAGCGTATTCGTCAATGTTGTTGTTGGACGCAATGCGGAACATATCCCAATCCACGTGATCGAAGCAGTCTTGAAGCGTGGAATCAGATTGGTCGGACCAGCGTTGAACAGACCTGAGCGCGGGAGCTTGCTGTTTTAGTTTCTGTTTGTAGGCTGGAAGCAACAAAATGGAGTCGTGGTCAGCTTTCCCGAAAGGTGGGCGGGGGAGGGCCTTATATGCGTCGCGGAAGTTAGTATAACGATGATCCAAGGTTTTACCAGCCCTGGTAGCACAATCGATATGCTGATAGAATTTAGGGAGTTTTGTTTTCAGATTACCCTTGTTAAAATCCCCAGCTACGATGAATGCAGCCTCAGGGTGTGTGGTTTCCAGTTTACATAGAGTCAAATAAAGTTCGTTCAGGGCCATCGATGTGTCTGCTTGGGGGGGAATATATACGGCTGTGATTATAATCGAAGAGAATTCCCTTGGTAGATAATGCGGTCGACATTTGATTGTGAGGAATTCTAAATCAGGTGAACAGAATGACTTGAGTTCCTGTATGTTGTTATGATCACACCACGTCTCGTTAATCATAAGGCATACACCCCCGCCCCTCTTCTTACCAGAAAAATGTTTGTTTCTGTCGGCGCGATGCGTGAAGAAACCAGCTGGCTGCACCGACTCCGTTAGCGTTTCTCGAGTGATCCATGTTTCCGTGAAGCAAAGAACGTTACAGTCTCTGATGTCTCTCTGGAATGTTACCCTTGCTCGGATTTCATCAACCTTGTTGTCAAGAGACTGGACATTGGCGAGTAGTATGCTAGGGAGTGGAGCGCGATGTGCCCGTCTCCGAAGCCTGACCAGAAGACCGCTTCGTTTGCCCCTTTTACGGCGTCGTTGTTTAGGGTCGCCGGCTGGGATCAGATCCATTGTACTGGGTGGAAGGCAAAACACAGGATCCGCTTCGGGAGAGTCATATTCCTGGTTGTAATGATGGTGAGTTGACGTTGCTCTTATATTCAGTAGTTCCTCCCGACTGTATGTAATGAAACTTAAGATTACCTGGGGTACCAATGTAAGAAATAACACATAAAAAAAACAAAATACTGCATAGTTTCCTAGGAACGCGAAGCGAGGCGGCCATCTCTGTCGGCGCCGGAAGTTGCCGGATAAGTCTCCTGGTAGGTATGAATATTCCATCATCACTCTCCACCAAACCCTTTTTAGTACCGATATCACTATCTGGCTGTCCCTCGTGTTGTTTCTACAGCTCTAGTGGACTCTGGTGCCACAGGGAATTTTATTGATAAGGCCCTTGCCTCCTCCCTGAAAATAACATACCTGCACTCCTCCCATTTCCGTTCAAGCGCTGGATAACCAACCACTGGGATATGCGACTATCACAGCACCCCTCACCATCACCGTGGGACCCCTGCACCAAGAAAGCCTTCCCTTCTTCCTCATCATCATCATCATCATCATCATCCAGGCACCCGTACAGAAATTCATACTTGGCCTCGCGTGGCTCCAACACCACGACCCCACCACCTCCTGGTCGAGAATGGAGATCACTGACTGACTGACTGGGCACGCCGCACCTTGTCTGATATGCATTTTTGTAAATAACAACTGGTGCACGATATCTAAGGAAGTCTCGAGCTATTGCTCGCCTGAGGTAGAGTATCTCATGATAAACTGTAGACCACACTACCTACCTAGAGATTTTATCTGTATTTCTTAAAGCTGTTTACATACCACCACAGTCAGAGGCTGGCACTAAGACAGCATTGAATGAGCTGTATTCCGCCATAAGCAAACAAGAAAACGCTCACCAGGAGGCGGCACTGCTAGTAGCCGGGGACTTTAATGCAGGGAAACTTAAATCGGTCTTACCAAACTTCTATCAGCATGTTAAATGTGCAACAAGAGGGGGAAAAAACAACAACAAAAAACAAAAAAAACTCTGGACCGCCTTTACTCCACACAGAGACAGATTCAAAGCTCTCCATCTTGCAAATCTGACCATAATTATATCCTGATTCCTGCTTACAAGCAGAAATTAAAGCAGGAAGCACCAGTGACTAGATCAATTAAAAAAAAGTTGTCAGATGAAGCAGATGCTAAGCTACAAGACTGTTTGCTAGCACAGACTGGAATATGTTCCGGGATTTCCCCGATGGCATTGAGTACACCACAATAGTCAATGGCTTCATCAATAAGTGCATCGATGATGTCGTCCCCACAGTGACCGTACGTATATACCCAACCAGAAGCCATGGATTACAGGCAACATCCGCACTAGCTAAAGGCTAGAGCTGCCACTTTCAAGGAGTGGGACTCTAACCTGAAGAAATCCTGCTATGCCCTCCGACAAACCATCAAATGGGGCATGGCGTCAATACTGGACTAAGAACGAATCGTACTACACCGGCTCTGACCAACTGGCAAGTGTCTTCACTGACATTTTCAACCTCTTCCTGTCCGAGTCTGTAATACCAACATGTTTTAAGCAGACCACCATAGTGCCTGTGCCCAAGAACACTAAAGGTAACCTGTCTAAACAACTACCGACCCGTAGCACTCACGTCTGTAGCCATGAAGTGCTTCGAATGGCTGGTCATGCCTCACATCAACACCATTATCTCAGAAATTCTAGACCCACTCCAATTTGCATACCGCTCCAACAGATTATGTAATCTCGATTGCACTCCACACTGCCCTTTTCCACCTGGACAAAAGGAACAACTATGTGAGAGTGCTATTCAATGACTACAGCTCAGCGTTCAACACCATAGTGCCCTCAAAGCTCATCAATATGCTAAGGACCCTGGAACTAAACTCCTCCCTCTGCAAATGGATCCTGGACTTCCTGACGGGCCGCCCCCAGGTGGTAAGGGTAGGTAACAACGCATCCGCCATGCTGATCCACAACACAGGCGACCCTCAGGGGTGCGTGCTCAGTCCCCTCCTGTACTCCCTATTCACTCATGACTGCACGGGCAGGCACAACTCCAACACCATCATTAAGTTTGCCGATGACACAACAGTGGTAGGCCTGATCACCAACAACGACGACGACACAGCCTGTACGGAAACGTCAGAGACCTGGCCGTGTGGTGCCAGGACAACAACCTCTCCCTCAACGTGATCAAGACAAAGGAGATGATTGTGGACTACAGGAAAAAGAGGACAGAGTACGCCCCAATTCTCATCGACGGGGCTGCAGTGGAGCAGTTTGAGAGCTTCAAGTTCCTTGGTGTCCACATCACCAACAAATTAACATGGTCCAAGCACACCCCAAGACAGTCATGAAGAGGGCACAACAAAATGTATTGCCCCTCAGGAGACTGAATAGATTTGGCATGGGTCCTGAGATCCTCAAAAGGTTCTACAGTTGCACCATCGAGAGCATCCTGACTGGTTGCATCACTGCCTGGTATGGCAACTGCTCGGCTTCCGACCGCAAGGCACTACAGAGGGTAGTGCGAACGGCCCAGTACATCATTGGGGCTTTCTGCCATCCAGGACCTCTATATCAGGCGGTGTCAGAGGAAGGCCCTAAAAGTTGTCAAAGATTCCAGCAACCCTAGTCAGACTGTTCTCTCTGCTACCGCACGGCAAGCGGTACCAGAGCGCCAAGTCTAGGTCCAAGAGGCTTCTAAACAGCTTCTACCAAACCATAAGACTCCTGAACACCTAATCAAATGGCTACCCAGACTGTTTGCATTTTCCCCCCCTCTTTTACACCACTGCTACTCTCTGTTGTTATCATCTATGCATAGTCATTTTAATAACTCTACCTACATGTACATATTACCTCTAACTAACCGGTGCCCCCACACATTGACTCTGTACCAGTACCCCCCTGTATATAGTCTCGCTATTGTTATTTTACTGCTGCTCTTAAATTACTTGTTACTTTTATTTCTTATTTTTATCCATATTTTTTAACTGCATTGTTGGTTTGGTAAGTAAGCATTTCACTGTCTACTACACCTGTTGTATTCGGCGCATGTGACTAATAAAATTTGATTTGATGTTGGAAGACCTGCTTTCTCTTACCCTGTGGTTCCACGTCAATTAAGATTCTTGTGGTTGCCCTCCAGGCCAAAATCTGAGGTTTACCAGGATCTCCCGGAGGTTTTTGCCAAGACCCACTCCACCGGTCTCCCTCATCGCCCCCTAGGACTGTGCCATCGACTTGCTTACAGACTCTGCACAGCTGCTTCTACCCCCTGTCGGTGGCTGAAACCAAGGCCATGGAGGAGTTCATCCAGGAGGCTCTCCAACAGGGTTTCGTCTGCCCATCCACCTCCCCTGCGTCGGCAGGTTTCTTATTTGTGGCCAAGAAGGAAGGGGGTCATATCCATGTATTGACTACAGAGTCAATGCCATCACCACCAAGTGCAGCTACATCCTCCCATTGGTGCCGGCCACCATTGAACAGCTCGGTTTAGTACCAAACATCCCGTTTTCTTTACTAAGCTGGACCTGCAGAGTGGCTACAATTTGATCCGCATCCGGGAGGGGGATGAATGGAAGACTGCCTTCAGCGCGATGGCTGGGCACTACAAGTACTTGGTGATGCCTTATGGATTAGCCAATGCTCCATCGGTGCTTGGGAGTCAGGTGGTCGTGTATATCGACGACATCCTGATCTTCTCGGCCACCACAGAGAGGTGGCTGAACCCGTTCCAAGCCAGGTGGGACCTTTTTTTCTACTAGATTCAACTTCACCCTGTCATACTGCCCAGGTTCAAAGAACATCAAAGCTGATGCCCTGTCCTGTCTCCACGATTCAGGAGAGGTTCCTGTCCTGAGTGCACCCATCATACTGCCCTCCCGAATCTCTGCCCCTGTGCTTTGGGACATAGACGTGGATATCCGCCAGGCTCTGGAGAGGGAACCCGTGCCTGCTACCTGTCCTCCGGTGCGCACCTACGTTCTCATGGAGGTAAGGGATCGGCTATTGACCTGGGTGCACGTATACCTGGGTGTCTAGCGGCAAGGGATCTCCAGCACCACTCAATCCATCTCCGTTAAGTATTGGTGGCCCACCTTGGTGCAGGACGTCGCCCGCTACGTCAACTCCTGCTCCATATGTGCCCAAACCAAATCTCCCCGGCACACTCCAGCAGGGAAACTCCTTTCCCTCTCCTCAGCGGCCTTGGTACCATCTGTCCATAGATTTTGTTACTTATAATCCCCCGTCTTATGATTTCACCACTGTTATGGTTGTTGTGGACAGAGTCTCCAAATCCTGCCATTTTATCCCTCTGATCTCACTACTGCTCTCCAGGTTGCTGAGGAACTGTTCCAGCAGGTCTTCTGGTACTATGGCCTTCCGGAGGACATCGTCTCTGACCGTGGTCCCAAATTCACGTCGCGGGTATGGAGACGGGCAGGTGAAGAGGACCAACCAGAAGCTGGGGATATTCCTGAGGAGTCACTGTCAGGACCGGTAGGGGGAGTGGGCCTGGTTCCATCCTTGGGCGTCCTGGGGTACCAGCCGGCCCTGGCCCCCGAGCCAAACCGTAGCCACTGCGGTGGACTAGTGGTTCCGGCGCGCAGAGGTGGCTTTGGACGCTACCCACGTGAGGCTCCAATGCACCATCTGCCACCAGAAGGAGCAGGCGGACCGCCACCGCAGTGAGGCAACAATATTCCATCCTGGTGATCGCTTCTGGTTTTCCACCTGTAACCTCCCGCTCTGCCTGACCTGCTACACCTGAGGCCCTGGTTCGTGGGGCCATTCAAAGTCCTCCAGAGGGTCAATGAGGTAATCTCCCCCTCTTCACGTGTCTCTCCTCAGGCCAGTGGTTCCTGGTCCCCTGGCTGATGCCATCCAGTACCTGGTGGACTGGGAAGGGTACGGTCCAGAGGAGCGGTGTTGGGTTTCGGTGGACGACATTCTAGATCCCAATAGCAATCAGAGATTTCTACTTTCGACGTCTGGACTGGCCCGCTCCATGGGCCGTCCTCCTGGCCGGCGTCATCCTGTGGCTGAGGGACCTTACAGATAATTGTATGTTTGGGGTACAGAGGTAGTCATGCACAAATAATGTTAAACACTATTATTGCACACAGAGGGAGTCTATTTTGTGACTTGTTAAGCAAATGTTTACTCCTGAACGTATTTAGACTTGCCATAACAAAGGGGTTGAATACTTATTGACTCAAGACATTTCAGCTTTTCATTTGTAAATAATTTGTAAAAATGTCTAAAAACATAATTCCACTTTGACATTACTGGGTATAGGGCAGTGACACAAATTTAGGATGCAACACAACAAAATGTGGAAAAAGTCAAGGAGTGTGAATACTTCAAAGGAATTGTATATACATACAGTTACCAGTCAAAAGTTTGGACACATCTATTCATTCAAGGGTATTTCTTTATTTTACTATATTGTAGAATAATAGTGAAGAAATAAAAACTATGAAATAATACAAATGGAATCATGTAGTAACCAAAAAGTGTTAAATCAAAATATATTTTAGATTCTTCAAAGTAGCCACCCTTTGCCTTGATGACAGCTTAGCACTCTTGGCATTCTCTCAACCAGATTTACCTGGAATGCTTTTCCGACAGTCTTGAAGGAGTTCCCACATATGCTGAGCACTTGTTGGCTGCTTTTCCTTCACTCAGCGGTCCAACTCATCCCAAACCATCTCAATTGAGTTGAGGTCGGGTGATTGTGGAGGCCAGATCATCTGATGCAGCCCTCCATCACTCTCCTTGGTCAAATAGCCCTTACACAGCCTGGAGGTGTGTTGGGTCATTGTCCTGTTGAAAAACAAATGATACTGCCACTAAGACCAAACCAGATGTGATGGCATATCGCTGCAGAATGCTGTGGTAGCCATGCTGGTTGTGTGCCTTGAATTCTAAATAAATCATAGACAGTGTCACTAGCAAGCACCTCCTCCTCCATGCTTCACAGTGGGAACCACATGCAGAGATCATCCGTTCACCTAATTTGCGTCTCACAAAGACACGGCGGTTAGAACCAAAAATCTCAAATTTGGACTCATCAGACCAGAAGGACAGATTTCCACCAGTCTAATGTCCATTGCTCATGTTTCTTGGCCCAAGCAGGTCTCATCTTATTGGTGTCCTTTAGTAGTGGTTTCTTTGCAGCAATTTGACCATGAAGGCCTGATTCACGCAGTCTCCTCTGAACAGTTGATGTTGAGATGTGTCTGTTACTTGAAATCTGTGAAGCATTTATCTGGTCTCCAATTTCTGAGGCTGGTAACTCTAATGAACTTATCCTCTGCAGCAGAGGTAACTCTGGGTCTTCCTTTCCTGTGGTGGTCCTCATGAGAGCCAGTTTCGTCATAGCGCTTGATGGTTTTTGCAACTGCACTTGAAGAAACTTTCAAAGTTCTTGAAATTTTACGGATTGACTGAGCTTCATGTCTTGAAGTAATGATGGACTGTCGTTTCTCTTTGCTTATTTGAGCTTTTCTTGCCATAATATGGACTTGGTATTTTACCAAATAGGGCTATCTTCTGTATACCATCACACACACACACGTCACAAGACAACTGATTGGCTCAAACGCATTAGGAATAAAATAAATTCCACAAATTGCTTAACAAGGCACTCATGTTAATTGAAATGCATTCCAGGTGACTACTTCATGAAGCTGGTTGAGAGAATGCCAAGAGTGTGCAAAGCTGTCATCAAGGCAAAGGGTGGCTACTTGGAAGAATCTCAAATATATTTTGATTTGTTTAACACTTTTTTGGTTACTACATGATTCCATGTGTTATTTCATAGTTTTGATGTCTTCACTACTATTCTACAATGTAGAAAATAGTACAAATAAAGAAAAACCCTGGAATGGGTAGGTGTGTCCAAACTTTTGACTGGTACTGTATGTTTGCTGTTACACTTTTGAAAACAATCAATGTTCTGTTTAGTATGTTGTTTGTCCAAAATGAATTACCTATGTAAATATGTTTAATAGTTTTATTCAAAAGTTCAACTGCAGTTATTTTTATTCTAATGTCTTGCTCACTCTAGTGATGTGTTCTACGTCATCAAGGTAACAACTGACAAAAATTAAGAAAGAGTAATTTGCAGTAAAAAGAAAATAAATAAATCAAATGTCTGGTGATCCTTACTTTTTGAAGTTAGGAGCACCAGTGCTACCAATTAAAAAAGGTAATTATTTGTATTGTTATTATTGACTGATGTACTGCATTGTTGCGGGAGCTAGCACATAATCATGTCGCTGCACATTTTATACCTGCTGTATACTGTGCATTTGAAAATGTAAAATTTGACACACACGGTTCTGTTGAGTGTAAGGTACAGTACTTGAATGGTAAAGCATGCAAAAAACGATTTGTTAACAAAATAGATCAGAAATCCATTGAACACAACAATCAAGTGCAAACTGCACATCAAAGTTCAAAGAACTCACGAGACAAACAATCCAAACATTCCACTGAGGGGTGACGAAGCCATTGTTGTCATTCTTCTTCTATGCTGTTGTGACATTTATCAAGGCAACCACCAAGAAAGACAGCATTCCCTTTCCACTGGGGACCACGGCCCTGTGCGTTCCAACACACACTCTGCATAACTAAAATGCTGCTCTGGAGAGCCACACCACCATTCACCTTTTGCTAAACTGATAGTTGACACATGTTCTGCATTCTGGTGTAATCTCCGGCATCAGAGTACATTCATTTTGGCCTGAGGTGTGACCTCTTTCTTAAAGGGACACATTTATATTTCTCCAGTTCTGGAAGGGAGGCTAGGCCCGGCTGTGTGACAAGGGCATTATGTGATCCTTCCACAGAGGAATTAAATCAACATTTAGCCTCCTCAGCCACATCGTAATGACGATTAACATCCTCCTGCCATTAAGGGTGTGGGCGGTGTGTGTGTGTGTGTGTGTGTGTGTGTGTGTGTGTGTGTGTGTGTGTGTGTGTGTGTGTGTGTGTGTGTGCAATGTTAAGTAGACAGGGGGTTGGGTGGGACTTAGGAGACCCCTACGCAGGCAATCAGAAATTGGGCACATGCACATACAGAACTAATGACACTTGACTCGTCCACAATGCAAATGGAATAATGGAAAACACATAAATGAGTGTGTAGAAATTATGTGCATACACACCTTACACACTGCAGAATGAAACACTCACACACACACAGAGAGAGAGAGGGTGAGTGGGTTCAGAAATCGAATCAGAGCTCTTGAGAGAAGATCCTGGGTGTTTCAAATTGTCCTAATTGCCTCGTAACTGCAAAATATGAGATCTGCAATAACACAAAGAAAGCAACTAGATGAGACTGACAAGTCTGCATCTGAATGATTAGGACTGGAGATTAGGATATCATCTAACTGCCACACCAGTGGAGAGAAGCCAGGTGGTGTGTTGCAGTGAGTTGTGGTCTCGGTCTCTTCCTCTGTGTCTCATAGAGATGGTATTGAAGGTGAATAGTGTTTCCTAATGAGGAGTGATACCTGCTGTGAGGAAAGGCTAAATTACAACACAAGGTGGAGGGAAGGAAGAGATGAGATAGGATAGACGTAAGACGGGGGCGGGAGAGCATTTTTGAGGTGCTTGATTTAGGTTAAGTCCAGGGAGTGTACTTGAGACACTGTAAAAGTGTGTGATAAAATAAACATTTTATAAGGCGAATTTACGGGGGAGGGAGGAGGCTGTACCAATACATGCTCTGCCTGTCTCCTTGAGGCAGGAAGTGGCTTTGCAGAGAGACAGAGGAAATAGGGCCAACGATGACGAGTCTCGCTGCCATGAAAACATCTCAAGGGGCACGCTATCGGTAACCACAACGTGCATAAATGCACAATCAACCTGATTGCTCATTATGTTGTCACGATTGTTAGTTCAGGGCATGGAGGTTTGTTTGACGTTAAATTCAGATACAATATTTGAATAGTAAATCCAACATCATCCTCTACCACATTTACAGCTTTACAGTTAGTAGAATTAAAGTAAACACGGGACTGGTACAGTTGAAGTCGAAAGTTTGCATTCACCTTAGCCAAATACATTTAAACTCAGTTTTTCACAATTCCTGAAATTTAATCCTAGTAAAAATTCCCCGTCTGCTAACAGATCATGTGACTTGTATCTGCTCTGTGATTGGACAATACAGACCGCGAGGCTCATGGTTAGCTTTGGTTTTGGTGCTCGATTTCTCAACACAAAGGTTGAAACATTCATAACCGCCGGGCACTACATCAACATAGAATTGTTTTGCAATCTCGGTCTATGTTGCACAGTAATATTGCAATGAAATCACAACGGATTTTGAGGATTGAGAATCCACATCTGGAACCCCTGGTTGCAGTCCTATTCTAAAATCTTTGTCTGAATGCAACATATTCAGATGTAATTAGGGTCCCCTGAGAAACACTGACCAACACTTTGGTTCCTACCCTGTCATAACTCCGACCTGGCTTTTTCATTTGCTGTCATGCCAAACAACAATACCATAGAATTAGAATAATCATTATATGTCTATGCTTCCAACAGTTCACCCAAGTGTTGATCTATATTGCAAGTCAAATTGAAATATTTGGTTTGAAAACGTAATAACATTTTTTTGCCCACATTGTGCAGCCCTACTAACCTGGTAACTTTACCACTATATGCTAACATTTGGTGGCACAGAAAGAAAGGAAAATGTATATATTATTCAGTAGATGTGTTTCAAAAGTAAGTTGAATTCATAGAGGCATAATGTAGGCTACATCTCAATCAATTAAAACATGTATTTTTCTTGTGGTCCTACATTTTATGTGGGGCTCCTAACTTTTCTAAGTAAGGAGCACCAGTGCTACCAATGAAACATGTTCATTTAGAACCCTGCACACAGAAGATAGCAATAAAAGTTGCAAAGACATACTGTAGATGAAGCTAGATATGAGGTGTTGTCTGCATTACTTGAAGGAACATGAATGTCTGTCAACACCTCTGCAAATAGCGTTACATCTCTCTCTCAATCTGTTTGCTCTCAAGTTAGTCTGAAAAAAGGAAGGCTAGTATGTATTGCTCTATGACCACTGGGTGTGCACAGGAGTGAAGGCAGTTACACAAGCATTTAGGGTGAAGGTCAGCTAAGCAGTGAGCTGGGATATAGGAATTACACGTTTTCAGCAGAAGTGAGGAGACAATGAGATAAAGAGAGAATTAGTTTTCAGACGAGCCTTGGGTCCTTCGATTTCTCTTAGTCAAAATAGCATCCCTCAAGGATGAACTATAAATAGAGCGTATCAGTTGATTCTTTGAAGCTGCGCTTCAAGTTCCTAACAGATATTGATAGAGCATAACAACTACACGTCTCAATGCTTCATATTTATGATATATGAGCATCTATATGAGGGTATGAATATTGGGCGTGCATATTGCGTATGCATTTGACTGTATCATATAAGTCCATACTTCCTTCCTTCCCTTTCGGTCAGTTTCTTCCTTAAGTCGATTTAATGGCTTGTCTGTGAATTATTTTTTTGAAAATGTCTAAAAACACCCTTTTCACCCACCATGCTAGGGTGGCTAATGCTACTTCCTGGTGTTGCAGTGCGAGTTCAGCCGTGGTAAACAACATCATCACACGATGTGCAACATCTGAAAGATGTCAGAAAATGGTGATGGAAAATGTTGTTTTATTAAGACAGTACGCATATTTTCTGTGTTCTTTTCCACCGACGACACCTTTGCAGTCTGAATGGAGGATATTTTATGTACGAGCCGGTCCATGGGGAACACAGTCATATTGCCGGGCTGAATAAATTGAAGTCATGCCGCGTTCAACACAACTGGGAACTCTGACATGTTTTTGCTTTGAGTGGGAAAAATTGTTTTGAACAGTCATTCAACAAACTCGGAATTCCAAATTGGAAACTCAGGCATCTTTCTAGAGGGCCTACTTTCTGACCTGAAGATCACTGACCTCATGATTTGACCTTGGTTTTTTACAGAGTTCCCAGTTGTCTTAAAAGCACCATCAGACATTAAAAGATGCACTATGCAGAAATCACTCGGCCATTTCATAGTTAGCCTTATTTCAGTTTGTGACAAAACAAGCTAGTGTAGAGAATCATTATACCATCTAAACCACTGTGAAATACCTTTTCCATAACCAAAATTATTGTATTTTTAGCTGTTTGAAGCTGGTGTACAAAGCCGAAAGTAAAAGACGCAAAAACAAAACTTAAAAACGGGAAGCATAGCAATAGCACAAATAGAACAGATATACCGCTTCTTAGACTTGCTTCAATGAGAATAACAAATCTATAACCAGTGCTTGACTTGGACTAAAATTGGTTCCGGTACTCATTATTTGGGTGCCGGCACTGTTTATATTTAGGTGCTGGAGCTCAACAATAATTTTGAGATAATATTCTATAAGAGGAACAGGTGCTCTAGCAGTAGAAAATTTGAGGTCCCAGTACTCATCTTTGGTGAGCTCCTCTCCAAGTCAAGCACTGTCTATAACTCACATTTCTATGTGAATTTTGTTGATTGACCAAAAAGTTACATATTGCAGCTTTAAAGTCAGATGTAAGACGACCAACAACATAAAATGAATAATAGTGTCCAGTTGGGCTATCCTTGGATTTGAGTTTAGTCGGTTAGGCCAGTGGTTCCTAAACTGTGGGGTGAGGGGTAGGCAGGTGGGGTGTGGGGGTCGTCCCAAGAGAATTCTCTCCGGTTATAGTCACAGCCGTGTATATTCCCCCTCAAGCCAATACCACTACGGCTCTCAAGGACCTACACTGGACTTTGTGCAAACTGGAAACCGCATTTATTGTAACTGGGGATTTGAATTTAAAGCAAATTTGTGGAAAACGCTATCGAATTTCTATCAATACATTGCCTGTAGTACTCACGCCTCTAAAATTCTACCATTGTTACTCCCCTTTCCGGGATGGCTCAAAGGCCTTCCACCGCCCTCCCTTAGGAAAATCAGATCACGACTCCATTCTGCTCCTCCCTTCCTATAGGCAGAAACTCAAACAGGAAGTACCCGTGGTAAGGTCTATTCAAAGCTGGTCTGACCAATCGGAATTCATGCTTCAAGATTGTTTTGATCACGCGGACTGAGATATGCTCCGGGGTGCCTCTAAAAATAACATTGACGTATACACGGACACAGTGACTGAGTTCATCCGGAAGTGTTTAGGGGATGTTGCTCCCACTGTGACTATGAAAACCTACCCAAACCATAAAACCGTGGACAGATGGCAGCAATCGAGCAAATCTGAAAGCGCAAACCACAGCATTTAACCACTGCAAGGTTACTGGGAATATGGTTGAATATAAAGTGTAGTTATTCCCTCCGTAAGGTAATCAAACAGGCAAAACGTCAGTAGAGACAAAGTGGAGTCGCAATTCAAAGGCTCATACACGAGACATATGTGGCAGGGTCTACAGACAATCACAGACTACAAAGTGAAAATCAGCCACGTCGCGGACACCAAGGTCTTGCTCCCGGAAAACCTAAAAACCTTCTTTGCGTGCTTTGAGGATAACACAGTGCTACCGACGCAGCCCGCTCCCAAGGACTGTGGGCTCTCGTTCTCCATGGCCAACATGAGTAATACACTTAAACGTGTTAACACTCTGGAGTATTTACAGACATATTCAATCTTTCCCGATCCCAGTCAGATGTCCCCACTTTCTTTAAAATGTCCACCATTGTTCCTGTACCCAATAAAGCAAAGGTAACTGAACTAAATAACTATCGCACAGGAGCACTCACTTCTGTCATCATGAAGTGCTTTGAGAGGCTAGTTAAGGATCACATCACCTCCACCTTATAACAATGACCCACTTCAATTTGCATACCGCCTCAATAGATCCACAGACGATGCAATTGCCATCGCACTACACACTGCCCTATCCCACCTGGACAAGAGAAATACCTACAGTTGAAGTCGGAAGTTTACATACACTTAAGTTGGAGTCATTATAACTCGTTTTTCAACCACTCCACAAATTTCTTGTTAACAAACTATAGTTTTGGCAAGTCGGTCAGGACATCTACTTTGTGCATGACACAAATAATTTTTCCAACATTTGTTTACAGACAGATTATTTCACTGTATCACAATTCCAGTGGGTCAGAAGTTTACATACACTAAGTTGACTGTGCCTTTAAACAGCTTGGAAATTCCAGAAAATTATGACATGGCTTTAGAAGCTTCTGATAGGCTAATTGACATTATTTGAGTCAATTGGAGGTGTACCTGTGGATGTATTTCAAGGCCTACCTTCAAACTCACTGCCTCTTTGCTTGACATCATGGGAAAATCAAAAGAAATCAGCCAAGACCTCAGAAAAAAATTTGTAGACCTCCACAAGTCTGGTTCATCCTTGTGAGCAATTTCCAAATACCTGAAGGTACCACATTCATCTGTACAAACAATAGTACGCAAGTATAAACACCATGGGACCACGCAGCCGTCATACCGCTCAGGAAGGAGACGTGTTCTGTCTCCTAGAGATGAACGTACTTTGGTGCGAAAAGTACAAATCAACCCCAGCACAACGGCAAAGGACCTTGTGAAGATGCTGGAGGAAACAGGTACAAAAGTATCTATATCCACAGTAAAACGAGTCCTATATCGACATAACCCGAAAGGCCGCTCAGCAAGTAAGAAGCCACTGCTCCAAAACCGTCATAAAAAATCCAGACTACGGTTTACAACTGCACATGGGGACAAAGATTGTACTTTTTTGGAGAAATGTCCTCTGGTCAAGATGAAACAAAAATAGAACTGTTTGGCCATAATGACCATCATTATGTTTGGAGGAAAAAGGGGGAGGCTTGCAAGCCGAAGAACACCACCCCAACTGTGAAGCACGGGGGTGGCAGCATCATGTTGTGGGGGTGATTTGCTGCAGGAGGGACTGGTGCACTTCACAAAATAGATGGCATCATGAGGGAGGCCAATTATGTGGATATATTGAAGCAACATCTCAAGACATCAGTCAGGAAGTTAAAGCTTGGTCGCAAATGGCTCTTCCAAATGGACAATGACCCCAAGCATACTTCCAAACTTGTGGCAAAATGGCTTAAGGACAACAAAGTCAAGGTATTGGAGTGGCCATCACAAAGCCCTGACCTCAAACCTACAGAAAATGTGTGGGCCGACCTGAAAAAGCATGTGCAAGCAAGGTCTACAAACCTGATTCAGTTACACCAGCTCTGTCAGGAATGGGCAGCTTGTGGAAGCTTGTGGAAGGCTACCCAAAATGTTTGACCCAAGTTAAACAATTTTAAGGCAATGCTACCAAATACTAATTGAGTGTATGTAAACTTCTGACAGACTGGGAATGTGATGAAAGAAATTAATGCTGAAATAAATCATTCTCTCTATTATTCTAACATTTCACATTCTTAAAATAAAGTGGTGATCCTAACTGACGTAAGACAGCTAACCTAAATGGCACTAAATTAAAAAAAAAAATGTAAATGCTGTCATGTTAACAGAACACCATATCCTAAAAGCAGTACAGGTCAAAGTAAAATAGACAATATGGAATGGACAATCACAACTGTTGTGTAGGATTTAGGATTTTCACCCCATTGTCATGATCAGTTGTTTAAAGTTGATCATAGCGAAAAAGAAAATACTTCTGCATTTCCCGCTGTGGAAACACATTGCAAGTAGGCTCATGATAACTCCTGATAAAGTTGGGTAAATTATATTCAGAACTTAAATAACCAAATTGATTAGTCACAGGAATTAAGACTAATAAAGCCAATGCAATGGGCTATTTTACAAATGGTGGGCCTACAACATGGATTAGCATTGATAAAATTCCATTGTGGCTATAACCAAGTATGACCGAGCCAACGTCTTTTTTTGGGTCCCGTCCGGATATCGTTTCTTGGTGTTTTATAAACGGTAGACAACATAACATTGATGGCATTCATAAAATTCAATTTCAGACAACACTGTAGGCTACACCTCAGTAAGCATGTACCAGTGCCTACACCTTTTGGACGTCTTTTTTTGTTGCAGTTCCGTACCGGCCTTGATTTCCACAGACATTGGTTTTTGTTCCGGTCCGGACCAAATCTGAATCTACAAATGACTTATTTTCAACTTTTATTCAGAACCGAAAATGAACCCGATTTCAACATCTGGAAAATACGTACTTTCAACGTCCGGAAAATATGCCTTTTCAACATCCTGAAAAATAATTATTTTAAACATACGGAAAATAGATTTTCACCTTTCATTCAGAACCTAAATTGAACTTGTCTTTTCCAGACGTTTAAGTTATGTTTTAGAAGTCATTTCAAGTAATTTTGCTTAGTGGGACTATTCTAGTTTTGCTGGGGGCGCAGGACGTTCTCCAATGCTGGAAGGGGGACCCGAGTGAAAAAGTTTGGGAACCCTTGGACTAGGCTAAAGGAAAATGCGCCCACTATTTGTAGGTTGTCAGGACAACTCCTTGCATGATAAACTGGGTTGGGAGCCAATGGCGGGCCATGGGGCTAGGCCTATTGAATTGCTTACCTTGGATGCTGTGAAGGTGAACGTTTAAACCAGAGCGAAGTTGTAGGTCGTCGACCCTCTCCAACTGCTTAAAAAGTTTGGCAAAGTTGTTCTTTACAATTTCATAGCGCCGTACCTCGGTCCGAATTGCATTGGAAAGCGCTAACTTGTTGCTGCTGTTCATATTGACACCTGTCTCTGGTGATTACATGCGCGAGATTGACATTCGTTATCCATCTGCGCGCACTTCTCCAAACAGTTATACCAAAGCTAATCGAACCTATGTATTCAGTTTAAGAGCTTCTATCTGCAAAGTAGCCTACATCATCAATCAAAAAATACTTTATTAATTTGAGCAAATTTCTTGTTCCGTTTGTGCCTTACAACGTCTACTTCCTTGTTTTAAAGAGCTGCAAGAAGAATGCTGATGAGTCGGACTCGTTTTGTCTTCTGAAAAAATATGACACCTCATGGAGACAGTGTTTCCCACTGGGCACAGACGTCAGTCCAACGTCTAATTTTGATGTACATTTGGTTGAGTTCTGAAATCAAAAAAAAAATCACTATGTCATTGGAATTTTTACCAATCCAATCTGTTTTCCAGGTTGATTCAACGTCATCACTTATTTTGGGGGTTTTAAATTACGTGGAAACAACTTTGATTCAACCAGTCTTTTCACAGTGGGTTGTGTGTATGTGGCTTTGTAGCAATACAAGTGAAGTACACCCTACATTTATTTGGACATTGAAGCGAAAACGTTTCATTTGTCTCAATACTCCAGAATTATGGATTTGAGATCGAATGTTTTATATTAGGCGAAAGTACAGAATGTCACATTTTATTTGAGGGTATTTTCATACATATCCGATTCACTGTTTAGAAACTAATGCGCTTTATATACTGTATCTAGTCCACCAATTTGAACGTGTTATAGGTAATTATACAAATTCACTATTCCTAGCACGCAATGATTACATCAAGCATGTGACTACAAACTTGTTGGATGCATTTGCAGTTTGTTTTGGTTGTGTTTCGAATTATGTTGGGCCCAATATAAATTAATCTTAAATAACTTTTACTGTAAATATGAATAGGATATGTTTCTGAACACTTACATTTTACACCCCATGACAAAATGTATAGAGTTGCAGGAAATAAGCTTTAAAAGGTGTGTAAACAGTTTTTGTCATGAACAGTCATGGCCGGCCAACTCATTAGGCAGGATTAGGCGGGTTTTTATGGCAGCAGATTGACGAGGGCCGCATTTTCTGAACTAAACTGGCCAAGACGCACCTCAAACAACAACACATAAAACCTCACTTAATTCTGCCCAAAAACAATTAACATTTTTCTCAACCAGTGGCATATGGGCTTTTTAGGTGAATGCTGATGCCACCCTTTGATACGCAGTGCCCACTTTGTCAAAGGCAGAGGCGCAAAATGTTTTGCTTGTCCATTCCCAGCGCGCCTCTCCAGGGTGCGCTGGGAATGAGGGAACCCGATGTATGATATTTATGCCTCTGTAACTTTCTCAATCATCATTATTCCCGATTCATTCATGATTACCCATAATCATGGTGGCGTCCACATTAATCTAGAAGTGTTCAAAAACACATTATATTCTTATTTACAATAAAAGTGGCTGCAAAATGACACCATACCTTATTTACCATACATTTCTATTGGGCGCAACATAATCCGACTGACAACCAAAACAAACTGCAAATGCATCCAGCAAGTTTATAGAGTCACAAGTTTGTTGTAGTCATTGCGTGCTAGGAACATGGGCCCACAAACGTAACTTTTGACTAAATTGAATACACAGTAAGTGAATTTGTCCAAATACATTGGCAAGAAAGGTATGTTAACCCTTTGGAATTACCTGGATTTCTGCATAAATTAGTCATATAATTTGATCTGATCATCTTAGTCACAACAATAGACAAACACAGTGTGCTTAAACTAATAACACACACATTATTGGATTTTTCTTGTCTATATTGAATACATAATTTAAACATTCACAGCATAGGTTGTAAAAAGTATGTGAACCCCTAGGCTAATGACTTCTCCAAAAGCTCATTGGAGTCAGGAGTCAGATAACCTGGAGTCCAATCAATGAGACGAGATTGGAGATGTTGGTTAGAGCTGCCCTGCCCTATAAAAAAAACTCACAAAATTTGAGTTTGCTATTCACAAGAAGCATTGCCTGATGTGAACCATGCCTCAAACAAAAGAGATCTCAGAAGACCTAAGATTAAGAATTGTTGACTTGCATAAAGTTGGAAAGGGTTACAAAAGTATCTCTAAAAGCCTTGATGTTCATCAGTCCAAGGTAAGACAAATTGTCTATAAATGGAGAAAGTTCAGCACTGTTGCTACTCTCCCTAGGAGTGGCCGTCCTGCAAAGATGACTGCAAGAGCACAGTGCAGAATGCTCAATGAGGTTAAGAAGAATCTTAGAGTGTCAGCTAAAGACTTACAGACATTTCTGGAACATGCTAACATCTCTGTTGACGAGTCTACGATACGTAAAACACTAAACAAGAATGGTGTTCATGGGAGGACACCATGGAAGAAGCCACTGCTGTCCAAAAAAAAACATTCCTGCAAATCTGAAGTTCGCAAAAGAGCACCTGGATGTTCCACAACGCTTCTGGCAAAATATTCTGTGGACAGATTAAACTAAAGTTGCATTGTTTGGAAGGAACACTATGTGTGGAGAAAAAAAGGCACAGCACAGAAACATAAAAACCTCATCCCAATGGTAAAATATGGATGGAGCGAGCATCATTGTTTGGGGCTGCTTTGTTGCCTCAGGGCCTGGACAACTTGCGATCATCAACGGAAAAATGAATTCCCAAGTTTGATCAAGACATTTTGCTTGAGAATGTAAGGCTATCTGTCCGCCAATTGAAGCTCAACATAAGTTGGGTGATGCAACAGGACAACGACCCAAAACATAGAAGTAAATCAACAACAGAAGAAAATACACCTTCTGGAGTGGCCCAGTCAGAGTCCTGACCTCAACCGATTTAAAATGCTGTGGCGTGACCTCGAGCGGTTCACACCCGACATCCTAAGAATATTGCTGAACTGAAACAGTTTTGTAAAGATGAATGGTCCAAAATTCCTCCTGATGGTTGTGCAGGTCTGATCCGCAACTACAGAAAAAGTTTGGTTGAGTTATTGCTGCCAAAGGAGGGTCAACCAGTTATTAAATCCAAGGGTTCACATACTTTTCCCACCCTACACTGTGAATGTTTATATGTTGTGTTCAATAAAGACATGAGAACATATAATTGTTTGTGTGTTATTAGTTTAAGCAGACTGTTTGTCTATTGTTGTGACTTAGAATTTGATCTGATCTTCATCTATGACCAATTTATGTAGAAATCCAGGTAATTCCAAAGGGTTCACATACTTTTTCTTGCCACTGTACTTATGATACCTTCAAACGGGGGACTAGATACATAAAGTGCTTTAATTTATAAACGGTAAAGCAGCAGTGGTGTAAAAATACTTGAAAGTACTAGTTAAGTAGTTTTTTGGGGATATCTGTACTTTACTTTACTATTTATATTTTTGACAACTTTTACTTCACTACATTCCTAAAGAAAATTATGTACTTTTTACTCCATACATTTTCCCTGACACCCAAAAGTACTCGTAACATTTTGAATAACGCTGACTTCTTCCACACGCTGAACACTTAAATGCAACAACAAAACATCAATGTTTTTTTAAACACTATAGTTTGTCTACAAGCATGATGGCTGTACTTTAGGTTTATTGCAGCATGCTGATATGAAAATAAACTTGTTGTACTTCAATGTTTGTAAACAATGTAAATGTAAACACACACTCTATAGCCTCATAACATGGTTAAAACTATAATGTTGATATCATGAATGGTCTGTCTTTGCATACATACAGTGCATTCGGAAAGTATTCAGACCTCTTGACTTTTTCCACATTTTGTTACGTTACAGCCAAGTGGAATCTGAGGGCCTGTGTTTGGAACATGATAGTGATGTGGACACTGAGGAACTTGAAGCTCTCGACCCGCTCCACTACAGCCGTGTCGATATGAATGGGGTCGTGCTCTGCCCTCCATTTCCTGTAGTCCACGATATGCTCCTTTGTCTGCTGATGTTGAGAGAGAGGTTGTTGTCCTGGTACCACACTGCCAGGTCTCTGTCCTCTTCCCTATAGGCAGTCTCATTGTCATCTGTGATCAGACCTACCACCGTCATGTTGTCTGCAAACATAATGACGGTGTTGGAGTCGTGCACAGCCATGCAGTCGTGGGTGAACAGGGAGCACAGGAGGGGACTAAGCACGCACCCTTGAGGGGCCCCCATGTTGAGGGTCAGCGTGGCGGATTTGTTGTTGCCTATCTTCACCACCTGGGGGTGTCCCTTCAGGAAGTCCAGGATCCAGCTGCAGAAGGAGGTGTTCAGTCCCAGGGACCTTAGCTAGGTGATGAGTTTTGAGGGCACCATGGTATTTAACACTGAGCTGTGGTCAATGAACAGCATTCTCATGTAGGTGTTTCTTTTGCCCAAGTGGGAAAGGGCAGTGTGGAGTGCAATAGTGATTGCGTCATCTGTGGATCTGTTGGGGAGGTATGCGAGTTGGAGTGGCTCCAGGCTGTCTGGAATGATGGTGTTGATGTGAGCCATGACCAGCCTTTCAAAGCATTTCATGGCTATAGATGTGAGTGCTACGGTGCGATAGTCATTTAGACACGTTACATCAGCGTTCTTGGGCACAGGGACTATGGTGGTCTGCTTGAAACATGAACATGAAAATGAAGGTATTACAGACTGGGTCAGGGAGAGGTTGAAAATGTCAGTGAAGACACTTGCCAGCTGGTCAGCGCATGCTCCAAGTACGCGTACTGGTGATGCTTCTGGCCCTGCGGCCTTGTGAATGTTAACCTGTGTAAAGGACTTAATCACATCGGCTACAGAGAGCGTGATTACACAATTGTCTGGAACAGCTGATGCTCTCACGCATGGTTCAGTGTGCTTCGAAGCGAGCATACAAGGCATTTAGCATCACTGGGCAGCTCTCGGTTTGGTTTCCCATTGTAATCTGTGATAGTTTGTAAGCCCATGCCATATCCGACGACAGTCAGAGCTGGTGTAGTAGGTTTCGATCTTAGTCCTGTATTGATGCTTTGCCTGTTTGATGGTTCATCGACGCACTTATTAATGAAGCTAGTGACTGATGTGGTAAACTCCTCAATGCCATCGGTGGAATCCCGGAGCATATTCCAGCCTGTGCTAGCAAAACAGTCTTGTAACTTAGTATATGCCTTATTGGACCACTTTCGTTTTGAGTGTGTCACTGATACTTCCTGTTTGAGTTTTTGCTTGTAAGCTGGAATCAGGAGGATAGAGTTGTGGTCAGATTTTTCAAATGAAGGGCAAGCTTTGTATGTGTCTGTAGTAAATGTGATTTAAAATGTTTTCATTTCTAGTTGCAAAGGAGACAAGGTAACAGAAATTAGGTAAGACGAATTTCAGTTTTCCTGCATTAAAATCACTGGCCACTAGGAGCGCCAGCCTCTGGATGAGCACTATACAGCTTTTTGAGTGCGGTCTTAGTGCCAGCATCGGTTTGTGGTGGTAAATAGACAGCTATGAAAAATAAATAGTGGTAAATTGTATGGTCTACAGCCCTCAAACTCAACTCTGGATCTCGAATTCAGTGCCACAGCCTTTTTTAATTGTTCCCATCTAATCAGGGACTGATTTATACCTGGGACACCAGTTGTGTGCTATTAATTATCAGGTAAACCAGAAAACCGTCAGGCTCCAGACCTCGTAGTGTAAGAGTTAAATACCCCTAGTCTAAAGCTTATCATTATGAATACTAACTCAATGTAGCTAGTTTGACCATATTGTCAATGTTAAGCAAGCTAGCTAACTGTATTAATAGCAATGTAAGCTAGCTTACGATTTCCCAGTTTCCCATGAGGAAGTGAAGCCAGCACATGGTTGACGCAGCTTGTTTGACATTAGCCAATCAGCGTTTCTCAACAAGTTCAAAGCACGTGAATGCATTCAACTAATTTTACGAATTTACAACTGGTAATTACCACTTTCCTACTTGACTATGAATGCAGAATTAGCTACAACTTCAGAGTCCGTTGGAAAGGATCAGATTGAGCAGTGGGGTGTACAATCATTGATCTACAAATCATATTCCCTGACAAATAATAGGTTTTGTGCGATTTAAGATTCGCAGAGCTACGGCTCCCCTGTCTCAGGCAATCCCCCAGCCATGCACACACGCACAACCAGACATTGATTCATTGATTGGAGACAGCTTGTGTCAATTACAGAACATTTCCTAGGATTTTCTACCTGCAGCAACACTAGTGGGTAATGCTGGAAAATGGTAAATGCACAGTTCCTCCATTTCCACACCAAAAAGCAGGGCCTAATGATATGTGAGTCAGTTAAAAAGTCCAATACAGCCATTTTTATCTCAATATCTAATAATTTCCAGGTGACAATGAAGTACATTACTGTGATTGTTTTCAAGAAACAAAAATACTTTTTTAGCAAAGAGAAATTTCTCAAGCAAGAATTTAGCTAGGACTGTGGGAGTGGTTTGAGTGTGGAGGGGAAAACTAGCCGTTATAGAGTACCACAGTATGAGTCATAACTATAAAACCTAACGGTCAAACAAGGAAATGGTTCCAATTGTTTTTCATTTTTCTCATAGGGGATTTAAAATAAGGGCTGTGTTTCGTGTAGGCTTACCCTGGTGTGACATTTTGATAACCGTGTAAATCTCTCTAGGACAAGGTGACTTATCAATATATTTGCCTGTATTTACCACCCCAAAATGAAATGCAAATTAGCAGCTAATGTGGCTATCATAAAGAACTACAAATGCCATGATGATGGCCTCCCGGGTGGCGCAGTGGTCTAGGGAACTGCATCGCAGTGCTAGCTGCGCCACCAGAGTCTCTGGGTTCGCGCCCAGGCTGGGCTGGGTTCGCGCCCAGGCTCTGTCGCAGCCGGCCGCAACCGGGAGGTCCGTGGGGCGACGCACAATTGGCATAGCGTCGTC
This sequence comes from Salvelinus namaycush, assembly GCF_016432855.1. Lineage (NCBI taxonomy): Eukaryota > Metazoa > Chordata > Actinopteri > Salmoniformes > Salmonidae > Salvelinus > Salvelinus namaycush. Next base: position 34,669,930 of record NC_052308.1, read on the forward strand.
CGGGTAGGGAGGGTTTGGCCGGTAGGGATATCCTTGTCTCAGTATGTAAAAAATGTAATAAAATGTATGCACTCTACTGTAAGTCGCTCTGGATAAGAGCGTCTGCTAAATGACTAAAATGTAAAATGTAATGATGACTGGCCAAGACTGACGAACCGAGGTGAAGGTAAGAATCTCTGGATTAACTATCTAATGTTAGCTAAATTTAGTCATTAATAAATTGTCAAAATGTCTTTAAATTGACAGTTCTGTGAACTGTCTTGTGCACATTTTTTATTGACACAATACCTGTTAGCAAAGGTGTCAGCTAGAGATGATGTGCAGGGGTTTGCAGGGATTTGTAGTCTTGCATGATGTCTACTTTGCTTTTTCAAATCTAAGAGTAAATAGAACCGAATATATTGATAAAAGTCACCTTGTCCAAGAGAGATTTACATGGTTATCAAAATGTCACGGGAGAGTATGCCTACACAAAGCACAGCCCTTACTTCAATAGTGTTTTTAAAAAACTATTGGAACCCTTACCCTGTTTGACTGCTAGGTTTTCTGGGTATTATGACACCTCCACTGTGGGGCTCAATAAGCAGAGATTTTTGGAACTCTATTTTGGATTGGTCTATTAACTAATTTACCACCAGGTGTTGTCACAAGGCAGGCCAAAAATCCCTCCCACCAAAACAGGCTGAAATTTCAGGCGGTGATTTCAAACAGCTTACACTAAAATGGCATTATCACAACAGCCTCAATTTATTGGCGCATGGACTCTACAAGGTGTCAAAAAGTTCCATGCTGGCCCATGTTGACTCCAATGCAGTTGTGTCACATTTTCAGGATGTCCTTTGGGTGGTGGACCATTGTTGATACACACAGGAAACTGTTGAGCGTGAAAAACCCAGCAGCGTTGCAGTTCTTGACACAAACCCTGGCACCTACTGTACTACCATACCCCGTTCAAAGGCACTTAAATATTTTCTCTTGCCCATTCACCCTCTGAATGGCACTCATACATAATCCATGTCTCAAGACTTAAAAATCCTTATTTATCCTGTCTCCTCCACTTCATCAACACTGATTTGAAGTAGTTTTAGCAAGTGATATCAATAAGAGATCATAGCTTTCACCTGGATTCACCTGGTCAGTCTACAGTGCATTCGGAAAGTATTCAGACCCCTTAACTTTTTCCACATTTTGATACATTACAGCTATATTCTAAAATGTATTACATTTATTTTCCCCTCATCAATCTACACACAATACTCCATAATGACAAAGCAAAAACAGGTTTTTAGACATGTACAGTTGAAGTCGGAAGTTTACATACACCTTAGCCAAATACATTTAAACTCAGTTTCATGCGGTCATGCTGGAGGATGTTGCAGGCAGCAGAACATTCTCCACGGCGTCTCCAGACTCTGTCACGTCTGTCACATGTGCTCAGTTTGAACCTGCTTTCATCTGTGAAGAGCACAGGGCGCCAGTGGCGAATTTGCCAATCTTGGTGTTCTCTGGCAAATGCCAAACGTCCTGCACGGTGTTGGGCTGTAAGCACAACCCCCACCTGTGGACGTCGGGCCCTCATGGAGTCTGTTTCTGACCGTTTGAGCAGACACATGCACATTTGTGGCTGCTGGAGGTCATTTTGCAGGGCTCTGGCAGTGCTCCTCCTGCTCCTCCTTGCACAAAGGCGGAGGTAGCGGTCCTGCTGCTGGGTTGTTGCCCTCCTACGGCCTCCTCCACGTCTCCTGATGTACTGGCCTGTCTCCTGGTAGCGCCTCCATGCTCTGGACACTACGCTGACAGACACAGCAAACCTTCTTGCCACAGCTCGCATTGATGTGCCATCCTGGATGAGCTGCACTACCTGAGCCACTTGTGTGGGTTGTAGACTCCGTCTCATGCTACCACTAGAGTGAAAGCACCGCCAGCATTCCAAAAGTGACCAAAACATCAGTCAGGAAGCATAGGAACTGAGAAGTGGTCTGTGGTCACCACCTGCAGAACCACTCCTTTATTGGGGGTGTCTTGCTAATTGCCTATAATTTCCACCTGTTGTCTATTCCATTTGCACAACAGCATGTGAAATTTATTGTCAATCAGTGTTGCTTCCTAAGTGGACAGTTTGATTTCACAGAAGTGTGATTGACTTGGAGTTACATTGTGTTGTTTAAGTGTTCCCTTTATTTTTTTGAGCAGTGTATAATTTATTCAAGTTTTACAAAATGTACATCAATGTAAATAGAAAGATTTCCCATATCCCAACCTTCCTTCCTTCCTGCTTTCAGACCCTTTACTCAGTACTTTGTTGAAGCACCTTTGGCAGTAGTTACAGCCTTGTGTCTTCTTGGGTATGGCGCAACAAGCTTGGCACACCTGTATTTGGGGAGTTTTCCCATTCTTCTCTGCAGATCCTATGCACAACTATTTTCAGGTCTCTCCAGAGATTGGGTTCAAGTCTGAGCTCTGGCTGGGCCACTCAAGGACATTCAGAGACTTGTCCCGAAGCCACTCCTGCCGTGTCTTGGCTGTGTGCTTAGGGTTGTTGTCCTGTTGGAAGGTGAACCACCCCAGTCTGAGGTCCTGAGCGCTCTGGAGCAGGTTTTCATCAAGGATATCTCTGTACTTTGCTCCGTTCATCTTTCCATCGATCCTGACTAGTCACCCAGTCCCTGCCTCTGAAAAACATCTCCACAGCATAATGCTCCCACCACCATGCTTCACCATAGGGATGGTGCCAGGTTTCCTCCAGATGTGACGCTTGGCATTTAGGCCAAATCAAATTGTATTGGTCGCATACATATATTAAGCAGATGTTATTTTGGGTGTAGCGAAATGCTTGTGTTCCTAGCTCCAACAGTGCAGTAGTATCTAACAGTGCAGTAGTATCTAAAAACAATTCACAACAATACACACATCTAAAAGTGAAAGAATGGAATTAAAAAATATATAAACATTAGATAGAGCAATGTCGGAGAGGCATTGACTAAAATACAGTAGAATAGAATAGAGTATATACATATGAGATGAGTAAAGCAGTATGTAAACATTCTTTCGGATCAGTGTACCTTCCATGGGACGGTTGAGCTAATGTAGGCTAATGCGATTAGCATTTGGTTGTAAGTAACAAGAACATTTCCCAGGACTTAGACATATCTGATATTGACAGAAAGCTTAAATTCTTGTTAATCTAACTGGACTGTCCAATTTAGAGAAGCTATTAGAGTGAAAGAATACCATGCTATTGTTTGAGGAGAGTGTACAATTTTGAACATGAAAAGTTATTAATAAACAAATTAGGCACATTTGGGCAGTCTTGATACACATTTTTTAACAGAAACGCAATGGTTCATTGGATCAGTCTAAAACTTTGCACATACACTGCTGCCATGTAGATTTATTCAGCCTGCTGAGGTTGAAGAGGCACTGTTATGCCTTCTTCACCACACTGTCTGTGTTGGTGAGCCATTTCAGATCGTCAGTGATGTGTACGCTGAGGAACTTGACGCTTTTCACCTTCTCCACTGCTGTCCCGTCGATGATGTTAGGGACGTGCTCTCTCTGCTGTTTCCTGAAGTCCCAGATCAGCTCCTTTGTTTTGTTGACGTTGAGTGAGATGTTATTTTTCTGGCACCATTCTCCCAGGATTTCATCAGATCAGAGAATCTTGTTTTTCATGGTCTGGGAGTCCTTTATGTGCTTTTCGGCAAACTCCAAGCGGACTGTCATGTGCCTTGCTGAGAAATGGCTTCCGTCTGGCCACTCTTCCATAAAGGCCTGATTGGTGGAGTGCGGCAGAGACGGTTGTCCTTCTGGAAGGTTCTCCCATCTCCACAAAGGAACTCTGGAGCTCTGTCAGAGTGACCATCGGGTACTTGGTCACCTCCCTGACCAAGGCCCTTCTCCCCTGATTGTTCAGCGCTGGGAAGAGTCTTGGTGGTTCCTAACTTCTTCCATATAAGAATGATGGAGGCCACTGTGTTCTTGGGGACCTTCAATGCTGCAGAAATGTGTTGGTACCCTTCCCCAGATCTGTGCCTCAACACAATCCTGTCTCGGAGCTCTACGGACAATTCCTTCGACCTCATGGCTTGGTTTTTGTTCTGACATGCACTGTCAACTGTGGGACCTTTTATATAGACAGGTGTGTGCCTTTCCAAATCATGTCCAATCAATTGAATTTACCACATGGTTGTTGAAACATCTCAAGGATGATCAATGAAAGCAGGATGCACCTGAGCTCAATTTCGAGTCTCATAGCAAAGGGTCTGGATACTTATGTAAACAAGGTATTTCTGTTTTTCATTTGTAATAAATGTGCAAACATTTCTAAAAAGGCTGTAAGGCTGTAACGTAACAAAATAGAAAAAGTAAAGTGGTCTGAATACTTTCCGAATGCATTGTACACTATGAACACAATAAGCGGCAGGTAGCCTAGTGGTTAAGAGCGTTGGGCCAGTAACCGAAAGGTTGCTGGTTCAAATCCCAAGATGACTGAGAAATCGGTCTGTGCCCTTGAGCGAGGCACTTTTCCCTAATTGCTCCCGTAAATTGTCTACTAAAATGTAAACAAATAGCTAAATTGTGCATATAAGAGATTCGCAGAGAGTGCGATGTGCAGTTCTGGGATGATAGTGCAGCATGAATAGTGGAAAGTCCATGGATGAGAGGACCAGGTGGAAGGTTTGGTGAGGCCATGGCACACGGGAAGAAACGGTTCAGGTGGCAGGAGGTTTTGGGGCTGAAGATTATCTTTCCTACACGCTTCCTTGCCCTGACGTCATGCAGGACCTCGATGGAGAGCAGGTGGCAGCCAATGACCTTCTCAGCAGACCCGACAATCCGTTGCAGTGAGGATGGACTTGATGATGGTCGTTTAGAACTGTATCACCATGCATTCACCAAACATTGCACTGAGGAAAACAGATTTGTTTTATAGAAATTGTCGGATTGGGAACTACCATCGTCTATCAATTACAGAATCCCAAATTAATAAACTGGTCACTGTATTACCTCTTAATCAATAGTTTGTCACAAAATATATTTCCCACCCATCTATAGGGCACCCCTTTTATTTGTAAATAAATATTGATGGCCACAAACCACACACAAATACTTATTTGTTTAAGCTACAAAAGATTCACGTAAGTTTATATAAAATCAGCAAAACTGCAACACTTTCTGTGGCATAGACAAAACCTCTTAAATTATAAAAGATTGTTCCCTGTAAAAAAAAAAAATCTCTGCATGTCACCACACACAGTGCAATGCTGGTAGTTGGTGCTCAGGGTTCTGTTTTTGATAAACCCACATCAGACAGACAGAGGGCTAGGGGGCTCAAACTGGGGTGGTTCTCAACCGGTTTGGTCCCAGGGACAAACAAGCACAGGGTCATATTCATTAGTACCCGTAGTAGCAAAATGTTTTGCAACGGAAAATGAAAACAGTTTCTTATTGTGAAAGTTCAGGTAGTCCCTCCTTGCTTCAGTCTGTTTTCTTCCATTTGGTGCCTGGTGAATATAAACCCAGATATACCTCTTTGGAGAACTGTGTTGATTAAAAACATCCAATGAGAACATATTGAATTCATATAGCGTCTGAAGGAGCGGTCTGCATTATCCCAGGAAGCAATGCAGGTGCTGCACAGACCATAAGTTGAGAAACACTAACATACAGTAGAGTTATATGGCGTTAGACAGCTGTGGAACCATCCTATCATACACGAGACAAGAAACTGTACAGACCAACATTGCCTTCTCTTTCCCAGGGCTTTCTAGTGTGTGTGCAGCACGATGTGAGTTTGTATGACTTCACATGTAATAACCAGAAGCATCAGGCTGTGAGTGTGTTCTTCTTTTCATATTGACACATTGTGTGTATGTGTACATGTATCTTCGATGTTGTATTTTGTTTGTGTGTATGTTTGGTGCCCTGGTGTATGTCTATATAATGCTTGCGTTACTTGTGGGCCTCTTCACTCTCGGCTTCTATAGGAATGGGGAAGGGAAAAGGGGATGCCTAGTCAGTTGTACAACTGAATGCATTCAACTGAAATTTGTCTTCTCTACATTTAACCCAATCCCTCTGAATCAGAGAGGTGCGGGGGGCTGCCTTAATCGACTGACCCTTTCCTTTCCCTAGTTTAACAACAGTGCCAATGTGGTATCAGTCTGGAAAAGGGGGGTGGTTGGCAGGAAGCCTACAGGGATGCCTCATACAACAAGCTTTTTGTATATTCATGTTGATGACCAAGAAATGCCAAGTTGAAATGCACTCTTGCTATTTTTTTAACATGATAAGAAGTGCACCAGTCAGGTAGTCTCTCAAAAGTTGAGACATGCTGTAAGCCTGATAATTCAAATGAACTTTGAATGGAATTGATGAATAATGTATAATGAAGTGGAAAATTGAGAATTACAATACACAGCAATGGGCAGCCCGACGTTTTTTGGATGATCTAGCTTGGTTTAAATGGTGTTCCGCTAATGTACATGCCTTCAAATAAATTGACACTGATAACCATTGTGAAAAATGTTTACTCACTTATGATCCTTCAATCTGTGCCAAAAACCCGAGGTGAATTCTGTATTTATCTTGGTTCTAACTATTTTGTTTCCTTTATTGTTGTGTGTAAATGTTTTGTAAATAACTTGAAAAAGTGTTTTCCTAGTGACACTTTTTTTTATTACCTTATTTATTTGCCTGTCATTGGAGGAAATTGTTTGCTAATTGTCTAATACCAATGGTGTAAAGTAATTAAGTAAACATATTTTAAAGTACTAGTCAAATAAAGGTTAAAACATTAAAATACTAAAGTTGTTTTTTTGGGTGTCTGTACTTTACTATTTATATTTTTTAAACATTCCTAAAGAAAATAATGTACTTTTTACTTCTAACATTTTCCCTGACACCCAAAAGTACTCGTAACATTTTGAATGCTTAGCAGGACAGGAAAATGGTTCAATTCACACACTTAACATCACTGGTCATCTCTACTGCCTCTGATCTGGCTAAACACACATGCTTCATTTGTAAATTATGTCAAGAGTGTTGGAGAGTGCCTCTGGCTATCCGCCAATTAACAAAACAAGAATGGTGCCGTCTGGTTTGCTTAATATAAGGAATTTGAAATGATGTATACTTTTACTTTTGATACTTAAGTATATTTAAAACCAAATACTTTTACTCAAGTAGTATTTTAATGGATGACTTTCTGTTTTACTTGAGTAATTTTCTATTAAGTTATCTTTACTTTTACTTAAGTATGACAATTGGGTACTTTTTTCCACCACTGTCTAAGTCAGCCTTTCTTAAAGATATGGGTCAGGACATGTAAACATTTTTAAATAAAGGGCACTCATTAAGATATCATATTAACATGGCTTAAGTCATAGAATTGCAGGACATTTGCTGTAAAACTGAAGAAATAAATATCTCTGCTCCATGGCAAAATGAGTAGAATTGCATGAAATGTGTTAAAATTGCTAAATGTTCTCTCCACCCCATGGCATGTGTAGAATTGCAGGAAATTAACACTTAAATGTATCTTCACTGTCAAGAGCAGTGCCACTAAAATGTTTTGCCCGCAAGGTGAAGAGGGCCTCCTCACCAAATCTCGCTTAGGGCCCCCAAATGAGGCATATTTTCATGAGCTTGAGTCCCAGGAAAACACTGAATTTCTCATTTGGGTCCCAGGCTGAAAAAGTTTAAGAACCTCTTGTGTCATTGATCCTATCTTGGAGGAAGTTTCAAACTAAGGATATGGCTTTTAACCACCTGTTAAATACTTAGCATACCGTTGATTTGTCACTTTCACAAAACCGCCAATAGGACACACGTTTTAGAGACAAGAGTTAAGGAACGAGTTCCATTCAGTATTAAGTACTGCACTTGATGGTAACCTTGCAAAAAGCCCTTGGTTGCACAGTACCTATGCACAGCAGTGGGTTGGAGTTAGTATGTTCAGACAGTCCCCTAGCTGTCACTTAGGCTGCGTTTACACAGGCAGCCCAATTCTGTTTTTTTCTTTCTCCACTAATTGGTCTTTTGACCAATCACATCAGATATTTTCAGAGCTGATCTGATCGGTCAAAAGACCAATGAGTAAAAAAAAGATCAGAATTGGGCTGCCTGTCTAAACGCAGTCTAAGAATCAGTGACCCTGAGCTTTCAAAGGCTCCTAGACTGCTGCCACATCACATCCTCCGACTCAACGCTCTCACTTCACTTGTTTTGACCCTAAACATTTGAAAGGTGTTACTTCCCCTGAAGTTAAACCATGATTGACAGAATGACTAACATCTGACTTGACGAGGGTGGGCTCAGCCCTGGTATTGACTTCCTGTTCTAGATTGTGGCAATGTCTCAGCTTCTTGTTGCCTTTTTCTGACCCAAACGGCACCCTATTCCCTATATAATGTACTACTTTTGACGAAGGCCCGGTTTCCCAAATGCATCTTAAGGCTAAATTAATCATTAGAACCTTCATAGGCACATCGTTATATCTCCTTGTCGTTTCCCCAAAACCACAGTTATTAACATTGCACTTAAACACTTGTAATCTAACACCTGCCTCAGACCATTCGTAGAACAGCGAAGTGCGTCGTTTGATGCTTTTTTTGCCCTCCCGCGTCACTTTATACACACATGATCTCTGCTAAACATAGAATCACATGGTTTATCCGTATCTCTGTGACCGCTGATAACTTCAGAACAAAGTTGACTATAGTCGCCAATGTCTTTGCAATTGATACAAACAAGCGACGTATAAAACAATGCTTCAAATGAAAACCGAGGTGACTGCATTCAAAAACAGTAGGCTATAGGCCTATTGCAATCATATTGAAATACATTTAATGTTCAATCGAGTTCTATTTTGATCATTCTAGTCTGTCTATAATCTTTTATCGATATATTTAATGTGTAGCCTAACATGAGCAATGTTGTTCCAAATTAATATTTGCAGCCGTAGGCAGTAATATCTCTGTAGGAGCTGATCCTTCATCAGTATTGTGAAATAATTTAAATGTTAAGGAAAGATTTGAATGGAAAAAGCTGATCTGAGCGCAGCGCTCCCTTTCTTTCGATCCTATCAGTATCGATACATGCTCCAACGACATTCTGTGTGGTGTTTTGGGAAACGCATGTTACATCTTCGGCCGTTGTAGGATAGAATCATTGTTAAAACACTCAAAAGCCTAATGCCCCGTTTACATCGTGACGCATTTCATTACGCCATCTTCAAGTAGTCTTGCCCCGCTACTGAGCGGACAAGTGTAGTGTTTGTAACACAAGATGGAGGAGAGCCCGTCTCTCTTCAGAGATTGCATTTCTTTTGAGTGATTGCTAAATATGACCTCTTCATTCAAGACAGAATAAATATGTTGTTTCAGGTGACAATAAACATGTTTTTGTTTAGTTACTTTTTCCTCAAATTTTATAGCAAGTCAAGCTAGCTAGGCAAGGTTGAAGATATCATTGTAGCTAGCGACCTCCATTAAATAATTATAAAACAAACATCATTAGCATCAAACTTAAACGGGAGGCAACAGTCATAATATAATTGGTTTAACAGCCAATGTGTATTATTTAACAAGGGGGCGTTGTTTCCACTCCGTTGTGGACATCCCCACTGAAAAGCATGACATCTGGGGCAACGTAGTCGGAGTGCTTATTGGTAATATGAAGAGGTTTTGGAATGGCAAAGCCCCCTTTCGGTTGAAGGCTCCGTTACGTCGTCTTTACTCCAGCCAGAGTCAGTCAAAGAACAGAAGAGGAAAATGTGGTTTTCGGTCATGGCTTAATGGGATAGCTAGCAACTTGCAAACAATTACCCATTCCTATAAGTGAGTATTTTATTAATGTTAAATACACATTGGCTGTTAAGCCAATTACAAACTCAGCAAAAAAAGAAATGTCCTCACTCTCAACTGCGTTTATTTTCAGCAAACTTAACATGTGTAAATATTTGTATGAACATAAGATTCAACAACTGAGACAAACTGAACAAGTTCCACAGACATGTGACTAACAGAAGTTGAATAATGTGTCCCTGAACAAAGGGGGGGTCAAAATCAAAAGTAACAGTCAGTATCTGGTGTGGTCACCAGCTGCATTAAGTACTGCAGTGCATCTCCTCCTCATGGACTGCACCAGATTTGCCAGGTCTTGCTGTGAGATGTTACCCCACTCTTCCACCAAGGCACCTGCAAGTTCCCGGACATTTCTGGGGTGAATGGCTCTAGCCTTCACCCTCCGATCCAACAGGTCCCAGAGATGCTCAATGGGATTGAGATCCGGGCTCTTCAATGGCCATGACAGAACACTGACATTCATGTCTTGCAAGAAATCACGGAAAGAACGAGCAGTATGGCTGGTGGCATTGTCATGCTGGAGGGTCATGTCAGGATGAGCCTGCAGGAAGGGTACCACATGAGGGAGGAGGATGTCTTCCCTGTAACGCACAGCATTGAGATTGCCTGCAATGACAACAAGCTCAGTCCGATGATGCTGTGACACACCGCCCCAGACCATGACGTACCCTCCACCTCCAAATCGATCCCACTCCAAAGTACAGGCCTCGGTGTAACGCTCATTCCTTCGACGATAAACGCCAATCCGACCATTACCCCTGGTGAGACAAAACCGCGACTCGTCAGTAGAGAGCACTTTTTGCCAGTCTTGTCTGGTCCAGCAATGGTGCCTTTGTGCCCATAGGCAACCTTGTTGCCAGTGATGTAAGGCAGGTTCTCACCAGACAACAGGCCTACAGGCCCTCAGTCCAGCCTCTCTCAGCCTATTGCGGAGTCTGAGCACTGATGGAGGGATTGTGCGTTCCTGGTGTAACTCGGGCAGTTGTTGTTGCCATCCTGTACCTGTCCTGCAGGTGTGATGTTCAGATGTACCGATCCTGTGCAGGTGCTGTTACACGTGGTCTGCCATTGCGAGGACGATCAGCTGTCTGTCCTGTAGCGCCGTCTTAGGCGTCTCACAGTACAGACATGGCAATTTATTGCCCTGGCCACATCTGCAGTCCTCATGCCAAAGTCACATTCACGCAGATGAGCAGGAATCCTGGGCATATTTCTTTTGGTGTTTTTCAGTCAGTAGAAAGGCCTCTTTAGTTCCTAAGTTTTCATAACTGTGACCTTATTTGCCTACCGTCTGTAAGCTGTTAGTGTCTTAATGACCGTTCCACAGGTGCATGTTCATTAATTGTTTATGGTTCATTGAACAAGCATGGAAAACAGTGTTTAAACCCTTTACAATGAAGATCTTTTAAGTTTTGGGATTTTTATGAATGATCTTTTAAAGACAGGGTCCTGAAAAAGGCATATCTTTTTTTGCTGAGTTAATATGACTGTTGCCTCCCGTTTAAGTTTGATGGTAATGACGTTTATTTTTTTATGATAATCATTAGGTGGAGGTCGCTAGCTACAGTGGTATCTAAAACTTAGCCTATCTAGCAAGCTAGCTGCTCTGCAGTGCAAGCTAGCTTGACATGCTATAAAGGGTAAAGAAAGAAGTTGAGAAAAGAATGTAAAACATGTTATCACCTGAAACAATATTGAATGAAAAGGTAATATTTTGCTATCTCTCCTCCATCTTGCGTTACAAACACCAAACTTGTCCGTTCATTAGCGGGGCAAGATCTGAAGATCACATATCGTGTAATATGTGAGGATGTAAACAGTGGATCAGTTCCATTGCTATTGTGAAACCGGGCCCAGAGCTCTTTGGACCTTGGTCAAAAGTAGTGCACTATACACAGAATAGGATGTCATTTAGGACTGTCCTTATCTCTCACACTTGTTCCTTCTACTGTTGTACCTGCCTTTCAACTCACTGTGGACTTGATTACTTGTTGAACCTTAATGTTTCCTTCTCCGCTACAACTTTCCTATTAAAATGTCATGATTCAAGAGCTTGGCTTGTACTCTACAGTCCTTTCATTCCTCACTTCTCCAAGTTGATGTGAACCTGTAGTCATTTCAGATAAAAGAAACAAAAACAAATTAGTGTACAAGAATGAGATTTCTTAAAACACACTTTGAATGATACAAGAAACTGAAAACGAGGGATAGAATATGCGTTTCCCAATAACATCTAGGGCATTTCTGGTATACAAAAGGTACGATTAAAAACTGCTGTTTAAGTTGATGATTGGAGCAGCTTTATTAGTCTTTGCAGCACTTAAACATTGCAAGGTGTTCTTGGAATGAAAGGGAGGGATACTTAGTACAGAACAACACATTATTTGGCCCGTAAACATGTTCAACAAATGCCACTTAGCTAGTGTGTCCTTCCATGTGCACTTTTTATTTTTTTAAGGCCCAGTACAGTCAGTGATTTTCCAGTGTTGTGTGTATACACACACACACACACACACACACACACTGTCAAGAAAAAGTGTGTGAACCCTTTGGAATTACCAGGCTTTCTATATAAATTGGTCATCAAATTTGATCTGATCTTCATCTAAGTCACAACAGAGAAAAATAGTGTGCTTAAATTAATAACAAATTATTGTATTTTTCTTGTCTATATTGAATACATAATGTAAACATTCAGTGTAGGTTGGAAAAAGTATGTGAACCCCTAGGCTAATGACTTCTCCAAAAGCTCATTGGAGTCCACTAACCTGGAGTCCAATCAATGAGACGAGATTGGAGATGTTGGTTAGAGCTGCCTTGCACTATAAAAACACTCACAAAATTTGAGTTTGCTATTCACAAGAAGCATTGCCTAATGTGAACCATGCCTCAAACAAAAGAGATCTCAGAAGACCTAAGATTAAGAATGGTTGACTTCGATAAAGCTGGAGGGTTACAAAAGTATCTCTAAAAGCCTTGATGTTCATCAGTCCACGGTAAGACAAATTGTCTATAAATGGAGAAAGTTCAGCACTGTTGCTACTCTCCCTAAGAGTGGACATCCTGCAAAGATGACTGCAAGAGCACAGCGCATAATGCTCAATGAGGTTAAGAAGAATCTTAGTGTCAGCTGAACTTACAGAAATCTCTGGAACATGCTAACATCTGACAAGTCTACGATACATAAAACACTAAACAAGAATGGTGTTCATGGGAGGACACCACGGAAGAAGCCACTGCTGTCCAAAAAAACAACATTGCTGCACGTCTGAATTTTGCAAAAGTGCACCTGGATGTTCCACAGCGCTTTTGGCAAAATATTCTGTGGACAGATTAAACTACAGTTGAGTTGTTTGGAAGGAACACACAACACTGTGTGGAGAAAAAGGCACAGCACACCAACATCAAAACCTTATCCCAACTGTAAAGTATGGTGCAGGGAGCATCATGGTTTGGGGCTGCTTTGCTTCCTCAGGCCCTGGACAGCTTGCTATCGTCGATGGAAAAATGAATTCCCAAGTTTATCAAGACATTTTGCAGGAATAACGTTAGGCTATCTGTCCACCAATTGAAGCTCAACAGAAGTTGGGTGATGCAACAGGATAACGACCCAAAACAGAAGTAAATCAACAACAGAATTGCTTCAACAGAAGAAAATAGTCCTGACCTCAACCTGATTGAGACATCCCAAGAATATTGCTGAACTGAAACAGTTTTGTAAAGAGGAATGGTCCAAAATTCTTCCTGACCGTTGTGCAGGTCTGATCCGCAAATACAGAAAACGTTTGGTTGAGGTTATTGCTGCCAAAGGAGGGTCAACCAGTTATTAAATCCAAGGGTTCACATACTTTTCCCACCCTACACTGTGAATGTTTACACGGTATGTTCAATAAAGACATGAAAACGTATAATTGTGTGTTATTAGTTTAAGCAGACTGTTTGTCTATTGTTGTGACCTACATGAAGATCAGATCAAATTTTAAGACCAATTTATGCAGAAGTCCAGGTATTTCCAAAGGGTTCGACATACTTTTCCTTGCCACTGTGTGTGTGTGTGTGTGTATATATATATATATATATATTTCCACACAGAGGTTGGAATAATACTGTGAAAGTGTGAAAATAATAATGCCCTTTTAGTGAAAGAGCTGTGAAAGTAAGAGCCTGAAATGTCAGCCTTTTTTGGTGGAATGGAATTTTGGCCTACTTGGTGACATCACCAGGTGGTAAATTAGTTAATAGACCAATAAGAAAATGTTCCAAATCTCTCTGCCAATAACAGCTACTTTTCAGTTTTCCCATCCCCACTCACACTAATGACAGTCCTAGCAAAATTCTCGCTTAAAAAAATTGCTCTTTGCTAAGAAGCTATTTTGGTAGAAAAATATCACAGCAAGGTACTTCAATTGTTAAACAGAAAATATTTGATATTGTAATAAAAATGTATGCATTGGATCTTTAAACTATAATATTAAAATAACCACACAGGAGGACAGTTATTCCATGTTGTGTGTGTGTGCGCACAACCTGGTCTCAGAGCATTTCGTATTATTCTGTACGTAAAACTGAGACACTCCATTTAATATGAGTCACGTTTCGTATGGTATGAATTCATTTCTGGACTTCAAATGAAATGTTAGGAATTGGCTAAATGTATGATATGTTAGGAATTCTATCTAGGTGGCTAATGTTAGCTCGGCTAGGGGTTAGGGTTAAGTTTAGGAGTTGGAGAATGGTAGGTGGAAAGGTTAGCTAACATGCAAAGGAGTTGAAAAGTTGCTAATCAGCTCAAAAGTTGTCAATGACGAGATTTTAAATAACCACCGGTCTTATGTAACCATACCAAACGTAATATATCATACTAATTTGAGTGTCTCATTTTTAAAGTTTATTATGTTACGTCTAGTCTATGAGACCAGGCTGGGGAATTCATTTGAGGAATGCGAGGGGAGTCAATCCTTCTTCAGGTTCATATCCGTATTGGTCCTTGAACTCCACTTCTCTACTCCTATACATTCTCAAGGGGTGCAACTGGCTTCTGTAGTAACATTTTTTTTAAAGGAACCACAACAGGGATCTGGCCTGAAATGCACTGAATGACAATATACACCAAAATGGAGTCAGGGTTACCATTCCTCACGGTCCCATCCTTCGACGTCATTCACTGCATTTCAACCATTTGTCACTTCCTCCTCATCCTCCTGGAAGTAAGGATGTTCTTGAGCGTTTAGGGCAGAGATTCTTCTTAGAGGGTCAAAGGTTAGCATTTTCTGTGGGAACAAACAGAACGGCTAGGTTTACAAATGTGACTCAAGTAGCAATTAAAAGTAGGGTTTGTCCTATCTTTATCATAGCTTTTACAGCTGTTGGTCTGGGTAAATAAATACACTTTTAGCCAGGATTCACATATACAATTTTACCATTTAGCATTTCAACGCTCCCAAAAAGTTATTTTTGACCAAACAGAATACACCCCACAGCTGGTTAGAAAACCAAAAGTTTCACCAAAAGCAGCTCTGCCCCCTGCTCATTGATCTCAGGAACGTAGTCTGTGATTGGGCGGGGGCTGATAGGACTGAAGTTGTGTCGTGAGAGGGTGACATCAGCAGGCCACTCCTCCATGGGTGGCAGGCCAATCACACTGTGGAATGGCAGACAGGAAGGAACAAGCCAACCAGTCAGACAAGTGTTTCAGAAAGAATTAACAGAAGTTAGACTGATCCAAAGTGGCAAGGACTAAGTCCCGAAATGCACCCGATAGGCCCTGGTCAAAAGTAGTACACTATATATATATATATATATATATATAAGACCTCCCGGGTGGCGCAGTGGTCTAGGGCACTGCATCGCAGTGCTAGCTGCGCCACCAGAGTCTCTGGGTTCGCGCCCAGGCTCTGTCGCAGCCGGCCGCAACCGGGAGGTCCGTGGGGCGACGCACAATTGGCATAGCGTCGTCTGGGTTAGGGAGGGTTTGGCCGGTAGGGATATCCTTGTCTCAGTATGTAAAATGTAATAAAATGTATGCACTCTACTGTAAGTCGCTCTGGATAAGAGCGTCTGCTAAATGACTAAAATGTAATGTAAAAATATAGGGAATAGGGTGCCATTTGGGATACACAGGTGGACATTTCTGCCCATACTCACTTGAATATCTTTCCCAGTTGGTCCATTTCAGAGTCTCCAGAGAACAACGGTCTACATGAGAAAGTTTGGATTTGGGTTAATGTGTTGTTGGCCAACTTCCCCTACTGTGACAAGCATTACTGTCTGTCTCTCTGACCCCATATAGTCTTATTTTACTGTGCTGACCTACGGCCATGTCTGTGGGAGATTACAGGGCCAGGGCTTACCCTCCCCTGTGTACACTGGTGTGGCCTGGCCGTTAGCGTGGAGCCATAATGATAAGAATCCCTGAGTCCTAGTTAATTGGAGTGCCCCAGCAGTAGACTGCTATACTTCGATTTGACCACCTGGTGGGACCATAATCATAGAAATGAGAGGTTTTTCTTGCTTAGTTTCCAATGTGGTAACTTGCTGGGTGGGATATAATCTATTAATCCAGTGGGCATCTTTTAGAATATCAGATTAACATACATACACATAATTTATATTACACAAAGAGAAAATTTAAAAATAAATGTCCCAGTATGTCAAATAAGCCTTCTCTGGCCCTGACCACTCACTTGCGTCGGAACATCTCAGCAAAGATGCAGCCCGTGCTCCAGATGTCCACCGGCGTGGCGTAGGTGGACTGGAGCAGGACCTCAGGAGGCCTGTACCACAGAGTCACCACCTAGGGCAGACATGGAGGAGAGAGACGTCAATGGAGGGGCAGTTGAGAGTAGGAGAGAGGTATGGATGTATATGAATATTTATGCCAACTGTAAAGCATAAGTAAGCATTATGGTGAATGCACATAGAGACCATTTCCATTCTCAACCAGTGTGTATGTCTGTGTTCCTACCACAGGGGTAAGGGCCATGTGGCAACTGTAGATCCTGGCCAGTCCAAAGTCGGCCAGCTTAACCTGACCACGGCTGGTGACCAGGATGTTCTCTGGCTTCAGGTCCCGGTGCACCACACGGTTCGAGTGTAGGAATGACAGGCCACACAGCAATTGACGCATCAGGTCCTAACACACAGGGGGACACATTTAACATGTGTACCAGGCTCGGTCCACACAATGGTCCAACATATCCAGCCAGATAGAGGGCAACCTGTAGACCTGCCAAACACTGAAGGGCAGGGGCCAGTCAAGTGACAACAGCCAAGGTAAGATCATTTAAAAGTTTGTTTTGGATGTACCTTCCTTTTAACATGGTTTACAGGGACCTACTATGTTTATTTAACATGGTTTACAGGGACCAACTATGTTTATTTAACATGGTTTACAGGGACCAACTATGTTTATTTAACATGGTTTACAGGGACCAACTATGTTTATTTAACATGGTTTACAGGGACCTGAGGGGGCTTCTTACTCTGATGTGGCTGGGGGGCAGTCCTGGGGCGGGGGCCTTCTCTAGGTAGGTCTTCAGGTCCTGGTCCACGTGTTCAAATACCAGGGTGACTTTAGTCTCCTGATCTGTCCTCAGGGTGGCACACACGTCCATGAGCCTGATGTACAAACACACACACACACACACACACAATGAGCCTAGCGTACACATACAGTCAAACATCACACACAGACACGTCCATGAGCCCAGTGTACACAGAGTGTTTGTGATAATCTGAACGTTCTATGGTTGAATTTAGAATTCCTCAAGGTTCTGTGCTTGGACCTCTTTTTTCTCTCTTTATACATACTACCCCTTGGTAATGACATGCACTTTCATTGCTATGCTGATGACACACAATTGTATTTATATTTTAAACCAGACGATACTTTAAAGTCAGCCCGCCTTGAGGTGTGCATCACAGACGTTAAATACAGTTATAGTGCACTGGCACTGTAGCGTTTTTGTACATTATATTTAATGATCTCGAGAATGGATGTGCTCATGATGGCATTTAATGTCTGTTTTTATGTGGTGAAGCCAAACACAAATTTCCACATTACGTGGACAATAAAGTTTCTAATTATAAAACATCCAACTTCTTGCAAGACTGAAATTATGGCACTTGGCCACAATAAACTCAGTGTCAGACCTCACCCTCAACATTGATGGTTGCCTCATTACACCAAACATGGTTGTTAAAAATCTTAGGTGTCACCTTTGACCCCGGCCTCACTTTTGACCACTACATAAAAAGCATATCCAAAACAGCATCCTTCCATCTCAGGAACATTTCATCTCTCAAACAGATGCAAAGAAATTGGTCCATGAATTTGTTTAATCTCCAGTTGCTCAGACTACACTATTAAAAGCCTACAACTTGCACAGAACACTGCAGCTCGCATTTTAACCAACACTAGAAGGCACGAGCACATCACTCCTGTTTTATCAGCCCTACACTTGCTGCCTGGAAAGTATTGGTTTGATTTTAAGATCTTACTCTTAACATTTAAAGCACTGCATGGCCTTGCCCCCTCTTATCTGACAGACGTGCTCGTTCCACACAATCCAGTGAGGGTGCTCCACTTCAAAGGACAGTTTGAGTTGATGAATCTTGCACATCCCCAACTTTTAAATTAGTGCTCGTCCACAACACTGAAAAATTAATATAGGGGAAACACTGATGTGTGGGATCTCTTAATACACAGTCAAACAGACAAGCTCATGGTCAATCACCATCATTTGAATGAGAGGCGAGGCATGCCATGGTGAGCCAGTCACTAGCTAATAACCTTTATAGAACCTGCTTATCATAGACATACCAGTCAGTTTTTAGGCATTCCAAAGTTCTTATGCTATGTGGGCGTAGGGTTTCACAAGATACAGGTGATCAGGTCAAAACTAAAGTCACAGGCTACAAGTCGCAACAAAAACAACACAATGTGTCAATGAAAGCGTTTGACTGTGTTTGTTCGTGTTTGTGCATGTTTACGCATTTCAAAAGGTGCTATTATGTGTGAAGTAGAAACAATGAACATGTATGCGTGTGTAGCTTACGTTATTCCATATGTTCCCTTTTTACCACTACAATTTTATGGTTGACAGTGAGACTGTGCGGTTTTGACAGTTAATCCTAGATCTACACAAAAGATGGCGTGGGACGTGAACTAATCTCAAAACTAGACCTCTTTCCTGGCTGGAGAACATCTGACAATCTACGTACTATCACTATAAATAAAGGTTCAATGATTAAATGTGTTCTTCAAACCTCTTTAGAATGGCATGATTGCAAAGTTTTTGTATGCATTTTCAGCAATACCAACTACCCACTGAAGACATTCTTAAAAAAAAAAAGTACACTTGGTCATAAGACTTTATACGGGCAAATAAAATTCATAGAATAAAAAGCAAAGTTTTACATCTTCTTAAGTCTGAGGGTGGTTTTAACCTTCTAGACTTGGAATTGTATGAACAGACAACCCAACCTGTTTACTTGTGACATATAGTTAAATGCACTAAAGAGGAACAATGGGGACATATTGAAGATGCGCACACTCATCCCCAGAATCTTTTTACGTGTCTATTTTCAAAAGATATAGCTAAGAACATTAACAACTTCATAGTTAAGAACACTACTATAACAATATGGAAGAAAATATCACTCCCTAAAACCACAACCTTATGGAACAATCCTTGGATAGCTTTTCAAAATTCACCGATAAAAACGGGCCACATGGAAAACTAAAGTCATAGAAACTGTAAATGACTTGGTAACAGGAAATTTCCATGACAGAATTAAAAAGTAATTTTGGACTGATCAACGTAGATCATTTCAAATACATGCTCCTTTAACAAAGTTACATATCACCATTTTTTTCTCCTTTTGGACATCAGAGCAACCTTGAGGGAATCTTATTTGAGTCAGGAAAAGGATGTTCATATGATATGTTTTGTATATCTTCCCTTGCAGAGAGCATATCCAACTGACAATCTCTTAGAAAACAAATTTACTATTGGAACCAAGACTTAAGAACTGATGTTGGCACAAGATGGAGGGAAGGTTGGAGCATAACTAACAATCACAGTTAACGAAAATGTGCGCTTAATTCAGTATAAACTAATGTATAGAATTTATTATACAAGAGACAAAATTAACAAATTCTACAACAACGGCAGAGTCATGTCTTAAGTTTAAAACTAATAATGACTCAATAATCCATGCTTTCTGGGAATGCTATAAAGTCCGGAAGCTGTGGGCAGAGCTAGAAAGTTTGTTGTCAGCAGTATTACAATGTAAACTTACTTTTAATCCGTCTGTCTGCATATTTCAAGACATGGCATATGGGGGTGTAGTGAGATACCCGATGGGTTGGACGATTCTCTTCTCATCACTCATCTTGAAAAAACATATACTAAAAACTTGGAAATCAATCAATCTGCCATCATTAACACAATGGAAAAATCGAATGATTTATTATTTAAATACTGAAAATGTGTGGGCTACGGAGAGAAACAAAATGGTGCAGTTTCAGGCCATGTGGCGGAAAGTGATGCGGGCGCTGGAGATGGGTGTGTGTGCTAGTGGGTCTGTGTAGGCATGATGTAGTTGATGTTTGTATCGTTTATAAAAAATAGTACAAAAAAATTCATAAATATGTTCTTACTTGACCACGTTGGGATGATCAAACTGCTCCAGTCTCTTCAGCAGGGCCACTTCTCGGACCGTGGATATAGGGAGGCCATCTTGGTCCGTCTGGACGCGAACACTCTTCAGGGCAACAAACTGGCCACTCTCCAGGTCCCGAGCCTTGTACACCGTTCCGTACGCACCCCCTCCAATCTCTGCCACTGGCTCGTACTGGACTCCACTGCCCTGGGCCATGGTCTGGTTGACAGACAGGCAGGCAGACAGAAAAATAGGTACATATGACTACATTTTCCTTCCACAGTAAGACACTGTCCCCTCCAATCCCCTCTCTGTCACCGTGCTCTCCAAAATGGAGGTCCACCTGTCTTAGATCCAGCCCCCTCCTACAATCTTTCACCTTCTTGTGCACTAGACCTCATTAGCTGGGGTCACCTCTGCATTCCAGAGCGGAAGAGGCTGTCGGAAAGTGCGCGTGTGTGTGTGACTGAATGGGGTTGGAATCTGACCTGATATTCAATGAGACAAGATTTCAGTCAACAAGACATTCCAGTGGTCAACCACACAGCACAGGCTCCCTGCAGACATAAATCGGAGAGGGGGAGAGAGAATGACTCGGAGACATTAGACATGAGACAGAATGATGCCAGCACCATGGCGCTTTGTATTCCATACAGAATTCCATGCAGAAATGAAGTTGTGATCAGTCTGCATACTGTACAAAGTATGTAAACAAGGAAGGAAGTAGGCTAAATGCAGGAAGAGTAGCCTAAGTCTCCTTATAACTAATGATATATGGGTAATAATGTGGCCAATGTTATATTGACAGGGTGTATGCCATATACATTATGTTATCTAAGGGTACAAACAGTGGTAGTTCCACTGAATGGAGCAAAACGGAGGTTGGTTTCTCAGACAGAGATTAAGCCCAATCCTGGACTAAAAGGCTAATTTAATACAGATTCTCCACTGAGAATGAGTAAGGAAGACTAGGCTTGAATCCAGGATTAGTCTTAATCTGGGTCCTGGAAACAAGCCATAAATGCTTTTACCAAATTGCCATCCTTAGCTCCTCCTAGAGCCAGCAAGTACACAATAGGTGCGTGCTTAGCCCCCTCCTGTGCTCACTGTTCACACATGACTGTGGCCATGCACGCCTCCAACTCAATCATCAAGTTCGCAGACAACAACAGTAGTAGGCTTGATTACCAACAACGACGAGACAGCCTACAGGGAGGAGGTGAGGGCTCTCGGAATGTGGTGTCAGGAAAATAACCTCTCACTCGACATCAACAAAACAAAGGAGATGATCATGGACTTCAAGAAACAGCAGAGGGAGCACCCCCCCTATCCTCATCGACGGGACAGCAGTGGAGAAGGTGGAAAGTTAAGTTCCTCGGCGTACATATCACTGACAAACTGAAATGGTCCACCCACACAGACAGTGTGGTGAAGATGGCGTAACAGTGCCTCTTCAACCCCAGGAGGCTGAAGAAATTTGGCTTGTCACCTAAAACCCTCACAAACTTTTACAGATGCACAATTGAGAGCATCCTGTCGGGCTGTATCACCACCTGGTACGGCAACTGCACCACCCACAACCGCAGGGCTCTCCAGATGGTGGTGTGGTCTGCACAACGCATCACCGGGGACAAACTACCTGCCCCCCTGGACACCTACAGCACCCGATGTCACAGGAAGGCCAAAAAGATCATCAAGGACAACAATCGCCCGAGCCACTGCCTGTTCACCCCGCTACCATCCAGAAGGTGAGGTCAGTACAAGTGCATCAAAGCTGGGACCGAGAGACTGAAAACAGCTAGCTCAAGGCCATCAGACTGTTAAACAGCCATCATTAGCACAGAGGCTGCTGCCTACATACAGACTTGAAATCATTGGCCACTTTAATAAATGGAACACTAGTCACTTTAATAATGTTTATCATATCTTCCATTACTCATCTCATATGTATATACTGTATTCTATACTATCTATTGCATCATCGCCTATGCTGCTCTGACATTGCTCATCCATATATTTATTATTATTCCATTACTTAGATTTGGGTGTATTAGGTATTTGTTGTTGACTTGTTAGATTACTTGTTGATATTGTTGCACTAGAAGCACAAGCATTTCGCTACACTCTCAATAACATCTGCTAACCATGTGTATGTGACCAATAAAATTAGATTTTATTTAAAGGTGGTCAGTCACATGGTTCACTGGTGTACACTATCAATAGGCCATGATGGGGCATATGCAATGCTACATCAAAGACCATCTGAAATTTGTTCTGATTTATTTACTGATGTGGTCCTATAAATTCTACCCAAGAAAAAAAGGTAGGACAACTTTCATTGTTTAATCTACATACCTCCAATAAACAATTTAATTATATGTAGTTGTCCTAGTATTTTCTCATCAAATAAACTTCTAAGCAAGCAAAATTAGCTAATGCTATCAAAATATTGGACAGAGCTCGTGGCATAAAGCATGAAAACGAAAGCACCCCCTCGACACGTGGTGTTCCTCCATAGTTCTATTCTCAGACAACACAGAGAACAGGCCACAACACTTTTCAAACGCAGTTTAACATCTGACGTGGCAAAAAGTCGTATATGTTAAAACATGGTTCTATATTTATTTTTTGGCATAGCAAAGCATGTTTTTAGCGGCAATAGCAAATTCATGCAACAAGTTGTGTAGAACTTGGGTGATTATGACTTTATGTAAACAGTGCCCCAAACTAGCAGGTATACATTGCAACAAGCGACATTTGTTTAAGAAGTATTTTACAAGATGTGAACATAATTTTAACTAAATTGTATGTAATAGGCTACTTACCACGTGTCTTCACGTTTTATTTAACGTTAGCAGGCTATACTGCTACATTTAGTGCATGAACGAAATCATGTTTTTCACTTGGTTCTTCTTATCAAACCACATTCGAGGTAGGTCACACAGATTTTACACCAAACTGGCAGAAACTGTTGCGGATGTCTTCGATCAAATCATTCGATTTAACTTCGGCCTTACTTCTTTTTTCTAAACACTCTGGTAAAGTGGAGGCGCTTCCTGTAGCCATGCAAGGCGGGGCCAAATATCCATATACCCTCTTAAAAATCATGACAACTTTGCAGCATGTTTTTTATTTAGGTGGCCATCCAGTAGTACATTACACTCTGTAGAATGATACATCTGCCAATTACATGTTCAAGTGTTCATAAACATTATGAATGAGTAAGTGCACAGTGCAGAGAGAGGCAATAAGTGGGTATTTTAAAAGTATTGAATTATATGATGTGCTAATTCTTAGTATTTTTCCTCATGTAAGACTAAAAATGTGGTTTATTTCCTCCAAAGACAACGTATATTATATACATTGAAGAAGAGGGTGTGACTCCTTCGCCCCGGGCGCGCGCAGAGCTCCTTGGCTCGGTGAATGAGGACCGTGCACCAAACCCCTCCCAGCTTTTTCTCACGCTGCGATTGGCGGGGAACTGCTGTTGCTAGGCTCATACACCAGCCCTGCATTCCAAATTAAGTATTCAGAATTAGTAATTTGACGTTTAGTTAAATTAATACTATACCGTATTAACAGAAACACAATTCATAGTATAGGGATATAAATCATGCCCTGGGCCTTTAGCAATAAAGTTAATCATCATATAAAAAAATAAACCTGAAATGACCAGACTTGGGAATATTTTTATATACTAGGCTAGGCTATAATGGTACGGTAAGATGTTTTTAGTGAAAATCTTTCAATGCATAATTGTCCAGTCCATACAAATAATCACATTCTTTACCCATCTGCCACTGAAGTCAATGGTCATGTTCCTGCCCCACTATGCTGCGTTCAAGACAACTCGGAAACTCAAATTTCCAACATGGAAACTTGTTATAGAAAGATGAGCTCCAAGTTTCCCACTTGGAAAGTATCAGAATCAACCAATAGGAAGCTCTACGTAAAAGATTCACGAACATTTGAAATAGGGAGGCTTTGGGGTTTCAGAGTTGTTTTGAAAGCACCACTAGAAGTTGCATTGCATCAACCAATGGTTGCGTGCCACATCATCGACTGTGCAGTCGGCATCAGATTGCAATATCATATGATGGGTTTAGCTGAGAGTTAAACACATATCCAAGCGTTGTGATATCTGGCAGGCATCTGCAATGTAGTTGGACAGGACAACAACCAATGTCAGAGTCACAGATTACTTTTTTGTTCAATTGAGATGACTACTTCAAACTAAAGGTATTCCAGGGTCCAAAAAGTTGAACCCTTTCCGAAATGGACCATGGGCTTTCCAACCTGGACCCGATATGCATATATATATATTTTTTTAAATAGAGAGACCTGTTCCGAACGGACCCGAAGAGTGAGGTAAGCAAGTGAGGGAAGCAAAAGAAAAGGCATTTTTATACCTACTTTTAACCGGGAACTGATAAAGTATGAGAGGAGGGATAGAGGTGCCGCTCTAGCAGCCAGGGGAGTGGCCGTACTATGAGGTAGTGACAGGGTGAGCAGGGAGGGAGATTAGAGAGACACCAACCAACTAAGCCAACTCGAGCAATAGTAGACTAATAGCTGCCATAGCTAGGTTATTTATCATCAAATATGATTATGTAGTACCTGTCTTGACTTCATCAAACCGGGAGAAGATAGTTGAACTAGCTAACGTTAGCTAGCTAGGCTAATTGAGGTTACAGTACATGCGCTTTCTCATCCTACAGTTACACATAACTCCATTCAGAATATTAAGTAGCAGCCTACCTGTTGACTCTTGGTCATTGTAGCCTGTCCTTCTCCTTTAACTTTTAATTAATTAATTCAATTTTCCATGGATTAGTTACAGCGGTTAGAGTGTTTGGACAGTAACCGTAAAGTTGCTTGTTGGAATCCCCAAGGCAGCAAGGTGGAAAAATCTGCCGTTCTGCCCTTGAGCAAGGCAATTAACTCCCACAACAACTGCTCGGTTGAATGCATTCAGTTGTACAACTGACTAGATATTCCCTTTCCCTAACAGTTTATAGGTAGTTGATGTCATCAATAGGCCTGATTGACAGTTAGTGTTAAGTTATTCTCTTTATTTTGATAACATTGACATCTGAAAGGACCACACCCAATATGTTATTCATAGTCTTCTCATCCACCTCCTTTTTACTCATAAAAAGGACTTATTTTCTCAGATTATCCAATAGTAAAGCATCAGGGAAGTTGATCAGTTATAATAGCTCCCCCCTAAAGCCATTCATTCAGCGCTGGAAGTTTTGGTGATACTGTAGACAAAGATGCAGGGAGGTACAGTATGCTTCTCCATTAACCTTTAACTGCAGTGGGCTAAATCAGGGTCACACAGAGTGTTTCTTGGTAGTCTTAAACAAATCTACTTTGAAACAAAAGTATACACCTCATACACATGGTTATGGGCTTCAAATAAAGATTTATTTTTAAAGATTCTTCGAAGTAGCCACCCTTTGCCTTGATGACAGCTTTGCACACTCTTGGCATGCTCAACTGCATCATGCGTCACCAGGAATGCATTTAAATTAACAGGTGTGCCTTGTTAAGTTAATCTGTGGAATTTCTTTCCTTCTTAATGCGTTTGAGCTAATCAGTTGTGTTGTGACAAGGTAGGGAGGTATACAGAAGATAGCTCTATTTGGTAAAAGACCAAGTCCATATTATGGCAAGAACAGCTCAAATCAGCAAAGAGAAATGACAGTTCATCATTACTTTAAGACATGAAGGTCAGTCAATATGTAACATTTCAAGAACTTTGAAAGTTTCTTCAAATGCAGTCGCAAAAACCATCAAGCGCTATGATGAAACTGGCTCTCAAGAGGACCGCCACAGGAAAGGAAGACCCAGAGTTACCTCTGCTGTCATGATCGTCGTATGAGTGTGACCAAGGCGCAGTGTGGTATGCGTACATTCTCTTTTAATGAATGAAACACATTACAAAATCAACAAACGAAACGGGAAGCTATACAAATAGTGCAGACAGGCAACTAAACATAGACATGATCCCACAAACACAAAAGGGAAATGGCTGCCTAAATATGATCCCCAATCAGAGACAACGATAAACAGCTGCCTCTGATTGGGAACCATATCAGGCCACCATAGATAACCCACCCAAGTCATCATCACGCCCCAACCAACACAGAGAAAAAACAGCTTACTATGTTCAGGGCGTGACATCTGCTGCATAGGATAAATTCATTAGAGTTGAGTTTGGGGCAGCAGGTAGCCTAGTGGTTAGAGCGTTGGGCCAGTAACCGAAAGGTTGCTAGATCTAATCCCCAAGCTGACAAGGTAAAAATCTGTCGTTCTGCCCCAGAAGAAGGCAGTTAACCCACTGTTCCTAGGTCGTCATTGTAAATAAGAATTTGTTCTTAAGTGACTGCCTAGTTAAATAAAGGTTAAAAAAAATTGTTAATTGCATATCAGATTGCAGCCCAAATAAATGCGTCGCAGAGTTTGAGTAACAGACACATCAAGGCACACTTAACCGGCATGGCTACTGCAGCAATATGCCATCCCATCTGGTTTGTGCTTAGTGGAACTATAATTTGTTTTTCAACAGGACAATGACCCAAAACACACCTCCAGGATGTGTAAGGGCTATTTGACCAAGAAGGAGAGTGATGGAGTGCTGCATCAGATGATCTGGCCTCCACAATCACCTGACCTCAACCCATTTGAAATGGTTTGGCATGAGTTGGACCGCAGAGTGAAGGAAAAGCAGCCAACACGTGCTCAGCATACGTGAGAATTCCTTCAAGAATGTTGGAAAAGCATTCCAGGTGAAGCTGGTTGAGAGAATGCCAAGAGTGTGCAAAGCTGTCATCAAGGCAAAGGGTGGCTACTTTGAAGAATCTAAAATATAACACATGTTTTGATTTGTTTCACACTTTTCCGGTTACTACATGATTCCATGTGTTATTTCATAGTTTTGATGTCTTCACTATTATTCTACAATGTAGAAAATAGGAAAAATAAAGAAGAACCCTTGAATGAGTAGGGTTGTCCAAACTTTTGAATTGTACTGCGTGTGTGTATAATATATAATGTCTGTAATGTCTACGTTAGTGTTTCAATTGTATGTCAATTGTAAGGTACTTTTGTCTGTAATGTCTTTTTTTGTTATGTGTCGGACTCCAGGAACACGAGCTTTCGCCAATGGCGTCGGCTAATGGGGATCCTGCACCTTCAGTGCTGTTCTATTTGTACTTAACTATGCTTCTGAATGGTCCCATTATATAGTTCATCATCACCCAGTTGGGTCCGAACACCTATAATGGTTACATTCGAAAGGTGGCGAGCTCTTGTCTCAGTAAGTTTTTAGCACCATGGTGAAGTTGGACGCTCTCAGGCAAACGAACGCAGGACTCCATCCTGTCTGGTGCGTACAGAGGGCCCTCTGCCAGGACCCTCCCCATGATGCGGGCGCAAATGCCGGGTATATTTCACTCAGAATGGCTGGGTGCACTAACGGTAGCAGTAGAGCTACTGAGTTGGGATGACCATCTGTCCACCAGAGAGCTATCAGAGGCTAGACAGCCTGCAGCCTGTCGGCCACTAGAGCAGCGATCAGAAAGATCTCCACAATGTTTGAGGGACCAAGATTTCCTTGCAATGGCTACTTTTAAGGAGACTCTTATAGGTCAGGGTTGTGGGGAAAACACCCTTATTAAGAGCAACCTCGACCTCTTGTATCCTATTTTGTGTCACGGTCACTATTATAGTAGATTATTCCACCACTCTATTTGTCTGTTTCTGATGGCAATATCTCAAAGCAGAAGCCAATGACAAAGTGGTTGGGCTAATTATTGATTTGTAAGGACTAAGGTTATTATAGTTTTTATTTTTATTCGTTTTTTTATTTTATTTTGAAATTCAATCTTAATGTGACTTGGATTTAAAATGAATAGCACAGAGACTGGTGCAACAACAATATGGTGGAAGAAAACTCTTTTGCTCATGTTTACATCAATCCAATGCTATTTAATTTTAGTCTTAAATTGACCAGTTTCTCACAGCAGGACAATAATCCTGCTGCAACAGAAAATGGGAATTATTATGTGTATTATATTTGATGTACATTTTTGTAAGGGTTTATGCATTTTTCGTTAGTGCAAATCAAGTCTGAATTGTTAAAGTCGAAATTACAAACTTTAGAAGCCTAAAGTTTGTATTTCCTGCTGAGCAAGAAAATACCCTGCCACAACAGAGTGATCAAATTAAGATAGTATATCTGTACACTTAAGAAGAATCAAATTCGCTATCTAGACGATTTCCCCCCCTGTTATTAGTGATAGCTTGTGATTGCGATGCACAAACTAGGCCTATTTGAAAAAGCGCCATCTCCTGGCAGCATGTACCCACAAGATTCAGTAGTTTGAACACCCCCACCCCAAAAGCTTGAAAACCATAATTTTTTATGTGAAAAAAAAACTGTAACTGAACAAATGTTATTATGGTTCTTATTTTATTTTATTTTGAAGCCAAAGATAATACTTTCAGTATAGTTTTAGTTTCTCAAACGGGTTTGTTAATTATTTTATTTCAGTTTACTAAATTGTTTTTTCATGATTAGTTTTCGTTTTCGTTTCAGTTTTCTTTTACTATAATAACCTTGGTAAGGACCCAGTGTAATGGGAAAATTATTATTGGATGTGAACTTAATGACCAGGGGAAAACAAGTCTTGGTGAATGTAATATTTCTGGTAAACAAGCTAGACAGCTGAACTGAGAGAGTTCTCTTAGTTTAAACCAGATGCATTGCCAGCACAATCTGTGTGCATTTGGTGTGGGTGATGTGGCTGAGTGCATAGACAGACTGTGCTCAGCCAGCGGAGGTGGTCACTGTGTATGTGTGTGTGTGTGTTTGTTTGAGTGTCTAAGTGTCTGTTTTTGTGTACCTGTGTTTGTACCGTGTCAGTGTGTGTGTGTGTGTGTGTGTGTGTCTTTATGAGTATTTTAGTGTGTTGGTGTGTGTATGTATTTTGTCTTTATGGGTTTTTGTAGATGTATTATTCAGACTGATGGTCACAAAGCTGCTCAACCCTCTGTAGATAACCAATGACACATATTGCTAATGTCTCAGTGACACAACCATGGCCCTCTTCCACCCTCTCTCTTTGTCCCTCTACCTTTGAATGCTACACTATCTTTCCCTCATCTTTCTCTCTTAAGTTGCTTCTGCTTTCTCCTACAGTAGTTATCTCCCTCTTAGTTAGCTAACATTGTGTGCTGTAGTAGTGTCTCTAAGACTGACAGAATCTCAGAGTTAGCATGCCTGGACAACCTGCTGGCCTTTTCACAGAACATTACGTTTTACATTTACATTTTAGTAATTTAGCAGACGCTCTTATCCATAGCGACTTACAGTCAGTGCATTCATGTTGTAGTCAATGTTGGCATGAACTGATGGAGCGTATCCAAACATCATGTTCTTAAATTGATAGTTTATGAAATGTGACACAGTCCTGCCTAGCAGTGTTTTTTTTTTTTACACTCGTACAGACAGATAGAGCAGTGGTTGTCAATTTTCCATGACCTAAATTTCTTTTTCTTTCATACATCTGGGCCTCGCTGTCCTTTCGTGGCTCTTGTCCTCCACACAAATTATCTAATTTCAGTACTAATATGTCAGCAGATAATTGTACTGGTTACAATTCTATTCACAGTGCTGCACAATCTGACTGCTAATTTTTGCCTATACAGTACCAGTCAAAAATGTGGACACCTACTCATTCAAGGGCTATTCTTTATTTTAACTATTTTCTATATTGTAGAATAATAGAGAAGACATCAAAACTATGAAATAACACAAATAGAATCATGTAGTAACCAAAAAAGTTTTAAACAAATCAAAATACATGTTATATTTTAGATTCTTCAAAGTAGCCACCCTTTGCTTTGATGATAGCTTTGCACACTCTTGGCATATTCTCAAACAGCTTCATGAGGAATGCTTTTCCAACAGTCTTGAAGGAGTTCCCACATGTGCTGAGCACTTGTTGGCTGCTTTTCCTTCACTCTGCGGTCCAACTCATCCCAAACCATCTCAATTGGGTTGAGGTCGGGTGATTGTGGAGGCCAGGTCATCTGATGCAGCACTCCATCACTCTCCTTGGTCAAATAGCCCTTACACAGCCTAGAGGTGTGTTTTGGGTCATTGTCCTGTTGAAAAACAAATTATAGTGGGACTAAGTGCAAACCAGATGGGATGGCGTATTGCTGCAGAATGATGTGGTAGCCATGCTGGTTAAGAGTGCCTTGAATTTAAAATAAATCACAGACAGTGTCACCAGCAAAGCACACCCACACCATCACACCTCCTCCATGCTTCACAGTAGGAACCACACATGCGGAGATCATCCATTCAACTACTCTGCATCTTACAAAGACACGGCGGTTGGAACCAAAAATCTCAAATTTGGACTCATCAGACCAAAGGACAGATTTCCGAGGTGCTGATTTCCATGTGACGTTGCGGCCACGTGTTAGTCAGAGTATCCCGGGAAATCTAAACGGTGTATGGACAAGGACGGACATTAGTAGTCTGCCACTGCAATAGGGTGTGTCTTCTTTCAAATATCTCTCTCTTGTAACATGTGCCTATGCATCGTTTGTTCAAAGCATTCTCAAACAAGTCTAGGCCTATCACCTAAACGGATACTAGGGTCTTGTCTTACATGGGTGTTGTAATGATGCACATTGCTTCACTGGCCACCCCACCACTGGGGTGTTCTTTCATGAAGTTCAGCCAGGTGGTACTTGATGCCACAAATAAAATGTTTAACATATTTCAAAGAACTCGGCCAAGCAGCATCAGACGACTGAATAGATGAATTATTCAGTTTGTGGCCATCGAAGGTGAGCATTTTCCCACTATAGTCGGTTACAATGCCAAACTGCAGTCAGGTCAAGACGCTGGTGAGGACGATGAACACGCAGATGAGTTTCCCTGACACGGTTTCTGACAGTTTGTGCAGAAATTATTTGGTTATGCAAACCCACAGTTTCATCAGCTGTCCAGGTGGCTCATCTCAGACCATCCTGCAGGTGAAGAAGCTGGATGTGGAGGTCCTGGGTTGTCATGGTTACACATGGTCTCTGGTGGACATTCCTGCAGTCAGCATTCAAATTGTGGCATTGTGGCATTGTGTTGTGTGAAAAAACTGCACATTTTAGAGTCACCTTTTATTGTCCCTAGCACCAGGTGCACCTGTGTAATGATCATGCTGTTTAAGCAGCTTCTTGATACACCACACCTGTCAGGTGGATGGATTATCTTGGCAAAGGAGAAATGATCACTAACAGGGATGTAAACAAATTTGTGCACAAAATTTGAGAGAAATAAGCTTTTTGTGCATATGGAAAATTTCTGAGATCTTTTATTTCACCTCAGAAAACATGGGAACAACACTTTACATGTTGTGTTTATATTTTTGTTCAGTATGAATGTAAGAGGAAATACACAAAAAGGCCTAACATAAATCTCTCATGGATAATTGTTTGATTCCGTAAACAGATCTGCTGCTGAGATAAACAGTTTTTCATGTCATGTGATCATGGAAATCATGTGTCATGTGACCATATTTTCAATGCATTATTATTATTATTTATTTTAAACAATGAGCTTATACTTGTTTGTTTCTTTCCTATTTCCGTAGGCTAGTTTAAGGATCCGCCCCTTTTTTTTCAATTTTTGCCTAAAATGACATACCCAAATCTAACTGCCTGTAGCTCAGGCCCTGAAGCAAGGATATGCATATTATTGGTACCATTTGAAAGGAAACACTTTGACGTTTGTGGAAATGTGAAAGGAATATAGGAGAATATAACACAATAATTCTGGTGAAAGAAAAATCAACCGTTCTTTTTTTTGTACCATGATCTTTAAACTGCAAGAGAAAGGCCATAATGTATTATTCCAGCCCAGGTCAAATTTAGATGTTGGCTACTAGATGGCAGCAGTGTATGTGCAAACTTTTAGACTGATCCAATGAACCAATGTATTTATTTTCAAAATGTTGTATCAAGACTGCCCAAATGTGCCTAATTTGTTTATTAATAACTTTTAATGTTCACAATTGTGCCCTCTCCTCAAACAATAG
Source organism: Salvelinus namaycush (assembly GCF_016432855.1). Classification (NCBI taxonomy): domain Eukaryota; kingdom Metazoa; phylum Chordata; class Actinopteri; order Salmoniformes; family Salmonidae; genus Salvelinus; species Salvelinus namaycush. The sequence goes on from NC_052308.1 coordinate 34,702,577, forward strand.
CATGGTATTCTTTCACTGTAATAGCTACTGTAAATTGGACAGTCCAGTTAGATTAACAAGAATTTAAGCTTTCTGCCAATATCAGATATGTCTATGTCCTGGGAAATGTTCTTGTTACTTACAACCTCATGCTAATCGCATTAGCCTACGTTAGCTTAACCATCCCGTGGAAGGAACACCGATCCCGAAGAATATTTATTTTTCGGCTAATTTATTATTGAGTGAAAATCTTCTGTGTACATGCGAGGCGCACGTGGATCCAGCGCTCCGTAGGCTGCTGCATGTGTGGCGGCCCCTAGAGAGTTCGACCCAGCGTGACTCTCCGCGGGTGTCCGGCCGGGCCAGACAGTGCTCATAATACACACAAGGCTTTACCCTCGCGTCCATATCTCTATGACTAATGTTTTCATCTGGCTGTGATTAAACTCTAATCCAGTTATGGCATAATTCATCTATTCAGTCGTCTGATGCTGCTTGGCCGAGTTCTTTGAAATATGTTAAACATTTTATTTGTGGCATCAAGTACCACCTGGCTGAACTTCATGAAAGAACACCCCAGTGGTGGGGTGGCCAGTGAAGCAATGTGCATCATTACAACACCCATGTAAAACAAGACCCTAGTATCCGTTTAGGTGATAGGCCTAGACTTGTTTGAGAATGCTTTGAACAAACGATGCATAGGCACATGTTACAAGAGAGAGATATTTGAAAGAAGACACACCCTATTGCAGTGGCAGACTACTAATGTCCGTCCTTGTCCATACACTGTTTAGATTTCCCGGGATACTCTGACTAACACGTGGCCGCAACGTCACATGGAAATCAGCACCTCGGACAGCGGCTTCTGCCAACGCGCAGCAAAACGGTGGAGCTTTTTTCCTTTGCCGATAGACGGAGGAAGGAATAATCATAAGAAAATGAGTGGACAACAACAATATAGATAAACACATCTGTGTTTCAATTCGGCTAGCATGCATTTCCATGGCAGGATCCTCCAGTTCTCAGATTTCGATGGAGGCACGTCTGCTGTCGGAAGCAAGTATTTCAGCGCAACCATGTAAATTAGCGTCTTATTGTTATTAATTGAACTGGTGTAATTAGTTATTGGTAGTAAACGAACCCGTTATTTGATGGCAAAGTTTAATTGGCGTAGCGAAGTAATCGTTTTGCTTCGTTCGCCTATTCTGGGGGGTTCTTCCCTGGCATCTTCGTTGTTCCTGGTTTGTGTTGTGCAGGAATCATTGCAGAAAGAATAAAAAAGCAGCATGGAAATTCAATGGCAAAGTGATGTGCGTTTTTCTACACATTTTTGGTGTCTCGTCCGATCCTGTTTAAAATGCAAACACGTTGGATAGTAGTGTCTCTCGGACTTGTGTGGAGGGGGAACAGTGTGGACGTAGTCTATTCTCTATCAGCCAGAAAAAACACGGTCAGGAAACAGGGGAAGAGAAAAACACGGTGATCTGATGGCTAGCATGCCATTGAGGGACAAACAAGAGAGATGATTGCCATCTCGTTTTAATTCCAACTGGCCTTTTTTTGTATGGACTAAACAGCTGAAAGCAGCACCCCAAAATGACTCGGTGGAATTACTCATGCCATAGCATTAATAAAATGTTATATTATACCTGAGACTCCAAAGCTCCTCCGAACCCCTCTCTATCTTGCTCCGCTCTCGTCTTGCGATATAATATCACATTTTGGCTCAGAACCATGTTAAAGGTTCCCCTTAAATACAGCTCCCGTTAAATTCAAGCTTTGGCATTGTCCCATGAGTGACTGGGTCGAAAATGAACGTGAGGGGGTTCCGTTCGATCTTATTGCTGTTTGGATATGCTAATCACTCACATTGAAAGCTATCGTGATGGTTTTGTATTGGCATCCGTTGACTCCCGAAAGAAACAGTCTCTGCCCATCCATTAAAAAACTTCCGCATTGGCTATCATAGGCTACACCTGGTAACAGAGAAAAATGTATCAAGGAGAGATACAATCTATTTACATTGTCATATTTGGATTTCTATTGACCAAGATTTGTGCCCGGCAGCCATACTTTTTATAGACACCTCTGATATTTTGTTTTGATACCATAGCCAATAGCTAGAGAAGGCTACTTGAACCAAATAGGCTCGCACTTGGCAATAATAATAATAATTCTAACGAAGCCCCTTTTGGCTCCCAAATCATGCAAACTAACTGCCTGATTCATCCAACTCCCTTTATTGATAGCTTCTATTTCACCCTACAGCTGCATTTTGCCTATGTGGGCTAGTTCATGATGTTTAAGTACCGGATCCGTATGTTTTTCAATGAACTGAAAGTGCTGGTTTTCATGCGGTCTGGCTCAAGAGGGGAGACCGATTCAGACACAGACACAGACAGGCGAACGAGCAGCATGCGAGGGCTCGGGGTAGGAGGCTGCGGGTGGCCACGCTTCGACTGCTCTACTCGGGACGATGAGGAGGAGTACTATGGCACCGATCCCCGGCCGCGCAGCATGGCATTCGAGGAGAAGGATCAGAAGCTCCAAGCAGACCTGGACGCTGTGTCGCTCACAAGCAGCTTGGACAGTGGCATGCGCTCGCCGCAGTGCCGGATCTGTTTCCAGGGCCCCGAACAGGTAGGCTCCCCTGTCCTGAACCGTAGCCCTGCACTTCACCTATCTATCCAAGTCTAGGCTACCCTACCCCCCCCCCCCCCCCCCCCCCCCCCCCCCCCCCGCTCCTTGTGACTTCCAATTGTTTCCAGGGTTATTTCTATAAGTTTCTTCAAGGCTTATAAGTTGGTTCTTTGCATGTACTGTATTTCAGGTCTATACATAAGCACACACTGCAGGGAAGCTCAGGTATCCCTCTACTAGGCTATGGCAAACAAGCATGTCTTTTATCAGGTCAAAGATAAAACTGTTTGGATCAAGCCAACCTTTGTCTCCAAAGACCCCATATTGGCAGGGCCTCCCGAGTGGCGCAGCAGTCTAAGGCGCTGCATCTCAGTGCTAGAGGCGTTACTACAGATCCGGGGTCATTCCCGGGCTGTGCCACAACTAGCCGTGGCCGGGAGTCCCATTGGACAGCGCACAATTGGCCTAGCGTCGCCCATGTTAGGCAAGGGTTTGGCCGGGGGGGCTTTACTTGGCTCATCACGCTCTAGCGACTTCTAGTGGCGGGCCGGGTGCCTGCAGGCTGACCCCGGTCGCCAGTTGAACGGTGTTTCCTCTGACACATAGGTGCGGCTGGCTTCCGGGTTAAGCTGGCGGGTGTTAAGGAGCGTGGTTAGTCGGGTCATGTTTCGGAGGACACATGACTCCACCTTCGCCTCTTCTTAGTCCGTAGGAGAGTTGCCGCGATTAGACAAGATTGAAATTGGGTTGGTAAAATATATTTTTTTTTAAATAATAATAATATGACATATTGGCTCAATGCAGACTGTTACATTTTCCTGGAACCCAATAACTAAAGCGGATACAAACCTTTTAACTTAAACTTTGTTGACATGTTTCTGCATCATCATGTTCCAGCTGAAGCCAAAACAGACAGTGATACAGGTTCCTTCTATTGAGGAGTTTAAAAAGGATTTTGGTTGAATTGAAACTTTGCCACTGTGACCCTATTAGGGTGCCAAAAGTCTCATTTCAGAAAGCAACACATTAAATATGTAAATGTCTCCAATGGGTAAAACATTGTTGTTTTGTTGCATACATTGATCCGTACATACATCTTGTTCCATACATACAGCTTGTTCCAATACATTTTTCCATACACATGTTGTAAAAATAAATATAGGAAGGAATGCACTGCCTGCCGAAACGTTGGTTACATTAAATGTTTGGGAGCATAATTAGGGTATGCTTCTTACCTTCTTTATTTTTATAATTTACTCCTCATTAGTGTCAGTTTATGTCTTTTACTAGACCGTACACATGTTGTTCCATACATTGTTCCATACATACATGTTGTTCCATACATTGTTCCATACATACATATCGTTCCATACATTGTTCCATATATACATGTTGTTCCATACATTGTTCCATACATGCATGTTGTTCAATACATTGTTCCATACATACATATTTTTCCATACGTTGTTTCCATGTAGATAATTTCAGGGAAAAACAGGCAGTGGTTTCACCACCAAGAACCAGATTCAAATGAATACTGTAGGTACATACCATGATTTTAACAGAAGTGCTTTTGATATTAATCTGATTGTTGTGATTTGATTCAATGTCAGTCTGAACCTGACACTACTGTATGACACCAACGGTCCTGAAAGGTTTGCATCCATCGCAAACCTTTTCAGGATTTCATCACAGGCAAAAAGGAAAACACAAATAATGTGAAGAGGTGTACAACATGTTAGGGAGCAACAATGGCATACAGTAGTTTTAACACAGTAGGACATACCTAGTCTGTTGCACAACTGAATGCATTCAACCGAAATGTGCTTCCACATTTAACCCAACCCCTCTGGATCAGAGAGGTACGGGGGGCTGCCTTAATCAATGTCATAGGCGCCCAGGGATCAGTTGTTGTTTGGGGGTTAACTGCCTTGCTCAAGGGCAGAACGGACAATTTTTCAACCTTGCCAGCTCGGGGATTCAAACCAGCAACCTTTCGGTTACTGGCACAACACTCTTAACCGCTAAGCTACCAGTAGATAAAGTGAAATACAGTTGTAAAGTGCATCCTGGGTAATGCATTTAATGACCTTTGCCCTTTTATAATGACATCCAATCACAATTAATCAACAAAGATTATTGTTTGCGCAAAATATTTTAAACATTGTTAAGAAATACTGTACGTATAAAAACAAGTCTAATTCAATCTATTAGTGATGGTAGAAAATGTCTGTTATTCTAGAAAATCAACTTCCTGTATTCTTGAGTCAATCAAAATACATTTTGTTTGAATTGGGCTATTTGTCAAAGAGCTCCAAATAAAAAAAGGCCCAAGCTAAGTCTAGCTTTGGGCTGTAGTTTTATAGATAGGAACAGTCTCTGTTGCAGCACCATGTCCTGTGATATAGGGATCCACTGAGGGAATCAAATGAGACAGGACCCTTGAACACTTTTAATTAGGCTTGGTGGTATCCTTTGAAAGGAGGCACGTGGGTCCATTAATAGAGTGGAGATGACAACATTGCATGGAGTTGATTTATAGGAGTGTCGTGATGGGGACTTACTGTGCAGGGAAATAAGAGATGAAGAGAGGACTGTGGAGTCTGCAAGACAAAACCATGTAGCTAAAGGTATAGTGCCCTAAACTTATCACAAATCTACAGTCAAGTGTATTATTCCACCTCTGCACTGGGGAATGATATTCCTTCCAAACCTCTAACTGTACATGTATATTAAAGGGGTCACATTTTGTCATTTAGCCAAAAGACTGCAGATAAAGAAGAGCTTAGGAAGGGGGTTTCAAATGGGAGGTCGAGGAGTCTTTTATCCTAGATGATAATTCATTTTCAAAGTGTAGCAAGTATGGTTCTAAGAATATCCTTGAAACGGCTGGCTATAGCTCTATGTTATTTGCAGTGATGTAATGGTGGTGGTGCACGTGTATGGACCCAGGCTCTGCTGGTTGGAAAGTGCTGATGTGTAAGGCATTGGACTGCAGGCAGATTCTGACATTCATCCAACATCACTGGAGAGACATGCTCATGGAACCAAGAGTGCCCACAGTGGATTGTCTAGATGGACCACTCCCACATGCAATCCCAGGGTTTTAGCTGAAACACACAATGAACACTGTATTCCACTCCATTACATTAAAGATATAATCAACTTGAGTCAGTTGAATCGCATTCTTCCATCTACTTGTGTATTTGTTCTCTGAATAGAAACTATACAGAAAGTGGTCATTACCATATGGGTGAAAGAATCTGATCACCTTGTGCATGAATTCATATACGCTGTTTTTTCACACTGGTCTAGTCAGAGAGGAATCTTGTAAATCATGTCTGAGACCAGAGACAATAACAACCTTTCTGTCACCGTCAGGTGTTTCTGGAGCACTAACTCTGTGTAATTGTGCACATGTCAACATATGTGTATGTGCGGTTGTGTCTGTGCACGCATTCGTGAATCCGTGTGCGTGTGTGTGTCTCATTATGTAGTACATCCTAAATGATATGAACCAAGCAGAGAGCAAGATCATAAAGGAGCGATGATAAGAGATGGAGAAAGACAGTGGGGGAGGGGAAAGAGACAAAGGAGAGCGAGGGATAGAGAGAGGGGGAAGTGAGATGGACAGTTAGGTAAAGTGTAGTATGGTGGGAAAAGAACAATAGAGTGGGAAATAGGTGATGAAAAGAAAATGCATATTTTATGGATTCTGTTATCTCTTAAAACCACATGGTTAATTGAGAGCGTTCATTTTTACATGTACCTTTCTAGCTTTTGAGGTTTCATTATGATGATTCTATGTAAGCTATTCACAAAAAGGTTACTCTGGCTTTGATATTGGTACAGTATGACATTTTAAATGTTCATACATCAGCCCTTTCTATAGCCAGGTTATATTAAACTTGATAAACACTTGAATGCCAGTTGTGTTTTCAATTCAGAAGGTAAACTGGAAATCCAATTCCAATTCCAAATGTTTCTAATTGAATGCCATTGAGGAAAATATACACTACCGTTCAAAAGTTTGGGGTCACTTAGAAATGTCCTTGTTTTTGAAAGAAAAGCACATTTTTTTGTCCATTAAAATAACATCAAATTGATCAGAAATACCGTGTAGACATTGTTAATGTTGTAAATGACTATTGTAGCTGGAAACGGCATATTTTTTTATTTATGGAATATCTACATAGGCGTACAGAGGCCCATTATCAGCAACCCTCACTCCTGTGTTCCAATGGCACGTTGTGTTAGCTAATCCAAGTTTATCATTTTAAAAGGCTAATTGATAATTAGAAAATCCTTTTGAAATTATATTAGCACAGCTGAAAACTGTTGTCCTGATTAAAGAAGCAATAAAACTGGCCTTCTTTAGACTAGTTGAGTATCTGGAGCATCAGCATTTGTGGGTTCGATTACAGGCTTAAAATGTCCAGAAACAATTAACTTTCTTCTGAAACTCGTCAGTCTATTCTTGTTCTGAGAAATGAAGGCTATTCCATGTGAGATATTGCCAAGAATCTGAAGATCTCGTACAATGCTGTGTAGTACACCCTTCACAGAACAGCGCAAACTGTCTCTAACCGGAATAGAAAGAGGAGTGGGAGGCCCAGGTGCACAACTGAGCAAGAGGACAAGTACATTAGGGTGTCTAGTTTGAGAAACAGACGCCTCACAAGTCCTCAACTGGCAGCTTCATTAAATAGTACCCGCAAAACACCAGTCTCAACGTCAACAGTGAAGAGGCGACTCCGGGATGCTGGCCTTTTAGGCAGAGTTCCTCTGTCCAGTGTCTGTGTTCTTTTGCCCATCTTAATCTTTTCTATTTATTGGCCAGTCTGAGATATGTCTTTTCCTTTGCAACTCTGCCTAGAAGGCCAGCATCCCGGATTCGCCTTTTCACTGTTGACGTGAGTTTTATTGCTTCTTTAATCAGGACAACAGTTCTCAGCTGTGCTAACACAATTTCAAAATGGTTTTCTAATGATCAATTAGCCTTTTAAAATGATAAACTTGGATTAGCTAACACACCGTGCCATTGGAACACAGGAGTGATGGTTGCTGATAATGTGCCTCTGTACTCCTATGTAGATATTCCATAAAAAATCAGCCGTTTCCAGCTACAATAATCATTTACAACATTAACAATGTCTACACTGTATTTCTGATCAATTTGATGTAATTTTAATGGACAAAAACTTTTGAACGGTAGTGTACATTTCAGTTAATGGGGGCAATTGAAATGGAATTGATCCCGACCTTAGTTATGGTCAGCCTTTTACCCAAACGTAGTGAGAGGTAACCGCTGTCCTTGAAACAGCTTCAGGAAAAAGCTGAGGATTTTGAGGGGCACAACATTAATCACACACAGTGCAATAGCACTACACCTATATCACACTTCTATCACAGTTTCTCTCTTCCATCTCCTCATCGATTCTTCAGGTTAAGTGTCTCAACAGGTGATGGCCCGACCTCCGTGGCGCTTGCCATTTATCTTCGACAAACACAATTAGCCACCTCGTCAGGAGGTATCAAATATTCATGATCATTAGCAGGCCGTCCTCCAGGGGCTCGGTGATGGGGGTGACTCCCTGTTGACACTGTCAATCTGAGATGGAGAGATGAACATTCTGTGTCACTGTAGGTCAACCGGCCTGGGCCTGTATTCACAAAGCGTCTCAGAGTAGAAAATTGGTTGTATGTGGTGAGAATAGATACATTTTACTCCTACTGTTATGGGTAAAAATAAAAGCTATGCATGAAGCCTCTTTAGTCATTAGAGTCACATCTAGTCTAAATATATTTAGAAGACCTCATGAGCTGTCGTAACCAGTTAAGAGTTACCAGCAGGTGTCTTGATTAGGAAAATGCAGCGAGTCAGCGATTCCTGTTGTTCCTGAGTTGTTAAAATAATGTTTTGATATTTCTATGAGGACCATAAATAATCTAGACCTACATGCAATAGTATCTCTTTCGCTTTGACAATGATTTCACACAAGGCCTATTTCACATCATATGCACATCATATAACCCCTACCCACTGGGCACAGAAGTCAGTTCAACATCTAGTTTTGGAGTTGTCAAGTAATGTGAATTCAATGTGAAATCAACAAAAATGTCACCTTGTCATTGGGTTTAGGTTAAACGTTGGGTAAAAAAATACGAAATTACCCTACGTTAATGACTTTTTTCAAATTCAAACCGCTTTCCAGGTTGATTCAACATCATAACAATATATTGTTTTGTTGAAATCAATCACATGGAAACAAAGTTGACTTAAACAGTTTTTACCAAGTGGGTGGGCTATAATAAACAAGTTTTTCTTTTGATGGTTTAATTACCTGCCTTCCATTCATTTTTCCCATAGGGGACTTTAGAAACACTTAAAATAAGGGCTGTGTTTCATGTAGGCTTACCCTGGCGTGATGTTTTGATAACCATGTAAATCTCTCTAGGACAGGTGACTTTTATCAATATATTCGCAAGTATTTACCCCCCAAAATGAAATGCTAATTAACTGCTAATGTGAATATCATAAAGAACTACAAATGCCATGATGACCCGCACAAGACTGCCAATAGAGGCAAAGGTCAGAATCTCTGGATTAACTATCTAATGTTAGCTAAATTTAGTAATCAATAAATTGGCTACATTTCTTAAAATTTACAATTCTGTGATCTGTCTTGTGCAAGTTTTCAATTGACACAATACCTGTTAGCAAAGGTTTCAATTAGTGATGACAGGGATTTTTAGTTTTGCATGATGTCTACTTTGATGCTAATTAACATTTTTGAATCTGAGAGTAAATAAACGTGAATATATTGGTAATATTCAACTTGTTCGAGAGAGATTTACATGGTTATCAAAATGTCACGCCAGGGTAAGCCGACACGAAACACAGCCCTTATTTTAAGTGTTTCTAAAATACCCTATGGGAAAATTAATGGTGGAAAAATTATTGGAACCATTTCCCTGTTTGACCGCTAGGTTTTATGGTTATTATGACTCATACTGTGGTACTCTATGTCATCATTGGTTCACCTGTCTCTCCATAACATCCCATTAACAAATAAATAATTGGTTACTTAGCTGTCTACATTATTTGATTCATAAGGCATTATGCCCAAGGAGCAGATTCACTTACCCTTGAATTAGCCTATTTAATGTTGCTGGTTCTTTTTGGACCCAGCTACTTCGGTCCTTGCCAATTGAACCATCAACTGCTGTGGATATTTATGCCCCGAAACAAATCTTATTTATATTAAGTTGTTGTGATGGGCACTCTGTGCGTGTTTTGGGATGGGAATCAAGTTTGGTCCCACCCATGCTCAATACTCCATACTTCATCCGCCAAAACATCATAGTGACAGAGAGGCAAAGATACAATCCAGCTAACAATTGTTGGTTCCCAGAATATTCCTAGGGTATTCCAATAATGTTAATGACAGACACATTCCATGAATTGTTCAGGAACGTTTTCAGTACTTTGTGTAGACATTCTTTCAACATTCAATTTGTATATGAAAATAATGTTTTGTCCATGTCTGTGATCGTTAGCTGTTAGCTGAGAATAAGTTGATTGACGAGATAAGTATTGATTGACGATAATAAGTATTGATCAAGACTGAGATACACTTGGTTGCAGGATTCAAATACAATATAATGTTCATAGAATGAACTACAGAGACCAATAACACATCTCAATGTAGAGAACAAAATCTGGGCAATAAGGGTGAGAGAAATTAGTCCTACTGTTTTGGATGAATTAGGATGTATCACAGAGGAAATAATCACTGTGATTGAATGAAGGAAAATACCAAATCAGAGCATCAGCACTGACTGACTATGATTACTCCACATACAGTGTCATCAGAATGTATTCACACCCCTTTACTTTTTCCACATTTTGTTCTGTTACAACCGGAATTTAAAATGGATTAAATTGAGATTTTGTGGCACTGATCTATACACAATACCCCATCATGTCAAAGTGGAATTTTGTTTGTAGAATTCTTTTGGGCTCAGCTGGTAGAGCATGGTGCTTGCAAGGTCAGGGTTGTGGGTTTGATTCGCACGAGGGGACCAGTAGTAAAAAGTATGAAAATGAATGCACTCACTGTGAGTCGCTCTGGATAAGAGTGTCTGCTAAATGACTAAAATGTAAATGTAATAAAACAAATAAAATCGGAAATGTCTTGAGTCAATAAGTATTCAACCCCTTTGTTATGGCAAGCCTAAAAATGTAAAGTATGTTCATGAAATGGACCGCATAAAAGCTCAAGAGTGTTTTGTAAGTGTGCGTAATTGTAAAGTGTTTTTATCCTAAGTGGACACTGGGCACTGTCACGATCGTCTTGATATGAGCGATTGGACCAAGGCGCAGCATGATATGAATACATCTTCTTTTTTATTATACGAAGACGTCACACGAAACACTTATACAAACTAACAAAAACAACAAACGACCGTGAAGCTACAAACGCAAGTGCACACACAAACTACTTACGTTCAACATAGACTAGACATAGAAAATGACCCACAAACAGCTAAAGCCTATGGCTGCCTTAAATATGGCTCCCAATCAGAGACAACAATAACCAGCCGTCTCTAATTGAGACCCAATTCAGGCAACCATAGACTTTCCTAGACACCTACACTGAACATTAAACCATCTATTCTACTAAACCCCCTAAACCAAACAACACCCTAGACCACAGGTGTCAAACTCATTCCACGGGGGGCCGAGTGTCTGCGGGTTTTCGCTCCTCCCTTGTACTTGATTGATGAATTAACATCACTAATTAGTTAGGAACTCCCCACACCTGGTTGTCTAGGGCTTTATTGAAAGGAAAAACCAAAAACCTGCAGACACTAGGCCCTCCGTGGAATGAGTTTGACACCCCTGCCCTAGACAATACAAAAAACACATACTTCACCATGTCACACCCTGACCTAACTAAAATAATAATGAAAACAAAGATAACTAAGGCCAGGGTGTGACAGGCACTACATAATTTCAACGTGGAAGATTGGGTAACATTTGGTTGAGACATTGATCAATAAGATTACAACCTATATTCACCCACTCAAAAAGACAGTTGAATTTCCAATGCTTTCAACCATCTAAAAGCACAACCAAATTCCAATGGAAAAACAATGTCTGATATTTTTTGGTTAAGTTGTCACACAAACGTCTTACCACTTCACTTTCAACCATTTAAAATCACAGCAGAGTTCAAATGGGAACAAAATGTCAGATATATTGTTAATTTATACAGTACAAAAGAGGAATGTAATATCACTGTGCTTCAATATAAAAAACAAATTACCTGGATTGCAGTTGAGATTACATTAAAAGTACATGGTGCAAGTGATCAATGCCGTTCAAGATTCTGCGTAGATTATTACAGCGATCTTGAAGATCTCCACAGACCTGCGATGACCTATGTATGCTATTTTGAACATGCATGCTTTATATGATTACTTAAGAAGAAATGTATAGTTACAGTAACCTCAATGTGGCCATGGATGTGTTACTCATTTTAAGGTCAAATGTTACATTAGTTTGCAAGATAGCCTTAACTTTTATAAGGGCACAAGGCGAGACCCAAATGCAGACACAGGAGGCAGATGGTTGAGCTCCGATATTTATTATAACAAAAGGGGTCGGTAAAAGGCAGGTCGGGGACAGGCGAGAGTTCATAAACCAGGTCGGAGTCCAAACAGTACCAGGCGATAGGCAGGCTCGAGGTCAGAACAGGCAGAGTGGTCAGGCAGGCGGGTTCGGCGTCAGGACAGGAAAGGGTCAAAACCAGGAGGACTAGTGAAAAAACAGAGACTGGGAAAAATAGGAGCTAAGACAAACACTGGTTGACTTAGCAAAACAAGACAAACTGGCACAGAGAGACAGGAAACACAGAGATAAATACACTGCTGATAAAAAGCGACACCTGGAGGGTGGTGGAGACAAGCACAAGGACAGGTGAAACAGATCAGAGCATGACAACTTTAGGCTATTTATGTCACGGCCGTCAGGAGGAGACCAAGGCGCAGTGTGGGATGCGTACATACTTCTTTATTACAAAGAACGAACACTAAACAAAATAACAAACGAACCGTAAAGATATACAAAAATGAGTGCTGACAGGCAACTACACATAGACAACTACCCACAAATACAGGTGGGAAAAGGCAACCTAAGTATGGTTCTCAATCAGAAACAACGATAGACAGCTGCCTCTGATTGAGAACCACACCCGGCCAAACACACAGAAATACAAATCATAGAAAAAGGAACATAGAATGCCCACCTAAATCACACCCTGACCAAACCAAAATAGAGACATAAAAAGCTCTACGGTCAGGGCGGGACAGTACCCCCCTCCAAAGGTGAGGACTCCGGCCGCAAAACCTGAACCTATAGGGGAGGGTCTGGGTGGGCATTTCACTGCGGTGGCGCCTCTAGAGCGGGACCCTCGCCGCCGACCCCGGACTGGGGACCCTCGTAGCGGCCCCCGGCTGGAGGGCGCCTATGGAGGCTCCGGGCTGGAGGGCGCCTATGGAGGCTCCGGGCTGGAGGGCGCCGCTGGAGGCTCGGGCTGGAGGGCGCCGGGCTGGAGGGCGCCGGGCTGGAGGGCGTCTCTGGAGGGCGCCGGGCTGGAGGCCGTCTCTGGAGGCGCCGGGCTGGACGCAGTAACAGGACTCACCGGGCTGGGGAGACACAGAAGGCCTCTTCCTTGGCCGAGGCACCGGATACACTGGGCCGTGGAGGCGCACTGGCGGTCTCGAGCGCAGAGCTGGCACCACCCGTTCTGGCTGGATGCCCACTTCCACCCGGCAAATGCGGGACGCTGGTACCGAGCACACCGGCCTGTGAATGCTCGGCCGAGACAGTGCGTATCACCCCATAGCACGGGGCCTAACCAGTCACATGCTCGCCACGGTAAGCACGGGGAGTTGGCTCAGGTCTCCAACCTGACTCTGCCACACTCCCCGTGTGCCTCCACCCAATTTTTTTTTGAGGCTGCCTCTCGGGCTTCCTTGCCAGCCGTGTTCCTGTGTAATCCTTGGCCCCTTTCCTAGCTGCCTCCGCATTCCTGGCTGCCTCCACCTGTTCCCATGGGAGGCGATCCCTTCCAGCCAGGATCTCTTCCCATGTGTAGGATCCCTTGCCGTCCAGGATGTCCTCCCATGTCCAGTCCTCTCTCCCACACTGCTTGGTCCTTTGGTGGTGGGTAGTTCTGTCACGGCCGTCAAAAGGAGGAGACCAAGGCGCAGCGTGGGATGCGTACATACTTCTTTATTACAAAGAACGAACACTAAACAAAATAACAAACGAACCGTGACGCTATACAAAAATGAGTGCTGACAGGCACCTACACATAGACAACTACCCACAAATACAGGTGGGAAAGGGCAACCTAAGTATGGTTCTCAATCAGAAACAACGACAAACAGCTGCTTCTGATTGAGAACCACACCTGGCCAAACACACAGAAATACAAATCATAGAAAAAGGAACATAGAATGCCCACCCAAATCACACCCTGACCAAACCAAAATAGAGACATAAAAAGCTCTCTACGGTCAGGGCGTGACAATTTACTGTATTACAAAAGTAAAATTGAATTGTGCTTGCTTGTCAAATGCTTGAATTGTGCTTGCTTAGCAAATAACAACATTTGAAGGAGATGTATCTTCTGCTTGGATAGTTCCATCTGTGCCACTAACTTAGTCTGGCTTTAATTCTAGTTTGTCAACAAATTAATAATTGACATGTTGGATTCACGTCTCCATCTCAACCTAAATCAAATCAAACTTTAAATCACTTTAAATAAAGTTTGATTTGATTTAGTCCTATTCTTTAACTTTGATATGTTGGATTCATGTCTCCATCTCAAACATACATTTAAGTTATAGAATAGGAATACATCAAATCAGACTTTAAATACACTTACATAAAGTTTAATTTGATTTATTCCTAGATGGAGATGAGAATCCAACATATAACTGTTTTATTTGTAGACAAACTGGAATTAAAGCCAGACTAAGTCAGTGGCACAGATGGAACTATCCAAGCAGAAGATACAGTTGATGTCGGAAGTTTACATACACTTAGGTTGGAGTCATTAAAACTTGTTTTTCAACCACTCCACAAACTATAGTTTTGGCAAGTCGGTTAGGACAACTACGTTGTGCATGACACAAGTACTTTTTCCAACAATTGTTTACAGACAGATTATTTCACTTATAATTCACTGTATCACAATTCCAGTGGGTCAGAAGTTTACATGCACTAAGTTGACTGTGCCTTTAAACAGCTTGGAAAATTCCAGAAAATGATGTCATGGCTTTAGAAGCTTCTGATAGGCTAATTGACATCATTTGAGTCAATTGGAGGTGTACCTGTGGATGTATTTCAAGGCCTACCGTCAAACTCAGTACCTTTTTATTTGACATCATGGGAAAATCTAAATAAATCAGCCAAGACCTCACGTTCATCCTTGGGAGCAATTTCCAAACGCCTGAAGGTACCACGTTCATCTGTACAAACAATAGTATGCAAGTATAAACACCATGGGACCGTCATATTGCTCAGGAAGGAGATGTGTTCTGTCTCCTAGAGATGAACGGACTTTGGTGCGAAAAGTGCAAATCAATCCCAGAACAACAGCAAAGGACCTTGTGAAGATGCTGGAAGAAACGGGTACAAAAGTATCTATATCCACAGTAAAACGAGTCCTATATCGACATAACCTGAAAGGCCGCTCAGCAAGGAAGAAGCCACTGCTCCAAAACCGCCATAAAAAAACACTCTACGGTTTGCAACTGCACATGGGGACAAAGATTGTACTTTTTTGGAGAAATGTCTTCTGGTCTGGTGAAACAAAAATAGAACTGTTTGGCCATAATGACCATCATTATGTTTGGAGGGAAAAGGGGGAGGCTTGCAAGCCGAAGAACAACATCCCAACCGTGAAGCACGGGGGTGGCAGCATCATGTTGTGGGGGTGATTTTCTGCAGGAGGGACTGGTGCACTTCACAAAATAGATGGCATCATGAGGAGGACAATTATGTGGATATATTGAAGCAACATTTCAAGACATCAGTCAGGAAGTTAAAGCTTGGTCGCAAATGGGTCTTCCAAATGGACAATGACCCCAAGCATACCTCCAAAGGACAACAAAGTCAAGGTATTGGAGACCTCAATCTTATAGAACATTTGTGGGCTGAACTGAAAAAGTGTGTGCGAGCAAGGAGGCCTACAAACCTGACTCAGTTACACCAGCTCTGCCAGGAGGAATGGGCCAAAATTCACCCAACTTATTGTGGGAAGCTTGTGGAAGGCTACCCAAAACGTTTGACCCAAGTTAAACAATTTAAAGGCAATGCTACCAAATACTAATTGAGTGTATGTAAACTTCTGACTCACTGGGAATGTGATGAAAGAAATAAAAGCTGAAATAAATAATTCCTTCTACTATTATTCTGACTTTTCACATTCATAAAATAAAGTGGTGATCCTTACTGACCTAGACAGGGAATTTTTACTTGGATTAAATGTCAGGAATTGTGAAAAACTGAGTTTAAATGTATTTGGCTAAGGTGTATGTAAACTTCCGACTTCAACTGTACATCTCCTTCAAATGTTGATATTTGGTTGCGTTGACAACCAAACACAATTCATTATCCATAAATATCATGACATTTTAAACCAACCGGAGCTTGAAACCCTAGACATACTGTATGGTATATTGTTTGTTTAATTCTGGGTTGAATTCAAACAATTGGTGTTGATGATTTCGACAGTATGCCTAGGGTTTCAAGCTTTGGTTGATTTAAAATGTCATGATATTTAGTGATTTTGAATTGTGTTGCGGCCTGAATAACATCATTGATCATTGATCAAGTATTGTCACATTTCATTTGATCTGTTAAACCTACCCTTTGGAATTACTTTGATAACAACAAAGAATCTATTTCGTTTTTAAGTGGAGATCTCTCAACAATCATTCTAACGATAGCATATTGGTAATAGTCAGTGACAAATAGCTAAGCGGGGCTTGGTTAAAACCTTGGATGGGAGAACATGGGGTAGCTGTAGTTTGGTCAATTCTCCAGTAGGAGGTGCTGCCCAGCCTATTGTATTTATTAAAATTAAGATAGTGGATATAACCTTGAAAAACTATCATTGTTTTTAAGGTACAAATTCAAAATATTTTATACAAGGTCTGTCTATGTTGAAATGTTGTTACCATGAGGGAAAGGGGATACCTAGTCTGTTGCACAACTGAATGCATTCAACCAAAATGTGTCTTCCTCATTTAACCCGACCCCTCTGATTCAGAGGTGCAGGGGGCTGCCTTAATCGACGTCATCAGCACCCGGGGAGCAGTTGTTGGTGTTATGCTGGTGAATGAGGACCCAAAAGCGACTTAATAGAAACAGAGTCTTTATTCCAGTCTTAACAAAACACGATACTCCTGGATATTATCTTAGGTAAATCCAAAACAGGAAAACTGAAATCCTCTCGTCAGTAGAGAGGAACGACTGGAGACGCGACCACAGACTGCAGGTCGCTTCGGGAAGGCACAGGCCGTAGCTGACATAGACACCTGCTCACACGCAGCATCTGAAGAAGGCAAAAACACGACAGGGCGGAACAAGGACACAGAACAGCAAACATCAAACAAGGATCCGACAAGGACAGAAGCGGAAAACAGAGGGAGAAATAGGGACTCTAATCAGAGGGCAAAATAGGGGACAGGTGTGAAAGAGTAAATGAGGTAGTTAGGAGAATGAGGAACAGCTGGGAGCAGGAACGGAACGATAGAGAGAGAGAGCGAGAGAGGGAGAGAGGGAGGGGGAGAGAGAGGGATAGAAAGAGGAAAAGAACCTAATAAGACCAGCAGAGGGAAACGAATAGAAGGGAAGCACAGGGACAAGACATGATAATCAATGACAAAACATGACAGTTGGGGGTTAACTGCCTTGCTCAAGGGCAGAACGGCAGATTTTTCCACCTTGCCAGCTCTGAGATTCAAACAGTGACCTTTCTGTTACTGGCCCAACGCTCTTAACCGCCAGGTTACCTGCCGCCCATGTGTGCAGATCTCTCAAAACAAGAGTTGATTACTTTTTTCAAATCCAATGCATTTTCCATGCAGATTCTACATCACAATACATTGAAACAACGTTGATTTAACCTGTTTGTGTCCAGTGGGATGC
Organism: Salvelinus namaycush; assembly: GCF_016432855.1. Taxonomy (NCBI): domain Eukaryota; kingdom Metazoa; phylum Chordata; class Actinopteri; order Salmoniformes; family Salmonidae; genus Salvelinus; species Salvelinus namaycush. The sequence continues at coordinate 34,720,428 of NC_052308.1, forward strand.
CATTGGCTTTCTGGATGGCCATGCCATGCCGGCAAACAGGCAGTGAGACATGTGCGCTGACTCACCGTCCACCCCTCCTTCCCGTCACCGTCCTCCCCTCCACTTCTCTCTCCTCTCTGTCTCTACAGCAGCCCTGTGGCTATCTGGAATCTGAGCACACAAAAACACATACATATTCTCTCACTCTCACTTACTCTCACTCTCACTCTCACACACACACACACACACACACACACACACACACACACACACACACACACACACACACACACACACACACACACACACACACACACTGCAAAGACAGAGCTTTAACTAAACTCACAACAACATAGGCTTGCCAGGGAGGAGAGCAGATATAGAGGAGAGAGAGAGAGAGTGTGAGAAAGGTAAACAATGTGAGGAACACAGCAAGCGAAAGAGAGAGAAACAAAGAGGAGAAGGAAATGGGCAGTGGGGAACCGTAAGGGCCTTCAGAGAAGGGTTAGGGTTATAATTGTTCTATTTTTTAAATATACATTTAGTTCGAATTTTCATTTAATTCCAATCTTTTCAATAATATTTAAATAAAATTCTGATTTAATGTCTTCAGTTTGTTTTGGAAAGGAAAGGGTTAACATTGAAGAGAAAAAAAGATCCAATCAGGATTTTTATTTGGTGGTCTCTGGGGATATAAATCTAGCTATCTAGCTTAGCTGTTGGCTAGGCCTTCAGAAGCTAGACAGAAGGCCTCTGCAATTCAACTGTATTAGAGCAGAATTCGGGAGTGAAAGTGGAATCAACAAATTACATTTTGACTTGTAATGGTTGAGAACGTTAACAAATGTAATAATTGTAAACGGATGCCATCTCGAAGGCCTAGAGACACGTCACTACCACATATTATCCATTATATTGACCAGATACTCAAGTGGCCCCTCTAACACTGGAAAGAAATGTATTAAAAAATTAAAGTAAGTTGGGCGTGTGAACAACAGAGGCAACTCAAATATAATGTTTTTTATTTTTCAAGGTTGCCTGGATGTCTTGTGTCATACTTACTATATATCAGTACACTCATAGCAACCTAAGCATTACAAAACTTTTATTCAATCTAATAAGCCATTACATTTTTTTGTTGACCAAATTCTCAGTAACCAGGTTTCCATCCAACCTTTTTATGCAAGTAAAGTACATGTCGGATAAAAAAATGTAATGACAGGCCTGATTGAAAGAGAAAACTTGTCTGGAAACTTTCCAAATGTCGACAAAACTAAATACGCTAGACAAGGTGGGATCTTTTTGTGTCTGTAAAATAAATTATGCAAGAAATGTAGGTGGAAAGTTTTTTTATGCGCAAATATTGATGTAATAACCATCATATCGAAGTAAACCTGGAGTCACGCGATGACATGTTGTAAGGTCCTCCCAATATAACTCATCGGGAAAGCATAACGTTCATTAGGCGTCAGATTCTTAAATTATGATGAACTTCACAGGGTGGTGAAAGTGCAAGGTGGCCTCCCGAGTGGCGCGGTGGTCTAAGGCACTGCATGGAAGTGCTAGCTGTGCCAATAGAGATTCTGGTTTAGAGTCCAGGTTCTGTTGCAGCCGGCCACAACGGTTGGGTTGTGTTTCGGAGGACGCACGGCTCTCGACCTTCGCCTCTCGCGAGTCCGTACAGGAGTTGCAGCGATGAGACAAGACTGGATACCACGAAATTGGGGAGAAAAATGGGTAAAAAAAAAAAGAAAGTGCAAGGTGATGAGCTTGATGCTCCTTTCTAATAAATGTTGAGGGTCTTATTCTGGTGACATGATCATCGATGCTTGGCTACCGTTTGACAAATAAAAAGAATCTCACTCTTTTATCCATAATAATCTCATCATGTAGAATATACCCACACTGCATCTGTGAGCTGTGCCAATACCAGAGTGGGCACACTCACTATGTAATGCACATTTTTTTGTGAGAAAACTATCAGTGGAGTTGAAAATGCAATAGAAACCCATTTAACTTGCATTTTCTATTTGGTACATGGGAATTTAACCGCAAAATATATTTGTATCTACACTACGTCGTCATGCACAGCCTTTTATCCCCAACAAGTCAATTTGATGGAAACACATTTCTGGTGGGGAAATGCGCATATTGTTTCATGCAGATTTTAGAATATTCACATGAAAATCTGTCGCCAATTGGATGGAAACCTAGCTTGTGACCTACTTACAAAAACTACTCGCTTGGTGAGTAAAAAAAAAAAAAAAACGCCACCTGCCGGTTTCGCTTCGCCTCTTTCTCTCTGTCACGACTGAGAGCGCGAGCCTATGGCAAGCACTAGTTTTCCCACGGTCAACCTAGTTTGTGTTATAGGCTAGTGTGCAGGTGTCTCATTTATAAACGTTGCGTACGCACAAAATATGCCCCAAAACATGCGTGCGCCAGTTTTCACGCAAAACTTGACATGAGAATGTCCCGCAAACTTTAGACCAAGCGTACACATAGCTTCTAGTGGTAGCCATACAACACATTTTATGAGCAACTCTCATTTAATTGGGCCTATTAAATAGACTATTGTAATTTCAAGTTTTTGCTCTATGCTCCGAAAGGAGCGCGGTTTATAACATACAGTCAAATTTAACAGGTGAACAGACAGTTGATATTTTATATTAAAGTGTGTAATTAGGCCTACTGCAGTTTTTTTTAAATTCAGAGGAGACAATGTTTCCTAATTCGCGGGCAGTGAAGCATATTTAGGTTCGGGAGAAAGTAAATGCAAAACATGATTGAATACAAAGGATCTGTTTACAGGTCCACAACAATTTGATATTGTTTTTGTGTTTCAGAAACGGTCAGATACAGCAAATGCCCCACCTAAAAAAAACTTTTCCCAAACACCTCCAAAGACATTTGATCAAGTTCGCCATTGATATTTCCTTTAGATATACTGTCTTGGCCTAATTCCAATACTTCCAAAGTATACAGCAAATAATGGCGTTATTGTCACCATAAAAGCTGATGGGCGTTATTGAAGCATAATATAATAATAATGCTCATAATGCTCATTCGCGTGCGCAGTTTCATGACAGGTCTGATTTATAATGGGAAACATGGGTATGTATAGCATGCGCCAAGTTGATAAATCTCAATATTTTGGGGCGTACACCGATATTTAGTGTAAAATTTACGCAACGGTTATAAATGAGGCCTTTTCAAGATTAACTTTCAACATGAAGTTAGGTTTAAAATGATAACTTAATTTCAACTTGACCTGTTGTCTGCCAATTTTTTGTGATATCTTTGATACCAGAGTTCCGAGGCATGCTAAACAGTATACTTCGAAGTAGTGTGCCCATGCCCGTATCACTTTATCAGAAGCATGTGATCAGTTAAGTCCGAAGCTTTGTTTCGTTGAGCAACCACCTGATTGGTTTGGTAGAAGACAAAAATGCAACGCTGCGCACAAGCTACGGAGTGTGGGACATCATCTATAACAGTGGTCACCAACCTGTCGATCGCGATCGATCTCTGGTCGATCTCCAAGGCATTCCTACTCGATCACCAAACATTTATGTAAAAAAGCCTTGCATTCCTATTTTTTTTATTTCTTTCGCGCTGTTGGCGGTGAGTAAACTTGATCTCAGCAGTCCTAGCACCTGGAAGGCAAAGCGTTCCCATTTTGAACAATTTCATGTGTCTGAAGGTAGAACTCCGCCCTCTCTGGCAGGCCCAGAGAGCAAATCAAATCCACCTATAAGCCTACCGCTGGCCAATTCGATAGCTCAGATCACCGTGTCTGTGCAGTTTCCTCGAGCCATAGACTGTAAAAAGAAACCTCGAACCCACAGCAAAGTTGATACTGTGATATTTCAGAATTTTTAAAGCCATGATTAGAGAGAGACTCAGCGAAGACTGTGTCCCCTTTTTCTCAGCTGAGGGAGGGTGAGCGGAGGGACGGTGAGTCGGGTGAGATCCAGCCGCTCCCTCCCCTCAGACTGATCATCAGATGCAGGCCTCATACAACAAATTATATATTACCAGTGTGATCATATAGCTATCATATAGCAGGATGACACACACTCTACAGTGCAGTCAAGCACAGCAAAAAACTTTGGTAGGGCTCTTTAAAATCTGTATTTATTTTTTGGCTAATTATTATTTTTTCTTTATATTCCATTTTCTTGGTTTGGTTTTTCCAGGTCTCGGATTTCCCCAAGTTTTTTTCTGGTTTTCCCACAGTTTTTTCTAACTTTTTTAATATAAAAAAAACACATTTGGATCTTCTTGGATTTTCTGTGTTCTAACTTGATTTTTTCGTGTAGTTACCCTTTTTTCAGTGTGCATGCGCTGTTTGTATTTATTATGGATCCCCATTAGCTGCTGCCAAGGTTGGGGTCCGGGAAGAGTGGTGTTTCTGGTTAGCAGTGTTTCTGTAGCGCAGTAAGCTAATATGTGATGGAGTTTGCGAATCAAATGCCCACTTGTGGTGCCACTGGACAGTGAAAAACAAGTAAGTGAACCTTTATTTATTGTCATTTAAATTAGTTTGCAGTAGTTATATAAGTGTTGAGTTAGATTACATAGCTACCTCAATCATTATTTCAAATGATTTTAGTGACTTTACTGCAATTGCTAGCTAGCTAACAGATCTGCTAACTTTCTTTGTTGTTACTTTTAAGGTTGGAACCAACATACAGTCCCTCCAGCAGGCAGAGAGGCAAGAACCATTCGTCCGCCAGATCATGGACAAGCTACACTACTCACAGCCCTGTGTAATGTTCAATATCACTGCATTGCTGGACTTTTTTAAACTTAATGTATTTGTATTGTATAAAAAATATATAAAGGAAATATATACATAACCGTTCAAAAGTTTTTGAAAGAAAAGCAAATTTCTCTCTCTTTGAGTCAGCTACTCACCACATGTTATGCACTGCAGTGCTAGCTAGCTGTAGCTTATGCTTTCAGTACTAGATTAATTCTCTGATCCTTTGATAGTGTGGACAAATTGTCAGTTCATGCTGCAAGAGCTCTGATAGGTTGGAGGATGTACTCCAGAAGTTGTCATAATTACTGTGTCTATGGAAGTCTATGGAAGGGGGTGAGATCCATGACCCTCCTAGGTTTGGTATTGAAGTCAATGTACCCAGAGGAGGACGGAAACTGTCTGTCTTCCGGCTACACTATGGCGCTACCCTACAGAGTGTTGTTGAGGCTACTGTAGCCCTTCATTGCAAAACAGTGTGTTTTAATCAATTATTTGGTAACATGAAGTAGTTTTACCTAAAAAGGACAGCTTTTTACATGCTTCACTATTGAAATTTTTATGAAATTTACTGAGGAGGATGACCGAAGGTGTCTCACTTCAAACAAAGTATTACACGGCACTACATTACATTTACATTTAAGTCATTTAGCAGACGCTCTTATCCAGAGCGACTTACAAATTGGAAAGTTCATACATATTCATCCTGGTCCCCCCGTGGGAATTGAACCCTGGTCCCCCCGTGGGAATTGAACCCACAACCCTGGCGTTGCAAGCGCCATGCTCTACCAACTGAGCCACACGGGACACTACATGAAGTGTCAATAAATAGATTATAAACGTTCTGCCAATTTATTAAGGTTCTCATGATCCACAGGTTACTGTAAGGTGTGGGAGGTATTTAGATGGCTTGATGGAACTGAAAAGCTTGCGTTTGTGTGTGTGTGTGTCAGAGCCGAGATGATTTGGAGTAGTCCTAGAGTACCCGAGACTAACGCACCAGGTATTCCTCTTCTCTTCCCATGCTGGAGTCCAGGGCTTTTTAAAATTTTATTTCACCTTTATTTAACCAGGTAGGCCAGTTGAGAACAAGTTCTCATTTACAACTGTGACCTGGCCAAGATAAAGCAAAGCAGTGCGACAAAAACAATAACACGGAGTTACACATGGGATAAACAAACGTACAGTCAATAACACAATAGGAAAAATCTGTATACAGTGTATGCAAATGAAGTAAGGAGGTAAGGCAATAAATAGGCCCATAGTGGCGAAGTAATTACAATTTATCAATTTACACTGGAGTGATATATGTGCAGATGAGGATGTTCAAGTAGAAATACTTGTGTGCAAAAGAGCAGAAAAACAAATGTGGGGATGAGGTAGGTAGTTGGTTGGATGGGCTATTTACAGATGGGCTGTGTACAGCTGCAGCGATCGGTAAGCTCCTCTGACAGCTGACGCTTAAAGTTAGTGAGGGAGATATAAGTCTTCAACTTCAGTGATTTTTGCAGTTCATTCCAGTCATTGGCAGCAGAGGACTGGAAGGAAAGATGGCCAAAGGAGGTGTTGGCTTTGGGGATGAACAGTGAAATATACCTGCTGGAGCGCGTGCTATGGGTGGGTGTTGCTATGGTGACCAGTGAGCTGATATAAGGCGGAGCTTTACCTAGCAAAGACTTATAGATGACCTGGAGCCAGTGGGTTGATTACAACCTGTTAACAATGGTGCCAACATTTTGTGGCTGATCTTTCAGCAGGAGAGAGGGTGATGTGATGTCCACATCACCAACGAACTATCATGGTCCAAACACACCAAGACAGTCGTGAAGAGGGCACGACAACACCTTTTCCCCCTCAGGAGACTGAAAAGATTTGGCATGGGTCCACATATCCTCAAAAAGTTCTACAGCTGCACCATCGAGAGCATCCTGACCAGTTGCATCACTGCCTGGTATGGCAACTGCTCGGCATCTGACCGTCAGACGCTACAGAGGGTAGTGCGTACGGCCCAGTACATCACTAGGGCCAAGCTTCCTGCCATCCAGGACCTATATACTAGGCGGTGTCAGAGGAAAGCCCAAAAAATGGTCAAAGACTCCAATCACCCAAGTCATAGACTGTTCTCTCTGCTACCGCACAGCAAGCAGTACCGGAGCGCCAAGTCTAGGACCAAAAGGCTCCTTAACAGCTTCTACCCACAAGCCATAAGGCTGCTGAATAATTAATCAAATGGCCCCCCGGACTAACTGGGTCCAGCACCGCACGGTATGGCTTGTTATACACTATACATGTACAGTATATACAAAAGTATGTGGACACCATTTCAAATTAGTGGATTCAGCCACACCTATTGCTGACAGGTGTATACAATCGAGCACCCAGCTGTGCAATCTCCATAGACAAACATTGGCAGTAGAATGGCCTTTCTGAAGAGCTCAGTGACTTTCAACGTGGCACCGTCATAGGATGTCACCTTTCCAACAAGTCAGTTCATCAAATTTCTGCTCTGCTAGAGCTGCCCCGGTCAACTGTAAGTGCTGTTACTGTGAAGTGGAAACGTCTAGGAGCAACAACGGCTCAGCCGCGACGTGGTAGCCCACACAAGCTTACATTGACTGTCCTCAGTTGCAACACTCACTACTGTCACAGGCCGGCTCATAGCCTGTGGCATAAATGAGGGGACACGAACAACAGGTATAGGCCAATCAAAAAGGTTCTTTATTATAAACCAAAAACTATTCACTTTAAACAAAGAAAAAGGAAAGAGGTGTGAAAGTATCATAATGTAGGGTGTATGTAAAGTGCAGGGATGCGTGAATCTGTGTGTGTGAATATGACTGAGTAAAAACTACCTAAAACTACAAAGGAACAAACAAAACAGGATCATACCTGGAGGAGCAGAGAGAGAGAGACAAAAGTGGTTAGTGAAGCAGCTTAAATACCCTGAGCCCAGGTGGCTCCAATCACTAACGACCCTCCTCTGCCTGCAGGAGGAACCGCCCCTGCAATGCAGAGGAGGGGCCGTGACACTACCGAGTTTCAAACTGCCTCTGGAAGCAATATCAGCACAAGAAATGTTCGTGGGGAGCTTCATGAAATAGGTTTCCATGACCGAGCAGCCTCACACAAGCCTAAGATCACCATGCACAATGCCATGCGTCGGCCATTGGATTCTGGAGCAGTCAAAATGCGTTCTCGTGATTAATCATTCTTCACCATCTGGCAGTCCGATGGACGAATCTGGGTTTGGCGGATGCCAGGAGAACGCTACCTGCCCCAATGCATAGTGTCAACCGTAAAGTTTGGTGGAGGAGGAATAATGGTCTGGGGCTGTTTTTCATGGTTCGGGCTAGGACCCTTAATTCCAGTGAAGGGAAATCTTAACGTTACAGCATACAATGACATTCTAGACAATTCTGTGCTCCCAACTTTGTGGTAACAATTTGGGGAAGACCCTTTCCTGTTTCAGCATGACAATGCCCCCTGTGCACAAAGCGAGGTCCATACAGAATTGTTTGTTGAGATCAGTGTGGAAGAATTTGACTGGCCTGCACAGAGCCCTGACCTCAACTCCATCGGACACCTTTGGGATGAATTGGAACGCTGACTGCGACCCAGGCCTAATTGTCCAACATCAGTGCCCACAGCAATGTTCCAACATCTAGTGGAAAGCCTTCCCAAAAGAGTGGAGGCTGTTAAGAGCAGCAAAGGGGGGGCCAACTCTATATTAATGCTCATGATTCTGGAATGAGATGTTCAACGAGCAGGTGTCCACATACTTTTGGTCATGTAGTGTATTGTTGTCAAAGACCTGACTGGGCTCAGCACCCCATGGTATGCCTTGTTATTTTGTTGTGTGCATGTTTGTGTACTGAGGAACATACTGAGGAACAAGAAAGCCACTTTCAATTTCTTTATGTTGGGGGCTTTCATGAAAGTAATTGTTGCCTGGTGTAATGTAAGTAACATTATATCTCTTTAGAGTGTGTGTCAACCTACAGCACAACATGTCACCCTTTATAAAGCACATGTTTGTCATATTCGACATAGTGGGTTATGTCACATTTGACATTGGTGATTATGTCAGACAGTTATGCCACATTTATGAACCCTTTATAAAGCACGACATATGGTTATAGATGCTTTGTAACACATTTATGTAGTGCTTAGGAAGGCATTATGAAGGCTTTATGAAGCCTTTATAAGCTGAACGTCATTTAAAGAGGGACCGTCTTTTCATTGATTATCTCTGTTACATTTACCTGTAATCGTCACAGTCAGCCCTTACCATTCCACGCCATCTCTCTTCTTCTTTGTACCTCACCTGCCCTACGTCCTCTTTCTCAAACCCAGCCAAACAACGACAACGACAACGACAACGACAACGACAGAAACGATAGTGTACAGCATAATCATGGGAATTGTACTCCAAACCACTCTAGACTTTCACTGCTATGTACAAATACTGATGACATATTTTGGAAACATATCCTCTGGTGTGTGTGTGTTTTTAGGTTTTCTGGAATGGTTATAGTTATGTAAAAATGTGGATCAACAGCAATGCCATTCTCTCACAAATCATGTAACAATATATAACACTATACCGTACACGTTCTTTAAATCAATACATTGTTGACAAACATTTTATTAATGAAAACCCATTCCCTTGTTATTTCTGTTTTTTTTGGTTGGGGGGAGGGGGGGTTCGAGAATGGTGCCAATCATCTACAATTAATGTGGGGGCTATGTCAGGATTAGCAATGTCATCCTCTCCCAAATCATGTAAAGCTATACAGCTGTACATTCTCTCTCATTAACAACTTCCATCATAAAATGTGAGCTACGGTAAATAAATGTTCTGCATTCAACAATTTCCTTGTTCTTTGCCTGTGTACAGTTACAGTACAGTATCCTGACCTTATTATGTACCATAATGCCCCCCTCACTTATCCAATGACATTAATATGCCTCTTACTGTACTATACCTTACTTACTGTACACACCTGCTTCCATCACACAAAACATCACTCACCTTTTATGCTTTTATGTACAATCCCTGTACTCCATTTTGTAATGTGTTGTACTGGACTATCCTGGCAAATGTATACCATCTTATTACCATGGAAATGCTTGTCCTCTTCCATCCTCCATCCAGACTACCACAGTGAGTAATGTCCTGGACTAGATGGCAGGACTTAACGGAATGGAATAAACCACAAGATGATGGGGATAAGCCACCTGACCCTGACCTCTAACCTCAGCCAGTGGCTATATGACATGACATTGATATTTATGTGGATCTCATGTTGAAGGAAATCAAGAATATGGCGGAAGTCCTATTTTAGATAGCAATCCAGGAATATTGCTAGATACCAAGGTGTAGGTGTACTCATGTGTGTCTCAAATGACTATTCAAACAACACCCTTAAGAAAACCCTGTACCCAGAAGTGCCTCTAGAGATCCAGGTGCACACTTGTTTTTGAACATCCGTGTCAGCTTCACCAACGATTCAGTGCTTAGTGCCTGGTCTCAGGGTTTGCACGCTTTTGTAGCAACCCATCACTAATACACTTGATTCAACAAATCTATGAATCATCCGCATCATGCTTAGCTGAATCAGGTATTTTAGTGCTGGTCTGGACCAATAGTCTAGGATCAAAAGACCAGAGTAGTTGCCCATGCCTTCAGTAGATATTTAGATACATTTAACTGAAGCATATGTCTCTGTTTCCTTCTCTTTGTCCTGCAGGGGGAGTTGCTGAGCCCGTGTCGCTGTGACGGCTCTGTGCGCTGTACTCACCAGCCCTGCCTCATCCGCTGGATCAGCGAGAGAGGCTCCTGGAGCTGTGAGCTCTGCTACTTCAAGTACCAGGTCCTGGCCATCAGCACCAAGAACCCACTGCAGGTACAGGATCTGTTTGTGTGTGCATGTGGGTGTAAGTGACTACAAGTGCTGCCCTATACCTCAGGGTTTCCATACCAAATCCAAGGTATTCTGTGAATGCTGAAGCATAGCACTCCAATGCTCCGAAAATACATACAAATGTAACAAAACACCTTTTCACGTCTTCCTGCCTGCAACTGCGTGACATCAGTGCACAGATAATTATCTCCACCAAAAAGACACACACATTGATCCACCTCTCCCTCCCCTCTCTCCTTCCACCTCCCTCTTTCTCTCTCCACCGCCCCCTCCCTCTCTTTCCCTCTCTCTCTCTCTCTGTATATCCCCCCTCTCTCCAGTGGCAAGCCATCTCTCTGACGGTGATAGAGAAGGTGCAGATAGCAGCCATCATCCTGGGTTCTCTGTTCCTTATCGCCAGCATCTCCTGGCTGGTGTGGTCGTCCCTCAGCCCTTCGGCCAAGTGGCAGCGCCAGGACCTGCTCTTCCAGATCTGCTATGGCATGTACGGCTTCATGGACATTGTGTGCATAGGTAAGCTAGAAGGTTCTATAACATAGACCTCACTGATATACTATCAAAGATAATCATAAGCTTTTGTGATTGCAATTGCAGGTATGAGTAGAGTTGCATATGACAACAAAGGAGAATACCTACATGCTCCCAGAGTTTGAATGTAGGAAGGGTGGTTGAAACGTTCCAGTGTTACAGCACTAGGTCTAGGATCTAAACAGTGTACAGATATTCTACTTTCTCTTCATAAGCTTTTGTGATTGGTCAATCTCCTGACAGTTACTATGTCTGACCTGAACTTTGACACAGTGAAGCATCTTACAATTTTTTTAATTTCAGTGGTGCAATTTTCACAAGTATGCGGTACATTTTCATAACTCTTAGTACAAAACTCAAAAACAGTTCATCATAAAGGCATTTGTTTCAAAACTCAAAGCACACTTTCAATTGACTAAGTACAACACACAAAATTGTACAGTCACTTTTTCTCCAAACTTAATCTGTGTTTCATCTACTGTAGAAATACATGTTTTGTTAAACAACATTTACTGTTACATGATCTGATCGCTCTTAATTGATGATCGCTTAAACGTCTGGTAAACCTAAAGATTCTACATGTAAACCGGTTTGTCTACTACAGATTTTGAGAACTACATAATGAAAATGTATGTCTGTAATGTAGAAACATAAAAGTATGATTTATACTCAAATGTACTACTACTATGATGACTGTTATGATTTTACTTCACAGTAAGTTTTTTAAAACTCAGATATTGACAAGACCAGATATGTGCAACAAATCTAATTTTATTGGTCGCATAAACAGATTAGATGTTACAGCAGGTGCAGCAAAATGCTTGTGTTTCTAGCTCCTACAGTGCTGTAACTCAATTTCAATACAGTACCAATATGCAAATAATCCAGAAATTCCAAAACAAGAAAGAAATGCATCCCTACGGCCAATACCAAGGGTAGGCAACCCTGGTCCTGGAGTGCTGCAGGCACTGCATGTTTTTTATTTAACCGACCTGGAAGACCAGGTGTGTTGAATTTAGACAATCACTGAACTGATTAATGAGCTCAGTTTGTCAGGTGTGGGATCTAGTTGGAACAAAATAGTTCCTGCGAATCTTGCCCATCACCGGCAGCTAAAATCAAATCAAACGATGTGTGTGTCACCCAACACTCTCTCTCCTCCTCCACTGAAGTAACGTATCTGCTCCTTGGTGCACCTTGGAAGGAACCACTTATTATGGAGAATAGGGGGGTACTCTTTTCCTCATCCAGTCAGTGAGCCCCCTCTGCAAAGTACAGCTGACAGATATTTTTATAAATAAATGTTATCAAATGTGGGCTTAAAGATTTACTTTAGTTAATAATTTAACATCTGAAAAATAAATAAAAAACAGGACATATCTGTGGGTCCACGTGCCTAGCAACCTTGCACAACAAAAGGTTTTGAATGTAAGACTGGCTGCATTACAAGTGTTACCACCAGTGTTACCAGTGTTTTGTAGTAAGAGTTTTGAAAATTCACCACATTCTTCTGAAAATAGTACCAAATCGATAAAAAAAACGGTATTAACTATTGATCATTTTAGCATTCATGGTCAGTCCTCCTTGTAGTTGTCAGCTGTGTGTGTGTATAATTTAGTTAGTGAGAGCAATTTGTTTGTTTTGCTCGTTTCTGTTTGGGCTTTCATCTCACTTAGGTCGTAGTCTGTGTGACATGTAATGCTGAAAATGTACAGCCACTTCTCAAGAGCCTTGTACATCCAGACTGTTTAAATATTTACAGCATACTTGTGCAAAGGTAGCCGACAATAATTTCTGCCTTAAAGGTTTTTTTCCCCCAGAGTGCGTTCTTACTTTCTCTCCTGTCCTTCTCTTTCTCTGTGTCCTTTCATCTGTTTCCCTCTTTGTCTGGCTATTCACACTCTGTAATCTTTCACTTCTCTCCATCCACTTGCCTTCCTCCTCCCTCCATCTATTTTCTATTCACTGTCTCTCTATCTCCTACCTCTTGTATCGCTCCTGCATCCCTCACGTTCATACCGGTCCTCTCTCTCCCTTTCTCTCTCTTACTTGCCCATGTCTGTCTGTCCATGTCTGTCTGTCCATGTCTGTCTGTCCATGTCTGTCTGGTTTTCTCTGTCCAGGTCTTATAATTCATGAGGGATCGTCTGTATACCGGATCTTTAAGCGCTGGCGGGCGGTGAACCAGCAGTGGAAAGTACTGAACTATGAGAAAGACAAGGACCTGGGCGACCCCGTCAGCTCCAGCGGCAAGGGTGGGGGGCGTGGGGGTCGAAACCCTCCCCACAGTTCAGCCGGGGCGGACAGGGGAGGCCGGGCAGGCCAGCGTGTTAGGACTATTCTCAACCACCACTGTGGCTACACCATCCTGCACATCCTTAGCCAGCTGAGGCCCAGCGATGCACGCATCAGCGCCACGACCAACCGCGAGGTGGTCATGAGGGTCACCACCGTATGAGACCGGACTCTGCGGGTGGGAGGGATTTGGACAACAGCCAACAACACCCCTGATCCACCTCCTTAAAACTCCCAAATGACTCTCACCCTTCGCCCCTGGCCTTACCCCCCCCCCCCCCCCGCACTGAGTATCTCCCACAACAGCATAGACGCAGAGATCCTGCTTCTGATAACCCTCCTATGAGACACGAGGGGAGGGAGAGCAGCACAGTTAGAGTGTTGTTGAAGTTACAGACACAGACTGTAGGACAAAACCATTAATAAAAAAAGACAAAAAGGAAATGGCTTCGATTAAAAAAAAGAAAAAAAGCTGGAGGGCTTTCTTTCGCCAGGTGAAATACACTACGTATTGTCATTATTCTCGTTCTTCTATTTTCTGAAGAAAAACTCAAAGTATTGTTACTGATTTAGATTTTATAATTGAGAACATATTGAGGAAAAATGGCAAGGGACATTTTCTTACATCTGCCCTCCAAACCCATGCCACCAATTATGACCCACATCTCCTCCCCCTCCTCAACTCAACTCAACTCATCCCTGTATCCCCATAACCCCCTCCCCCTCTCTTTCTCTTTCTTTTTTCTTCACGGTGTCTGTGAAAGACATTCTCTGTCCACCTGTAACACCTAAACTGTCCCTTTGGCGCAAAGCAGACATGGAACCCTCTGAAGAATACGAGCATAAAAGTGCAATAAAACTATTTAAAGAGATATGACTGACACATCTGAATGAGATTCCAACATTACAATTCATCTTCTGCAATAAAGAAACCTGTACATGTCATGGTGAAACCCTGTGTGACGTCACAGTTTTATATTGTGCACAATATTGGGTATCAATAGTATATGTTGTATTGTTTTCATCAGTTACTGTGTGAAGTTCTGAGATTTGTACCTTGGAATATTTGAATATGTTAAAGTTAACAATACAAGGTAGGTAAAGCATCAATAATTAGAGTTAATCAACAGGAACAGATTAGATTTTTTCTTTAATGGTTTGAATATAATATAAGCTAACCTCAATCGACTGAAATTGACATGGAATTAGCCCCATCTGCCAATGGGTAGGGTAAGGATTCAATTGCAGAATGGCGTGTATAATAATTTTGGCCTTTCACAAGAGAAATTGTGAAGCTTTGTGAACCCACTATTACCATTTTCCGTATTCTGGCTGTAGTTTACAGAATGCAAGAGAGTACAATGCGTATGTGTTAGAGTGGACTACTTATACCCTCATTGTTTGTGAAAAGTAATTATTTTGAATTCAGTAAATGCGGAGTAGGCCAACAGATGGCGACAAATGACCAATATAAAAGATTGATGGTCTCTGGTCTATGGGCAGCAATGAGCGTTTTGATATCTTTAAAACAGATTAAAACAGCCACAACAATAAGAACATGCCCTTTAAATTGAACCTTTTACTGCAGTGGGCTGAATCAGGGTCACACAGAGTGATTATTGGTAGTCTTAAACAAATCTACTTTACAACACCTCACACATTAGTCTTGGTCTTAAAAAAAGAAAACACCTGTACCATGTCAGATATAGAGTTGAAATATATAAACATTTTGCGTTTGCATCCCAATATTACACATTATATACATCACAGAAGACTGAAATATAACAAAATTGTTAGACATAGAAACACCGGATTTTCGTCAGGTTTTCTGAAATAATATTAATTATTATTATTATTTATTAAATATTAATAACATTCCACGCATGAGGACAAAAAGGGCACTTTTGGTCATTGACTGCAGGAAAGGGCTACCGTATCCATAATACGGAACAGGTGAAATAGATGTGTCCCGTTGCAAATAAACTGGTATGCATAATATGTCTTTCATTGAAGTGAGACACATCATGCAAACATTTGCACAGTGGTGGAAAAAGTACTAAATTGTCATACTTGAGTAAAAGTAAAGATAACTTAATAGAAAATGACTCAAGTAACAGTAAAAGTCAACCAGTAAAATACTACTTGAGTAAAAGTCTAAAAGTACCTGGTTTTAAATGTACTTAAGTACAGTGGTGCAAAAAGTACTCAATTGTCATCAATTGTCAATGCTATACATCAAATTCCTTAAACCAGAGAGCACGATTTTCTTGTGTTTTTAAACACTCCGACCCTCAGACATCATTTACAAATGCAGTATTTGAGTTTAGTGAGGCCGCCAGATCAGAGGAAGTAGGGATGACACTGCGTTATATTGATAGGTGCATGAATTGCACCATAATTCTGTCCTGCCTGAGCATTCTAAATGTAACGAGTACTTTTTGGTGTCAGGGAAAATGTATGGGAGTAAAATTTTAAGTTGTCAAAAATATGAATAATAAAGTACAGATACCCCCCAAACCTACTTAAGTAGTACTTTAACATACACTGCTCAAAAAAATAAAGGGAACACTTAAACAACACAATGTAACTCCAAGTCAATCACACTTCTGTGAAATCAAACTGTCCACTTAGGAAGCAACACTGATTGACAATAAATTTCACATGCTGTTGTGCAAATGGAATAGACAAAAGGTGGAAATTATAGGCAATTAGCAAGACACCCCCAAAAAAGGAGTGATTCTGCAGGTGGTGACCACAGACCACTTCTCAGTTCCTATGCTTCCTGGCTGATGTTTTGGTCACTTTTGAATGCTGGCGGTGCTCTCACTCTAGTGGTAGCATGAGACGGAGTCTACAACCCACACAAGTGGCTCAGGTAGTGCAGTTCATCCAGGATGGCACATCAATGCGAGCTATGGCAAAAAGGTTTGCTGTGTCTGTCAGCGTAGTGTCCAGAGCATGGAGGCGCTACCAGGAGACAGGCCAGTACATCAGGAGACGTGGAGGAGGCCGTAGGAGGGCAACAACCCAGCAGCAGGACCGCTACCTCCGCCTTTGTGCAAGGAGGTGCACTGCCAGCGCCCTGCAAAATGACCTCCAGCAGGCCACAAATGTGCATGTGTCAGCATATGGTCTCACAAGGGGTCTGAGGATCTCATCTCGGTACCTAATGGCAGTCAGGCTACCTCTGGCGAGCACATGGAGGGCTGTGCGGCCCCACAAAGAAATGCCACCTCACACCATGACTGACCCATCGCCAAACCGGTCATGCTGGAGGATGTTGCAGGCAGCAGAACGTTCTCCACGGCGTCTCCAGACTCTGTCACGTCTGTCACATGTGCTCATGTGCTCAGTGTGAACCTGCTTTCATCTGTGAAGAGCACAGGGCGCCAGTGGCGAATTTGCCAATCTTGGTGTTCTCTGGCAAATGCCAAACGTCCTGCACGGTGTTGGGCTGTAAGCACAACCCCCACCTGTGGACGTCGGGCCCTCATACCACCCTCATGGAGTCTGTTTCTGACCGTTTGAGCAGACACATACACATTTGTGGCCCGCTGGAGGTCATTTTGCAGGGCTCTGGCAGTGCACCTCCTTGCACAAAGGCGGAGGTAGCGGTCCTGCTGCTGGGTTGTTGCCCTCCTACGGCCTCCTCCACGTCTCCTGATGTACTGGCCTGTCTCCTGGTAGCGCCTCCATGCTCTGGACACCACGCTGACAGACACAGCAAACCTTTTTGCCACAGCTCGCATTGATGTGCCATCCTGGATGAACTGCACTACCTTAGCCACTTGTGTGGGTTGTAGACTCCGTCTCATGCTACCACGAGAGTGAGAGCACCGCCAGCATTCAAAAGTGACCAAAACATCAGCCAGGAAGCATAGGAACTGAGAAGTGGTCTGTGGTCACCACCTGCAGAATCACTCCATTTTTGGGGGTGTCTTGCTAATTGCCTATAATTTCCACCTTTTGTCTATTCCATTTGCACAACAGCATGTGAAATTTATTGTCAATCAGTGTTGCTTCCTAAGTGGACAGTTTGATTTCACAGAAGTGTGATTGACTTGGAGTTACATTGTGTTGTTTAAGTGTTCCCTTTATTTTTTTGAGCAGTGTATTTTACCTAAGTACTTTACACAACTGCATTTGCATTGATACAATACATCAGTAAATCCATATATACAGTTGAAGTCGGAAGTTTACATACACCTTAGCCAAATACATTTAAACTCACTTTATTTTAAGAATGTGAAATGTCAGAATAATAGTAGAGAGTGATTTATTTCAGATTTTATTTCTTTCATCACATTCCCAGTGGGTCAGAAGTTTACATACACTCAATAAGTATTAAGTAGAATTGCCTTTAAATTGTTTAACTTAGGTCAAACGTTTTGGGTAGCCTTCCACAACCTTCCCACAATAAGTTGGGTGAATTTTGGCCCATTCCTCCTGACAGAGCTGTTGTAACTGAGTCAGGTTTGTAGGCCTCCTTGCTCGCACATGCTTTTTCAGTTCTGCCCACAAATTCTCTAGGATTGAGGTCAGGGCTTTGTGATGGCCACTCCAATACCTTGACTTTGTTGTCCTTAAGCCATTTTGCTACAACTTTGGAAGTATGCTTGGGGTCATTGTCCATTTGGAAGACCCATTTGCGACCAAGTTTTAATTTCCTGACTGATGTCTTGAGATGTTGCTTCAATATATCCACATAATTTTCCTACCTCATGATGCCATCTATTTTGTGAAGTGCACCAATCCATCCTGCAGCAAAGCACCCGTGCTTCGCGGTTGGGATGGTGTTCTTCGGCTTGCAACCGTTCCCCTTTTTCCTCCAAACATAATGATGGTCATTATAGCCAAACAGTTCTATTTTTGTTTCATCAGACCAGAGGACATTTCTCCAAAAAGTACAATCTTTGTCCCCATGTGCAGTTGCAAAGCGTAGTCTGGCTTTTTCATGGCGGTTTTGGAGCAGTGGCTTCTTCCTTGCTGAGCAGCCTTTCAGGTTATGTTGATATAGGACTTGGTTAACTATGGATATAGATACTTTTGTACCTGTTTCCTCCGGCATCTTCACAAGGTCCTTTGCTGTTGTTTTGGGATTGATTTGCACTTTTCACACCAAAGTACATTCATCTCTAGGAGACAGAATGCGTTTCCATCCTGCACGGTATGACGGCTGCGTGGTCCCATGGTGTTCATATTTGCATACTATTGTTTGTACAGATGAACGTGGTACCTTCAGGTGTTTGGAAATTGCTCCCAAGGATGAACCAGACTTGTGGAGGTCTACAATTTTCTTTCTGATGTCTTGGCTGATTTCTTTTGATTTTCCCATGATATCAAGCAAAGAGGCAGTGAGTTTGAAGGTAGGCCTTGAAATACATCCACAGGTACACCTCCAATTGACTCAAATGATGTCAATTAGCCCATCAGAAGCTTCTAAAGAAATGACATACTTTTCTGGAATTTTCCAAGCTGTTTAAAGGCACAGTCAACTTAGTGCATGTAAACTTCTGACCCACTGGAATGGTGATACAGTGAATTATAAGTGAAATAATCTGTCTGTAAACAATTGTTGGAAAAATTACTTGTGTCATGCACAAAGTAGATGTCCTAACCGACTTGCCAAAACTGTAGTTTGTTAACAAGAAATTTGTGGAGTGGTTGAAAAACGAGTTTTAATGACTCCAGCCCAAGTGTATGTAAACTTCTGACTTCAACTGTAGTAGATTGGCTCCACTACAGGCTACATTGTATCATAACCGTCTGTGATTGTATCGATGAATTAGGGACAAGAACTCAGGAAGAATTGTCGCAGCTGAGGTATTCTTGGTATTGCGGGATGTCACAAGCAAGGAGCTACATGAAGTACTGGCTGGAGCAGTTCCGTCCTCTCAGTTTCCCAGACCTGTGTAGCTCTGATTGAATTGTGAATGAATGAGGATTACCTGTGTTCTGTATTTTGTTTTCAATCAAATCAAAACTCAAATCAAATTTTATTAGTCACATGTGCCGAATACAACAGGTGTAGTAGACCTTACAGTGAAATGCTTACTTACGAGCCCTTAACCAACAATGCAGTATAAAAACAAAAGTAACAAGTAATTAAAGTGCAGCAGTAAAATAACAATAGCGATACTATATACAGGGGGGTACCGGTACAGAGTCAATGTGCGGGGGCACCGGTTAGTCGAGATAATTGAGGTAATATGTACATGTAGGTAGATATTAAAGTGACTATGCATAGACGATAACAACAGTGTCACGCCCTGACCTTAAAGAGCCTTTTTATGTCTCTATTTTGGTTTGGTCAGGGTGTGATTTGGGGTGGGCATTCTATGTTCTGATTTCTATGTTTTTGTATTTCTATGTGTTGGCCGGGTATGGTTCTCAATCAGGGACAGCTGTCTATCGTTGTCTCTGATTGGGAATCATACTTTGGCAGCCTTTTCTCTTTTGTCATTGTGGGAAGTTGACTTTGTTAGTGGCACTATAGCCCTCGGAAGCTTCCCGGTAGTTTATTTTGTTTCTTGTTTTGTTGGCGACATTAAAATAAAAGAGAATGTACGCTCACCACGCTGCACTTTGGTCCACTTCTTTCGACGGCCGTGACAAACAGAGAGTAGCAGCGGTGTAAAAGGAGGGTGGCAATGCAAATAGCCTGGGTAGCCATTTGATTAGATGTCTTTGACAATTTTTAGGGCCTTTCTCTGACACCGCCTGGTGTAGAGGTCCTGGATGGCAGGAAGCTTTGCACCAGTGATGTGCTGGGCCGTACGCACTACCCTCTGTAGTACCTTGAAGTTGGAGGCCAAGCAGTTGCCATTCCAGGCAGTGATGCAACCAGTCAGGATGCTCTCGATGGTGCAGCTGTAGAACCTTTTGGGGATCTGAGGACCCATGCCAAATATGTTCAGTCTCCTGAGGGGGAATAGGTTTTGTTGTGCCCTCTTCATGACTGTCTTGGTGTGCTTGGGCCATGTTAGTTTGTTGGTGATGTGGACACCAAGGAACTTGAAGCTCTCAACCTGCTCCACTACAGCCCCGTCGATGAGAATGGGGGTGTGCTCGGTCCTCCTTTTCCTGTAGTCCACAATCATCTCCTTTGTCTTGATCACATTGAGGGAGAGGCTGTTGTCCTGGCACCACACGGCTAGGTCTCTGACCTCCTCCCTATAGGCTGTCTTGTCGTTGTCTGTGATCAGGCATACCACTGTTGTGTCATCGGCAAACTTAATGATGGTGTTGGAGTCGTGCCTGGCCGTGCAGTCATGAGTGAACAGAGAGTACAGGAGAGGACTGAGCATGCACCACTGAGGGGCCCCTGTGTTGAAGATCAGTGTGGCTGATGTGTTGTTACCTACCCTTACCACCTGGGGGCAGCCCGTCAGGAAGTCCAGGATCGAGTTGCAGAGAAAGGTGTTTAGTTCCAGGGTCCTTAGCTTATTGATGAGCTTTGATGGCACTATGGTGTTGAACGCTGAGCTGTAGTCAATGAATAGCATTCTCACATAGGTGTTCCTTTTGTCCAGGTGGGAAAGGGCAGTGTGGAGTGCAACAGAGATTGTGTCATCTCTGGATCTGTTAGGGTGGTATGCATATTGGAGTGGGTCTAGGGTTTCTGGGATAATGGTGTTGATGAGAGCCATGACCAGCCTTTCAAAGCACTTCATGGCTACAGACCTGAGTGCTACAGGACGGTAGTCATTTAGGCAGGTTACCTTAGTGTTCTTGGGCACAGGGATTATGGTGGTCTGCTTAAAACATGTTGGTATTACAGACTCAGACAGGGAGAGGTTGAAAATGTCAGTGAAGACACTTGCCAGTTGGTCAGCGCATGCTCGCAGTACACGTCCTGGAAATCCGTCTGGACCTGCGGCCAGGTGAATGTTGACCTGTTTAAAGGTCTTACTCACATGGACTGCGAAGAGTGTGATCACACAGTCTTCCGGAGCAGCTGGTGCTCTCATGCATGTTTCAGTGTTATTTACCTCGAAGCAAGCATAGAAGTAGTTTAGCTCGTCTGGTAGGCTCGTGTCACTGGGCAGCTCTCGGCTGTGCTTCCCTGTCTAGTCTATAATGGTTTACAAGCCCTGCCACATCCAACGAGCTTCAGAGCCGGTGTAGTACGATTCGATCCAAGTCCTGTATTGACGCTTTGCCTGTTTGATGGTTCGTCGGAGGGCATAGCAGGATTTCTTATAAGCTTCCGAGTTAGAGTCCCGCTCCTTGAAAGCATCAGATCTAGCCTTTAGCTCAGTGCGGATGTTGCCTGTAATCCATGGGTTCTGGTTGGGGTTTATACGTATGGTCACTGTGGGACAACGTCATCGATGCACTTATTGATGAAGCCAATGACTGATGTGGTGTACTCCTCAATGCCACCGGAGGAATCCCGGAACATATTCCAGTCTGTGCTAGCAAAAGAGTCCAGTAGCTTAGCATCAGCTTCATCTGACCACTTTTTTATTGATCGAGTCACTGATGCTTCCTGCTCGAATTTTTGCTTTTAACCTCTCTTGGGTACATGAGACGTTAGCGTCCCTCCTCTTCAACAGCCAGTGAAACTGCTGGGCGCCAAATTCAAATACAGAAATACTCATTATAAAAATTCAGAAAACAAAACATATTTTACATAGGTTTAAAGATTAAGCAGGAATCAGGAGGATAGGATTATGGTCAGATTTGCCAAATGGAGGGCAAGGGAGAGCGTTGTATGTGTCTCTGTGTGTGGAATAAAGGTGGTCCAGAGTTTTTTACCCCTCTGGTTGCACATTTAACATGCTGATAGAAATTTGGTAAGACCGATTTAAGTTTCCCTGCATTAAAGTCCCCGGCCACTAGGAGCGCCGCCTCTGGGTGAGCGTTTTCCTGTTTGCTTATGGCGGAATACAGCTCAATTAGTTTGGTCTTAGTACCAGCATCAGTCTGTGGTGGTATGTAGACAGATACGAAAAATACAGATGAAAACTCTCTAGGTAGATAGTGTTGTCTACAGCTTATCATGAGATACTCTACCTCAGGCGAGCAAAACCTTGAGACTTCCTTAGATATCGTGCACCAGCTGTTATTTACAAAAATACATAGTCCGCCGCCCCTTGTCTTACCAGACGCCGCTGTTCTATCCTGCCGATACAGCGTATAACCAGCCAGCTGTATGTTGATAATGTCGTCGTTCAGCCACGACTCCGTGAAGCATAAGATATTACAGTTTTGAATGTCCCGTTGGTAGATTAATCTTCCGCGTAGGTCATCGATTCTACTTTCCAAAGATTGCACGTTTGCTAGCAGAATGGAAGGCAGTCTGGGTTTATTCGATCGCCTAAGAATTCTCAGAAGGCAGCTCACCCTCCGGCCCCTTTTTCTCCACCTTCTCTTCACACAAATGACAGAGATCTGGGCCTGTTCCCGGGAAAGCAGTATATCATTCACGTCAGGCTCGTTGGACTCGTTAAAGGACACAAAGGATTCTGCCAGTTTGTGGTGAGTAATTGCTGTTTTGATGTCCAGAAATTATTTTCGGTCATAAGAGACGGTAGCAGCAACATTATGTACAAAATAAGTAAAAAAATAAGTTACAAACAACGCAAAGAAACGAACAAAAAAACATAATTGGATAAGAACACGTAAAACGTCAGCCTTTCTCTCCGGCGCCATCTTAAAGTATCTAAGTTAAAAGTTTAACAATTTTTCCAAATTGGAGTTTCCCCCCTTTTTTCCAGTAGTGGGCGGCAATATAACTTTTAGGATGTAGCCTGCCTTAAAACCCCAACGAAGAAGAAGAATCAACACATTTGATAAGTTGTAACACCACAACCAATCAGAATCTGTTATCCAAATTGTGGTGACGTGAAAGGGAAGCGACCGACAACTAACGTGGGGGAGATCCAGAGGGGTTCGTGCTGATTGTACGAAGATTGTGACAGCCGATTAAATGGCGTCCCTTGACAAGGTAAGAACAAGATGTACGTCAGGAGAAGTATACTTGGAATACGTCGGAGGAATGGCAGGAAAAAGAGAGGCAGAGGAGGTCTAAGAGAGAGAGAGAGAGAGAGAGAGAGAGAGAGCGAGAGAGCGAGAGAGAGAGAGAGAGAGAGAGAGAGAGAGAGAGAGAGAGAGAGAGAGAGAGAGAGAGAGAGAGAGAGAGAGAGAGAGAGAGAGAGAGAGAGAGAGAGAGAGAGAGAGAGAGAAATGTAGGAGAAATGGAAGTAAATGAGTTCGAAGTATCATAGGTGGTAGGTGTGGTGAAGTTCTCGGAGCCCGAGGCTTGCACCGGGGGTCAGGATAAAGATGAGTCTGTGACAGTAGGAGGGAAGTTTTTAGAAAAAGTGGACCCTTGCCTTTTGGCTGATCCATTTGTGGTTTCAGGGTGGGGGAAATCAGAGTTGAGTGCTGTGGAATCGGTGAGGGTAACCAAAAGTGATCTTGTGATAATTGTTTGCGTTTCTGCTGGTCAGAGGCTCTCCGCGTTAAACGAATGGGGGCAAGAAATGTGAATTGTTTTGCTCTCAAGAAAAGGGTGCCGTTGAAAGGACTGAGTACTGGGGTAGCAGTAAATGTAAAAGTTGACCAACTGAAGGGGAAGATTCCCAGTGCTTGTGATGCTCGTCATTTGGTGCGACGCAGACAGGGTGTTGTGAGTGGTGAAACAGTCATTGTTTGTTCTTTTGAGTTTTGATGTTAAGTCTTTGGCTGACAAAGTGATGTTAGGATATATAAGTTATCCTGTACGAGCTTTGGTGCCGAATACATTAAGTTACAAATAAAATAAAATGTTATTGGTCACATACACATGGGTAGCAGATGTTATTGCGAGTGTAGAAAATGCTTGTGCTTCTAGTTCTGACAGTGCAGCAATATCTAACAAGTAATATCTAACAATTCCACAACAAATGCCTAAAACACACAAATCTAAGTAAAGAAATGGAATGAGAATATATGGATGAGCAATGTCAGAGCGGCATAGGCTAAGATGCAATAGATAGTATAGAATACAGTGTATACATATGAGATGAGTAATGCAAGACATGTAAACATTATTAAAGTGACTAGTGTTCCATTTATTAAAGTGGCTAATGATTTCAAGTCTGTATGTAGGCAGCAGCCTCTCTGTGCTAGTGATGGCTGTTTATCAGTCTGATGGCCTTGAGATAGAAGCTGTTTTTTCAGTCTCTCAGTCCCAGCTTTGATGCACCTGCACTGACCTTGCCTTCTGGATGGTAGCGGGGTGAACAGGCAGTGGCTCAGGTGGTTGTTGTCCTTGATGATCTTTTTGGTCTTCCTGTGACATCGGGTGCTGTAGGTGTCCTGGAGGGCAGGTAGTTTGCCCCCGGTGATGCATTGTGCAGACCGCACCACCCTCTGGATAGCCCTGCGGTTGTGGGCAGTGCAGTTGCCGTACCAGGCGGTGATACAGCCCAACGGGATGCTCTCAATTATGCATCTGTAATATTTTGTAAGGGTTTTAGGTGATAAGCCAAATTTCTTCAGCCTCCTGAGGTTGAAGAGGCGCTGTTGCACCTTCTTCACTACACTGTCTGTGTGGGTGGACCATTTCAGTTTGTCAGTGATGTGGAACTTAACCGAGGAACTTAACTTTCCACCTTCTCCACTGCTGTCCCGTCGATGTGGATAGTAAGGGTGCTCCCTCTGTTTTTTCCTGAAGTCCACGATCATCTCCTTTGTTTTGTTGACGTTGAGTGAGAGGTTATTTTCCTGACACCACACTCTCTCACCTCCTCCCTGTAGGCTCTCTTGTCGTTGTTGGTAATCAAGCCTACTACTGTTGTGCTGTCTGCAAACTTGATGATTGAGTTAGAGGCGTGCCTGGCCACGCAGTTGTGGGTGAACAGGGACTACAGTAGGGGGCTAGCACACACCCTTTGGGGCCCCAGTGTTGAGGATCAGCGATGTGGAAATGATATTTCCTACCTTCACCACCTGTGAGTGGCCCGTCGGGAAGTCCAGGACCCAATTGCACAGAGCAGGGTTGAGACCCAGGGCCTCAAGCTTAATGATGAGCTTGGAGGGTACTATGGTGTTGAATGCTGAGATATAGTCAATGAACAGCAATCTTACATAGGTATTCCTCTTGTCCAGACGGGACAGGGCAGTGTGCAGGTGATTGCATCGCCTGTGGACCTATTGGGGCGGTAAGCAAATTGAAGTGGGTCTAAGTTGACAGGTAAGGTGGTGATATGATCCTTGATGAGTCTCTCAAAGCACTTCATGATGACAGAAGGGAGTGCTACGTGGTGATAGTCATTTAGTTCAGTTACCTTTGCACTCTTGGGTACAGGAACGATGGTGGCCATCTTGAAGCATGTGGGGAGAGATTGAATATGTCCATTAACACACCAGCCAGCTGGTCTGCATATGCTCTGAGGACGCGGCTATGGATGCCGTCTGGGCCGGCAGCCTTGCGAGGGTTAACACGTTTAAATGTCTTATTCACGTCGGCTACGGAGAAGGAGAGCCCACAGTCCTTGGTAGTGGGCCGCGTCAGTGGCACTCTATTATCCTCAAAGCGGGCAAAGGTGTTTAGTTTGTCTGGAAGCAAGATGTCGGTGTCCGCGACGTGGCTGGTTTTCCTTTTGTAGTCCGTGATTGTCTGTAGACCCTGCCACATACGTCTCGTGTCTGAGCCGTTGAAATGCGACTCCACTTTCTCTATATTGACATTTTGCTCGTTTGATTGCCTTGCGGAGTGAATGACTACTCTGTTTGTATTCTGCCATATTCCCAGTAACCTTGCCAAGGTTAAATGCGATGGTATGCACTTTCAGTTTTGTGCGAATGCTGCCATCTATCCACAGTTTCTGGTTAGGGTAGGTTTTAATAGTCAGTGGTTACAACATCTCCTATACACTTCCTTATGAACTCACTCACCCAATCAGCGTATACGTCGATATTATTCTCTGAGGCTACCCGGAAATTATCCCAGTCCACGTGATCAAAACAATCTTGAAGCATGGATTCCGATTGGTCAGACCAGCGTTGAATAGTCCTTAGTGCAGGTACTTCCTGTTTGAATTTCTGCCTATAGGAAGGGAGGAGCAAAATGGAGTCATGGTCAGATTTGCCGAAAGGAGGACGGGGGAGGGCCTTGTATGCATCATGGAAGTTAGAGTAACAATGGTCCAGTGTTTTTCCAGCGAGAGTGTTACAGTCGATATGCTGATAGTATTTAGGTAGCCTTTTCCTCAAATTTGCTTTATTAAAATCCCCAGCTATAATAAATACAGCCTCAGGATATATGGTTTCCAGTTTGCATCCAGTTCCTTGAGGGCCGTCGTGGTTTCGGCTTGAGGGGGGATACACACAGCTGTGACAATAACCAAGGAGAATTCCCTTGGGAGATAATACGGTCGGCATTTGATTGTTAGGAATTCTAGGTCAGGTGAACAAAAGGACTTGAGTTCCTGAATGTTGTTACAATTACACCGTGAGTCGTTAATCATGAAACAAACACCCCGCCCTTCTTCTTCCCTGAGAGATGTTTATTCCTGTCGGCGCGATGCACTGATAATCCAGGTGGCTGTACCGACTCCGACAGCATATCCCGAGAGAGCCATGTTTCCATGAAACAGAGTATGTTACAATCCCTGATGTCTCTCCGGAAAGCAATCCTTGCCCTGATTTCGTCAACTTTGTTATCTAGGGACTGGACATTAGCGCGTAATATACTCGGAAGCGGTGGGTGGTGTGCGCACCTCCGAAGTCTGACTAGAAGACCGCTCCAACTCCCTCTCCCTCAGGTGGCTTTGTTTTGGGTTGGCGTCTGGAACCAGTTCAAATGCCTTTGGGGGTGCGGACAAAGGATGTTAGCCCAGAAAATGGGGCGGCAGGTAGCCTAGTGGTTAGAGCGTTGGACTAGTAACCCGAAAGGTTGCAAGATCGAGTCCCCGAGCTGACAAGGTAAAAATCTGTCGTTCTGCCCCAGAATAAGGCAGTTAACCCATTGTCATTGAAAATAAGAATTTGTTCTTAACTGACTTGCCTGGTTAAATAAAGGTTTTTAAAAAAATGTAAGAAATAATACATAAAAAAACAAAGTACTGCAAATGTTTCTTAAGGACTAGAAGCGAGGTAGCCCTCTGTCTCGCTACAGGTGTCAAGCTTAATGAGAAGTGTGCAGAAGGGCATGAGACAAAAGAATGTGTAGCATTGGGGAAAGTAGTGGAATGTGTTAATTGTAGGGATGCCCATGGGGCTTTTTCCCCTCTTTCTTTTTTGCGTGAAGTGTATTGTAACAATTTAAAAAAATATATATATATATACACTTCAATGTTGATGATGAGGTAGCCAAAGACAGTCTAAGGTTGTCACCCACATAATACTTCTGCCTTGTATTTATCGTGTTTATAATTTATTTGTAGACACGTCTGTCAAACATCTCACCTCTAAATAATACAGCACTTGATCCCTTCAGCAAGTTTTCTAAATGTTTTGTTTCCTGGTGATGAGGCTCAAATTCAAATGGTGTTTGCTACAATTTTTTACAGCTTTCTGGCCATTGGGCATTGAGCTTATGTGAAGTTATCCACCTTAGGAAGGACACGTTATTTAATAATTACTATCAACCACAATATAAATATTTCTGTATATCACAAAATAGTGGATACAAACAGAGTGAAAGAGGCGAAGTGAGACGGATAACTCGGCCCAAAATGTGTCTTCTCCAGCAGGTGGCGTTCTTTTTCTTCTTTTTTCCCGCTTACCATGGAGGTCAATGAGAGTGTTGAATTTGGTCCAAAAAAATGTAACGGCTTATTTGCTACGTGATTTTTATTTTGTCGAATAGAAGTTTTGTAATGCTTAGGTTGTACTGATATATAAGTAGGACACGTGACATCCCGGAAAAAAACACTTTATATCGGAGTTGTGCTATCTGGTGTCCTTGGGATGTCACTACCCTAATCCGTAACTCCAACCGGTACTTTAACCATTTTCAATTTCAACTTCAATGGGGTAGGGACGTCCCAAGGATCCCGGATAGCAAACGCTTAGCTGCCGTCTCATTCACTAGAATGGTCCTACCTGATCTTGCCTCCCCCCGACTGCCTTCCATTTTGAAGACATTTATTTGCATTGTTAGAGTGGGCAATGGACTATCTGGTCAATATAATGGAACATCTGTGATATAAAATATGTTCATAACCTTTCAGTGAGTAAAATCACCCTGTCTATATCAGGTAGTTTACAACCCTCTAGTGGTAACAATAGGAAGTGTTTGATCAGCACCAACAATAGGAAGTGTTTGATCAGCACCAACAATAGGAAGTGTTTGATCAGCACCAACAATAGGAAGTGTTTGATCAGCACCAACAATAGGAAGTGTTTGATCAGCACCAACAGGGACCAATGTGACCAGTACAGCAGCTTGGTTCTCATCTCTATAACCGGAGAGTAACAATAGATAATGATTTCTAACCCTTATGTCACAACACAGAGATTTTAGCCTCAAATTAATAATTTGTATTTTGGATAAATCCAGGATTTCTCAACAAAGGAGACACTGCCAGTGACCACATGTCAGGTGTCACATCAGCTGAGTATAGGACCATACACCAATCAGTATTTTACAGCTGACTAGTGGAGAGTTTATCCTTTCAAATGTGTATTTGTATTTATTATGGATCCCCATTGCAGCTACTCTTCCTGGGGTCCAGCAAAATTAAGGCAGATCATACAATTTTAAAAACATTACAATACATTCACAGATTTCACAACACACTGTGTGCCCTCAGGCCCCTACACCACCACTACCACATATCTACAGTACAAAATCCATGTGTACGTGTGTGTGTGTGTGTGTGTGTGTGTGTGTGTGTGTGTGTGTGTGTGTGTGTGTGTGTGTGTGTGTGTGTGTGTGTGTGTGTATGCATGTGTCTGTGCCTATGTTTGTGTTGCTTCACAGTCCCCTCTGTTCCGTAAGGTGTATTTTTATCCGTTTTTTAAATCAAATTTTACTGCTGGCATGAGTTACTTGATGTGGAGTAGAGTTCCATGTAGTCATTGCTATATGTAGTACTGTGCACCTCCCATAGTCTGTTCAGGACTTGGGGAATGTGAAGAGACCTCTTGTGGCATGTCCTGTGGGGTATGCATGGGTGTCCGGTGCATTCAACATGTCAATACCTCTCATAAAAACTAGTTGTGATGAAGTCACTCTTCCTGGGGTCCAGCAAAATTAAGGCAGATCATACAATTTTAAAAACATTACAATACATTCACAGATTTCACAACACACTGTGTGCCCTCAGGCCCCTACACCACCACTACCACATATCTACAGTACAAAATCCATGTGTACGTGTGTGTGTGTGTGTGTGTGTGTGAGTCTGTGTGTGTGTGTCTGTGTGTGTGTGTGTGTGTGTGTGTGTGTGTGTGTGTGTGTGTGTGTGTGTGTGTGTGTGTGTGTGTGTGTGTGTGTGTGTGTGTGTGTGTGTGTGTGTGTGTGTGTGTGTATGCATGTGTCTGTGCCTATGTTTGTGTTGCTTCACAGTCCCCTCTGTTCCGTAAGGTGTATTTTTATCCGTTTTTTAAATCAAATTTTACTGCTGGCATGAGTTACTTGATGTGGAGTAGAGTTCCATGTAGTCATTGCTCTATGTAGTACTGTGCACCTCCCATAGTCTGTTCAGGACTTGGGGAATGTGAAGAGACCTCTTGTGGCATGTCCTGTGGGGTATGCATGGGTGTCCGGTGCATTCAACATGTCAATACCTCTCATAAAAACTAGTTGTGATGAAGTCAATCTCTCCTCCACTTTGAGCCAGGAGAGATTGACATGCATATTATTAATATTAGCTCTCTGTGTACATCCAAGGGCCAGCTGTGCTGCCCTGTTCTGAGCCAATTGCAATTGTCCTAAGTCCTTTTTTGTGGCACCTGACCACAAGACTGAACAATAGTCTAGGTACGACAAAACTAGGGCCTGTAGGACCTGCCTTGTTGATAGTGCTGTTAAAAAGGTAGAGCAGCTCTTTATTATTTATATATTTCTCCCCATCTTAGCTACTGTTGTATCAATATGTTTTGACCATGACAGTTTACAATCCAGGGTTACTCCAAGCAGTTTAGTCACCTCAACTTGCTCAATTTCCACATGATTTATTACAAGATTTAGTTGAGGTTTAGGGTTTAGTGAATGATTTGTCCCAAATACAATGCTTTTAGTTTTTTAAATATTTAGGACTAACTTATTCCTTTCCACCCACTCTGAAACTAACTGCAACTCTCTAAGTGTTGCAGTCATTTCAGTCGCTGTAGTAGCTGACATGTATAGAGTTGAGTCATTCGCATACATAGAAACTCTGGCTTTACTCAAAGCCAGTGGCATGTCATTAGTGAAGAATGGAAAAAGTAATGGGCCTAGACAGCTGCCCCGGGCATTCCTAATTCTACCTGGATTATGTTGGAACGGCTTCCATTAAAGAACACCCTCTGTGTTCTGTTAGACAGGTAACTCTTTATCCACAATATAGCAAGGGGTGTACAGCAGCAAACTATGATCAATAATGTCAAAAGCCACACTGAAGTCTAACAAAACAGCCCACACAATCGTTTTATCATCAATTTCTTCAAGCCAATCATCAGTCATTTGTGTAAGTGCTGTGCTGGTTGAATGTCCTTCCCTATAAGCATGCTGAAAGTTTGTCAATTTGTTTCCAAAAGTTTACTAAGGGTTGGTAACAGGCTGATTGGTCGGCTATTTGAGCCAGTAAAGAGGGCTTTACTATTCTTGGGTAGCGGAATTGACATTTGCTTCCCTCCAAGCCTGGGGGCACACACATTCTAGCATTCTAGTAGGCTTAAATTGAAAATACGGCAAATAGGAGTGGTTATATCGTCCTCTATTATCCTCAGTAATTTTCCATCCAAGTTGTCAGACCACAGTGGCTTGCCATTGTTGATAGACACCAATAATTTTCTCACCTCTTCCATACTCACTTTAGAGAATGCAAAATTACAATGCTTGTCTTTCATAATTTGGTCAGATATACTTGGATGTGTAGTGTCAGCGTTTTTTACTGGCATGTCATGCCTAAGTTTGCTAATCTTGCCAATGAAAAAATAATTAATGTAGTTGGCAATATCAGTTGGTTTTGTGATGAATGAGCCATGTGATTCAATGTATGATGGAGCTGAGTTTGCCTTTTTTTCCTAAATTTAATTTAAGGTGCTCCAAAGCTTTTTACTATCATTCTTTGTCATTTATCTTTGTTTCATAGTGTAGTTTCTTCTTCCTTTTATTCAGTTTAGTCACATGATTTCTCAATTTGCAATACGTTTGCCAATTGGTTGTGTCAGACTTATTTGCCATTGCTTTTGCCTCATCCCTCTCACCCATACAATTTTTCAATTCCTCATCAATCCACATGGAATTAACTGTTTTTACTGTCATTTTCTTAATAGGTGCATGCTTATTATTAACTGGAATAAGCAATTTCATAAATGTGTCAGGTGCAGTGTCTGTTTGCTCCTCTTTACACACAAACAAATATATTTTACATCAACAACATAGGGCGAGTAACCTAAATTAGATTGAATCAAACTTTATGCATTTAAAATCGCAACACACTTTACAGGGAAAACCAATCAAATGGAAAAAGTAAAAGCAAACAAGAAATTATAAAACGTCTCATTTTCTTTCAGCATTGGAGCAAAGCTCCTAGGCTGAATTTGAACAGATGCGTTGACATGATGACATATGAAAAGAGACAGAGTAGGCAGTGGAAATTTCACTCATGACATGCTATCGTGTATTGCTGTCCTAAAAGGGAGTCATTCTGAGTGTGGGCTCCTGGGGCTGACAACTGAAACCAATGCAAAAGGTGTCTGTTGACTTGACTCGCTTACAAGTGTTAGTAAAGTTTCGGAGCGCCACAAATATCCAGACAATGATGTCATTAAGACCTGCCCATTTTGTGCCGAGGATTAGGTGCTTTGGAAAAACACACAGACCGACTAACACACACATAAATACACTTTCAGTCATAAGGACACACATTAACGGGAGACCCTGATAGATATTTGTGCACCCACACGCATGATACTATACTCCCCAATATGTCGTCGTTCTTTTTTTCCTCTGTGCCAGAGCACTAATTAAAGTGTGAAGTTTTTTCCATCTTGTGAAGTGTGGCCCAGTCGAAACCCCCCTGGGGCAACGGCAGTCCTCCATGATTATCTCCCTGTTTGTCTGTCTTTAGCTGTTTCAACTAATAAAAAAAGAGTGAACTGGAACAGTTTTACTAATAGTAGTAAGTTGTGTACACCTTGTTAAAGGTAGAGACGAGAGGGACTTGATCTTAATAAAAATCCCTTAGAGAATTTCCACCTTTACATCCCGGGCTGCCTGACAACTGACACCAAAATATTATGAGAACTACATAGCGCTAACACATTTCACAAATATAATAATACTTGATAGACTGGTTTGAATAATAACCACATTGATACACTGGTTTGATACAAGAGAATATTTAGCAGCATAGTTTTCTTGCTTTCACAGTAAAATAAGTACCAGAGGAAGTAACAGCAGGAGGAATTTGTTTCATAGATCTGTGGCCTCAGTCTGTCTGGTCGTGTCTGCGTTGTGTTCTATTTGTTTTGTTGATTTCTCTCCTCAGCTCAGTAAGATGTTTCTCCTGTTTCCTGAGCCGCACTTCAAGAAGACCCAAGCGCAAGTAGCGGATCGTCAGTCCCACTCTGTTGGCGGAGTACGCCTACACACTGAGAGAAGGGGTAAGGATAGAGCACAGCGTGGGGGGGATTTCATCAAGGGAACCCAAAGTCAACAGTTGTGGGACAGCAAGACATATGATACATATGAGAGGACAGTACTGGCTACATTGGGTACATGGAGAGATACAAGGAGAGACTGCGGATTGAGAGAACAATGGGAGGCTTGTGCATGTAGGATTTTAATCTGCTCACATGCGCGTGGGTGTGTCTGTAGGCGCTACCTGCACACTCAGCAGCACTGACACAGGGCCCATGCCAGACCCTGATCTCCTCTGGGGGGGAGGAGAGGAGAGCGGTCTAGAGAATTTTCCACTATGGCGGTTTAGATTGCAAAATCGATCTGCCCAGAACACACATGCACACACCTCCATCACACACACCCTCCCCCCGCCTCCACACCTCCCCATTTCCTGGCCTCAACGTGAACACAACATTACTGAGTTAACACACAGCTGCTATGCTAATCTGTGCCATCGCTGAGTTTTCCAAGAAAGCCCTGTTCAAATGACACCATCTGTCCGCAATCCAATGTAAACTACAATGACACAGGTGATAAACCTCTATGTTGGTTTTGGGCTATATCTGTCCTTTTGGGGGGGAGAAAGATTTGCTCTTCAAAGTATTTAAGGCCACCACACCAAGGCATGTTTTGTGAAAAATGTTGAAAGATCATAGGAAAATGGGAGATCGGGGTCAAATGTATTAGTACACACGGATTCATTAGTGCAACTTCTTATTGGAGAGGTCCAGGTAGTCCCTCCCTGTTTTGGTTCACTATCTCGGCATGTAAAACTAGTGCTATGGCATTTTGCATCCTTTGTGCCAGGTTTGGCAATTTACCTATCTAACATCAGCTCACTTGCGCTGAGGTGGGAGGGGTGGCAATATTTGAGGTATGTCTTTAAAAAGTAGTGCAAAAATGACAATATCATTCTGCGCAAATAGTGAGATTTTAGACTCCCCAAAAGCATGTCTTAGCAGTAACGAGGTTGGTTATGGGATGGATTTTGACAGCAAAAGCTCAGCCTATCCAGCTATGACCAAATCTGTATGCATTTTGCACACAACCTGCATGCATTTTGTGTAGCATAAACACAATTTGAGGTCAAAGTACACTGGTATGAACGTGGCAGAGAAATTACCACTAAATTTAACCTAGAAAAATATGAAAGTGTAATTTAGACCAGCTCAATTTAATTTAGGATCAAACATAGACTAATGTGTTGGCTACATTGTTTGATATAATGTACGACTCTAGGTTTCAGGAAATGCCAGTTACAGGTCAAAAATAAATAAAAATGCTACCCCCTGTCCAACCTTAGGCCTACATCACCACCACCTTGTCAGAAATTCCTAGGTAAAGCCCTGATTGTACATTAAAACCTATTTATAGTTAGCTACTGAAGAGTAACTAATTACCAAGTACCCATAACAGTCTGGTGTCTGGAAAATAACCTCTCCCTCAACATCAACAAAATGAAGGAGCTGACCGTGGACTACAGGAGACAGCAGAGAGAGAACGCCCCCATCCACATCTATGGGGCTGCAGTGGAGAGGGTCAAAAGTTCCACGTTTCTACATCACTGACAACCTGAAATGGTCCCTTCACACAAACAGCATGGTGAAGGCGGCGCACCTAAAGAGGCTGAAGAAATGTGGACTCACTTAAACTTCTACAGATGCACCATCGAAAGCATCCTGTTGGGCTGTATCACGGCCTGGTATGACAATTGCACCGTCCGCAACCACAGGGCTCTCCAGAGGGTGGTGCGGTCAGCCCAAAGCATCACCGTGGGCACACTGCTTGCCCTCAAGGACATCTACAGCACCCGGTGTCACAGGAAGTCCAAGAAGATCAACGACCTCAGCCACCCGAGCCATGGCCTGTTCACCCCGCTACCATCTAGAAGGCGGAAACCGTACAGGTGCATCAAAGCAGGGACCGAGAGACTGAGAAACAGTCACCACTAGCCTTAGTCACTGTTCTAGCTGGCTACCACCCAGCACTCTACCCTACACAATTGACTTTTCTATTCATATACTGTCCATACACATCATTAGATGTATAATATATTTATATACGGTACCAGTCAAAAGTTTGGACACACCTACTCATTCAAAGGTTTTCTTTATTTTTTACTATTTTCTACATTATAGAATAATAGTGAAGACATCAAAACTATGAAATAACAGATATGGAATTATGTAGTAACCAAGAAAGTGTTAAACAAATCAAAAATATATTTTAGATTATTCAAGGTAGCCACCCTTTGCTTTGACAGCTTTGCACACTCTTGGCATTCTCTCAACCCAGCTTCATGAGGAATGCTTTTCCAACAGTCTTGAAGGAGTTCCCACATATGCTGAGCACTTGTTGGCTGCTTTTCCTTCGCTCTGCAGTCCAACTCATCCCAAACCATCTCAATTGTGTTGTGGTTGGGTGATTGTGGAGGCCAGGCCATCTGATGCAGCACTCCATCACTCTCCTTCTTGCCTGGAGGTGTGTTTTGGGTCATTGTCCTGTTGAAAAACAAATGATAGTCCCACTAAGCGCAAACCAGATGGGATGGCGTATCGGCGTATCGCTGCAGAATGCTGCGGTAGCCATGCTGGTTAAGAGTGCCTTGAATTCCAAATAAATCAGTGTCACCAGCAAAGCACACACACACCATCACACCTCCTCCAAGCTTCATGGGAACCACACATACGGAGATCATCCGTTCACCTACTCTGCGTCTCACAAAGACACGGTGGTTGGAACCAAAAATTTCAAATTTAGACTCCAGACCAAAGGACAGATTTCCACTGGTTTAATGTCCATTGCTCGTGTTTCTTGGCCCAAGCAAGTCTCTCCTTCTTATTGGTGTCCTTTAGTAGTGGTTTCTTTGCAGCAATTTGACCATGAAGTCTCCTCTGAACAGTTGATGTTGTCTGTTACTTCAACTCTGACACATTTATTTGGACTGCAATCTGAGGTGCAGTTATCTCTAATTAACTTATCCTCTGCAGCAGAAGTAACGCTGGGTCTTCCTTTGCTGTGGCGGTCCTCATGAGTGCAAGTTTCATCATAGCGCTAGAATAAACGTTCAAAGTTCTTGACATTTTCCGGATTGACTGACCATGTCTTAAAGTAATGATGGACTGTCATTTCTCTTTGCTTATTTGAGCTGTTCTTGCCATAATATGGACTTAGCCCTATTTGGTAAAAGGCCATCTTCTGTATACCACCCCTACCTTGTCACAACACAACTGATTGGCTCAAACGCATTAAGAAGGAAAGAAATTCCACAAATGTACTTTTAACAAGGCAATTGTTAATTGAAATGCATTCCAGGTGACTACCTCATGAAGCTGGTTGAGAGAATGCCAAGGGTGTGCAAATCTGTCATCAAGATAAAGGGTGGCTACTTTGAAGAGTCTCAAATATAAAATATACCTTTTTGGTTACTACATGATTTCATAGTTTTGATGTCTTCACTATTATTCTAAAATGTAGAAAATAATAAAAATAAAGATAAAGTCTTGAATGAGTAGGCGTGTCCAAACTTTTGACTGGTACTGTACATGACATTATTTTTATTTGTCAAACGGCAGCCAAGCATCACTCATCTTGTCACCAAAATAAAACCCTCACTATTTATTTGAAGGGAGCATCAAGCTCATCACTGTGCACATTCATCTTCCTGTGAAGTTCATAATAAATTATTGAATCTGTAGCCTAATAAACTGCATACTTTCCCAAGTCGTAGTGGGAGGACCATACAACATATCATCGCGTGACTGCAAGTTTACTTTGATATGATGGTTATTATATCCATATTTGCCTGTTGTGACTTTTTAAATTTTATTTATCCGATGTACTTTACGCGCATACAACTGTTTGATGGAAACCGGGTTACAGAAGGCAGTTTTTTTGGTCCTTCCCAATGCATTCGCCAAGACTATCAATAAAGGGTTTGGCTCGTGAGACTGCTTTGAAATACATCTTAATCACCAACGCTTTATTAAAAGATCAAGTTTGGGAGCAGCAAAACAGTGAGCGGACATCCCCTTTTCATCTGTATATTGTACCTCATTTTAGCCGGCTATTTTGGATGTGCTTAAAACCCCCTCCATGTAGGCTACGTGTCCATATGCCCATCATTGAACCAGTGACGAGATGTTGCTGGTGACTCGTATTTTGAAATATTTAAGATATTTTTCTGTAACAATTGTTTCATTTGATAAAAATATATATTTTATTGTCACATACACCAGATAGGTGTGTTGTTTTTCAGGGTCAACCATAGTAGTACCCCGCTCCTGGAGCAAATTGGGGTTAAGCTCAAGGGCACATCGACCGATAAAAAAAAAAAACATCAACCTTTCATTTACTGGCACAACGCTCTTATCCGCTAGGCTACTGTAAGAAATTGTATTAGATATTGGTAACTTGTTTTAACAACTTCTCAACATTAGCTATAGTTGACACAACATACACACCCCCTCTTTTTCTTGGACATATGCTGGACTCATTAGACATATACACGATACCCACAACTCCCCTCCCCCATGACAATCACACAGACACACACAACTCATGCTTGGAGCTCAGGACAAAGAACTATCTCAGGAACCAATGGAACGTGGACACCAGGCCTGTTCAGGACTACCCAAGACCCAGATCGACCAATCGGAAGGCCAGACTCGCAGATCTACCTACTTTGCTTGTTGTCTATATAATACTGTACGGTTCTTGAAACTATCTCTTTCCCGGACGATTCAATAGGAGTCAGACAGAAAGAGCCTTGCTGCAAGATTTTACTAAGATATCTTTACATGTGATTAAACGGCCTTATTATAAAATGATCCACCTCGTCCTATTGTCTCCTCTTGTTCTCCTGTCAACAGTAAACGTTTTACTAACAGACTTGGTAGCAGAGGATGGTTTCATCTTTGAATTCGGCCCAATAGAAAATTAATCGGACAGGAGACGAGAGGGAGAAAGATTCCAGAGGAGAGGTGACCTTTTCGAGGGAGAATCGCGATTCAACCCACCCAGGAAACTGATCAGAGAGCTCGATAATAAAGGGTGAGCAGATGCCCGTTTAACCAAAATCTGTATATTGTATTATAGCCAATATCTAAATTCAATGATCAGGAGTACTGTGGTGAGTGTGAATTGTTGCTAAATTTATGTGGAATTGTTTAGAATTTAAGGCATTGTGTACAGATATCTAAGTATTAATAGGTCAAAGACTTATTCACATAGTCTGACACTACGTGGTATGCTGATCGCGTAGGTGTACAGTGAAGGATAAGCTTTATAACGATTCACATAGTCGGGCCATATTTGACAGTCGATCAGATAGGGGTTACCGTGAAGAATCCACAATTAAAAGATGGGATCCATATAGCCGGGCAGTAGTTAGATTTGGCAAATCAGCTAAGTGTTACCGTGAAGACCCATAAAAAATAAAAATATATAACGATTCACACAGTCGGGCCATATTTGACAGTCGATCAGATAGGGGTACCGTGAAGAATCCATAATTAATATAATACGATTCAAATAGTCGTGCAGTAGCTATATTTAGCTAGGTGTTACGTGAGAAATCTAATGTGAATTCAAATAGTCGTGCAGTAGCTATACTTAGCTAGGTGTTACGTGAGAAATCTAATGTGATATTGAAGTTGTGTTGTCGCAATGTGGGGGATTGAACGTTCCACGAGACCGAATGCTACTAATTAGCTATATGCTAAGTTCAGGCTGCAGTTCATAGTGACCGCCGAGTCAGAATCTGTGGGCCGCGTTGAAGCAGCCATTTGCGGCTGATGAGTTGACCTGCTTTTCCCCTCTTGTGCTGTTGGCAAATCCTTAAGGGTTAGAATACATTTGAAAATTATTATAGAAGCGCGTGAATTACTAGTATATTGTCCCCAAAGGAAACTTCTGAAATATTTTGCCAAAGTATTTAATTAATTAAATAAGCGAAAAGCAATAATATTTTTTATTATAAGTACCTAAAACTGTCATTCCAATTATAACAGGAGCGCGTGAATATATTCGTATATTGTTTCAAAAAGATATAGCTGAAATATTGTTGGAAAACGAAAATAATTCATCGAATACACGGCAATAAAATTCTTTGTCCACGCGAGTCGGACACGAGACTGAGGGAGGTTAGAGGAAGAAAAATACATCGCTGGTTTCGATCAGTGACGGGCTAAAGTATACAAAGATAATAATAGACCCAGACATAGCTTAACGACAAAATGACCACGACTATCGTCCCCAAACACAAATTCAACGAATATTTAGATCAGAGAATGAAAGACAGAGCAGGCGGGAAATTACACTACAAACCCGTTAAAAGAATTTGGGAGGAAGTGAGGCTGAGATGGACTCAAGCAGGTTTCCTTAGTGGAGTCGCCCCATCAAAAGGGCAACTCCTCATTATGGAGAAAGAATTGGAGGAAGCAGTGAAGCAAGGGATAGAATGTGAAGTTGATAAGAATAAGAGTCACTTATTTAAAAAGGAAGGGACAAAGCAAAAGGAAAAAGGCAGAGGCTGAGATGAAAATAGGATTGTGGGCGATTGAAGAGATCAGAAGGGCACTCCCCTTTAGAAAACTTGACACGTTGGGGGTGGGCACTGGAGCACCAACTGACACCAAAGAGGGCAGGCCCAACAATAATGACGCCCCACCTACCACCACAGCAACCCCATCGGCCCCCACCCATCTATACCCAGAACTGCCACAGGGAGAGAAAAAAGCACCACCTCCCTATTTTCAAAATCCATTCACTCAGCAATCACCTCCCCCTTTCCAGGGCATGTCTGACGAATATGCCCCATGGCCCTGAAGCTGCTCACCACTAACCTACACTCATCATTGACCTGGACTACTGAAGCATCAAAGGCTTTTGCACTCTTGAAAACAGATCTCTAAGTGGCAGTAGCCTTAACAGCACCTGACTAAAAAAAAAAACAAGTTCCATCTGGATGTTTCTGAAAAGGAAGGATTTACATCATCCATCCTTTTCCAGAACCTAGAGGGGGAGAGTAGAGTGTTGAGGTATCACTCCTCCAAACTGGACCACATTGAAGAAGGACAAACCACATGCTCCAGGTATGTAGCTGCAGTGGTAAAAGCTATTGGAAAAACAGCCCACATGATAATGTGCCATCCATTGGAAATCCACACCCACCATGGGGTTGCAGCATATCTGATGAGCAAAGAATTCACGTTCAGCGCTGAAAGGAAAACGAAAATCCAGAATAAATGCACACAATCACACATCACATTTGTCAACACTGACAAAAACATGGCAGACGCACTCAATGCTGAAGGTCTACCCCACTCCTGTGCAGAAAGAGCTGCACAGGAACTGAAACGGAGACCTGACCTGGGGAACGAACCACTCACCAACACACACAGATATGGAGAAAGACAATGTGACAAATGGAAAAAGGTACCTGTTAGTTATGGTAGACAGGTTCTCTAAATGGGTTGAGGCAATACCAACGGCAAGGGAGGATGCAAAATAGGTCATTAAGTGGCTGCAAACCGAACTCATGTGTATTGTTTAATGACAAACGCTCCATGTACCAATAGGGTCGGATGTGTAAATGTCAACTGATTGTTGTTTAATGATGGGGTTAGTGTACAGGCCACAATCTCATAAGTCTCGTGGAACGCGCCAATCAAATGTATGTGCAGGTTTGAAGTTGATTTGGGTTGAAGTCCTGCCCCTGGCGTTGCTGGCCATGAGAGCCTCTCCAGGTGCAGGCACCCATCTCTCTCCTCATGAGACAATGGCTGGAGGAGTCATGCTTGGTCCACCAAGGAAGGGAGGTCATATGCCCGCCCTTGATGTACAACAAATTGTAATGTCTGATAATTGACGGAACTTTCTGCAGCTCTCTTCACACAGATTCACAAGGTCCAACAGGGAAGCTGACGGGAGATCCGGCACCACTGAGGGAAAATTGGTGACTGGGTGGGGTTAATGTCCACAAGAGAAAGTGGCTAGAACCCAGGTGGACTGGACTGTACGAAGTGAGGGAGGTTACTTCACACTCAGTCCAGGTCAAAGGTAAATCAGGCGCACCTTGGCACCACCTCACACATTGCACTCCAGCCCCAATCCCTTCTAGAACACTGACAGAAGTCAGAGCTGATTTAAACAGCTTAAATTCGATTCCAAATGAAGACATTTCTGACTCAGGTGATGCGGAATCAAACTCCGCCTCCCCTGATAAAGGAACCTCGCCCAGTTAGAGGGATATTTCTCCCTCCTTGAATAAGGCTAGGGATATCTGGCCCCTTATTTGTGATATTCCTACTGATATTTGGGGTGTCCCTGGGCACTTTCACATGGTTAATAGAATAACTATAACCGGATCCCCATGGATGTATGTCACGGACACTCTAGTCTAACTAGATAATAATAGATTAAAAAAATTAAAAAAATTAAAAATTTGGAAAACAATAGTTAAAATAAGGAACTAACATTGCTCAAATTGAGAAGGTTGAATAAGAGTGGGTGGAGAGCTGTGCAGAGAATGGACAGAAGATGGCAGTATTGCAGCACCCAATGGTCTCCCAGCCGACGGGGGGGCCTGGTTGAATGCTGGTGACATAATTTTGTTTTTTGGAGTAAACATTAAGGTTAAGGGTTTCCGTGTACCCAGAGATAAGATATCTTAAAAGAATACACTCATATGGGAATAGGAGTTTTACTTTCTGAGTTTTATTTAGGCAAGGGACTTTGAGAAGATAAAGGGTTCTTTTGGTATGTCTAGATATGGAACACGAATGTAGGTGTAACATTTTGACCTGTTTTCTGTTTCCATTGCATTTTCCGGCGACTTGATCACTCGCGGGGAAATGTAGTGAGAATAATGAGATTGTGTCATTTGGGATACTAGTTTTGAGGTAAATTGATTATAATAGAGTTTATAACTCTTGACCATAAGGTAAGCATTTGTATTGGCCATTAGAAGATAGAGATAGGTTAATTAAGGTTATGTTAGGACTTTAAAGATTGACACTATAAGACCTGTTGTTATTTTTAAATCCATGCAGATAAAGTCAAAACAGTGAGACACTTAGTTAATATTGTAAAGGAACACATAGAAAAAGGCAGACAGATGGGTCTACCCCGCACTGTTGAGACCTTGAAGGTTTGAGAGCAGGTTAGGGAGGGTGGACCAGGAAATGAGCAAGGTAGGCTGTGAAATAAGATAGGAGAGAAAAGGGTTAACATATATAAGCAGCACAGATACATTTCAAAGTAGATAAGTCACTTGACAGAGAATTGGAAAAGAATAGATATGAATGTACGCCCAAGGGAGAATTGGATATGCGGGGAATAAAAGGGACATTCTTATAATATGATGTACTAAGTCATTATTTAGATTAGGTAAGGTTGATACCTGGCCAGAGCCAGGTATCAAACGAAGGAGGGTACATTGTGGTCTAGGAAAGGATGGGGCCTATTGGATAATAAACGTATTTAAAATTAAACATTTCTAGTTAACCAAACCTGTATGTCCAAGAGTTTATGCATTGCAGGTGAATTAAGGGAGAAGGTGAATCACTCGACCTGGGGGCATATCGCACTTGGAGGGTGAGACACACTGACACTGCCGAATGATCACAGAGTTAAGGAGAAGAACCGTTGCTAATAGAGTTCGGGGATCAACTCCTTAATGAAGAATCCCTGACCCTGACCTCTCAACCCTGTGTACGTTCATAGAAGTGAAAGTGTTGCTTGATCTCTGGCTGATGATGTGTTCTCTGGGAGAGGGTGGGGTTTTACAGGACTGCTTGTAGTCCTGAGCTGTCTGATCAGGATACGATGGGGATGTTACCATCGCAGTGCTGCCAGAACCACCACCAGTTCCAACGGACCAGGGTTCAGCCGGCCTCCTCCACCACTTCAAGACCAAGTCCCACGCCATCACCTAAGCTCTCCAATCTGGTACAGATAATAAATATAAAAGACATCTCAGATAGTGAACATTTGGGGACTGAAACTGGTTATGAGGAAAGGGAGAATATGTGGTTGGCCTACAAAACACTTAATAGAAAGGACTGTGTCGTATGTGGACATGCCAGACCTATTCTGGCTGCTCACCCATTTGTCCTAAGTAATGGGGAAGGTTGGATGTGCATATTGGAAAAGTTCAAGCCAAATTCAACCCTGTTTAAAACTCTGAGTCTTGTGTTCCCAGTAGTCCCTCCCCAGAAGGTACCGTGGGGAGTTAAGGCATATGGGGGATATAACAGCTGTATCACTGGTACAGGTAGAGGTATAGACTATGGAGGGCTCCCTGCTACTACCTGCATCACTAATACCACTAGGAACTAGAGGTGTTGCTGATGTATGGTGGATGTGTGGACCTGCCAGGCGGTTGACCCCATTTTTGAAAGGAAATTGTCGTTGCTCATGTGTTTTGGCCAGTCTGATACCACCATTGCCTATTATTATAGCTAATCAACTTCTGGGAGCTACACAGGACACAGAGGCTTGGGACCAACCCAGGAGACGGCAGAAACGTGACGCTCCTTGGTCCGAGGGTACAGATAACATGCACACCAACCTGTTGGGGGTCCCAATAGGGGTCCCCCACGAATTCCAGACATTAACCAGGAATGATGGCCTGTGGCATCTGATGCCCATCATTGGCCCAGCTATTGTTGATGCTAAAACAAAAGGTCTGGATCAATTATATCTACTATAATTAATGATGATTTGTTAAACACACCCACACAGGACTTACAGGGATGGCTGAACAATTGGATGCTACCTCACAAACCAGTAGACACAATAGACTAACACTGGACATAAGTCTGGCCAACCAGGGAGGAGTATGTAAAAAGATTGTAGAACAGTGTTGCACGTTTGTTCCTAACAATACTAGTCCGGATGGGAGCATT
This sequence comes from Salvelinus namaycush, assembly GCF_016432855.1. Classification (NCBI taxonomy): domain Eukaryota; kingdom Metazoa; phylum Chordata; class Actinopteri; order Salmoniformes; family Salmonidae; genus Salvelinus; species Salvelinus namaycush. The sequence goes on from NC_052308.1 coordinate 34,764,600, forward strand.
TCAAAAGCTCTGAGTGGGTTGGCAAGGTTATCAGTGGAGATGAAGGGTCTTGCAGGTGTGGAGGAGAGTGGACTGTTCCCCTGGCTGGGTGGTTGTTCTGGTAAGTACACTGCAATGATGATTACTGGATTTCTGACACTAGTTGTTGTTTTTCATTTCTGTGTTGCCTGTATCATACCTTGTTTGAAGAAGTTTGTTACAGATGTGTAAGGGGCCTCTGGTATGATGCCGTTGCTTGATGCTCCAGTTGGAGAGGCTGATACGAAAACGAGCTTCCGCAGGAGAGTGGGCTGACAGAGGAGGACCCTTGGTTTGCTGTAGATGATGTTGTTGAATGAATAAAAAGTGATGTTTGTCCTCCCTGTTGTGAAGGTTTGAAGTTCCCGGGTGGCGACGAGCCCACCTGGTACAGGTTGTATAGAGGGATGGACCGGAGGGTTTAACATATTCTCGTTTTTTGGTTTACTAATGTGTGGTTGGCCACTCCAGGTGTAGTTATTGGAGTGGTCTCCTTTTTGGTCCTTGCTCAGTTACGACTCAACTTACATTGATGCTATTGGTGTCCCTAGGGGGTGCCAGATGAATATAAACTGGTGGACCAAGTGACAGCTGGGTTTGAATCATCATTTTGTTGGTGGTGTACAGTTAATAAAAATGTGGACAGAATTAACTGCATTCATTTTAATGTCCAGAAACTGGGCAATTGGACTCAACAAGGCTTCGAGGCGGTCCATGGACAATTGGCAGCTACGTCCCTGATGGCATTTCAAAATAGAATCGCGGTTGATATGTTATTGGCTGAACGGGGGGGGGTCTGTGCAATGTTTGGTGAACAGTGTTGTACTTTCATTCCCAATAACACAGCTACGGATGGGAGTCTGACTGTAGCATTGGAGGGACTTCGTACCCTTAATGGTAAGATGAAGCAGCATTCTGGAGTGGACACTACTATGTGGGACTCATGGATGGATGCTTTTGGTAAATATAAGACGCTGGTTTCCTCCATCCTAGTATCAATTTCTGTTTTTGCGGCCATTCTTGTACTTTGTGGATGCTGTTGCATTCCATGTGCGCGCACGCTTGCTAGTCGTGTTATAACTGCCGCTATAGACCCTAATCAGGAAAGGGCCCAAATGTTCCCATTGCTTGATGATGGGGAAGCTGGACCTGTCTATCTATTTGAGGACTAAGATACTTTTATGTCACGTCTCTTGTGAGACGTGAAGAGAGGGAATTAAAAATTTGTCTTCTGACAAATTTTATCCTTTAGTTTTGTCTTTTTATACTTTTATGTCACGTCTCTTGTGAGACGTGAAGAGAGGGAATAAAAAATTTGTCTTCTGACAAATTTTATCCTTTAGTTTTGTCTTTTTATATACTTTTATGTCACGTCTCTTGTGAGACGTGAAGAGGGGGATTTGTAAGAAATTGTATTAGATATTGGTAACTTGTTTTAACAACTTCTCAACATTAGCTATAGTTGACACAACATACACACCCCCTCTTTTTCTTGGACATATGCTGGACTCATTAGACATATACACGATACCCACAACTCCCCTCCCCCATGACAATCACACAGACACACACAACTCATGCTTGGAGCTCAGGACAAAGAACTATCTCAGGAACCAATGGAACGTGGACACCAGGCCTGTTCAGGACTACCCAAGACCCAGATCGACCAATCGGAAGGCCAGACTCGCAGATCTACCTACTTTGCTTGTTGTCTATATAATACTGTACGGTTCTTGAAACTATCTCTTTCCCGGACGATTCAATAGGAGTCAGACAGAAAGAGCCTTGCTGCAAGATTTTACTAAGATATCTTTACATGTGATTAAACGGCCTTATTATAAAATTATCCACCTCGTCCTATTGTCTCCTCTTGTTCTCCTGTCAACAGTAAACGTTTTACTAACACTACCTGCCGCCACAATTAAAAACCTGGCCAAGAATTAGCCAAGTAGCCTATCCATAGAAGGTCTCTAAATGGTCAACTTTGGAGGCTTTAGCCATCATGCTTTTGCGTGATTGCCAATTCACATAGGCCTACCTACCTACTCTATTTCGCTTGTATCCATTCCCATTTCTAAAGAGCGACTTGTCCAGTTACGAAGGATGCGCTCCTCCAAACATATTAAAAATATTCAGTCCTATTATGCCATATCAACGGTGGATAGGCCTATATCTTGATTGACATTTTAAGGGGAGCCTAGTATTTTTTATGTGACTTATTTTTGTATGCGTAAAGACATGTATGGCCTATACTCGTTGAATCAATTACAACAATGTTGACTGCCAACACTCCAAACATATTTAGCAAAAACGGGATGTATTTTACTGTTGCTATTATTTGTTACTGTAACCTATGCTGTTTTATAGTTTTTCCTCAATCGCGTAAAAGCATTTTTTTGGAACAATGTTGTCGATTTACAAGAGTTCACAAGACGCACAGTAACTCGGTGGCCTTTTGCAAATCAGTAAATACGTTTTCGTGTAGTTGCCTTCTCAAAACATTAATACATGAATGAAAAATGTTACACTGTCAAAATTGCAAATACATTAATTTAAAGAACACGACTGCCTGCAAAAAGATTAACACAACCATACTTATCACTTGAGTCCAAGCAGACAAAACAGAAAGGTAGTCTGTTTTAAAAATCCCAGTCAATCAGTACATTTTTCTTTGCAGTCACTAAATCATGATGATCTAAATTGAAAGTATGTCCGCAATATTCCAAAAAATCATAACAATTAGATAATCCCATAACCTAAATATTGGCATATGTTGTACATGGTACAACTGTTGTACACCTCTGACCCCACGAGGGAAAACAAATGTCGTTGGTTATCTTACAAACCAGGTCTACCACAAGGGCCATAGTCCTATCCCCTCCTCTTACGGCCCTTAATTATCAAACGGGGTCAAACTAGACACTTTTTTATGATTAGCATGTGTTACACAGAATTAGTCAACCAGACATCCTGGCACCAAATGTGCTGATTTTAAGGAAGGGGGAGAAGAGAGGAATATTTAGCCTGATGCCTCTTTTGTTCTAAGGAGGGAAATGGCACCAAACACAATGTGGGCCATTTCACCAGTTTTTTTTTTTTAAATCTCAAAATGAATGCCTCACCACACTGTTGTTCCTATATTATTAAAAGTGTAATATGTATTTCACTATAACATAAAATGTATGTATCTTATTCCAGTCATGTTTAGAATCTATGGGCTCCTTATCCACTTTCAGGAATTAATAACTTTTTCTATATAGTAGGGACTTATTGTGTACACTCACAAGCCAATCTCAGGTTTTATTCCAATATTGGCATGCCATATGCTTAACTGTACCTAACTCATTTTCAATCTTAGTCTAGTAATAAAACTTTGAAATAAATCTGTTGTTGCAATGAAGGCCTTAGTGAGCGATTGGATTCTTGAAGTCTGAGATCTCGATGACCATTTAGAATTAGAATATAGTAAATTGAGTGTTGATTAAGACTATTGTTGATGGTTAATGATAACTACTGATAGAGTTACTTCAAGGAGTCTCTCTATCAAAACCCATAATGATTAATTAGATTAAATTGGATAGGATTACCAAATTAATTAGAAATTGAATCAATTAATTGTTCCACTAATTAATTAGTAAATGATCTTGAATATTCATAGACAAAGTCACAACACTGTAATAAACAGTATCAATATACAATGGACTAGAACGAGAATATTCCGTGCCCCCCAGCCGAATTGGAGTTGATGACAACACAAAGACAATAACGTACACAACTGCCGCATCAGTATTAGGCCATGGAACACGTTGATTGGCCAGTGAATGGTCAAGCCCTTGTCACACCTACATCTTTTTTAATTAATCAAAACCCAGCCCTTTCACAACACCGCCAGCTATTGCGGCAATAATTCCTGCTGTGAAAATAGCAAAAATATTTCCGACACACCTCTGGACTCAGTGCCAGCGCTAAGATTTACCATTTGCATTAGGTTTGTTAAAGTAGACCCCAGTATTTGTCCCCTGTCTCAAACTAGATTGATACTTAAAGTACAGACCACAGTTGGTATGATGTTTGTATGTGTCAATCACCTGCTGCACTATATAGGAGCTTTAAGTGACCGTTCACTCTAAAATCAAAGTTTGTCAGATGTTTAGGTCTAAAAGTGGACCTAAAACCCAACTGAACGGAAAACATTTGGCACAGACTGAAATGAGGATCATATGGTCCTTGTTTTCCCCATTCCTTTGGAATTGAGTAATACATCTGTATCTAGAACAGATTATGTGGGACGTGGACTCATCTCAACATTAGTCTACTTTTGGGATCTGAAAGGTTTTGACAAAGGCTTTCTGTTTACTGTTTATACTTATGAGGACATTGTTTAACTCGTTTTATGGGATCTCCCAGGGTTTGGTGTACACCAACACAGACATGGAGGAGGTGCATCACTGGATGGTGAAACACTTCAGTGAGCATCCACTGTTCACACGGGTCCCCGACACAGAACTGGTATGATGACGCACACTTTGAACAGTCCTTCCCCACAATTCATAGAGATTCTGTTTTGACTGATGTGATACTGTATGTAATAATATTTGTCATATAGCAGCCAACCTTGAACCCCATATAAGTAAGCCATAGAGATTGATCGTAACAAAAAAGTTAAACTTATGTCAGAGCTTTGTTGGATATGCTTCACAAATCTTCCTACCTTCCAAATTTGGAAAACATTGTTAACATACTTGCCAGTATCCATACAGTTTGTAACCCAAGTATGATGAGTAGGAAACCTGGTAAGAGACAGTCAGCAAATAGCAGGAGTAGGGTAGCTCTCTTCAGATCCCTCAAAAGTTTCCCTTTGTTTTGCAGGTTGATGATGTCATCATCAGAGGAGGGGAAGAAGGTGCAGAGGAACGGAGGGAAGAACTACCTGGCAGTTTTCCACAGAGTGGCATACTAAAATCCCAGTATTGCAGATATCAGTTGAACTCTTTGCCTTGCTGATAGGAGCACCAGCTCTCTCCTTGCAAGGACAACAAAATGGACGACCAAAATGACTGCTAGGTTTGCTCCAGGGGTGGAGCTTGGCCTGTCCGTCTTAAACTTAGTTTCTCCCTGAATGGTGGACAGGAATATGAATGGGTCTTCATTGGTCAAGGGTTTAAATGGCCAGACTGAAGCATCCCACCATGATCTTTTGTGAACAGGTGCCTGATTTGGAATTATCATGATTCACCGTTAGCTAATTTGACTGCTCTCTACGGTGTCCTGAGTTGGTGATACATCTGCAATGAAGCTTTATTGATTCATTATACTTTCATGAAAGCCTTAATAAATATTTGTTTTGTCATGCCTTTTTTATTTGCATCTTTATTGTGGGATGCAATCACCTGTTCCGACCCTCTGCCAAACCTTAACTGCTGCTTTTGGTTTCTGGTTGAGCCTCCAAGGCTTTCTCTGTTCCAGCTTGATAGGGGAAGTGTTGGTTTTGGCTTAGAGACGCTAGTGTTGGAGAATCCCCCACCCCAAAAAAAGGGGAGAGAATAAGAATAATGGTCATAGATGGTACAGTTTGAGGAGGTTGACTAGGAGTGCTTCAGCTAAAACTTAAAAGGCTTCTTCATTTCCTATTGAATATTTTTATTTTTACCTTTCTATTTAACTAGGCAAGTCAGTTAAGAACAAATTCTTATTTTCAATGACTCTCTAACCACTAGGCTACCAGCCGCCCCAAGAATCTGAAAGCATTTGCCAAAAGTGCATTGACATCTGCATATCACAATGGATGATACAGCTAATGGTAGCCCAAAGTTTTTGCCACTGCACTCTGACAGCAAGAAGTACATTGAATGATGTATATTGTCTGTAAATGTGTGTACTTAGGACTGCACTTGCTGTCTGAGACCTACACAAATCTGTTGGCTCTGTCCTGAGCAGGGAGAGAGGAGAATGGAGGCATCTGCCTGGAATAGTGGCTTTGTTCCAAATGGCACCCTATTTCCTACATAGTGCTCTACTTTTGTCACGTTCCTGACCTATTGTTCCTTTTTCTTTTATTTATTTAGTTGGTCAGGGCGTGAGTTGGGGTGGGTTGTCTTTGTGTGTTTTTGTATTGTCTAGGGTGTTGTATGGTTTAGGGGGTTAAGTAGAGTAGATGGTTTAGTGTTCAGTGTAGGTGTCTATGTCTAGTCTATGGTGCAGGTTTGCACTTAGTTCTGTTTAGCTTCACGATCGTTTGTTTTGTTCATTTTGTAAGTTTTGTTGTTTTCCTTTATTAAAGAAGATGTATTTTTCACACGCTGCGCCTTGGTCCACTCTCTCACAAGAAGACGATCGTGACAACTTTTGACAAAAGTATTGCACTATATAGGAAATTGGGTGCCATTCGGTACACAACTAGTGGGTCCATTTAAACTTAAGTTGACCTTTGGTCCTTTCAATCCACACTGGTATATTATTCCCGAATCGTGATCAAATGTGTTCATTCAGCACAATGTGGACCATATGGTTTGATTCATGTCTGTAGAAATCCAGAAACGGGATGGTGCAGGTTTGAAAGTTTCCCTTTTCTACAGCTGCAGGCAGTGTTGGCTAGAAACAGGACAGCACTCGCCTCAATAGTGGAACCCCACAGTCAGGAAACCAGGGATGGATACAGTCTGAAACCTCAGGATCTCTCTTACACACACACACACACACACATACCGAGTTTTAAAAAATCCCCCGAAACTCAAAAGGAACCATTGTCTGGTTGACAATCTGTTCATTGTGTATATTCGTTGGGGGCAAAGTCGGGCATGAGGGGTGAATGCCAGGAGGGCATGAGCACACCAGCTCTAAGCAAACAACGGAGACTCATCAGTAGAACTCTGCAAAAGTATGTAGTTGAAAGCACAGTGAGTCAGCATGATTATGTAGTTGAGTGTAAATGACTGTTTTTCAGCACTTTGGATGCCGTGCTGGGGGAAATGTCATCACGATTTTAGCTAGGGAAATAGTCAACTGGTGGAGGCTCTATGTGCCATGGATCCCGAGAGCCCAGACATTTTGGATGTGAACTAGGTCAGGCCATTGTTGGATCTAAACAAAACTAAACCAGTGGAAGCAGAGTTTATTGTGGCTCTCACATTCTTGCGAAGTGAAATCGCAACCATAGCCAGCAACAACAACATGGACCCCACTCAGTGTTTTTCAAAGATACTGTGGTATATTAACAAGCCAAGACACAGCCATGCTGTTTAGCATCAAGTTTAATAACAGAATGAACTTGCGTGCATTCCCACAATGTACTTTGACCTGACTAAGGTACGGCATCCTGCTCATACCAATATTACTATTAACCCTATAATGTAATACCATAATTAAACCATGTAGTTATTATAGGCTAATACACTACATCCCCCTTTTAGTCTTGATAACAAATAATTCCCGGTAAATGCTTATACTGTACTGTAAACAGCTAAAAGAGCATTTATCTTTTGTACTGTAAACGACTAAAAGAGGATTTGTTTTAAACCTGTAACATTTCAATGTGTCATCAAAAATGAACAGTTTGACAACATGTTTCTTTTTTACAACTGTCTTTTTCACACATTTGTTTTCATCACAAGTCATTTTTTCCGTCTCTTATCAGTGTGTAAAAGTCTTTAACCGTGTGTTTCAGACTGTAACGCTGGTGTGGTCTGATGACCCTGTGAGACTGACGTGGACTTTTACCTGTACAGTGTCGTTGTGCCCCTGTTCGTTCTCACACATTTACCCCTGATCATCAGTTATGTCCGTTGTCAGTAGCAAGATGGTGTGTCAGTAGCAACTCGTGCTCTCAGCTGATCCCAGTGTCATCGTAGACTGTCTGTGTTTCTGCTTATCACTATGTAATATACCGGACCTGTCTGTGTGACAAACCCAGGTATCCATCTCGGTCCTCCTCCCGTTGTATTTTGCAAGTACACGGCATCATCCACGCCGAATGACCGTTCCACTTCACGTTGGTCATGGCAGAACTTTTGTCGGTACTGTATCCTGCGGGCAGTTTTGGCTGTGCTGGTTTGAATAAATTCTGTCTGGTACCAACATGTCTGCTCAAGAACAGGTCAGCAGGTATTTGTCCTGTTGTGCAGTTCGGTGTGGTGCGGTACTGCAGTAAGAACAAGGAGATCTTGTACTCGATGTCCAGAGTGGTATCGGCAAGCTTTCGTGCCATTTTGTTATGTCTGAACATACCTGTCTGCCAGCCCGTTTGAAGCTGGGTGGCCAGGTATGCTGTTTGAGTGCAGGATCCTGTTCTGCCTCATGGACATCTGGAATACGTTTGAAATTAATTTCCGTTACGATTTGCTCAGCCAATGCTTTCATTTTCACGATGCCCCGATGTCTTGTGTGAATTTCTTTTAGCACTGCCCTTCTCAGTTTAGTTGGAACTATAACTCTTGTGCCCCACACCTTTGTTCCACTGACAGCTCATTCCTCTGTATGTAGAATGATTTCAAGTTGTCTTCAACCTGTTCAGGCCAAACTTCATGATATATTTGTAGACTTTTGAGTGCTTGCTGACCATGCGTGTTGCTCTGGCTACTTGTGTAGTGTTCAGTGGTGCTTCCTGGAAGTGCTCTGTTAGCAGTGTGTGGATGTGAGCTGACTGCCTCGGTTCCGGCGTCACTGGTCTCAGGTAAAGGAAAGCGCGATAAATCAGTGTTGCTATGGTGTTCCGATTTGCAATAACCAATGCGGTAGTCATACGTTGACAAGATGATGGCCCACTGCCGAATGCGTGCAGCGGCCATCGTGCTCCCCAAACAAGGTAGAGGTTCTTGATCAGTCAATAGGCTGTTTGTTTCTACTCTGTTAACTGCCAAACTTTTCACATTTTACTTTAAAGATTTTATTTATCAAACTCTATTTAACAAGTATACCAACTTCTTAGCTTTGTCCTACGCTTAGCTTTGTCCCTGGACGCTTTATCTGGACATGGATATGCAGGACCTCCACCAGACAAACGCTAAGTAACACTGTGCCTTCTCGTTGTACTCATAACATACAGGAGAACTATTGCCTTATGGTGAGGATAACCGAGTTGCAAGCCCAGCTTCAGATGCAATCGTTAGGCAAGAGCAATTTAAGTGTAGGAAAGTATGAAACAGAGTCTGTGCCACCAGTAAGTACAGGTAGTAGTGTTAACCCCCACACAGTCCCCACAGCCGGACAATTTTTTCATGGCTTCTGGAAAGAAATGCTGTTGGCATGCTCAACCGGTGTCGCTGATAGAAACTTTTAGAGGAGCATGCGTGTACCAATCGGAGGCAAGGGGTGTAAGTAGCGCCGTTGTGTACCGACAAAACTGTGGTTACATGTACAAACCAGACAACAAAGGTTAAATCAAGCCTCTAAACCTAATAAATCAACATATCCCCAAGCAACTGGAAAAGCAAACCAATCAGTGTGTAAAACTACGCAGCGGCACGAATTACAAAAGGTAAAGAACAACTTGGAGACACAAACGAGAGTAATGAACAGTTAAATGCTGTCCAGGGAAACGTAGCTAAAATACTCTCAATGCACACCAAAAACAAATGAACTGCTACAATCTGTTCAAGTAGATGCGTTCAAAAAGAATGTAGAGGCTATCGTGTCAGACATGCAGAATCAAGGTGTGCCATCAAGGAGTGCACATGAACCAACAAGACAACAAAAATAGCGATGAACCTGACCAGCAAAAAAAAAAGATTGAGACGTAACAACATGAGAACGTTGTTCTTACCAGAAGACTAGGAAAAAGGAGACCTTTCTAGCTACTTGGTCAAACTAATATCAGAGGAACTTGACGTGGGTATATCACCAGAAGATCTGGAACGATGACATAGGATCGGCGTGAAGCAGAAGAACGCTAAACAGCCATGCATGGTAATCTTCAAACTATGGAACTATCAGACCAAAGTCAACATTCTGAAGGCACAAAGGGGAAAGGAGATCAAAATCCAAGGACATACCATTCTATTCGTCCAGGACCTATCTGCTAAGCTGAGAAAAAGACACAAGGAATACCTTCCAATCAGACAGTCACTGGACAAAGAAGGGATTCAATATCATCTCCACTTCCCGGCAGTGCTGTGGGTATGGAAGGGAATGCAAAGCATGGAATTCACAGGCGCCGATGAAGCCCTAATCAAGCTGCAAGAAATCTTTCCAGTCAAAGGCCTACAAACACTGAGTGTAATGGAGACCTTCACGGGCAGAGGAGAGTCCCCTCCACCGAGAAGATGTTGAAGTGAGAAAAAGCGATGAACATAGTGAGACATTATTTCCCCCTCCCCCAAAGCAATCTATACTCTACTTTCCCCAAGTAACTGTTCTTCTCTATGAAGTAACGATAGAAGTAGCCGATGCCAATGGGCTACATGGACACTGAAAAGACAATTCAAAGGGGGAAATATAGCATGTATGTCAACTGTTCTCTGTGTGTGTGAATGGATGTGTGAGGGAGGGATGTGTGAGGGAGGGTGAATATGTGTAAGAGGGTGGGAGAGCAGTTGTGTGGCTGCATTGGGCAGGGTTCCCCAACTGGATGCCCCGGGCCAAATCTGCCCAGCAATAATATTATTATTTTTTACAAAATGTAACTAACATTCTCAGACACATGATGCAAAAAGCCGCAAATACAATGTCCCAAGAAGGAAGTTACCCCACCTAAATAATGCAAAAGTTACTTTTTAACTTAATTCATGAGGGAGAATGCAGGAGACAGTCAACTAATAAAGCTGGCAGCGGACCATTTTGTGGTGCTGAAACGTAAAGCTGCAAATGCTGCGCAATCAATAGGTGAACAACAATCTTAATTTTAATTTTCAAATAACAAAACTTAATTATTGGAGCCTATTTCTTCCGAGCCTAGGCCTATATAAAACTACCTACCTCAGCCGGTTTTTATGTGGCTTAACAGTATCTTTCACAAGGGAAAAAAATGTGGCCTAATAGAAGTGTTTTTTAAATTATTATTAGGCTTACTTACAATGGCAACTGGCCAAAAATTGAGCATTCTACATAAAACAATCATTTAAAGAAAAAACGTCAACGTCTGTAAATGTCTGCGTCTGTACCGGGAGTCTCGGGATGGCCTGCTCCTGTAACAACAGAACAAACAGAAAATACTGTCAGCAGGAGACCTAAATAGCCATAGGACAAGCACTCACAATACTGTTAGTATTTATTAAATAAAGTCATATAGGCTACTAAGTTACTTAAATGGGAAAAGTTGCATTTCCGCTCAGACACGTTCTGGTGGATGTCAAATGAGATGGATGACTTATGTGAAAGCCAGTTCCTGTCGTAAGTCTTGATTGTGTTAATAGAGGAAACGGTGTACTCGCAGGTGTAAGTCGATCCAAACATTGTTCGTTTCTTTATTGTGCTGCATTCCTCTGAGCATGCCACCCAAAACGCACACAGGGACTCGGCACTCCTGAGCGCATAGCTGATTTGGCTCGATGTCTGGAATTCAATCAGCTCAGTTTGAATTGTGGCCTCATCCAGCAAGGGTATTGTTTTCTTAGCAAGGGAGGAGAATTCTCCACCTGGGCGACTGAGAGGATCACATAGAAACGCAATGATATCCTTGGGCCTGCTGTAGGTCTTCAAATCTGGTGGAGAAGTTGTCCCTTAGCTGATTGATGAAATCTTCTATCACTTCTGGGACAATGTTGCGGCCTGGTCCCTCTGCCTCTCATTTCTTCAGCGCGCTGAAGTGCAGTAGCCTTCCAGATGACAAGTCCAAATCGGAAAACTCAAGCTTCCTAGTAGAGGCCTCCACATTTTTCCACAATGTCCACGACTGTTTTCCCGCTTCCTTGTAACTGCAGATTTAACCTGTTTAAGTGACAGAATATGTCAGCCACAAAATTCCTAAATTTCCAGAATGTTAAGGTGATCATGCAGCTCATAGAATCCCTCCACCGCTTTTCCTTCACTCAGCCAGCGCACGTCTTTGGGAAGCAGATCATCGTGGGTGGCCTCCTCTGATTCTGCCCCTAGAATTTCTAAGCAAACAGATGGAGTCAGGGCTTTCTCCTAAAGAGGAACATATTTATGGAATGGTCTGCCGATCCATGTGAGAGACGCCGACTCGGTCTCAACCTTTAAGTCTTTATTGAAGACTCATCTCTTCAGTAGGTCCTATGATTGAGTGTAGCCTGGCCTAGGGGTGTGAAGATGAACGGCAAGGTGCTGGAGTGACGAACCACCCTTGTTATCTCTGCCTGGCTGGTTGCCCTCTCTCCACTGGGATTCTCTGCCTCTGACCCTATTATGGGGCTTGAGTCACTGGCTTGCTCGCGCTCTCCCATGTCGTCCCTAGGTGTGGTGAATCACGTTGTGCCAGGCTTTTTTTGCTATACTCGACTTGAGTGGGTTGAGTCACTGACGTGATCTTCCTGTCTGTTTTTGCGCCCCCTCTAGATCGTGCAGTGGGATAGATCTTCGTGGGCTATACTCGGCCTTGTCTCAGGGGAGTAAGTTAGTGGACTGTTGATATCCCTTTGGTGTGGAGGCTGTGCTATGTAGTATCTATGCTGCAATAGTTTATGTGCCAGGGGCTAGGGTCAGTCTTTCCTATCTGTTGTAATTCTCCTGTCTTATCTGCTGTCCTGTGTGATTTTAGCTATATATTTCGCTCTCGCTCTCACTCTCTTGCTCTCTGGGCAGTGAGAGGAAAGCTCATGAAAGCAATTGAACATGTTTTTTCACACAAACTTAATCTGAAAGTTTCAGTATTGATTATTTTAAACCCAAGAACATGTTTTAGAACAGTAATCTTAGTAAGAAATATGCTAACATAATTGCCATTGCTAGCTAGATTGCTAGCTAAAATGGTTACCTAGCAACAAACATTTGTTAAATATTTGAGAAGATATTTGAGAAGTTCGTTAGAAAATCATTAAATCTTACGAACTATGTTATTAACTTTTTTTTTCTTCTTAAACTTCTTATGGCTGAAGGGGCAGTATTGAGTAGCTTGGATGAAAGGTGCCCATATCAAACGGCCTGCTCCTCAGTCATAGTTCCTAATATTTGCATATTATTATTAGTATTGGATAGAAAACACTCTAAAGTTTCTAAAACTGTTTGAATTATGTCTGTGAGATTAACAGAACTCATATTGGCAGGCAAAATCCTGAGTTGAAATCAAAACAGGAAGTCAGAAATCTGAGCCTGTATGTATTCACCAGTCCCTTAAGAAATCCACTTGAGTTATGAATGATGTTGCACTGCCTAGGGGTTCCACTAGATGTCAACCATCAATAGAAATTCCAATGAGACTTTTATGATGTTGTGGGAGAGAATGATAGCAGAATCAGTCAGGTGTCCATCAAGCAGCCATTTTCTGATCATGCTTTTTTTTCATGGAAGTCACCTACGTTCCATTGCTCACGCAGACAAGAACGAATACTCCGGTTGGAACTTTATTGAAGCTATATGTTAAAAACATGATTGATTCAGTACTTAGTTTGAAATGTTTCTTCGACCGGTAATATCACATTTTGAAGTTTTTGTCCGATATAAAGCTGACCAGAATTAGCGTTTGGACATGTTTACCAAACGCGCTAACAATTGGACATAAATAACGGATTTTTTCGAACAAAACAAACATTTATTGTGGACCTGGGATTTTTGGTGTGCTTTCTGATGTAGATCATCAAAGGTAATGGAATATTTATCATGTATTTTTGTGTTTATGGTGACGCCATCTTTGCAGCTGTGGTATGCTACTTTTGAGCGCCGTCTCAGATTATAGCGTGCATTTCTTTTTTCCGTAAAGTTTTTTTGAAATCTGACATAGCGGTTGCATTAAGGAGAGGTATATCTATAATTCAATGTGTATAACTTGTATTATCATCTATATTTATGATGAGTATTTCTGTTGAAACGATGGGCTATGCAAAGTCACTTGATGTTTTTGCATTTAGTGAATCTAGTCGCCACAATGTAAACTCCAATTTCTGGATATAAATATGATTTTAATCAAACAAAACATGCATGTATTGTGTAACATGAAGTCCTATGAGTGTCATCTGTTGAAAATAATCGAAGGTTAGTGATTCATTTTATCTCTATTCTGGTTTTTGTGAAGCTATATTTAGCTGGAAAAAATGGCTATGCTTATTGTGGTTTTGTGGTGACCTAACATAATCGTTTGTAGTGCTTTCGCTGAAAAGCCTATTTGAAATCGGACACTTTGGTGGGATTAACAACAAGATTACCTTTAAAATGATATAAGACACATGAATGTCTGAGGAATTTTAATTATGAGATTTCTGTTTTTTGAATTTGGCGCCCTGCACTTCGACTGGCTGTTGTCATATCGGTCCCGTTACCGGGACTTCAGCCATAAGTTTTTGCGAAATAAGTGTTTTGTGAATCTGGGCACAGGTCTTTGACCACTACTTTGTTTCCTTTTCTGTCTCCCTTTCCTCCAACCCTAGCCACTCAGCCTGTCACAATCTTTGCTCTCTCTCTCTCCCACTACTCTCTCCTCTTCCATCTTATCTCTCCCTTCTGCTAAATCCTTCTTCCTCCTGTCTCCTGATTCTGCGTCTTCGACCCTACTCTCCTCCCTTTCCGCAACCTATGACTCACACAGTCCCCTTTCCCCCCGGCCGGTTTGGCCCTCCCCTCCTGCTCCGTGGCTGAGTGACTCATTGCGAGCTTACAGAACAGGATTGCGGGCAGCTGAGCGAAAATGGAGGAAAACTCAACTTCTGCAGGACATATCATCCTTTCACTCCTTCCTCTCTACCTACTCTTCATCTGCTAAAGCCACTTTATATCCCTCTAAATTTCAAGCTTCTGCCGCTAACCCTAGGAAACTATTTTTTACCATCTCCTCTCTCCTTAATCCTACCAAACCCCCCTCGCCCTCCTCCCTCTCCGAGGACGACTTTTTCAACTACTTTGAAAAGAAGGTTGACGACATCCACTCCTCATTCACTCAGCCTATTGAGTCCACTGGTCCCACTCACACAGAACTACCCTACAGAACATGACCTCTTCTCCAGATTAAATCCTGCGACTAGTGAGTTCTAGCCGCCCGATAACCTGCCATCTCAACCCCATCCCCTCTTACCTTTGCCACACCATCTCTGGAGACCTTCTCCCATTCCTCACTTCCCTCATCAACTCATCCCTGACCACTGGCTTCAAAATGGCCCAAGTCACTCCCCTCCTCAAGAAAACAACACTCAACTCATCTGACATCAAAAACTATAAACCTGTGTTCCTTCTTTCTTTTCTTTCCAAAACACTTGAGCCTGCTGTCTCTGATAAAGTCTCTCGTTATCTGTCTCAGAACAATCTTCTTGACCCTAACCAGTCAGACTTCAAGACGGGTCACTCAACCGAGACTGCAATTCTCTGTGTCATGGAGGCTCTCCACACTGCCAACGCTGACTCTCTTCTGTTCTCATCTTCCTAGATCTATCCACTGCCTTCGACACATGAACCATCAGATCCTCCTCTCCACCCTCTCAGGGCTGGGCGTGTCAAGCTCTGCACACTCTTGGATTGCATCCTACCTGGCAGGCCGCTCCTACCAGGTGATGTGGAGAGGATCTATGTCTGCACCACATACTCTCACTACTGGTGTCCCCCAGGGTTCGGTTCTTGGCCCTCTCCTCTTCCCTCTACACACCAAGTCACTCGGCTCCGTCATATTCTCTCAATGCTATGTGGATGACACTCAACTACTTTTATCCTTCCCCCCTTCTGACACCCAGGTGGCGACGTGCATCTCTACAGGCCTGGCTGATTTCTCAGCTTGGATGTCGGCCCACCACCACTAGCTCAACCTCGACAAGACTGAGCTGCTCTTCCTCCCGGGGAAGGCCTGCCTACTCAAAGACCTCTCCATCTTCACCGTGTCGCCCTCTCAGAGTGCGAAGAACCTTGGCGTGACCCTGGACAACACCCTGTCATTCCCTGCAAACATCAAAGCAGCGACTCCTGCAGGTTCATGCTCTAGAGTACAACACTACCTCACACAGAAAGCAGAGCAGGTCCTAATCCAGGCATTTCTCATTTCCGTCTGGACAATTGCAACTTGCTGTTGGCTGAGCTCCCTTCAAACCCCTGCAACTTATCCACAAGACTGCAGCTCGCCTGGTTTTCAACCTTCCCAAGTTCTCCCATGTCACCCCACTCTTCTGCACACTCCACTGGCTTCCAGTCGAAGCTCGCATCCACTACAAGACCATGGTGCTTGCTTATGGAGCAGCAAGAGGAACTGCCCCTCCCTACCTTTTAGGCTATGTTCAAACCCTACACCCCCACCTCTGGTCTCTTGGCCCTCCCAGTCCAAGCTCTTCTCTGTCCTGGCACCCCAAAGGTGGAACCAGTTTACCCCTGAAGCTAGGACAGCAGTTGTCGTCCCCCCTGCCCCCGCAAAATGACTAAAATGCATCTGCAAAATGACTGAAATGTGCATGTAAAATGTAAAGGATGGTTTTGACTTTGGAGTGAACTAAGACCTGATCACTCGTTAAGTTCTTTGCATTTGTTGAAGGCATCCTGTTCCTGTTGTTTCCAACGTCAGGTCACCTGTTCTCTCAGCAACCTGTACAGTGGCGTTAGAACTGTGCTCCGCTGTGGCCAAAACATCCATAGTAGTTAACAAGACCCAGAAAGGCCCTCCACTTCTTCACATTGGTAGGCGGAGGTGCCTTTGATTTTCTCTGTGGATGGATGGATTCCTCTGCTATCCAACACATGAGCTAGATACTCGATCCATGTTTTCCCAAACTCACATTTTGACCTTTTTACTCAGTCTGTTCTCCAGAAGAAGTTGCTGTAGCTTTTGAAAGTTCCTCAGGTGCTCCTTTTCGTTCTGGCCTGTGATTAACAGATCATCCAAGTAAGCGACTAGATCAAGACCTTTCATCAGATTTTCCTCAGGTTTGACTAGGATAGTTGCTTTAATGTCTATCTCGTTCTTGAATACTTCAGCATGCATCTCCAATACTTCCTGAATAGATTTAGCATTTTCAAGCATTTATTTAAGTTGTACTCACATGCTTAATTTGTTTCCAGTTCAGCTTTTGTAACCAGTTCCTTCCACATAAAGCTGGTCCAGAACCTTTATCAACTATGAGTGGTAGATCCTCATTTTGATCCTCATAGCTCAGTTTTACAGTAAACTGTCCCATTACAGCAATGTTCTGTCCTGTATAAATCTTTAGGTTGATGGGTGCATCCTCTAGTGGCAGATGTGGAAATACACTCATACAGTTCCTGTGAAATTATGCTCACTGTAGTGATGCACAGGTTGACCTATGTATTTATGTCAATGAAGGGCGGGGAGGTGGTGGGCGGATTGAATAAAGAGAAAATAATACCTTAAAAAATCCATAACTGTATAATTATTGTTAATTATTAATTTATATCTATAAGCTACATTTATCCTAAAATAATGAAATAAAAAATCTCTGGCATTAGTGCATAATAAGCCTAAGCTTTAGGGCCTAACTGTACGTGCAACAAATGGCCTACACGCCAATCGCCAAATACTTTTGGGAACAGGCAGGAAAATCGATCCACGGAGACAAAAATGACAAGGTCAAAGTTTAATTCAATAAGAGAAAAGCTGCGAAATAGAGTTGAAAATAAAGAGAAGGGATGGTCTGAAAAGTCATGTTTGGGAAAGATTTGGTGAAGTGTTAACGGCTATGTTATGTATGATGATTGTGAGGCACTATACATATTCAACAGTCAAGTCAAATTCTACAGTCACAAGATGAGGACTTCCAATAGGCAGATATCTTGTCAAGGGAACTGTAGCCTCCTGTTCAGATGGGTTAAATGGAAACTGAAATCTGGACACTGACTGTAGGTCTATAATCTCTCACATAGTCATAATATTAACTCTTGCAGAATTAAGCATTTCTTGCGGTAAAATGATACACCAAATATAGGCAAAATTTTGACTACATAATTTCTGTTTCAGCATCTTGCAAGAATGTGAATGTACAGTTAGCACCTCTATACACGGTTTCTATCTTCATCAGCATCATAAAAGCTGATCATTTTCACAGCTTTCTATTTCCTTACAACCGGTGAAACTGATGTCATTTGGAAATTTTGCACAGCAAATCTTTCCCATTTTTTTTGTTATTGCATTTTCTCCCCGGTCCCTAATAGTCTTTGCTCTGCGAAAGAAGCAGAGATCACAGATAACTTTACTGATGTCAACTAGATTGAAACATTAATTCTATCGATTTATGGCACTATTTTGGTGAGCAAGGGTTTATTTAGTCTTCTAAGGCAACATATGTAATGAGAGAAGAGAAGCAGCATGTATCTAATTATAGACTAGTTAACTAATAGCCTACCAAATGTTGTAAATTATCAGATGAAACAGCATGTCTAAATCAGGCAAAAGAAATCCTGCCACCCTGCCATCTGACTGTAGCCTACAGCATTCAGTGAACACAGATGCACGCAGCATGTTACATCAACCAAAAGCCCAGCTTGTCCAGCTGGCATTTGAAAGGGACTTGGCAAGTACATTTCTCCAGGAAAGAGAATGAAATCAGAGACTTCTCATGAGGTTCAACACAGCACTGAGGAGGCTGCAACTCTTCTAAATGGTACTATAAACTACAACCTTTATGGCCCTGGCCATAATGATTCATTAATTGATTTTCCCTCAAACAGCCTAATGATTTTTGAATGTAATGCATAGTGCTTTTTATTTCAATACATATTTTAGATTGATCTGTGATTGTTTTCCTATTTGTTTTTATTGTTATTCTATGGCATATAATTAGACATTCCAAATTCACATAATGTCATATAATGTAATTGATAAATAGTGCCTTGAAAAAGTATGCATACCCCTTTCGTTGTTACAGCCTGAATTCAAAATAGTTTTTTGTTCTCACCCATCTACTCACAATACACAATAATGACAAAGTTAAAACATGTTTTTAAAAATGTTAGTAAATGTATTGAAATTGTAATACAGAAATCTCATTTACATAAGTATTCACACATGATGTCACATTTTGGCTTTCTGGGTAAGTCTCTATTTGACCATTATTACAGTGCATTCGGCAAGTATTCAGACCCCTTGACTTTTTCCACATTTTGTTACGTTACAGCCTTTTTCTAAAATGGATTAAATAGTTTTTCTCCAGCATCAATTTATACTCAATACCCCATAATGACAAAGCAAAATATATATATTTTTAAATTTGTGCAAATTTGTCAATAACAGCTGGTGTCACGATGTATTGCTCGTCTGAGGTAGAGTACCTTATGATAAGCTGTAGACCACCCTATCTACCAAGAGAGTTTTCATCTATATTTTTCATAGCCGTCTATTTACCACCACAAACCGATGCTGGCGCTAAGACCGCACTCAACTAACTGTATAAGGCCATAAGCAAACAAGAAAATGCACATCCAGATGCAGCGCTCCTAGTGGACGGGGAATTTAATGCAGGCAAACTTAAATCCGTTTTACCTCATTTCTACCAACATGTCACATGTGCAACCAGAGGGGGAAAAAAACTCTAGGACACCTTTACTCCACACACAGAGATGCATACAAAGCTCTCCCTCACCCTCCATTTGACAAATCTGAACATAATTATATCCCCCTGATTCCTGATTACAAGCAAAAACTAAAGCAGGTAGTACCAGTGACTCGCTCAATACGGAAGTGGTCAGATGACGCGGATGCTACGCTACAGGACTGTTTTGCTAGCACAGACTGGAATATGTTCCCGGGATTCATCCAATGGCATTGAGGAGTATATCACCTCCGTCACCGGCTTCATCAATAAGTGCATCGACGACGTCGTCCCCACAGTGACTGTACGTACGTATCCCAACC
Organism: Salvelinus namaycush; assembly: GCF_016432855.1. NCBI lineage: Eukaryota > Metazoa > Chordata > Actinopteri > Salmoniformes > Salmonidae > Salvelinus > Salvelinus namaycush. The sequence goes on from NC_052308.1 coordinate 34,784,494, forward strand.
AGAAGCCATGGATTACAGGCAACATTCGCACCGAGCTAAAGGCTAGAGCTGCCGCTTTCAAGTAGCGGGACACTAATCCGGACCCTTATAAGAAATTCCGCTATGCCCTCAGATGAACCATCAAACAGGCATGCAGGACTAAGATTGAGTCCTACTACACCGGCTCTAATGCTCATCGGATGTGGCAGTGCTTGCAAACTATTACGGACTACAAAGAGAAACCCAGCCGCGAGCTGTCCAGTGATACGAGCCTACCAGATGGGCTAAATGCCTTTTATGCTCGCTTTGAGGCAAGCAACACTGAAGCATGCATGAGAGCACCAGCTGTTGCGGACATCTATGTAATGACGCTCTTCGTAGCAGATGTGAGCAAGACCTTTAAACAGGTCAACATTCACAAGGCCGCGGTGCCAGACGGATTACCAGGATCTGTACTCAGAGCATGCACGGACCCGAGGCTGATTTGAAAGCTTAGTCATGGCTCACATCAACACCATGATTATTCTTCCGATACACACCGGCAAATGGATGGATTAGGTATTGTCAACAGAGTTGTTGTCTCTATTGTGTGTGGGCTGGTTAACACTGGGATAAAGTGATTAAAGTTAACAGTAGAACTAATACAATAATTGGCTTATGGAAGCACTTCTCTAAGTGAGAGAAGGTATATTATATGTTTCTATATAAGCTATTTATGCTACCTTTTATATTCTTGATCCTAATGATATAGGCCTAGGTGCAAAACAGGCGAGGTGCTGGAATAAAAAACAATGTGTAGAGAGGGTTGGTTTTACAGGTTTACTCACTCTGGATTGTCAGTACCGCATGTGTTCTTGGCTGTCGTGCCTTGGCTGTGTCGGAATCGATTGTGAGTTGAACTTGAGTATGCCTTCCCATAAGGGAGCGCCCGGGGTTGGCTTGCAGTCGGCTCTGGCACAGCCATGGCACGATACAACAGGATATAATGTGATGCCTAAAACTAATTTTCACCTGCAGTTATTAGCGGCCGTTAGAATCTATGTTCCTTTTTCCTTCCTTTTTTTTGTCGGAATACAACAGGATATAATGAGAACTACATGAAATATGTCTTGCATGTAATGGACATTAAAAGAAAAGGGCTGGTCTTGCGATATATTTAGGTTCTCTTTTTTCATATATATCTATATATATATTTTTTTTACGAACAATTTAATCCAATGAACTGAGCAGCCTGGGCTGACATGCTTACAGCCTTGCTAGGACATTCAAATATGAGCGTGCTGTTATTATTTATATTAATATCTATTATTGTTACTATACATTTTTTTACTGTTTTCCATGTTATTTGGTTAGTTCTCTTAGGCATCCTCATAGATAATTATGCTATCATGGGACCGCCCATATTTCCCTCTGGCCAACACCAATTGGTGGCCAAGGGTTTGCCTTAGGACGCAAAGGAGCGTCATGAGTCAGGGAGATGTTCTGACGTCTTAGTGACAACAGACCTAGATATGGGGGGAGGTTTAGTGGGTGGAATATTAGGGCAATTGGAGATTTACAAAGTTGCAGCTACTGCTTAAGTATTAATAGGAGACCGAATGCGATCGGACCACCATCTAATTGGCCTCCATATAACTCTTACAGAAATTCCACGTGGACAGGGATATTGGAAATTTAATAAAAGCCTGTTGGATGACAATTTGTTCTTAACTAAGACAAAATCATTCAGAATTTACTTTTTTTGTACAACATAGGTAAAGCAGATCCCTTTATTGTATGGGACACTTTCAATTGTACTTTTAGAGGCCATTCAATACAATACACATCATTAAAACAAAAGCCGTTTAGGTCAAAAGAGATGAGACTAATGAAGGAAATAGAGGAAGTAACAGAGCAGGTAGATGGTCATGGAAACTGTTCTATAGAGGCACAAAATAGGTTAGAGGAAAAACAAAAAGAAATGGAGGTACTTATTCAAGAACGATCGAGTGTAATTTATTACAAAAATAAAGCGAATTGGATCGAAAATGAATTTAACAGAAATTCTACCAAAAATTATTTACAGAAACTCGTTACAAATGGAGTTATCCATGATTCACCAAATTATATTTTAAGCATATGTTTTCTTTTCAGTCCCCTCCATTTCCACTGAATGATGTTAACTGTAAGGATTTCTTTCCTATTAATAATAATGTAAAATTAACAAATTTACACAAAGACCAGTGTGAAGGCCAACTTACAGAAGAGGAACTTTTTGAGCAAATAAAATCTTTTCAGTCTGGAAAAACACCAGGGCTTGACGGTATAACAGTAGAGGTATATCAGACCTTTTTTGATGTACTCAAAGATCCATTATTAGCATGTTTTTATTAATTACTTTTATACAAATGGTAGACTTCCAGGTACTCAACAAGGTCTGATTTCATTACTACTAAAACAGGACCCAGATGGTAAGTATAAAGATCCAGTCCAATCAAAAAAACTGGAGGCCTCTAACACTTCAACGTTGTGATGTGAAAATCCTGGCAAAATGCATAGCATATAGAATAAATTTGGTTATACCAGATATTGTTCATCCTGATCAGACAGGTTTTTTTACATGGACGATATATTGGAGATAATATACGACAATTACTTGAAACAATTGAACAGGTTTGGTCTTCATAGCAGATTTTGAAAAGGCATTTGATAAAGTACGATTAGAATTTATATATAAATGCCTGAAATACTTAAATATTGGTGAATCTCTTACACAAATGGGTTAAAGTTATGTACAGCAACCCCAGATGTAAAATGGTTACTTCTCAGAAAGTATTGAGCTTTTAAGAGGAGTAAAACAAGGCTGTGCGTTGTCTCCATATCTATTTATTATGTCCATTGAAATGCTAGCTATTAAAATTGGATCCAACAAGAACATCAAGAGGTTAGAAATCCAGGGGATAAAAACAAAAGTGTCAATGTATGCTGATGACTCTAGTCTGCAATCTGGATCCCTGCACAGTCTCATTGAAGATCTTGATCACTTTTCTAGCCTCTCTGGATTAAAACCTAATTATAACAAGTGTACCATATTATGTATTGAATCGTTAAGAAAAGTGTTTACACTACCTTGTAGTTTACCAATAAAATGGGCAGATGATGAAGTAGACATACTTGGCATTCACATCTCAAAAAACACAAATGAACTTACGACAATTAATTTCAATAGAAAGTTAGCAAAATTAGATATGATTCTGCAACCATGGAGAGGTAAATAGTTGTCTATTTATGGAAAAATCACATTGATTAACTCTTTGGTCCTATCACAGTTTACTTACTTACTAATGGCATTGCCTACCCAGATTTGTTTTTAAAATCATATGAGTAAGAAATATTTCATTTTATTTGGAATGCTAAGCCAGACACAATTAAACGTGCCTATTTATATAATGAATATGAGTTTGGGGGGCAAAAATTATTAAATATTAAAGCTTTAAACCTCTCACTAAAAGCTTCACTCATACATAAATTATACTTAAACCCAAAATGGTTCTCCAGTAGACATCCTTTGTTCAAAAATTGCTTTTTTGCCTTCATACAGATTACAACTTCTCATTTCCGACTAATTGAAAATGACATTTTGTTGAAGGTATCGCCCTTTCTTAAACAAGCCATACAAAGCTGGTTACAATTTCAGTTTTATCCTCCAGAAAAGATACAACAAATGTTATGGTTAAACTCAAATATATTGATTCAAATAAAACATTCTCTATGGAAAACATGTTTAAAACTGGTATATTTATTAATGATATTATGAATAGAAATGGAGGAGTTATGTCACATATGCAGTTATTGAAAATATATGGGAATATCTGCTCAATCCAAATTTACAACCAACTGATTGCAGCACTACCACAAAAATGGAGGCAAGTGGAAAAGGGAGAAGGTAGGGAACTTGTTTGCCTGCCATATATTAAAGATACAAATTGGCTGAAAGGAACTGCATAAATAGAAAAATATATCAGTTTCATCTGAGGACAAAAATGTTGACAGCTGCGCCACACAGGTTGCAAAATAAATGGGAGAAGATTTTTGATGTACCAAATCCATGGCACATGGTTTATGAACTGGTACAAAAAACTACACTTGACTCAACGCAGAGTTTTTCAATTTAAATTATTGTATACAATTCTTGCTACCAACAGAATGCTATATATATGGGGCATACAACAATCTCAGCTATGTAGATTTTGTTGCAAAGAGACATAATCAATATATCACTTATTCTGGTATTGCCAATATGTAACTTGTTTCTGGTCACGGGTTCAGGAATGGTTAAAAAAAATCACAATGCACTTAAAATGAACCTTACAAATAGCAGTGTTTGGCAATGGCTTTTCAGATCGCCCATCAATAAATAATGCAATAATACTCGTAGGAAAGGTTTTTATCTTTAGCTAATAATCTGTGGATAATATACGATTAGAAACATTCCAACATTTTGTTAAACACCACAGCACAATTGAAAAGATATGGCACATGGAAACCAAACAGGGGTGGTCTATGGTGATAGGTGGGATGGGCTGAGAGTGGCTGAGGGTTGGGATTAAAGAGTTTGTTTTGTAATGTATTGTTGCTATATATAAAAGTACCGAAGAGGACATACCGCCCCAACAGATCCACAGATGATGCAATCGCACTCCACACTGCCCTTTCCCACCTGGACAAAAGGACACCTACTGTATGTGAGAATGCTGTTAATTGACTACAGCTCAACTTTCAACACCATAGTGCCCACAAAGCTCATCACTAAGCTAAGGACCCTGGGACTAAACACCTACCTCTGCAACTAGACTTCCTGACGGGCCACCCCCAGTTGGTAAGGGTAGGCAAGAACACATCTGCCATGCTGATCTTCAACACGGGGGCCCCTCGAGGGTGCCTGCTTAGTGGCAAAGCACGAGCATAAAAGGCATTTAGCCCGTCTGGTAGGCTCGCATCACTGGGCAGCTCACGGCTGGGTTTCCCTTTGTAGTCCGTAATAGTTTGCAAGCCCTGCCACATCCGACGAGCGCCAGAGCCGGTGTAGTAGGATTCAATCTTAGTCCTGTATTGACGCTTTGCCTGTTTGATGGTTCATCTGAGGGCATAGCGGGATTTCTTATAAGGGTCCGGATTAGTATCCCGCTTCTTGAAAGTGGCAGCTCTAGCCTTTAGCTCGGTGTGGATGTTGCCTGTAAGCCATAGCTTCTGGTTGGGATATGTACGTACAGTCACTATGTCACTAATACCATGGAGCTCATTGAAAAGGCCTCAGCGAGGAAGGCAGCCATTTTCCATCAGAAGAACATCTGATCCACAGAGAGAGAAGTTTGATGTGGCAGTTGTTGAAGCAGTAGCCAAAGGCCAATCAAAGTCCAGACAATCTGCAACTAGGAAAGCTTTGGCTTGTTCACTGAATATGACTAAGAATACAAACTACAGATACAGTTTGCAAAAATATTTGGGGTCAGTAGAAAACTATTAAGGCAAGCTTAAAAAAAGACCATGTGGTCGACATATAGATTAACTCAATCTACAGTCTCAGCAATAGAAAAAATCTATGAAGCAGTCTCTCACAAAGTGCCAGATAAGAAAAAGTTGAACAAGAAGATTGGGAAGGCAGCCAGCTTTCTTGACCACTCCATTGCTCGGCTGCACCAAACATTTCTCAACCCTGGTATCTCAATAGGAGTTGCTATGTTTTATAGATTAAAATCAAGGACTGGCAAAACAATCAACTTGCAAAAGTGAAAGCCAACCTCCCGGGAAACAAACAGCATTGGGCATCCTGGACTTTGCCGAGAACTACACTTGTAGGTACCAGCAAGAGGCCCAGGGGGCTTACTGGACCCAAGAGGAGTGCTACACTGCACCCCTTGGTAATGTAATGCAAATGTGGGAAATGCCAGAAGACCATCACAGACGACAGTTGTATAATGATATCAAGCATGACTACAATGCTGTCAATGCATTTCTAACTGTAGCTATTGATCAACTAAAAAACTAAAATCTGAATCCCAACAAGATCTACAAATACTCTGACGGCTGTGGGCACATTACACATCAAAAAGACCTATATCTGATGTTAGCTATGCTGTGTCTGATTTTGGTTTCCCTATACACAATTCTGGCTCCACACATGGTAAAGGTGCCAGTGATGGGGAAAGTGCAGTAATCGAGAGCCATGAAACCACAGCAGTGAAGGTTGGCCGAGCCCTGATCAGAAATGTGAAGGAGCTCTACAACTACAGCACAGACAATCTGACAAAGGAAGGATCTCCAGATACCTGTACCCATTACCTCTGTACCATGTTCTTCATTCCCAGTGAGGACATTGAAAAAAACAGAAGTCCCCGTAGTCTGAAGCAAGTGCCTGGCACCATGAAGTTGCATTGCATCAAAACAGTCAAGGACGGGCCTCCCGGGTGGCGCAGTGGTCTAGGGCACTGCATCGCAGTGCTAACTGCGCCACCAGAGTCTCTGGGTTCGCGCCCAGGCTCTGTCGCAGCCGGCTGCGACCGGGAGGTCCGTGGGGCGACGCACAATTGGCATAGCGTCGTCCGGGTTAGGGAGGGTTTGGCCGGTAGGGATATCCTTGTCTCATCGCGCTCCAGCGACTCCTGTGGCGGGCCGGGCGCAGTGCGCGCTAACCAAGGGGGCCAGGTACACGGTGTTTCCTCCGACACATTGGTGCGGCTGGCTTCCGGGTTGGAGGCGCGCTGTGTTAAGAAGCAGTGCGGCTTGGTTGGGTTGTGCTTCGGAGGACGCATGGCTTTCGACCTTCGTCTCTCCCGAGCCCGTACGGGAGTTGTAGCGATGAGACAAGATAGTAATTACTAGCGATTGGATACCACGAAAATTGGGGAGAAAATGGGATAAAATTTATAAAAAATAAAATTAAAAAAACAGTCAAGGACGGGTTAGTGGCAACCAGAAACCTCAGCTGCTACTGTGACTCTTGTCTCCATGGGATTGGAGTCTGTGAGAACGGATTATATGTTGAGCAATGGAGACAGGTGAAACGTCATAGTCTGCGTGGTAAGTAACACTTTGCTTACATTATGTAAATCACGTTTGATATTAAATTACTTTCAATAACCTCATGTAATTCTTTGTTTCCATACCAGAACTTTGAAAGAGATCTTTGAAAGAGATGCCAGAGACCAGATGAATAACAGCATCTCTCACACACACACACACACACACACACACACACACACACACACACACACACACACACACACACACACACACACACACACACACACACTGTGTTGGATGAGTATTGATGGTAGTGGTGATAAAGAGATCTAATAATGTCATAAAGCCAGAGAACACGCTGTAAGTTAAAATAGGGTATACAGTGTAACACACACAAACACAATGCTCGAAGAGTTTACTGATTTATATGAATTTCATTATTGTCAATGATGTTCTTGACAGAACCCATTGTATTATATCAGCTATTTAAACAAATGTATAGGAATTCTGTATATTTTTCATTCTTCAGGAATGTTTAGCATGGCTAAATGATAGGGAAAATGACTAAAGCGCAAATAGACTTGGCTACTAGGCATGACAAGTAAACAAGTAAAATCCATGTTTCATGTGACAATTTGAATGACATGTAGATGTTTTGTTATTGCTAGGAGGAGTTATGGTCTCATTGTGCATGTCTAGACTTTTATTTCTGTATCACATCCGGCCATGATTGGGAGTCCCTGTAACGGTTTTCTTCTGTGGAAGAAGGAGAGGACCAAAGCGCATGATTAGTGTTCATCATGTTTAATAAAAGACAATAAACTGAACACTTCCAAAATACAAAACAACAAAACGTGAAAACCGAAACAGTTCTATCTGGTGCAGACACACAAAGACTGAAGACAACCACCCACAAAACCCAACACAAAACAGGCTACCTAAATATGGTTCCCAATCAGAGACAACACAAAACACCTGCCTCTGATTGAGAACCATATCAGGCCAAACACAGAAATAGGAAAACATAGACATACAAACATAGACTGCCCACCCCAACTCACGCCCTGACCATACTAAATAAAGACAAAACAAAGGAAATAAAGGTCAGAACGTGACAGTACCTCCCCCCCCCCCCCCCAAGGTGCGGTCTCCGGACGCAAAACCTGAGCCTGTAGAGGAGGGTCTGGGTGGGCATCTGTCCGCGGTGGCGGTGGCGGCTCTGGCGCTGGACGTGGACCCCACTCCACCATTGTCTTTGTCCGCTTTCTTAGCGTCCTTTGAGCGGCGACCCTCGCCGCCGACCTTGGCCTGGGAACCCTAATAAAGGGCCCCACCGGACTGAGGAGCGCCTCTGGACTGAGGGGCGCCTCTGGACTGAGGAAACTCCTCCGGACTGAGGGGCATCTCAGGACTGAGGGGCAGCTCATGACTGAGGGGTAGCTCATGACTGAGGGGTAGCTCATGACTGAGAGGTAGCTCATGACTGAGAGGTAGCTCATGACTGAGAGGTAGCTCCGGACTGAAGGGCGGCTCCGGACTGAAGGGCGGCTCCGGACTGAAGGGCGGCTCCGGACTGAAGGGCGGCTCCGGACTGAAAGGCGGCTCCGGACTGAAAGGCGGCTCCGGACTGAAGGGCGGCTACGGACTGAAGGGCGGCTCCGGCAGCTCCTGACTGGCGGGCGGCTCCGGCAGCTCCTGACTGGCGGGCGGCTCCGGCAGCTCCTGACTGGCGGGCGGCTCCTGACTGACGGACGGCTCCAGCGGCTCCTGACTGACGGACGGCTCCAGCGGCTCCTGACTGACGGACAGCTCTAGCGGCTCAGGACAGACGGGCGGCTCTAGCGGCTCAGGACAGACGGGCGGCTCTGACGGCGCAGGACAGACGGGCGGCTCTGACGGCTCAGGACAGACGGGCGGCTCTGACGGCTCAGGACAGACGGGCGGCTCTGACGGCTCAGGACAGACGGGCGGCTCTGACGGCTCAGGACAGACGGGCGGCTCTGACGGCTCAGGACAGACGGGCGGCTCTGACGGCTTAGGACAGACGGGCGGCTCAGACGGCGCTGGACAGACGGGCAGCTCAGACGGCGCTGGACAGACGGGCAGCTCAGGCGGCGCTGGACAGACGGGCAGCTCAGGCGGCGCTGGACAGACGGAAGACTCTGGCCTGCTGAGGCGCACAGTAGGCCTGGTACGTGGTGCCGGAACTGGTGGTACCGGGCTGGGGACACGCACCTCTGGGCGAGTGCGGGGAGCAGGAACAGGGCATACTGAACCCTGGAGACGCACAGTAGGCTTGGTGCGTGGTGCCGGAACTGGTGGTACCGGACTGGGGACACGCACCACAGGGCAAGTGCGGGGAGCAGGAACAGGGCGTACAGGGCTCTGGAGACGCACAGGAAGCTTGGTGCGTGGTGTTGGCACTGGTGGTACTGGGCTGAGGACACGCACCTCAAGGCGAGTGCGGGGTGCTGGAACTGGAGGCCTGGTACGTGGCGCAAGCACCGGAGGGCTGATGCGTGGGGCTGCCACAGGAGAGCTAGTACGTGGGGCTGCCACAGGAGAGCTGGTGCGCTGAGCTGGCACAGGACGTGCAGGGCTAGGGAGACGCACAGGAGGCCTGGTGTGTGGGGCTGGCACAGTCTTCACCAGACGGCTAGCACGCACCTCAGGACGAGTATGGAGAGCTGACTCAGGTGACATCAAATCCCCGACACGCTCCGTCGGGCGGATGTCGTGCCTCATGCACCAAACCAGCACCTCCCTCATAACTCTCTCCTCCAATCTCCCCATTAACTCCTTTACTGCCTCTGCTTCGCTCACCTCCAATACCGCCCTGACCGGCTCTGGTTCCATCCTTGGCTCCTTACGGTAAGCAGGGGGAGTTGGCTCAGGTCTGACTCCTGACTCTGCCACACCCCCCGTGTGCCCCCCCCCCCAATACATTTTTGGGGCTGCCTCTCGGGCTTCCAGCCGCTCTGCCGTGCTAGCTCCTCATAATGCCGCCTCTCTGCTTTTGCTGCCTCCAGCTCTGCTTTGGGGCGGCGATATTCCCCTTGCTCTGCCCAGGGTCCTTTGCCGTCCAACTCGTCCTCCCATGTCCATTTCTCCTTCTCGCGCTGCTCCTGCTGCCGCTGCCTGTTACCACGCTGCTTGGTCCTTTTTTGGTGGGTGGTTCTGTAACGGCTTTCGTCGGTGGAAGGAGAGGACCAAAGCGCAGCGTAGTTAGTGTTCATCATGTTTAATAAAAGACAATAAACTGAACACTTCCAAAATACAAAACAACAAAACGTGAAAACCGAAACAGTTCTATCTGGTGCAGACACACAAAGACTGAAGACAACCACCCACAAAACCCAACACAAAACAGGCTACCTAAATATGGTTCCCAATCAGAGACAACACAAAACACCTGCCTCTGATTGAGAACCATATCAGGCCAAACACAGAAATAGGAAAACATAGACATACAAACATAGACTGCCCACCCCAACTCACGCCCTGACCATACTAAATAAAGACAAAACAAAGGAAATAAAGGTCAGAACGTGACAGTCCCATAGGGCAGCGCACAATTGGCACAGCGTCGTCTGGGTTTGACCGAGGTAGTTGTCATTGTAAATAAGAATTTGTTCTTAATTGACTTGCCTAGTTAAATTAAGGTTACATTTAAAAATGTAAAATAAATTAAAAACTATATATGGAAAGCTGCAAGAAAATAATATTTAAATGTATATCAAACCATTTAGAAGCTTTGACCCTGAGGTCACACATTGGCCCCTTTATTTAGAGAAATCTAGACTTGGTTTCCTCTATTGTAAATCGCTCTTCTTTCACCCCAGGTGCCAAACTAACCCTGATTCAGATGACCGTCCTACCCATACTACATTAAGGAGACGTAATTTATAGATCGGCAGGTAAGGGTGCTCTCGAGCGGCTAGATGTTCTTTACCATTCGGCCATCAGATTTGCCACCAATGCTCCTTATAGGACACATCACTGCGCTCTATACTCCTCTGTAAACTGGTCATCTCTGTACACCCATCGCAAGATCCACTGGTTGATGTTTATTTATAAAACCCTCTTAGGCCTCACTCACTCCCCCTTATCTGAGATATCTACTGCAGCCCTCATCCTCCACATACAACACCCGTTCCGCCAGTCACATTCTGTTAAAGGTCCCCAAAGCACACACATCCCTGGGTCGCTCCTGTTTTCAGTTTGCTGCAACTAACGACTGGAACGAGCTGCAAAAAACAGTCAAACTGGACAGTTTTATTCAAAGACTCAATCATGGACACTCTTACTGACAGTTGTGGCTGCTTCTTGTGATGCATTGTTGTCTCTACCTTCTTGCCCTTTGTGCTGTTGTCTGTGCCCAATAATGTTTGTGCCATGTTTTGTCCTGCTGCCATGTTGTTGTCATGTTGTGTTGCTACCATGCTGTGTTGTCATGTGTTGCTGCCATGCTATGTTGTCTTAGGTCTCCCTTTATGTATCGTTGTGGTCTCTCTCTTGTCGTGATGTGTGTTTTGTCCTATATTTGTATTTTACTTTTCATTTTTAAATTGCACAGAAGGACATGTAGGAGATGGGGTGACCGGCCTCTGAGAAATGACGTGCAATTGGGGATTTAGGGTAATTTCTCCTTACAGTGCTCGTGTTCTATAATATGTGTTCTTATCGGTCTACTGGTTTTACCCACCCACGTATTGCATGGACAAGAGATAAGGTACAGTATATGATGTTAGAAGAGCTGCATGTGAGGAACTGTTTGGTAGTGTATTGTTTACCAGTGGCAGAGCTACTGAATTCACTCACTTTTTTACAGGAGACCTTACATACTGAACAACTACGGCAGGGGTAGAAACCGGTCACCTCGTCCAGTCGTCCATCATTTATTTTCGGGGGGACATAAGTGCCAGCCCGAACAGTGAAGTCCTTGACATTCCTGGCCCTGTAGTGTGAGGAGAGAGGCGGGTCAGAGAAAACCTTTTAGCAAACAGGATCAGCCATGAGGGGATTCCAATGTTTCTTAATGGTTTCCTTGATGTCATCACTCAAAGGACAATATGTAGTGCTACAGACATATTCATGTATTTAAAAAAAAACATTTATCCATTCTGGTTGAGGTCTCATCAATGTTACGTACCTGACTGAGCGCATCATCAAGACATTCTATAGGGTATGAACAGATCTCAAATCTAGTCTGTTTTACTAGTACAAATCAAGTCAAATTTTATTGGTCGGGTACCCATATTTAGCAGATGTTATCGCGAGTGTAGTGAAATTCTTATGTTCCTAGAGTGCAGTAATACCTGACAAAACAAAAGGTTTCAGTCTCAGAAATTGGTGTACGGTAAAACCTTTTCAGAAATGTGGGATGCAGACTAGAGGCATGTAGGATACTGTTCTTATCTGTAGGCTTGGTATACAAAGTAGTAGACAAGGAACCTGAGTCATGGCACACAAGGGTATTAAGGAAAGACATCTCGTCTCTGGCTAATCTCGGCGTTGAATTTGGGGTAAGCGATAAAGTCATCAAATACATTGAAGGGACCCTTCCAAACTAGAAACACAGCAATATACACTGCTCAAAAAAATAAAGGGAACACTTAAACAACACAATGTAACTCCAAGTCAATCACACTTCTGTGAAATCAAACTGTCCACTTAGGAAGCAACACTGATTGACAATAAATTGCACATGCTGTTGTGCAAATGGAATAGACAAAAGGTGGAAATTATAGGCAATTAGCAAGACACCCCCAAAAATGGAGTGATTCTGCAGGTGGTGACCACAGACCACTTCTCAGTTCCTATGCTTCCTGGCTGATGTTTTGGTCACTTTTGAATGCTGGCGGTGCTCTCACTCTCGTGGTAGCATGAGACGGAGTCTACAACCCACACAAGTGGCTAAGGTAGTGCAGTTCATCCAGGATGGCACATCAATGCGAGCTGTGGCAAAAAGGTTTGCTGTGTCTGTCAGCGTGGTGTCCAGAGCATGGAGGCGCTACCAGGAGACAGGCCAGTACATCAGGAGACGTGGAGGAGGCCGTAGGAGGGCAACAACCCAGCAGCAGGACCGCTACCTCCGCCTTTGTGCAAGGAGGTGCACTGCCAGAGCCCTGCAAAATGACCTCCAGCGGGCCACAAATGTGTATGTGTCTGCTCAAACGGTCAGAAACAGACTCCATGAGGGTGGTATGAGGGCCCGACGTCCACAGGTGGGGGTTGTGCTTACAGCCCAACACCGTGCAGGACGTTTGGCATTTTCCAGAGAACACCAAGATTGGCAAATTCGCCACTGGCGCCCTGTGCTCTTCACAGATGAAAGCAGGTTCACACTGAGCACATGAGCACATGTGACAGACATGACAGAGTCTGGAGACGCCGTGGAGAACGTTCTGCTGCCTGCAACATCCTCCAGCATGACCGGTTTGGCGATGGGTCAGTCATGGTGTGGGGTGGCATTTCTTTGTGGGGCCGCACAGCCCTCCATGTGCTCGCCAGAGGTAGCCTGACTGCCAATAGGTACCAAGATGAGATCCTCAGACCCCTTGTGAGACCATATGCTGACACATGCACATTTGTGGCCTGCTGGAGGTCATTCATAATAAAAATAAATGTACGCTTACCACGCTGCACCTTGGTCCGGTCATTTCCACCCTGATGACGATCGTGAAAGCTGTAACTTAACAAAATGTGGAAAAAATTAAGGGGTGTGAATACTTTCCAAATGCACTGCAAGTATATGTTGGGAAAAAGGGTTTTCGTGCCAATTAAACTTGTCTTCCAGATAATCCATAAATAGACATGCATAGTCAGGAGGTCAAATGCAGCCCATAGCCACACAATGATTTTGTAAATAGTATCAAATAGTAACAATATATACATACAGTTGAAGTCTGAAGTTTACATACACCTTAGCCAAATACATTTAAACTCAGTTTTTCACAATTCCTGACATTTAGTCCTAGTAAAAAGTCCCTGTCTTAGGTCAGTTAGGATCACCACTTTATTCTAAGAATGTGAAATGTCAGAATAATAGAGAGAATGACTTATTTCAGATGTAATTTATTTTGTCACGTTCCCAGTGGGTCAGAAGTTTAGACACTCAATTAGTATTTGGTAGCATTGCCTTTAACTTGGGTCAAACATTTCGGGTAGCCTTCCACAAGCTTCCCACAATAAGTTGGATGAATTTTGGCATATTCCTCCTGACAGAGCTGGTGTAGCTGAGTCAGGTTTGTAGGCCTCCCTGCTCGCACACGCTTTTTCAGTTCTGCCCATACATTTTCTATGGGATTGAGGTCAGGGCTTTGTGATGGCCACTCCAATACCTTGACTTTGTTGTCCTTAAGCCATTTTGCCACAACTTTGGAAGTATGCTTGGGGTCATTGTCCATTTGGAAGACCCATTTGCGACCAAGCTTGAACGTCTTGACTGATGTCTTCAGATGTTGCTTAAATATATCCACATAATTGTCCTTCCTCATGATGCCATCTATTTTGTGAAGTGCACCAGTCCCTCCTGCAGCAAAGCACCCCCACAACATGATGCTGCCCCCCCCCCCGTGCTTCACGGTTGGGATGGTGTTCTTCGGCTTGCAAGCGTCCCCCCTTTTCCTCCAAACATAATGATGGTCATTATGGACAAACAGTTCTATTTTTGTTTCATCAGACCAGAGGACAGTTCTCCAAAAAGTACGATCTTTGTCCCATGTGCAGTTGCAAACCGTAGTCTGGCTTTTTCATGGCGGTTTTGGAGCAGTGGCTTCTTCCTTGCTGAGCGGCCTTTCAGGTTATGTTGATATAGGAATCGTTTAACTGTGGATATAGATAAGTTTGTACCTGTTTCCTCCAGCATCTTCAAAGGTCCTTTGCTGTTGTTCTGGGATTGATTTGCACTTTTCGCACAACAGTACGTTCATCTCTAGGAGACAGAACGCATTTCCTTCCTGAGCGGTATGACGGCTGCCTGGTCCCATGGTGTTTATACTTGCGTAATATTGTTTGTACAGATGAACGTGGTACCTTCAGGTGTTTGGAAATTGCTCCCAAGGATGAACCAGAGACTTGTGGAGGTCTACAATTTTTTTTCTGAGGTCTTGGCTGATTTCTTTTGATTTTCCCATGATGTTAATCAAAGTGGTACTGAGTTTGAAGGTAGGCCTTGAAATACATCTACAGGTACACCTCCAATTGACTCAAATGATGTCAATTAGCCTATCTGAAGCTTCTAAAGCTGTGACATTATTTTCTGGAAATTTCCAAGCTGTTTAAAATGCACAGTCAACATAGTGTATGTAAACTTCTGACCCACTGGAATTGTGATACAGTGAATTATAAGTGAAATAATCTGTCTGTAAACAATTGTTGGAAAAATTACTTGTGTCATGCACAAAGTAGATGTCCTAACCAACTTGCCAAAACTGTAGTTTGTTAAAAATAAATTTGTGGAGTGGATGAAAAACGAGTTTTAATGACTCCAACCTAAGTGTATTTAAACTTCAACTGTGTAATATATATTATATATTTGTACAGGAGGATAGTTGCCAGGTTCAACAAAAAACCTGTAGAATGTCTTGTGTCCCCTCTCTGTTCCAAAAATAACTTGAATTCCTCCAGTCTTTTGTCATGTTTTTTCTTTATACACTAATGTACAACATCTAGGGCGATGAGAGATATCCAAGTAAACATCACAATTTTTTTTATTGTTTTATGAAAATGCCAGTGTCTCTCAAATATGAGGGCAATTGTCTTATACTGGGGTGTATAACTTCAATTGGGGGAGTTAGAATAGTGGAATACACAAGGTTACATTTTGAAATTTGGTAGTGCATCAGCAGTTTTCCTCATGTCAATCACTGACAGTCACTCAATTAGCCCACGTCAGCCAACATTTTATAGATTGATAGGTAAGTTAGTCTAGCCAGCTATCTAAACATGTGGAGCAATCATGGCTGAGTAATCAGGGGCCCTGACCTCCAGGGGTCCCCATTGATTTTGTTAGTCCCTCTCACTCAGATATCCTTTGCACATGGCAAAATGTGTAAAATTGCAACCAAATCTTGCTTAGGGCCCCCAAAAGTGACTGATGATTGGCTGAAAGAAATTGATATAAAGAAAATTATGGGAGCTGTTTTGTTAGACTTCAGTGCAGCTTTTGACATTATCAATCATAGTTTGCTGCTGCTACCACAACAAGCGAAATCACAGCAACACTTAAAGAGCTGAAGTCAGTTTTGTAATCGATGGCTACTAATAAGCTGGTCCTAAATATAAAATAAATAAAAGCATTGTATTTGGGCCAAATCATTTGCTAAACCGCATCTAAATCTTGTAACGAATAATGTGGCAATTGAGCATGTTGAGGACACTAAACTGCTTGGTGTAATGATTGACCAGGGATGGGCGACTTTGATGGGGGTCGGGGCCACAAAAAACTGAAATCATGAGGGGCTGCATCGGCTCGTGGGTCTGCGTACCCGCATCCACATCCAATAATTCCCTAAATTCTAGACCTCACCTTAATCTGGTAATGAATGGTGTGGCTGTTGAACAAGTTGAGGAGATTAAATGACTTGGCGTTACCTTAGATTGTAAACTGTCATGGTCAAAACATGGATTCAATGGTTGTAAAGATGGGGAGAGGTCTGTCTGTAATAAAGAGATGCTCTGCTTTTTTGACCACACACTCAACAAACCAGCCTTGTCCAGTCATATGGTCAAGTGCTGCAAAGAAAGACCTAGTTAAACTGCGACTGGCCCAGAACAGAGCCACACATCTTGCTCTTCATTGTAATCAGAGGACTAATATTAATGCTATGCATGCCAGTCTCTCTTGGCTAAAAGTTTAGGAAAGACTGACTGCATCACTTCTTCTTTTTCTAAGAAACAATGTGTTGGAAATTCCAAATTGGTTGCATAGTCAACTTACAAAGCACTGACACACACACTTACCCCACCAGACATGCCACCAGGGGTATTTTCACAGTCCCAAGGTCCAGAACAAATTCAAGGAAACGTACAGTATTATACAGAGCCAAGTGTGCATGGAACTCCATTCCATCTTACATAGTGCAAAACCTGGTTTAGAAAAACCCAAATAAAGCAACACCTCACAGCACAATGCCTCTCCCCCATGTGACCTACTTGTTGTGTGTATGTACTGACATGTATGGGTAACTGACAGATGCACACACACTACATGTTTTTAAATGTATGTCAATTGTAAAGTATTTTGTAAGACTAGCTGTTGCCCTTGGCGTTGGCTAATGGGCATCCTAATAAATTAAAAATAAATTAAAAAAGGAGACAAACACACACACACACTCTAACACACGCACTTTACAAACAAACACATTGAAATATTGTAGTATTGTACATTTCTAATAATAATTGAGTAAGAATGTTATAATGTGTGTATGAGGTATTGTAGGCTGTTGTTTTGTTGTGATTTGTTGTAATTGTTTTAATCCTTTTTGGACCTAATAAATACTAAATAGCCTACTAAAGGCTAGAAGCGGCTCTGGGACAATCCATATTACTTTCGATTTTTCTTTTACACCCCTTCAAATAAGTGGATTCAGCTATTTCAGCCACACCCATTGCTGACAGGTGAATAAAATTGAGCACACGGCCATGCAATCTCCATAGACAAACATTGGCAGTAGAATGGCCTTACTGAAGAGCTCAGTGACTTTCAACGTGGCACCATCATAGGATGCCACCTTACCAACAAGTCAGTTCATCAAATTTCTGCCCTGCTAGAGCTGCCCCGGTCAACTGTAAGTGTCGTTATTGTGAAGTGGAAATGTCTAGGAGCAACAACAACTCAGCCACGAAGTGGTAGGCCACACAAGCTCACAGAACGGGACCGTGAGTGCTTAAGCGAGTAAAAATCGTCTGTCCTCAGTTGCAACACTCACTACCGAGTTCCAAACTGCCTCTGGAAGCAACATCAATGCCATGCGTTGGCTGGAGTGGTGCAAAGCTTGCCGCCATTGGACTCTGGAGTAGTGGAAATGCGTTCTCTGGAGTGATGAATCACGCTTCACCATGTGGCAGTCCGACGGACGAATCTGGGTTTGGCGGATGCCAAGAGAACGCTACCTGCCCGATTGCATGTCAACTGTAGAGTTTGGTGGATAAGGAATAATGGTCTGGGGCTGTTTTTTGATGTGGAAGAACTTGACTGGTCTGCACAGAGCCCTGACCTCAACCCCATCAAACACCTTTGGGATGAATTGGAATGCCGACTGCGAGCCAGGCCTAATTGCCCAACATCAGTGCCCGACCTCACTAATGCTCGTGGCTGAATGGAAGCAAGTCCCTGCAGCAATGTTCCAACATCAGTGAAAAGCCTCCCTAGAAGAGTGGAGGCTGTTATAGCAGCAAAAGGGGGACCAACTCCATATTAATGCCCATGATTTTGGAATGAGATGTTCGATGAGCAGGTTTCCACATACTTTTGGTCATGTAGTGTAGCTTCAGCCGCAGTCCTACTTATTCTTGAGCGGATGGTCAGGGGGCCGGAACAGAACTGCAAATACTTTGTAGACTGCAAATTGACCGTAAGATGCCCAAACAAGTACAATATTTGACTAAAATATAATAAATTTCAAACCATGCTTACATTTATATACTATCACGTTTTTACAGTCTTATGCACAACAATTAAAATAGATACAATAAAATAAAAACGCTAAAAAAAATCTGAGAATTTGGGGAACTAGAAGGTAAATTACTAGAATAATGATTTCCCACTGACTGGCCGTGTGGACATGCAAATTAGCCACAAAAAGCTTGGCTTGGTTAGCGTCGTAGGTATTTCAGTGTTCGATCATTCTCTGAAAATGGCATACGGGGAAAGGGCTTTCTGGCTTGAACTATAGAAGCATAAGAGCAAACGTCAAACCAGATTCCAAGTAGGCCTATGATCACTATTACTTCATGGTGCGAGGCGCACACATGGCGTCTGGCACGCATCCACTTCAATGAAAGCGGGTCAGGATTTTCTCTCTCGTGCTCGCGCAATGGCGGAGGCGAGCCCCAACAGGAAAACCCCGAGTCAGCAAGTAGCCTAATCCATGTAGTCTATTGCAATACATTCTCAGTAGACCATTTATGAGCAAATAATTCGCAGTTTTAGCGAGTCCTTGAATTCAGACGCCAATAATTGGATAGACGTATTGCTCGACACCTACAGGACATTCTAAAATGTCAGGATCAATCATTTTATAAAATGTGTCATGGGTTTTTCTAGAGTCACTGAAATACAATACATTAACCCCATTAAAACAAAGCATATCCCTTACAGAATACCCGAATATTCTTTAGTAAACGGCATGACATATGATTTTGATATTGCATGTTTGTTTCATACTCATGCAAGTGTAGAATTACTTATCCACACCAAATAAACATAATAGAATAGGAGTAGAATACAAACGGTAGACTACACCCGCTGCAACCTGGTCTCAAAGAATGTTGTATTATTCTGTACATATATAACAGTTCAACTATACATCCGTCCCCTCGCACCGACCCGGGCGCGAACCAGGGACCCTCTGCACACATCAACAACAGTCACCCACGAACCATCGCTCCACAAAAGCCGCGGCCCTTGCAGAGCAAGGGGAACCACTACTTCAAGGTCTCAGAGCAAGTGACATCACCGATTGAAAGGCTATTAGCTCGCACCACCGCTAACTAGATAGCCATTTCACATCCGTTACACATACATTTGAGAAAATGCTCCATTTAGTAAGACGTTACGTTTCATATGGTATGTATTAATTTGTGGATGTCCATCATCCATTTTGTGTGATTTGTAACGAATTACAGCAGCTACTCTTCTTGTGGTCCAGCACAATGTTACAAATTTGCTAAATGTACAATATGTTATGAAATCCAATTTATTGTGGCTAATGTTAAGGTTAGGAGTTAGGTTAAAGGGTTAAGGTTAGGGGAAGGGTTAGCTAAAGTGGTTAAGGTTAGGGTTAGCTAACAAACTAAGTAGTTGCAAAAGTGCTCAAAAGTAGTAAGTAGCTGAAAAGTTGCTCAAATGCTAAGATTGTCCACGATGAGATTCAAACATACAACCCTTGGGTTGCTAGACATTCACGTTATATGCCCACCTATTCATCCATCCATCCATCCCAATCAACCACTCTCCTTTCGTTTTTAACTTAAGTAACCTTCTGTCTTATGTAACCATACCAAACATAATATAGCATACTAATTTGATTGTCCCGGAATCACGTTTACTAAGTTACTTCTAGTGTATGAGACCAGGCTGTATTTATGGCAACGCATCTTATTATGCATTATCTGTTTGTTATTAATTTCCTCCTAATGGCCTAGCCCGAAAGTAGTTTCTAGACAACCTCCATCCGTGTCTGAGAAAAATACAGAAAAAAATATTATTTACCTTCCATGTGTGCGCTACTTTGGGTTAGTCTGACTTCTGCGATCTGGATACACCTTCCAAATAGTCCACGCCTACTGCGTCCAAAACCTTGGCACTGGGTGGGGTCGACGCAAGGATTCGCTTTAATTGGCCCCCAATGAGAAACTTAACAACTCTATGTCGCGCAGGTCCCAGTCCGACATGGGTCGAGCGATATAAATAGTGTCTTGGTGCCTTGGTGCAAGATGAGCACCGACACCCGATAGACTTGCATGTTTTTCCCTACCAGTACATGGCCTACCAGTACATGGACATAGCAAAAAGGATGCTGCAGCAAGCCCTCAAAGTGTCTGGTCGCAGTATGACCCCGCTGATCAAGTGGATGGAGAATTGGGCTGAGAGCTCAGTTGGCCGGAATAAGACAGAGGCGGCGCACAGGGTGAAAAGCCTGGAGGAAATGCCGGGTCCCACCGTCGCCAAATTTGCCTGGGACCTCTTCGCCAAACGGGGACTGTCCCGCCTCCACGAGCTGCAGGTAAATTATTTTGATGACTTGTTCATTTTTTTTTCTTTTTAGACTTTCTTTCTATTAAAGCAAGACAGGCGCGTGAATGTATGGGATTAGTGTTTCATAATGTCTGATAAACAGCAATACCATAAGGAATGTTTTATTGGCAGATTTAACTGGTCATCACACATTGTCTTGTAATAGATAGGTTATGACATTGGTGCTGTAGGGCAAACACTCTGTCACAGCCTCTCCTTACATGTAGGCTACTGTATAACTTTACCACCAGTGTGTAATGTAATTGCCCAGCAATTAAAAAGCAATGAGAGGGCCAACATAAGCTATACTGTGATGACCTAAATGCACCAGACATGCAGTTGTATATGGATAGACTATGTTAGATAAATGGTATACATACATCAGTTCTCTTACACTGATAGGGCATTGTGCAGGAAAGTGCCTTAGGCCACTAGGGCACTTTTCTGTGCTTTGGGAAGTACCTGCTGCCTCATAGGTGTAGATGGGGAGCACAACGAGCAAAGCACAAAGCTTTCTATCACAGCTTGACGGGCGCTCCCAAAGCTTTGAAAATGTTTCTACAGATTTTGTCCATACACTTTACATCAAGCAGCTTTAATACAACAGGTTTAGACCTTAGTGAAATGCTTACTTACAGGCCCTTAACCAACAATGCAGTTTTAAGAAAAATATGTGTTAAGTAAAAAATTAAAGAGCAGCAGTAAAATAACAATAGCAAGGCTATATACAGGGGGTACCGGTACAGAGTCAATGTGCGGGGGCACCAGTTAGTCGAGGTAATTGAGGTAATATGTACATGTAGGTAGAGTTAAAGTGACTATGCATAGATAATAAACAGAGTAGCAGCAGCAGCGTAAAAGGGGGGGGGGGGGGGGGGGGGCAATGCAAATAGTCTGGGTAACCATTTGATTAGCTGTTCAGGATTTTTATGGCTTGGGGGTCGAAGCTGTTAAGAAGCCTTTTGGACCTAGACTTTGCACTCCGGTACCGCTTGCCGTGCTGTAGAGAACAGTCTATGACTAGGGTGGCTGGAGTCTTTTTTTAGGGGCCTTCCTCTAACACCACCTGGTATAGAGGTCCTGGATGGCAGGAAGCTTGCCCCCAGTGATGTACTGGGCCGTACGCACTACCCTCTGTAGTGCCTTGCGGGCGAAGGCCGAGCTGTTGCCATACCAGGCAGTGATGCAACCAGTCAGGATGCTCTCGATGGTGCAGCTGTAGAACTTTTTGAGGATCTGAGGACCCATGTCAAATCTTTTCAGTCAATCTTTTTCGTGCACCCTTCACGACTGTCTTGGTGTGTTTGGACCATGATAGTTTGTTGGTGATGTGGACACCAAGTAACTTGGAGCTCTCAACCTGCTCCACTACAGCCCCGTCGATGAGAATGGGGTCGTGCTCGGTCCTCCTTTTCCTGTGGTCCACAATCATCTCCTTTCTCTTGATCACGTTGAGGGAGAGATTTTTTTTTTAATTTTAAATTTTATCCCCTTTTCTCCCCAATTTTCGTGGTATCCAATCGCTAGTAATTACTATCTTGTCTCATCGCTACAACTCCCGTACGGGCTCGGGAGAGACGAAGGTCGAAAGCCATGCGTCCTCCGAAGCACAACCCAACCAAGCCGCACTGCTTCTTTAACACAGCGCGCCTCCAACCCGGAAGCCAGCCGCACCAATGTGTCGGAGGAAACACCGTGCACCTGGCCCCCTTGGTTAGCACGCACTGCGCCCGGCCCGCCACAGGAGTCGCTGGAGCCCGATGAGACAAGGATATCCCTACCGGCCAAACCCACCCTAACCCGGACGACGCTAGCCCAATTGTGCGTCGCCCCACGGACCTCCCGGTCGCGGCCGGCTGCGACAGAGCCTGGGCGCGAACCCAGAGACTCTGGTGGCGCAGTTAGCACTGCGATGCAGTGCCCTAGACCACTGCGCCACCCGGGAGGCCCGAGGGAGAGATTGTTGTCCTGACACCACACGGCCAGGTCTCTGACCTCCTTATAGGCTGTCTCATCGTTGTCTGTGATCAGGCCAACCACTGTTGTGCCACCTGCGAACTTAATGATGGTGTTGGAGTCGTGCCTGGCCATGCAGTTATGTGTGAACAGGGAGTACAGGAGGGGACTGAGCACACGCACCCCTGAGGGGCCCCTGTGTTGATGATCAGTGTGGCAGATGTGTTGATGCCTACCCTTACCACCTGGGGGGCGGCCCATCAGGAAGTCCAGGATCCAGTTGCAGAAGGAGGTGTAGTAGTCTGTAATAGTTTGCAAGCCCCGCCACATCCGACGAGCATCGAAGCCGGTGTAGTACGATTCAATCTTTATCCTGTATTGACGCTTTGCCTGTTTGGTGGTTCGTCGGAGGGCAAAGCAGGATTCCTTATATGCTTCCGGGTTAGAGTCCCGCTCCTTGAAAGTGGCAGCTCTACCCTTTAGCTCAGTGTGGATGTTGCCTGTAATCCATGGCTTCTGGTTGGGGTATGTATGTACAGTCATGTCAGTACAGTCATAGAACTGTAGCTAGGTCTGCTCACAACATGTTGATGCTACATCCATAGAAATAGATTATTTCTAATTTTATGGATGGTTCCATCTCCAGTGAATCATGCCATCTATATGCGTTGTGTACTAATGTGTTGCCTTCTCCCAGATTGAGGGTGTGAAGCGCTATGGGCCGATGTGGAAGGCCAGCTTCGGCCCCATCCTGACGGTGCACGTGGCAGAGCCAGCCCTGATTGAGCAAGTGCTGAGGCAGGAGGGCAAGACCCCCATCCGCTCTGACCTCTCCTCCTGGAAGGACTACAGGAAACAACGAGGTCATGGCTACGGACTGCTCACAGCGTGGGTACCATTACTCTCCTCCTCTGCTGTCTCCCCTCCCATGCTTGTCATTCTAATCTAAGCTGTTCTGACATCAGGTTCGTGTGCTGTTGACAGGAAGCAGGAAAGATTAACAGAGATGAAACAAAGACTTAAAGGGATACTTCAGGATTTTGGCAATGAAGCCCTTTATCTACTTCCCTAGAGTCTGATGAACTCGTGGATACCATGTTTCTGTGTGCAGTTTGAAGAAAGTTGCTAACTTGCATTAGCACAATTGCTAACTAGCGTTTAGGGCAATGAATGGAAGTCTATGGTATCGACATCCAGTCATTGTGCTAACACTAGTTAGCATTGGCTAGCGAAACTACCTCTAACTTCCTTCATACTGGATGCAGAGACATACAAATGGTATCCATGAGTTTGCCAAAATCCTGAAGTATCCCTTTAAGACAAAGGACTAATTGGTCTAGAAGCCAGACAGGCACAGACAGAGACTCAGGAAAGAGACAGATGTCAGCCTTTGATCTATTATTACCTATGGGTTATAACCTAATGAGCAGGAATATGAAAATGCTCACAGTTCAATTACAGTTCAATCAAGTTACAGTTCAACTGTACAGTTACAGTTGGCTCAGCCTGTATAAAACATGTAAACTATTGGATGTTTGCTGTGCAAACTCATTGATGACATTATTTTCTGTTTACCTTCCTTAGGGTTGAAAAATCGCTGGGAACTTTAAATAAACTCCCTGGTTTTCCAAAAAACCTGGTTGGAGGATTCCAGATTTCCTGCTTATTCCCTCCTTATTACAGGAATTTTCGGGAAAGTCATGGAATTTATTGAAAGTTCCAGGAATTTTGCAACGCTAACCTTGACATTTTTTTGACGTAAGTGAAGGGGAGGAGTGGCAGGCGGTGCGGAGTCTCCTGGGGAAGCACATGCTACATCCAAAGGCGGTGGAGGCCTACGACACCACTCTAAATGCCGTTGTTGATGACCTCATTGCTAAGCTCCGCCTCAGCAGGCGCCAGGACCCCTGCGGTCTCGTCCCGAACATCAGCAGTGAGTTCTACCGCTTCGGCCTCGAAGGTAAGACCTATTTGCACTCAACCTGTTCTCTTTGTTTTTATTTTTACTTTTACACGGTGGCATATGAGTTCAGCATCCGAGGTCGGGTGTGAGGTTATCTGAGATCAGTCCTGTAATAAGACACAAGATCAGGAAGCAACTTTATTGTATCAATGTCAATTAGCATTGTGGGCTTCTAGTTTAGTCTATTACCACCACTTACTTGTGTATGGTAAGATAGGGTACTCTGACAAGTCTATAATAGGCTTGATTGGATCTGTATTACAGAGTGAAAACAAACAAAGCCCTTCCGGAAAGCCCTTCAAACCCTTCTCACCCTTGACCTGTGCCTGTCTTCCTCTCTGCAGGGATCTCCTCAGTCTTGTTCGAGACCAAGATTGGTTGCCTAGACCCTGTGGTTCCCACGGAGACAGAGTGTTTCATCCAGTCCATTAACACCATGTTTGTCATGACACTCCTCACCATGGCTATGCCCGCCTGGTTACACAAGCTGTTCCCCATGCCCTGGGACACTTTCTGCCAATGCTGGGACTACATTTTCCAATTCGGTGAGCTGCCATCTTTGATAGCCTCATACTATTGTTACATATTGTGTATTTATTCCTTGTGTTATTATCATTCTATTATAAAATGTTTTCCCTCTGCATTGTTGGGAAGGGCCCATAAGTAAGCATGCCACTGTTAGACTACAACTGTTGTTTACGAAGCATGTGACAAATAAAATTGCTCCACCTTGGTTTAATTCTGTCAACTTTTTAGTACATGTCACCTCTTACATTAGATCTTTTTAACCCCACTGACCTACTTATAATTATTAGATGCCCCCAGTGGTTAGTTACCCTCTACGGATCGATTTCTAGTAACTTTCTATAAATCGTTCCCATTCAATAGGACCCATAGTGTGTGTGGCTGCCTTCCATTCATCACCTGTAATCCCTGTAGTAAGCTTTCCCAGAGGTCTATTTTTTCATTTCCAAGCTGTACAGATTCCCTTAGTTGGACTAGAGCTCCTTCAGACCTGGATTCAAAAACTATTTGAAATACTTCAGCTGGAATTGATTGATGATTGGTGCTATGGAACCAATGCAAGCCCCGCCCATCTGGCATTCATTAGGCTAAAGCAAACGCTGAAAGTATTTAAAATATTTAAAATAGTATTTGAACCCAGATCTGAGATTTTTTACTCTGATCTGACTCCTGATCTCTCTCCTTGCAGCTAAAGGTCACATTGACCAGCGTCTGAAGGAGGAAGCGGAGAAGGTGGCGCGGGGAGAGGAGGTGGAGGGGCGATATCTGACCTACTTCCTGACCCGCACAGGGCTGCCCATGAAGACGGTGTACAGCAACGTCACTGAGATGCTTCTGGCTGGGGTGGACACGGTGAAGAAAATCTCTCATGTCTTCTTCCTCTTGCATCTCTCCCTCCTTATTGTCTTCTCTGTCCTAATCGCTCCATCTTTGAGCCTGCTCTTTACTATTAGTTTATAAAATATCCAATAGTCATACATCTCCACTTCCTCTCACTCCTAGTCAAAAGTATACTATATCATTGAGTAAATCACAGCATACGACCTCTTCTTAAGCTGTAAGGAGCTCACTATCCTCTCCATCCACTGCTAGTGACCTTATGGTGAATGATCTTTCTGTCGTACTGACCTGTTGTGTCCTGTGTGGGTTCAGATCTCCAGCACCATGTCCTGGTCCCTGTACGAACTATCTCGGCACCCCGAGGTGCAGGCCTCGCTGAGGGAGGAGGTACTGGCCGTGATGGGGGGTCGGAGGGTGCCTGGGGCTGTAGACGTAGCTCGCATGCCCCTCATGAAGGCTGTGGTGAAGGAGGTGCTCAGGTAAGTGCTCATAGCTCCTCATTATATAATTAAGGGGAGCTCATTTCATCCACTACCAATTTGAATGAACTATGTACCCCTGATTCAATCAACTACAACCAATCGATCAATCATTAGACTGATCAGTCACACTGACATTGTTATGTTTTGGCTTCTCCAGACTTTATCCTGTTATTGCGGCCAATGCCAGGGTCATCGCTGACAAAGACATCCAGGTCGGAGGCTACCTCCTCCCCAAAAACGTAAGTGTTGACGTGATGTTGAGTGCTTCTTTGTCCAAATTTTTTGAACAATCTGATGTAATATTAAGGTGGGAAGAAGGCAAACATATGCAATGATAGGATTTTACCAAGGTTTTTTAAAACTGATTCCTACCAACAGTATGTCAAAATTCTATCCTATCCAGACTCTGATCACCCTCTGCCACTTCGCCACATCCCGGAATGCAGCATTTTTCCCGAACCCGGATACATTCCAGCCCCATCGCTGGCTGAACCGGTACAAAGGCCACCACCCTTACGCCTCAGTGCCCTTCGGCGTGGGCAAACGCAGCTGCATCGGCCGCCGCATCGCAGAGCTGGAGGTCTACCTGGCACTGGCACGAGTGAGTAGATCTTTGGTCACTTTTACAGCTAGGCTTTGGCAGTGAGGTTCTCTGGAAATGACATATAATTTCCATAGCGTTTTGAGTCCCAGTACATTTTCCTCCTCATAGTGGACTTCCATTCTTCCAAGTACTGTACACGTGAGGGGCGCCCTCTCATTTTCTCAACCCCTCTCCTGGTCCCCTCAGATTCTGATGCAGTTTGATGTAAAGCCCGATCCAGAAGGCAGTGGTGCAGCAGTCAAACCCATGACCCGGACACTGCTTGTGCCGGAGAGCGAGATCAACCTGCAGTTCATCGAGAGATGAGCCAATGACATGCTGAACACTAGCTATGTGCATTTGACAGTGACTGACAATCCCAGTCTCTCAGAGTGAGACAGATGGGAGCACTGGGGGAGAAAGAGGGCCCAACTGAAGCTGAAACCCCGCAGGCCTCAACTCACAGACCAGGCCCTCAGACCCTCAGAACTCAAGCCCAGATGGTTTGGGCTTAGTACTTTAATGACAAGGGATTTTCCATCTCAATACCAGGTTGATTACCCTTTCACCACTTAAACGTTGTGCTTTATTCAATAATGCTCATGAATGCAATATCACTTAAACTTACTTGTGGTTTAGATTGTAGCCAATGACATTACCAGTAGCCAATGATATTACCAGTGGAATCTCTGATAACTACATTATGTTCCTCTCACCTAACTAGACATGAATTGCAATTTTACACAATTCAGTTGCAAGTATGCATCTTGATCATAGCATGTAATGGTCAGTCCACCAAAACCAGAATCACCCCTTGGCAGTCTTCAATATTAATTTATTATAGGCCTCTTTGTGTACAGTACCAGTAAAACATTTGGACACACCTACTCATTCAAGAGTATTTTTGTAAAAAAATGTTTTACTATTTTCTACATTGTAGAATAATAGTGAAGACATCAACACTATGAAATAACACATATGGAATCATGTAGTAACCAAAAGAGTGTTAAATCAAATCCAAATATATTTTATATTTGAGATTCTTCAAAGTAGCCACCCTTTGCCTTGATAACAGCTTTGCACACTCTTGGCATTCTCTGAACCAGCTTCATGAGGTAGTCACCTGGAATGCATTTCAATTAACAGGTGTGTCTTGTTAATTTGTGGAATTTATTTTAATGCGTTTGATCCAATCAGTTGGGTTGTGACAAGGTAGGGGTGATATACAGAAGATAGCCCTATTTGGTAAAATACCAAGTCCATACTATGGCAAGAACAGAGAGAAACGACAGAGAGAAACGACAGTCCATCATTACTTTAAGACATGAAGGTCAGTCAATCCGGAAAATGTCAAGAACTTTGAAAGTTTCTCGAAGTGCAGTCAATGATGAAACTGGCTCTCATGAGGATCGCCACAGGAAAGGAAGACCCAGAGTTACCTCTGCTGCAGAAGATACATTCATTAGAGTTACCAGCCTCAGAAATTGCAGCCCAAATAACTGCTTCACAGAGTTCCAGTAACAGACACATCTCAACCTCAACTGTTCAGAGGAGACAGCGTGAGTCAGGACTTCATGGTCGAATTGCTACAAAGAAACCACTACTAAAGGACACCAATAGGAAGAAGAGACTTGCTTGGGCCAAGAAACACGAGTAATGGACATTAGACCGGTGTAAATCTGTCCTTTGGTCTGAACAGTCCAAATGTGAGATTTCTGGTTCCAACCGCCGTGTCTTTGAGACGCAGAGTATGTGAACGGATAATCTCGGCATGTGTGTTTCCCGCAGTGAAGCATGGAGGAGGTGGTGATATGGTGTGGGGGTGCTTTGATGGTGACACTGTCATTGATTTATTTAGAATTCAAGCCACACTTAACCAGCATGGCTACCACAGCATTCTGCAGCGATACGCCATCCCATCTGGTTTGCGCTAAGTGGGACGATCACTTGTTTTTCAACAAGACAATGACCTAACACACCTCCAGGCTGTGTAAGGGATATTTGACCAAGAAGGAGAGTGATGGAGTGCTTCATCAGATGACCTGGCCTCCACAATCACCCGACCTCAACCCAATTGAGATGGTTTGGGATGAGTTGGACCGCAGAGTGAAGGAAAAGCAGCCAACAAGTGCTCAGCATATGTGGGAACTTCTTCAAGACTGTTGGAAAAGCATTCAAGGTGAAGCTGATTGAGAGAATGCCAAGAGTGTGCAAAGCTGTCATCAAGGCAAAAGGTGGCTACTTTGAAGAATCTCAAATATAAAATATATTTGGATTTGATTAACACTTTTTTGGTTACTACATGATTCCATGTGTGTAATTTCATTGTTTTTTTGTTTTTTTTGTTTACAGCTGTGTTGTGGTCATGCAGTTGTAACTCATTCCTTAGCTTAGACAAACAGAAAACAACTTATTCCTCTCTAATTTAAATCATAGATTGGCAGAGGCCAAGGCAAACCCAACTTCAGTTGCATTTATTAATGTTTACGCATTGCTGATGAAGATGCTATAAAATGCTTATAAATATGCCATGTACTGCCTTTAGAAGAGTGTTATTGAATTATTATTAGTTTGGACAAAACTGTGATGTTTCTATCAGAATGGTGCTCATATGGTGCTTATATAGTGCTCATTAGAGTCTTAGTGAAAAATGGCAGCTGGTGGGACTAACATGGTGCTTCATATCCTCCCACCTGGGTTACTCTGTTTACAAACACTTTTGTCTTTCTAAAAGTCTTATCTTATATGAAGTCATACTCAGTTGTACAAAACTATGTATCCTCTGTGAGTTGTCTGTATCTCTTACGTCAAAAAAATGATTTGTGTGTTAGCCTTTTTCTACATCTAGAACCTGACGTGACTTGTATGATGTGGTGCTTCAAAATGCTTCTTTCTCTGTTGGCATAACACATTATAAAAAGGTTAAAAAATAATTTTGTAATTGTTCGCTATTAAAAGAATGTCATACATGTATGCATGGTCTTCTGTTTTCCTAGAAATGTGAAAGTCACGCTACCTTGGGGCATATTTTCCTGTCAGGCATTCTGGTTGTAGCTTGTCTGTGGTTCAAACTGATGGGATAATATTTAGACATGAAGGCAGGTGATTCTGGGAATGCCGCTGTTGGGTATCGCTGTTCCTGTGAGACGTGTCTGTGGGGACATTCATTGATCTACCTACTGTACATTAGTGCTAAGTTTGCAGGTCAACAGTATGCATCACATAACCGCTCTACCCCCACTTACATTCTACAAAACCCTCATCCTCCTATCTAATCTTTGGCTGCCCTGTGGATGACTGATGAGAGTGAGGGTTTTTTACAAAACCCCTGACTGTCCAAAAAGACCCCAATCACACTGGAACAAAGGTTGACTGACAGGAATCAACCCTCTAGATTAGAAGTTATGTTAAAGGGTACACTGCAGTAAGAGGTCTACTCACGTAATGTGTTCTTGTGATGGGTATGCATCTCTTTCTGAGTAAAATACCAAACACACTTTACCTGCAATTAAACTTGCTTCACTCTCCAAAATGTTCTGGTTATGAACAGAACAATGCATTACCAATACAGCTGTAAACATACGGTGCATGTTCTAGTATTATACATGAATAGGCCTATAATTCATATTGAAGACTGCCTAAAGGGGTGGTTGTGGTTTTGGTGGATTGAAATGCCAGAGCAAAAACATCTATAGCCAGTGGCTGTTGATCAATTGGAGGTAATAGTTCAAAAATATAAATTCAGTCAGAGCTGAAATGTTTCCCAAATGGTTAATGATTCATAGGCTCTTTTTTTCTCTTCTTTTCCCCCTCTGCCTGGCAGAGGCAGCAGCAGAGGAGGGGGCCTTAGGTGCCTGTGCTGGACTTTAACAGGTGACTGTAAGCAGTGTGTCTGTGCCTGTCAGTGGCTATACTGACTCAGAGGTATAGTTTGTATACTGTCTGTTGTCTGGTAAACAGACAACACATAGCAGGGTGTGTTGAAGGGGATGTTGAGGTGGGGTACATCAGTGGTATATGATTGTATAGGTGGAAAGTTAATAGCAAAAGTTGAAATTGGTAGCACAAACGATAGATTTTGATGATTGATTTAGCTTTTTCAGAGTTGCCCAATTCATTAGTGTGATTTTCCTTCCTAATTTTTAAAATAAAGTTCTATAAAATAAATAGTCCTTTGTGAATCTGTTGGTAAAATCAAAGATGGTTAATAAGTATGAAGATATGTAGAAACTGCTTCGCGATGTTACGGCGACCTTGGCTAGCTCATGCCTAGAAACACATCTTCAGGTCTAAAGGTCATCTCGCGCCGAACTTCACATGTGCAGTCCATCAAATCAAAGGCATCCCTTTGATGTAAAGTTGTTTTTGATGATAATGTCAACGTATCAGTTTGTCACTGTTCACGCAGTTGGAGTTTTAACATGTTCAGCTACTTAAGACTGGGTCAAATCTAGGTTGTGCCTTTAGATTTTGAGAAAATGAACAACTAAGGAAGAACTTTTTATTTCTCTCACTGACTTCTCAAACCCCAAACTCCGGTCTGCTGAGTCTCCTTCGCAAGCATTCCTGGAAGTTTCGCGATGTTGGGCCTCTGAGTTTAGAAACTCTGTGGTAAACCGTAAAATTATATTTCTATGGTTAAAACCAGAGATATTAGGAAGTATCTCTGGGGGAAAAATTGTGTTTTGACTAAACCACCAGTCATCATTAATTGCACATATCCTATGAGTTCACATAGCTACTCGAGCCACATAGCATGTATTTTTATCACAGAGAATCACATTGAAATAAAGTGCAAACATTTTGGGGTCAACCACTTATGTAAACAGAGAGGAAGCGGTGAATCGAGAGGTATAACTGGGCCCAAAATCTATTATCTTTTTTCCAAAGTGTCAATTTTGGTCAACAAAAAATGTGAAGCTTAACATGCTGACCAGGCCACTCCCACATGCTGATTTTGTCCAGACGAAATATCAAAACGAACTCTGAACCAACTATATTAATTTGGGGACAGATCAAAAAGCAATAAACATTTCTGGCAATTTAGCTAGCTAGCTAGCTTGCTGTTGCTAGCTAATTTTTCCTGGGATATAAACACTGGGTTGTTATTTTACCTGAAATGCACAAGATCTTCTACTCCGACAAGTAATTCACAGATAAAAGGGTAAACTGAGTTAGTTTCTCGTAATCGCTTCTCCTTCAGGCTTCTTCTTCTTCGGACTTGATATGGAGGTTGGCAACCAACTTTAAGGTGCATTACCACTACCAACTGGACTGTGGACCTCAGTTCATCTTTCAATCACCCACATGGGTATATGCTCCTAAAAACCAATGAGGAGATGGGACTTGCAGCGCATCAAGTGTCACAAATAGAACCAAGTTCTACTTTAGCGCCTGGCTATGCAGACGCTCGTTGAGATGCGCGAGCAGTGTGGGTGCAAAAACAAATGTCCACATACATGTTATTTAATCATTGAACCCACACTGCTCACGAGCGTCTGCGAACTTGGTTCTATTTGTGACGCTTGATACGCTGCAAGATCCGCCTCTCCCATCTCCTCATTGGTTTTTAGGAGCATATACCCAGATGGGTGATTGAAAGACGAACTGACGTCCACACTCCAGTCCAGTTGGTAGTGCACCTTAAAGTTGATGCCAACCGCCATATAAAGTCCAAAGAAGAAGAATGTTTAATGCTTTTTGACCTGTCACAAAATTAATAAAGTTGGTTCAGTTTGTTTTGATATTTCAACCTGCGTGTCCTGATCGCGTCTGGTGTGGGTGGACAAAATCAGCATGCGCGCGATGGCGTGAGCGGTCTGGTCAGCATGTTAGGTTGTCACGAGTGCTATAAGTAGGACATGTGACATCCCGGGCAAACTTTGAGAAAAAACATTGGCTGCGTTTCAAACTCAAAGTAGACAGCCCTCGGCCCTAAACCTGTGGGGGAATCGCCGCGACCATATTTGTCATTGGTCCAAATGATTAGCCAAGCAAGGGAAGTTTGCAACGTAAGCCCCTCAGTCCTCGTTTTTAATGGAGTTTGCGAGTGTACAATTATGTTCGCTTCAGGGCCTGAAACGCCCCATAATTTAATTCACGAAGATTGTACATCCGCTAAGAAAAGTCAGCCAAAACTTAAAACCTCAATGTCAATACGGAGTCAACATACAAGTGTAAGTAAAAACGAATGTAAATAATTTTGAAATTGTGCTAATGCACAAACACGTCTCATAAAAGTAATGATGTTTTTGTTTGGTTAGCTTTTGGAAATTGTGGAAATAAAACATTTTCCTTCTTCAGAAGTAGCTAGGCAGGCTAACGTTAGTTAGCTAATTAATTTGCTAGCTATCATACATTAGGCGTATATTAATAATTATATAGTTAATATAAGTAGACATGCAATCATAATTGACTATAGCACATATAAAGCAACGACAAGCTACCGGTGGCTGAATTTTTTATATATATATTTTTTTATTAATAACAAATCAATACAGAAAGTACATAAGGGAACACAAGTATATATAGATAATATATAATGGACAATCGAGCTAGGGGGTACAATATCACATTACAATTACACAAGGACCTTAAGGGACATACATACACTTACAATTCTAACAGCTTTTTTGTTAGTAGAGTATTTAATAGTCTTAAAATACAGTTCAATTTCTTTTTGTAGGGTAAGAAAATGTGTTTTTTTGTTAGTAAATTTACATTTGTGTATATGAAATTTGGCCAAAAGAATAATGAAATTAATTACATAAAAATGTTTCAGCTTATTTTTATCGTATGTAAAGAATCCAAGCAGTACATCTCTCCACAATAGTGTAAAATCTTCATAAATGTGTTCAATTATAAATCTACTGATGTCTTGCCACCGTTTTCTTACATGTATACAATGCCAAAAAAGACGCAACACTGTTTCTGGGTGGTCATTACAAAGGGAGCAATTTGAGTTGATGTTTTCCTTAAACTTCTTCATATAGTGGTTGGCAGGATAATATTTATGAATAATTTTAAAGGAAACCTCCTTAATTTTGTTAACAAGTAGGTATGTGTGTGGCAACATCCAAACTTTTTTCCAACAGATATTATCAATAAATCCATTCCAATAAGGTATGACATAAGGTATAGATACAACATCCTGCTGAAACAAGGTTCGTATCGCTCTGTTGTTGAATGGGCCAAAAGAGAAACAAATCTTTCCTACTGATGAGTCAACAGGGTCAATAGAAGGTAGGCTCTGAGGGTCAGGTCTTGACACGTTCCTGAATAACAGAGCAACACCTGAGGGAATGGCGTCTAAAACAATTGCAAAATCTTTAGGTGTTACAGGGACCTTGTAAAGAGATAATAATTCCTTATAACTGAGTAAAAGACCATCTGCATTTACCAGTTGGCTCACCAATAGGATATTATTTCGGAACCAATATTCTAAAAACAAAGAAGTATTTTTATACAATATATCCCGATTATTTCATATATAATATCTGTGTGGAGAAAAATTGTGTTTATAAATTAAGGACCATGACAAGAAAACCTGCCGATGAAAAGCAGAAAGTTTCACTGGAATTTTGTCAATATTATAATTGGACAACAACATGAAGTTAAGGCCACCAAAAGTAGAGAAGACATGATGAGGAATAAAATTCCAGATAGAAGTGGGTCTTCTTAGGAATTGTTTTATCCAATTGATCTTAAAAGTATTATTTAAAGTAGTACAGTCCAGAAAATTCAGTCCACCATTCTCATAAGTGTTCATTACAACAGTTTTCCTAATGTAATGGGTACGGTTTCTCCAAAGAAAGTTGAAAAGCATCTGGTCTATCTCCTTGCTTATTTTACTGTCAAGATATAAAGATAGAGCGCCATATGTTAGTCTAGAGATACCTTCAGCCTTAAGGCTGTAAGGCTATTAAGACTCTCTATGCAAATGGTAACAGCTCTATCAAATTGAAATATGGCACCTCACCTAGATTTGAGTTAAAGAAAGGAATTAGGCAAGGTTGTCCTATCTCCCCGTATCTGTTTTTATTAATCACCCAACTTCTTGCAAATTCTTTAAAAAATAGTCCTGTACAAGGTATTTCCATAGCTGGTAAAGAAATTATTATAAGCCAGCTGGCTGATGATACTACACTTTTTCTGAAAGACGCTAACCAAATTCCCATATCGATCAATGTGATACAATCCTTTTCCAAAGCGTCTGGTCTATACCTTAACATTAATAAATGTGAACTCATAGCTGTCAAAGATTGTGTGACACCTTCATATTATGGTATTCCAGTAAAAGAAGAACTTACATATTTAGGCATAACCATTACAAAGGATCAGAAGTCTAGAGGCTTACTAAATTTTAACCCTCTTATTAAAAATACCCAGAAGAAGCTAAATCAATGGCTACAGAGGGACTTATGGTAGAGTCCTAATAACCGGTGGCTGAAAAAACAATCATCGTGGGATAAACGAGTGATGAATTTCCAGGCAAGGGCGGTCCATTTAAAAAATCATTCCCTCCTCCCTCTTTTTTTTTTCTTTCCTTTTTTTATTAACAACAAATCAATACAGAAAGTACATGAGGGAACACAAGTATATATAGATTATATACAATGGACAATCGAGCTAAGGGGTACAATATCACATTACAATTACACAAGGACCTTAAGGGACATACATACACTTACAATTCTAACAGCTTTTTTGTTAGTAGAGTATTTAACTGTCTTAAAATACAGTTCAATTTATTTTTGTAGGGTAAGAAAATGTGTTTTTTTGTTTGTAAATTTACATTTGTGTATATGAAATTTGGCCAAAAGAATAATGAAATTAATTACATAAAAATGTTTCAGCTTATTTCTATCGTATGTAAAGAATCCATTCCCTCCTCCCTCGCCCTGCAAGTGTATACTCGTCAGACTTCATAATACTTCATCAGAAGTGTCGACCTAATTTGAGGGCTGAAGGGGTTGGGTGTCTTTTAAGTGTTTGGAATGCAACCACCGTAGACAGCCCTCGGCCCTAAACCCTCAGTCCTTGAATGACGTTTTACATATTCACATCCGAGTGTACCTTAAATGTCCCTTGCCCAAGCGAGGGAGAGTGATGATCAGAGAGGCAACATCCTTGGTGGAAATCTTGAAGTTGAACTTTAAAACAACCAACCTAAAGCTATTAATGTACCTAGTAAGCTAACATATCTAGCTAGCACTCCTGTCAGGTAGCTAGCTAGCTAGTTTTATAGTTTCGTAATTTATTCTAATACATTTAGGAATTGCAAAAAATATGTTTGAATCTAGCAACGTTTTTTAGGCTCCTCACTACGAGACTAAGCCAATTTGCCAACGCTAAAATCAATGTGTGTGTGTGTATATATATAAGCTAGCTTCATACTTTTTTCTGATTTGCCGAAAATGCAGCCTTGTTGATTACATTTGACACTTCACGGTCACCAGAGTTTGACATGTGACTACAGTTTGCATTGAATCGTGGGTCATATCAACCTCACATGTGACCTAAATTCTTCACTCTCCCTCGAGCTAAATTGAGGGCCGAGGGGATCACGTTGGTGAATTGGACCTCCACTTAAGATGGCAATCAATCTGCATCCGGTTTCGACGGGGATTGCCCCGAGGGAAAGTGGATAACGTGTTTGGACTGTCATCCATTTTTGAAGACATTTATTTCCATTGTTAGAGCGACCACTTGAGTATCTGGTCAATATAATGGATAGTCTGATGTAAATGAGACAGTCCTGTTGGTGGCGACAATGCACGTTACGAGAACGTTATGAAGTAGACGGCCAACGACATTTCCTGTGCGTACCGGAAATGTGTTTCGTTCTGTTATTGTTAGCATGAATGTAACTAGCTAGCTAATTTCGAATATAACAGAAACATAGAGCAATTGTGTTGATTTATTCGAAGTTCAACGTACCTGAAAGTTGGCTGATAAACCAGCCTGAGACGAGGTAGGTAGAGGAATAAGCGAAGAGGCTGCTTCGTTAGATAACCATGATGTGAAATGTTCCTAGCTTTGAAGACCGTTAACGTTACTGTTGTATCGACATCAAACTAGCTAGCAATAGCACAACTTGCCCAAGTATCTGTTCCCAGGAAGCTCCGATTCAAACTCCCATTCACCAGCTCAAGATTCACTTGAACCAGAATCTGGCCTTACAGGACGGAGACGTTGATATGGCGAATCTCCTTTCAGCCCCAGGAAGCAGCCATTCACCAGCTTTTCAAGCTTAATAATGTCAAAATACATTCGTTACTCACCAAATATTGAGTTTTAATGAGCAACTATCGTAATTTACAGCCGTCACGGCCGGTATGTACTAACAAAAAATGTGTAAATAAAAAGTTACATGCAACTGAAAAAATGCCTATTCGGCACCTCCAATGTATTGACCTGTTGTAGACTTCCGACCTATTCATGGAAGTAGGGTTTGTGATGACCGGGATCCTTGGGACGTGTACGATTTACATTTGTTGCTTCTACGTTTTATTTAGATCTTTTTGGATGTACATACCGCCCGTGACGTCAGTAAATGTCGATAGTTGCTAATCGAAACTCCATATTTGTTGAGTACATGCTTCCCATTTACCGCCCATCTCTGACTAATACCTTCCTCTTTCGTCTCAGATTGCCACCTGAGATACGTTGTCTGAGTGACACCTGCCGAATGTAGCAACATTATTTTATTCAACATTTATTCGAAATCTCTGGACTGTGAACAAGATCATGGAAAAAGGTATGCACATCTCTTGGTTGTCTGTCTGCCTTTTGTTGCAAGTTGTTGCCATTTATGTTGTCATAATCCATAGTGTCTAATATTGAGATTTGTCTCTATGGGGATAGATATGCAGGCAGGTGCTGCAGCTGCATCTGTGGTTGGGGCACCGATGGGAGCAGCTGGGACACAGAGCCGTTCAGAGGACGAGGAGTCGACTGGGATGAAAGATATCAAAAGAACAGCAACACAGGCATTTGTTGGGGGTGGTGGTGTTGTGCCCAATCGCAGGAGCTC
The DNA here is from genome assembly GCF_016432855.1 of Salvelinus namaycush. Taxonomy (NCBI): domain Eukaryota; kingdom Metazoa; phylum Chordata; class Actinopteri; order Salmoniformes; family Salmonidae; genus Salvelinus; species Salvelinus namaycush. The sequence goes on from NC_052308.1 coordinate 34,822,822, forward strand.
TTCAAGGTTTGAACGTTACTCATTTGTCTCTGCAGGCACTTTTTTAGCTTCAATCTTTCCATCAGTTTTAACCTGAAATATGAACATCTAACACCTTGTTCAGTGATTAAAAATAACTGCCTACACTTCTGACCATTGGACAGCATTCATTCTGCATCACCTACCCTCTGAATTTGAAGTAGGCCTGCCTGAAAGGAAGCTCAAGGGTTCTCTCTGTTGCAGCTCTGGTTGCTATATGAAATCTAACCTGTTCCTCTCCTACTCCTAGGTCAATTAAAAGGAAGAAGTTTGATGATGAACTGGTGGAGAGCAGCCTGGCCAAGTCATCCAGCAGGGTCAAGGGCCCACCTGTCATCGAGCCAATCCGCTGCTCTGGGAGCGAACCCTCATCCAATGAGAAGAAGAAGGTATGAAGGAGGAATTGAATCCAAAGAGAGGGTGGTGTTTTTATGAGTAGCTCATATTGAGAAAGGTAGAGAGGGAGATACCGATAGTTGTTGAATTACTCTTGATTAAATGGCTAGACTATTAGCAGGTTAGCATTTTTCAGAACTGACCATAAAAATCATATACCATATAAACAGCACAATACTCTGCTGGTTGCAGTTTGTCATGAGTCTTGTTCTGGAGGCAGCTCTGCAGAGTGGTCACTAGCTGGCACAGCCACAGTCGTAAAATATGATTTTAAACCTAAACCCTAACCGTACTGTTATCCCTAATGTCTAACCTTACATTTAGACCAAAAAGCTTATTTTTTTATTTCCATAAATTTTTACAATATAGCCAATTTTGACTTTGCAGCTGGACTGTCTAAGGAAAAATTGCTGAGTTCTGCCTCCAGGACAAGACTCATAACAAACTGCAACCTGCAGAGTATTGTGCTGTTTATATGGTCAGTTCTTTATTTGTCTCTAGACTCTAACTAATAAGGGTGTCTGACCGATGATAAAATCACTACTAAAGTAAATGATGTAAAAGGCAAAGGAGATGTCTCATTGGTTCCCCATTTCCATGCTCCCCTATGTCAGATGTCCAAGTCCAGCACGACCCTCACGCCGCCCCTCACCATGGTGATCACCCCCCCGTCCATCGCCAAGAGGGTGAAGAAGAGCAAGCAGCCCCTCCAGATTACTAAAGACCTGGGCCGCTGGAAACCCACTGATGACCTGCTGCTCATCAATGCTGTGCTACAGGTAATAGGCCTAAAGACAGTAGAGAGAGGCTATTGATATATAACTGAAGCATCAGTGCTATAAATCATTGGAATTTGGCAGCGTAGTATACTATGTAAACATTGACCTTGATTAATGGAAATATGAATTTTCAATGTGTTTGCGATGTATCCATATAATCTTTCTATGGATGTATAATACAGCTCATTGATGTGGTAATGCACAACTGCCTGTGTGTATTGTGTGTGTGCGCTGTTAGACGACAGATCTGACCTCTGTTCATCTGGGAGTGAAATTCAGCTGTCGTTTCACCCTGAGGGAGATCCAGGAGCGCTGGTACTCTCTGCTCTATGACCCCGTCATCTCCAAGTAAGAGCTCCACCACATCCCACACACCCCTGGCCATCTCCTACTATCCACTTCCTCCTATCCTTTTCCTTCCTCTCTCTTTTGTCTTTCTCGTTCCGTCCAGCACATTTGACCACCACTGTCAAATTTGTTCCTCCCCCTTATTAATTAACCGCAAGACTGTTATTGTAATAGACAACCAATTATTGTTGATTTGACTGGTCAAGTAAAGGCAAATAAAATCTCTATTATTTGTGACAATGTTCTACCCCTGTCTCTGTGTTATAGGTTGGCATGGCAGGCGATGAGGCAGCTTCATCCGGAGGCCATTGCTGCAATCCAGAGCAAAGCTCTCTTCAGTCAGGCTGAGGAGGCTCTGCTGGCCAAGATTGCATCAGTGAGTGAGGCTGGGGGGGTTTCTATGGTGTTTGAAATATATCAGGTGAAGATGGCCCAGTTCTTGCTCTCAAAATATGTAGTCAGTCACAAAGCAACGCCCAAATATAGAGTTATTGAGCTCTCTATTGCATCTCAACCTTTTTAATCATACACACAGTTCAGAGATGGTTGAATAAACATCAGAAACCCAAACTCTATACAGTCCACACGATATGTATTTGGACAGTGAAGCAAACATTTTTAAAGTTGGCTTTATACTCCAGCATTTTGAATTTGATATAGCATTTTTCATATTAGGTGGGTTTTTTTTTTTTATTATATATTTTTTATATTATTTTTTTTATTATTATTTTTCAGGGTATTTTCATACATATGCCATGTTTGAAGAATTCACAAGTATTTGTACAAATTCACTTCTAGTGTATTAAAGAAGTCAAAAGTTTAGTATTTGGTTCCATATTCCTTGCACACAATGACTACATCACAATGACTATGTTTTGCCCAAGAGGAACTGAATGGTGAATAATGTCGTGTCATTTTGGAGTCACTTTTTTTATAAGTAAGAATAGATATTTCTGAACACTTATATTACTCCAGTCATCATTCACCATTCAGTTATTATTGGGCAAAACATAACCAAAACAAACTGCAAATGCATCCGAGTCCCAAGCTTGACTTAGTCATTGCGTGCTAGGAGTATGGGACCAAATACTAAACATTTGACTACTTTAATACACAATAAGTGAATTTGTCCAAATACATATGACTTCTTCAAATGGGGAAGGGATGCATAAAGTGCTTTAATTTCTAAACGGTGAAACAGATACACCCTCAAATAAAAGGTGACATTCTGTACTGTCGTCTTGTATGAAATACATTATTTCATATCCACAATGCTGGAGTATACAGTGAGTTCCAAAACTATTGGGACAGTGACACATTTTCTGTTTTGGCTCTGTACTCCAGCACTTTCAATTTGAAATGATACAATGACTATGGAGTTAAAGTGCAGACTGTCAGCTTTAGTTTGAGGGTATTTTCATCCATATCGGGTGAACTGTATTTACATAGTTCCCCTATTTTAAGGGACTAAAAGTATTGGGACAAATTCACTTATGTGCATTTTTTCCCCACCTTTATTTAACCAGGTAGGCTAGTTGAGAACAAGTTCTCATTTACAACTGCGACCTGGCCAAGATAAAGCAAAGCAGTTCGACACATACAACAACACAGAGTTAGACATGGAATAAACAAACATACAGTCAATAATACTGTAGGGGGGAAAAGTATATATACAGTGTATGCAAATGAGGTAAGATAAGGGAGGTAAAGGCAATAAAATAGGCCATAGTGGCGAGGTAATTACGATATAGCAATTAAACACTGGAGTGATAGATGTGTAGAAGATGAATGTGCAAGTAGAGATACTGGGGTGCAAAGGAGCAAAATAAATAAATACAGTATGGGGATGAGGTAGTTAAATGGGCTAATTACAGAGGGGCTATGTACAGGTGCAACGATCTGTGAGCTGCTCTGACAGCTGGTGCTTGAAGTTAGTGAGCTTCAGCGATTTTTGCAGTTCCAGTCATTGGCAGCAGAGAACTGGAAGGAAAGGTGGCCAAAGGAGGAATTGGCTTTGGGGGTGACCAGTGAAATATACCTGCTGGAGTGCGTGCTGCGGGTGGGTGCATTAAAGTAGTCAAAAGTTTAGTATTTGGTCCCATATTCCTAGCACGTAAGTCCTGAATGAATCGTGAATAATAATGAGTGAGAAAGTTACAGCTGCACAAATATCATACCCCCAAGACATGCTAACCTCTTACCAATACAATAACAGGTGAGGTTGCCATTTTTGGGGGAAGTTTGGTATTTGTGCGTATAACTTTTTCACTCATCATCCACTATTCAATCAGGACTATCCGTAGTCATTTTAGCATCCACATTAATGTAGAAGTGTTTAGAAACATGTTATATTCTTATTTACAATAAATGACTCAAATGACAATACATTATTTACAGTTAATTTCTATTGTGCACAAAATAATCTGAAACACAACCAAAACAAACAGGAAATCTATCAAACAAGTTTGTAGAATCACAAGCTTGGTATAATCATTGCGTGCTAGGAATATGGGACCGAATACTAAACTTTTGACTACATTAATACACGTGAATTTGTACCAATACTTTTAGTCCCCTAAAATGGGGGGGGGAACTATGTACAAAAAGTGCTGTAATTTCTAAACGGTTCACCCGATATGGATGAAAATACCCTCATTAAAGCTGACAGTCTGCACTTTAACCTCATAGTCAATATATAATTTCAAATCCAAAATGCTGGAGTACTGAAGCACTACAACAACAAATGTGTAACTGTCCCAATACTATGGGAGCTCACTGTAGAACCTCATTTCAAATGTTAGCTTCATTGTCCAAATACAGATGTGTGGACTGACTTTATATACATGTGTGTGTATATAGATTGATTATAAACATGTGTGTATATATGGTTCTGCCATAAAATAAGTGTATTGTTGCTGGAAAAAGCAATGACCTGCCCATTGGTGAAATATTTTTCTTGCTGCATATGTTTACATGTGTGGGATTGATGGTACTATATGCGTGTCAGTTTGAAGAAGTGAGTGTGGGTTTGTTTAAATATGTTTGTGTTTTCTGATGAACAGAGCAGTCAGCCCAAGCTGGAGGTGTTCCAGGAGCTGCTGAGTAAGCACCCCAGTGTGTTCTACCCCTCCCGCACACCCAAGAGCCTGCTGGTGCACTGGCAGCTGCTCAAACAGTACTACCTGCTGGAGGACCAGAGTGGTGAGAAACTCAAATGGGCTTATTGGTTCGTTACATATGTGTTGTACCAAATGCCACCCTATTCCCATAGCCTCTGGTCAAAAGTAGTGCACTAATACAGAATAGGGTACCATTTGGGATGCTGCTACACTGTTAGTCCATTACTTGATATCCATGGAGTGAATTATTTCTAAAAGTTGAACTACCTCCTGATTCCTGCTTACAAGCAAAAACTAAAGCAGGAAGCACCAGTGACTCGGTCAATAAGAAAGTGGTCAGGAGTAAGGTTCTTACGTAGGACGTAGGACGGCGGACGTAAAGGTAACGTAAAGGTAATGGCGGACTGAACGAAGTTATGTAGAGCACCTCAAGATAAATCATAATATTCGAAATATCTGCTAAATTAGACTAAAATATTAGCACTAAATAATCTGGTGGGTGATAACCTTCAATCTGGATAATAACACAAAACAAATCCTAAGATTAGAGACATTTATCGACAAATATTACGAAAACAAGCAACACCCAAACATGACGGAGAGTAAGACAGGGGAACCGATTCAAAAACGAAAACGTGACTCCTCAACCGACACGGATGATTTAATATTCTCACCACCGGCAATGGTAAAGGTCGAAACCGATCTGTTAAAATCAATAAATGACAAACTGGGTATACTTGAATTAGTTAGTAAAGATATAAAAGAGTTGAAGGCAAGCCTAGAGATGAGTGATGAAAAAGCTGCGACATTGGAGAAGGAAACACACGCGCTAAAAGGGACCGTCAATAAAATTGAAACCGAAATGAATGAAATTAAAAAGGAGAACACCGTTCTGAAGGAATGCTTACTAGACATACAAACTAGATCCATGAGAGAGAATTTGGTACTTACAGGTATCCAAGAGAAAGAAGGAGAGGTTCCTGAATCTGTAGTTAGAGAGTTCCTTTTTGCAGCGCTTCAGATTCCACGCGAAGTTATCGATAAGATCCAACTTGAACGTGTACACCGCCTCGGACAGAGAGGGCAGAGGTACGAACGCCAATCGTTGCCAAATTTGCTTCATTTAAAGATAAAATAATGGTTAAAAGCCTGGGTAAAAGACTTGCTGGGACCAAAATTGGCATGAATGATCAGTTTCCGAAAGAAATTGCAGAACGGCGCAAAGTTCTGTATCCAATTTTCAAAGAAAATAGATTAAAAGCGAAACGAGTAGCTCTCGTCGTTGATAAACTATATATTGATAACCAGTTGTTCAGAGACACAAAGACTACTCCATGGTTATTTTAAAAATTACAAAGTTCTCATAGATGAGGAAAATAAACACAATTCAAGCCCGGTTATTGATTGTAACAATACAATACAAAATATAGCTTTTCTATAAATCTTCATATATAACTAATTGAACACAAGCACTATTTCTACATAGTGAAGATAAAAACTAAGTAAACAGAAGGCACAGTATGTGTGGATGGTGTGGTGTGTGTTTATTTTTATTTGTTATGTTTGGAAAGTTGAGTGAGTGAGTAATGAAATAGTTGCATATCCCAGAGCCAGTGTATTGCTGTGGGCCGGGTATGAGAGGGCTTTCAATGTTGTTCAGATGATGGATATACTTTTATAATGAATTATACGTCTTATTTATTTATTGTCCTGTCATGGGGAACTACATTTTTAAAATAAATTATATCTAATTATTTATTATCCTATTTTAATGGTACGGTCCATGGCCCTATACCCTAGACACCCACATGAATGGCCCAGATACTAAGGAGAAGTCCCTAACTGTTTTATGTGCATGCTGTAAGCGGTCTGTATGCAGCCAAAATGAGGTCAGGGACCAAGAGCAGCACTGCCCCCTCAAGATTCTGAGCCTGCTTGGCAGGGTTGGTCCTGCAAAGCCAAAGCCCCCTAAAGGGAGAGCATAATAAACAAGGAAATTCTCAAAGCTGCTAATGAGAACCTTGACGACCTTGTACCTAGCCGGTGGGGATTCCGGTGGGGTGCCCCCAACCAGGCAGTGGCAGTGCTGGCAACACTAGCTGCAGTAACCCATGGGGAGGGGGTCACACTCGGACATTCAGAGAGGGGGTATATTATTGTGGCCCTGGTGGCACGAAATCAAGTCGGACTGCATGGAGATGCTTGGGAACATGGTCAAAATGGATGACCGTATTGTGGGTGTTTCAGGAAGAAGGTGTACATTTGACCTCCATCATTTAGGATGTGACAATGGTAAATAAATCTCTACATTTATGCTCATTTTTTGCGCGGTCTTGCAGGCCTTCTCATGCAGCTGCAACTGCAAGTACATTTGTAAATCATGATCCATCTTGAGTTGGGCTCTGGGATGGTGCAATTGTTGAGAGGGTGAGCTTATGGTTGTGTGGGGGTAAGGGCTGAATGTGTGTGGGTGTATGTGTGTATCCCACAACTGTTGCGAAGGAAGAAGTAAATGATGTTAGGGACTATAGAGGATGATTCACAGCAATATGTAATAAAAATAGAGGTGAGGGCGATGGAAATGCATTTGGCAATGGATCTGCTTCGGTTCGGTGGATGGCGCTGTGTGCACTTTTCGAAGGATGGATCCCAGTCGGTCCGGGGCTGTGCGATGCGGGGGGTCGGGGGTGGTCTGCCGGTCATTGGGATGACAACCCAACTCGAGATGGGGGCTTTTGGCGGGTGGAATAGTGGGGACCAATTGGAGGTTTGCTTAGTGGAGATGCAAATGTCATGGTACAACTATATAGACACTCAATCATTATGTTACTTTTTAATAGGACGTTTACAAACATATATTTTGATAAAAATAATTGAAAGGTGTGTCTCATTATGGTAAGTGGTGAAATAAGTATAGCCAGTTACAATTGTAATGGCTTAGCAGATAATAAGAAAAGACGATCAGTATTTACCTGGCTAAAAGAGAAGGATTATAATATCTACTGTTTACAGGAAACCCATTCGACAGTTTTAGATGAAGTTTTGTGGAAAAAGAACTGGGGGGGCGAAATATATTTCTCCCATGGGCAAAGAAATTCAAAAGGGGTGATGGTTTTAATTAATAATAACTTTGATCCAAATGTGCAACTTGTCCAAACAGATCCTCAAGGTAGATGGATTATTTTAAATATGTTATTGGACAATAAACATATATGGCTTATTAACCTATACGGTCCGAATAATGATGATCCAAGCTTCTTTGACAATATATATAAGAATGTATCAACTCTACAAGCAACACTAGACTCTATTATTATAGTGGGAGATTTTAATACGGTCTTAAATACCTCTATGGACCGGAAAGGAAATCACACTACAAACTATCACCCTCAGGCACTTAAGGAAATCAGGAATGTCATGGATATATTGGAATTAGTGGATATATGGAGACTTAAATACCCTGACCTAGTGAGATATACATGGCGGAGGCTTAATCAAGCTAGTCGCCTTGACTACTTTCTTATATCATTCTCTCTGGCACCAAAAGTTAAAAAGTGTTTGATAGGGGACAGAATGCGGTCGGACCATCACATAATTGGCATATATATTACTCTTACAGAATTTCCACGTGGGCGAGGATATTGGAAATTTAATCAAAGCCTACTAGATGATAAATTGTTTAGAACTAGGACAGAAGAATTTATAACTGACTTTTTTAGACATAACATAGGTACAGCAGATCCCCATATTGTATGGGACACTTTTAAGTGTGGCTTTAGAGGCCATGCAATTCAGTACTCATCTATAAAACAAAAGCAATTTCGATCAAAAGAGTCCATATTAACAAAGGAAATTGAAGGACTAACAGTACAGTTAGATAACAATAAAAACGGTACCATAGAGGCACAGAATAAGTTAGAGGAAAAACAAAAAGAAATGGAGGAACTTATTCAAGAAAGATCCAGTGTAATATATTACAAAAATAAAGCGAACTGGATGGAATATGGGGAAAAATGCACCAAATTCTTTTTCAATCTTCAATATAGAAATGCTACCAAAAAAAACGTATTAAAACTTGTTACAAATGATGGAGTCACGCATGATTCACCAAATGATATTTTGAAAGAGGAAGTAAAGTACTTTAAGAATATATTTTCGTTTCAGGCTCCTCCATCTCCACTAACTGAAACTAATTGTATGGATCTTTTCCCTAATAATAATGTAAAATTAACATCTGTACAGAAAGACTCATGTGAAGGCCTAATTACAGAGGAGGAACTACTTGATGCAATTGGGGCCTTTAAGGATGGGAAAACTCCAGGACTGGATGGCATACCAGTGGAAGTATACAAACATTTTTTTGATATACTCAAAGGACCATTATTAGCTTGTTTTAACCACTCCTATATAAATGATAGATTATCAGACACGCAACAAGAAGGTGTGATATCATTATTACTGAAACAGGACCCAAGTGGTATATATAAAGATCCAGTCCATTTAAAAAATTGGAGACCTCTTACACTTCAGTGTTGTGATGCAAAAATCCTAGCAAAATGCTTGGCGCATAGAATAAAAAAAGTTTTGTCAGATATTATTCATCCTAATCAGACAGGTTTTTTACATGGACGATACATTGGAGATAATATAAGGCAAGTACTGGAAACAATAGAACACTATGAAATATCGGGGACACCAGGCCTGGTTTTCATAGCTGATTTTGAAAAGGCTTTTGATAAAGTACGACTGGAGTTTATATATAAATGCCTAGAATATTTCAATTTTGGGGAATCTCTTATAAAATGGGTAAAAATTATGTATAGTAACCCTAGGTGTAAAATAGTAAATAATGGCTACATCTCAGAAAGTTTTAAACTATCTAGAGGAGTAAAACAAGGTTGTCCACTATCGGCATATCTATTTATTATTGCCATCGAAATGTTAGCTGTTAAAATTAGATCAAACATTAATATTAAGGGATTAGAAATCCAGGGCCTAAAAACTAAGGTGTCATTGTACGCTGATGATTCATGTTTTCTTTTAAAACCACAACTAGAATCTCTCCACGGCCTCTTAGAGGATCTAGATATATTTGCTATCCTCTCTGGATTAAAACCAAATTATGATAAATGTACCATATTACGTATTGGATCACTAAAAAATACACATTTTACATTGCCATGTAGTTTACCAATTAAATGGTCTGACGGTGATGTGGACATACTCGGTATACAAATCCCAAAAGAAAGAAATGATCTCACTCCAATAAATTTTTATAGAAAGTTAGCAAAAATAGATAAGATCTTGCTACCATGGAAAGGAAAATACCTGTCTATTTGTGGGAAAATCACCCTGATTAACTCTTTAATCATATCACAGTTTACCTATTTGCTTATGGTTTTGCCTACACCTAGTGACCTGCTTTTTAAATTATATGAACAAAAAATATTCAATTTTATTTGGAACGGCAAGCCAGATAAAATTAAAAGGGCCTATTTATATAACGAATATGAATTCGGAGGGCAGAAATTATTAAATATTAAAGCATTAGACCTCTCACTAAAGGCATCAGTCATACAAAAGTTATACTTAAATCCAAACTGGTTCTCTAGTAGATTGGTACGAATGTCTCATCCTATGTTCAAGAAGGGCCTTTTTCCCTTTATTCAGATTACACCTGCTCACTTTCGGTTGCTTGAAAAGGAAATAATCTCCAAAATATCTTTATTTTTTAAGCAAGCCTTAGAAAGTTGGTTGCAATTTCAGTTTAATCCACCTGAAAGGACGGAACAAATAGTACAACAAATCTTGTGGTTAAATTCAAATATAGTAATTGATAAAAAAAACTGTATTTATCGAAGAAATGTTTAAAAAAGGTATAATTTTTGTGAATGATATCATAAATAGGACTGGTGGAGTAATGTCACACATGCAGCTAACGCAGACATATGGAAATGTCTGCTCTACCCAAAATTACAACCAATTAATTGCAGCATTACCACAAAAATGGAAGAGGCAGGTGGAAGGGGATAAAAGTAAGGAACTTGTATGTCGGCCTTATATTAAAGAACATAAATGGTTAAAGAAAAGTGTGATAAATAAAAACATATACCAATTTCATTTAAGGACCAAAAAACTTACAGCTGTGCCATATAAATTGCAAAATAGTTGGGAAGAGATTTTCGATGTACCCATTCCATGGCACATGGTGTATGAATTGATACGCAAAACAACGCCGGATTCAAAACTTCGAATTTTTCAATTTAAATTATTGTACAAAATTCTTGCAACTAATAGAATGTTATATATATGGGGGATACAATCTTCCCAGCTCTGTAGATTCTGCTGTGAGGAGGCAGAGTCATTAGACCATTTATTTTGGTATTGTCCGCATGTAGCTCGTTTTTGGTCACAGGTCCAGGAATGGTTGAAGAATTGCAACATTTGCGTAGAACTAACGCTACAGATAGCAATACTGGGGGATTTGAAAAGCCATAGTCAATCAATCAATAATATAATAATTATTTTAGCAAAAATGTTTATTTTTAATTTACAATCCGTGGAAGCTATGAGAATAGGAAGATTCAAATCTTTTGTGAAGCATCACAGCACAGTTGAAAAATATATGGCAAATAAAAATCCGAAATGGATGATGTTGGAAGATAGATGGGAAAGGTTGAGTGGAGCTGAAGGGTGGGACTAATAACAAGATAAACAATGTAGGGCATACGGGATCTGTGAAATGTGTATAGGTGCGGAGCTATTGTGAAATAGCACAGTTACAAGTGGAAATCAAACTGGATGGACAACAGAAATAGAGGAAGGACTAAGAACAAACAAGAGAGAACTATTATAAAGTAGACTGTGTCTGTAAAATGTGTATAAGATGTATAAATTGAAGGTAAAAACAGAAATGTTTATCAGTTTACTCCAATTGGGGGATCGGTGGTAGGGTTTGCGGGGAATAATAATAAAGGTATACTCTTTAAAAAAGTATATGTCTATGTAGGTATGTGTATGTATATATGTGTATATGTATGCATACGTGAATGGATATATATATTTACCCAAAAAAATATGGGGGATTGGAAATGATGCAGACAATTACATTGGAAGCAACATTCTTTCCGCAATATTAAGCTGATCCACCCCCCAAAAAAAAAAAAAAGTGGTCAGGTGAAGCAGATGCTAAGCTACAGGACTGCACAGACTGGAATATGTTCCGGGATTCTTCTGATGGCATTGAGGCGTACACCACATCAGTCATTGGCTTCATCAATAAGTGCATCGATGACGTTGTCCCCACAGTGACCGTACATACCCCAACCAGAATCCATGGATTACAGGCAACATCCGCACTGAGCTAAAGGGTAGAGCTGCCACTTTCAAGGAGCGGGACTCTAACTTGGAAGCCAGTAAGAACTCCCGCTATGCCCTCCGACGAACCATCAAACAGGCAAAGCGTCAATACATGACTAAGATCGACTCGTACTACACCGGCTCCGACGCTCGTCGGATGTGGCAGGGCTTGCAAACTATTACAGACTACAAAGGGAAGCACAGCCACTCGCTGCCCAGTGACACAAACCTATCAGACGAGCTAAATTACTTCTATGTTCGCTTCGAGACAAGTAACACTGAAACATGCATGAGCGCACCAGCCGTTCCAGGCGATTGTGTGATCATGCTTTCCTTAGCCAATGTGAGTAAGACCTTTAAACAGATCAACATTCACAAGGCAGCAGGGCCAGACGGATTACCAGGACGTGTGCTCCGAGCATGCGCTGACCAACTGGCAAGTGTCTTCACTGACATTTTCAACCTGTCCCTGACTGAGTCTGTAAAACCAACATGTTTCAAGCAGAACACCATAGTCCCTGTGCCCAATAACATTAAGGTAACCTGCCTAAACGACTACCGACCCGTAGCACTCACGTCTGTAGCCATGAAGTGCTTTGAAAGGTTGGTCATGGCTCACATCAACACCATTATCCCAGAACCCCAAGACCCACTCCAATTTGCGTACCGCCCCAACAGATCCACATATGATGCAATCTCTATTGCACTCAACACTGCCTTTTCCCACCGGGACAAAAGGAACACCTATTTGAGAATGCTATTCATTGACTACAGCTCAGCATCCAACACCATAGTGCCCTCAAAGCTCATCACTAAGCTAAGGACCCTGGGACTTAACACCTTCCTCTGCGACTGGATCCTGGACTACCTGATGAGCCGACCACCGGTGATAAGGGTAGGGAACAACACATCTGCCACGCTGATCCTCAACACGGGGGCCCCTCAGGGGTGCGTGCTCAGTCCCCTCCTGTACTCCCTGTTCACTCATGACTGCATGGCCAGGCATGACTCCAACACCATCAAGTTTGCAGACGACACAACAGTGGTAGGCCTGATCACCGATAACGATGAGGCAGCCTATAGGGAGGAGGTCAGAGACCTGGTCGTGTGGTGCCAGGACAACAACCTCTCCCTCAACGTGATCAAGACAAATGAGATTGTGGACTACAGGAAAAGGAGGACCGAGCACGCCCCCATTCTCATCGACGGGGCTGTAGTAGAACAGGTTGAGAGCTTCAAGTTCCTTGGTGTCCACATCACCAACAAACTATCATGGTATAAACACACTAAGACAGTCGTGAAGAGGGCTCGACAAAACCTATTCTCCCTCAGGAGACTGAAAAGATTTGGCATGGGTCCTCAGATCCTCAAAAGGTCCTACAGCTGCACAATCGAGAGCATCCTGACTGGTTGCATCACCTGCCGGGTATGGTAACTGCTCGGCCACCAACCGCAAGGCACTACAGAGGGTAGTGCGAAAGGCCCAGTACATCACTGGGGCCAAGCTTCCTGCCATCCAGGGACTCCATATCAGGCAGTGTCAGAGGAAGGCCCTAAAAAGACTCCAGCCACCCGAGTCATAGACTGTTCTTTCTGCTACCGCATGGCACGCGGTACCGGAGCACCAAGTCTTGGTCCAAAAGGCTTCTTAACAGCTTCTACCCCCAAGCCATAAGACTCCTGAACAGCTAATCAAGGGCTACCCAGACCCCTCTTTTACACTGCTGCTACTCTCTGTTTATAGTCTATGCATAGTCACTTTAACTCTATCTACATGTACATATAACCTCAATTACCTCAACTAACCGGTGCCCCAGCACATTGACTCTGTACCAGAACCACCTGTATATAGCTTTGCTTGTTCTGTTACTGCTGCTGTTTAATTATTTGTTTATTTTCTATTTTTTACTTACAGTGAGGGGGGGGAAGTATTTGATCCCCTGCTGATTATGTACGTTTGCCCACTGACAAAGAAATGATCAGTCTATAATTTTAATGATAGGTTTATTTGAACAGTGAGAGACAGAATAACAACAAAAAAATCCAGAAAACGCATGTCAAAAATGTTAAAAATTGATTTTCATTTTAATGAGGGAAATGAGTATTTGACCCCCTTTCAATCAGAAAGATTTCAGGCTCCCAGGTGTCTTTTATACAGGTAACGAGCTGAGATTAGGAGCACACTTGAAGGGAGTGCTCCTAATCTCAGCTTGTTACCTGTATAAAAGACACCTGTCCACAGAAGCAATCAATCAATCAGATTCCAAACTTTCCACCATGGCCAAGACCAAAGAGCTCTCCAAGGATGTCAGGGACAAGATTGTAGACCTACACAAGGCTGGAATGGGCTACAAGACCATCGCCAAGCAGCTTGGTGAGAAGGTGACAACAGTTGGTGCGATTATTCACAAATGGAAGAAACACAAAAGAACTGTCAATCTCCCTCGGCCTGGGGCTCCATGCAAGATCTCACCTCGTGGAGTTGCAATGATCATGAGAACGGTGAGGAATCAGCCCAGAACTACACGGGAGGATCTTGTCAATGATCTCAAGGCAGCTGGGACCATAGTCACCAAGAAAACAATTGGTAACACACTACGCCGTGAAGGACTGAAATCCTGCAGCACCCGCAAGGTCCCCCTGCTCAAGAAAGCACATATACATGCCCGTCTGAAGTTTGCCAATGAACATCTGAATGATTCAGAGGACAACTGGGTGAAAGTGTTGTGGTCAGATGAGACCAAAATGGAGCTCTTTGGCATCAACTCAACTCGCCGTGTTTGGAGGAGGAGGAATGCTGCCTATGACCTCAAGAACACCATCCACACCGTCAAACATGGAGGTGGAAACATTATGCTTTGGGGGTGTTTTTCTGCTAAGGGGACAGGACAACTTCACCGCATCAAAGGACGATGGACGGGGCCATGTACCGTCAAATCTTGGGTGAGAACCTTCTTCCCTCAGCCAGGGCATTGAAAATGGGTCGTGGATGGGTATTCCAGCATGACAATGACCCAAAACACATGGCCAAGGCAACAAAGGAGTGGCTCAAGAAGAAGCACATTATGGTCCTGGAGTGGCCTAGCCAGTCTCCAGCCCTTAATCCCATAGAGAATCTGTGGAGGGAGCTGAAGGTTCGAGTTGCCAAACGTCAGCCTCGAAACCATAATGACTTGGAGAAAATCTGCAAAGAGGAGTGGGACAAAATCCCTCCTGAGATGTGTGCAAACCTGGTGGCCAACTACAAGAAACGTCCGACCTCTGTGATTGCCAACAAGGGTTTTGCCACCAAGTACTAAGTCATGTTTTGCAGAGGGGTCAAATACTTATTTCCCTCATTAAAATACAAATCAATTTATAACATTTTTGACATGCATTTTTCTGGATTTTTTTTGTTATTCTGTCTCTCACTGTTCAAATAAACCTACCATTAAAATTATAGACTGATCATTTCTTTGTCAGTGGGCAAACATACAAAATCAGCAGGGGATCAAATACTTTTTCCCCTCACTAACTTTTTTAAAAAAAGCGTTGTTGGTTAAGGGCTCGTATGTAAGCATTTCACTAAGGTCTAGACCTGTTGTATTCGGCACATGTGACAAATTTGATTTGTTCCACTGTTGCAAACTAAAACTAAGTGAGTTGACAGTGCCCATCAGTCCCCCTATATATGATGCCTTATTGTATGGTTTGATTCTCTTTTGCAGTCCAACCTTTCCCTAAAGGTGACCAAGTCCTCAACTTCTCTGATGCTGAGCAGCTGGTGGATGATGCTAAGCTAAAGTAAGAGAACCGGTCAACATTCTGACCACAATTAATTTCCAGTTTCCCTGAGTTAAAATTTAGAGCTCCTCCTCTCCTCGTCATTCTAATCAGTTTCTCTGTTTCGTTACCCAGGGAGAGCAGAGATGAGGTACTGGAGCATGGTGAGTTACTCAAACATAACTTGCACACTACTGACACATAAAAGGAGTCTATCTAAGAAGGTGCTTCATTGATCAAATTCAAAGCACCTGAATGCATGTTCCTTAATGCATGTTGGTTGGCTTAGAAGTCTGTCATCTCTTCTCCTCTTCCTCATTCTCTCTCCTGCTGCCCTTCCTCATTCTGTCCCCACTTTCAGAGCTGATGATATCTGACCGCCATCAGAAGAAGGAGATAAGACAGCTGGAGCAGGAGCTACCACGCTGGCAGGTCCTGGTGGACAGCATCACAGGTGTGAGAGTGTGTGAGAGTGTGTGTGTGTAAGAAGCCAGTCTTGCAGGGGGTTTATGTTGTTGTGTTCTCAGGTATGAACTCTCCAGACTTTGACAACCAGACGCTGGCAGCTCTGAGAGGCCGGATGGTTCGCTACCTTATGAGGTCACGAGAGGTGAGCAGCTAATTTCAGATTGAATTAACTGAATTTACAGTACAGTACCAAATTATATTAGGACCATAGTAAGATGACTGTGGAGCAAGTTCATTATATGGAAATGTATGCTTATGAAATGTGAAAATATGAAAATGTTTTATATATATTTTATGAAGCTAATCTGACTTCCTCTAGATCACCCTGGGCAGAGCCACCAAGGACAAGCAAATAGATGTGGATCTGTCTCTGGAAGGACCTGCCTGGAAGATCTCCAGGAAACAAGGTTTCAGCACCCTTATCAGCACCATGACATGGACCTCATTTAACATATGGACCTCATTTCAGTCACAGCCAATGGTAGTGCACTAAATAGGGAATAGGATGCCATTTTGGATGCAACCCATATCTGCATTACCTGGGTCTGATGCTGAAGAACCTGTATCTGGGCTCTAGAGGGCAGTGCTTGCCCTGTCCTCACTTAACCATAGTGAAATTAGACCCTGTTGAAATGACTGTTTTCTGATAAACGTCTATCATATAGTAATATTATGGCCCCATATCAGGACTTGATCTCGTTTTTCATTGTGTGTTTGTAACTGTTTATAACTGTCTATGTCTAATGTACAGGGATCATTAAACTGAAGAACAACGGGGACTTCTTCATAGCCAACGAGGGCCGCAGGCCCATCTACATAGACGGCAGACCAGTCCTGTCGGGCAACAAGTGGAAACTCAACAACAACTCTGTAGTGGAGGTTTGTGGAAATTTCTGTAAGACTTAAATGGCAGGATGTATTATACGGTAGCTGGTGCAAGAAGAGTGACATGGAAGAAACATTTTTAAGGGGCTTAATTTTTTTAATGAACAACAGACTACATAGTTGAGATTGAATTCTGTCTGCCTGTCATGCTTTTTACTTCACAATACCTGATCTATAACAACCACCTCTACTAATACATGAATGTCACAACAAGTCATTTGTCTCTCCAGATTGCAGGTCTTCGTTTTGTGTTTCTGATTAACCAGGAGCTGATCTCACTCATCAAGGCAGAAGCAGCTAAGATGAATCAGCAGTGAGAGAGCAAGGCCAAGATAGCTGCTTTTAGCAACACTGGTGTATTGGCACACAAGCATTGCTGGGAATTGGTTTGCAAAAACTGAATAGTCCGCAGGCCAGAAGTTAATAAAATTATATTTCAACTTATTCTGCCGGTGGTCTTGACGGTTGGTCCTTATAGCGAGGGGAATTTGAGACAAAATATCGAAGTATGTGGAAAGTCTGTTAAATAATACCTTTAGATAATTTGTCTCAAGTTCCCCCAGTTAAAAAGACCCACCGGCAGTTAGTTGAAATGGAATTTTATTTAACTTCTTTCTCTGTTGCGGAAAGACTGATACATGTTTGATAGTGTCTTGATGCTGTATTGTTTGTCCTTCATGTTCTAATACTTCAATGTTACCCCTTGTGTTTTTTTGTAATAATAAAAAATAAAAAAATCTTGCTCCCCCCTGCCTGTTCGGTTTTTTAGCAACCCAATTCCCAGCAATGCTAGTGTGTCAGTGCACCAGCGTTGCTAAAAGCAGTTAAGGGTAAGACACATGCCTGTGTCCACTGCCCAGCCAGCTCCTTCATACAGAGCAACGTACGGTGGCCAATGGACACGACCAGGAGACTAATGAACACCACCAAGGAGCCTAGTAGACGAGGACCACATGAAGGACTACAGATTTGAAGGAAAGTAACCCGGAACCCCTTTAGTCATGGTTATACAGTGGAGTAAGAGCACGACACACACACTCTGAGAATGATTGTGGTCTTTGGCTACATCACATACCTTTCCGCTGCTGGACATTTTAGGGTGAATCTCATCTCAAAGAACCTAAATGATACTTTCCTTGTAACTACAGGACCGTAACACCAGTTTAGTCTTGTTTTAAAGTTTAAATTGGGATTCATATCAGGAGGTTCCACAGTGCCTTTTAAGACAATGGATTTGTTTTAAAACTGTGTTTCCTTTTAGTTCATACAGATAGGTTTAGGTTGAATTGGTACATGCAAAGATACATTTAGGACCAGGATAGGGAATCAGTCGTAAAAAGTGATATTGTGTATGTATGTATTAGTGCTACTTAAGCCAAAGCCATGTAAAAGTCAATGTGACAGTTTGTTTGATTTTTGTATGAAAGCTTGGATTAAAATGTGTCATTAGTTGAACCATTTCCTGAGTGTCATAATAATTGCATGTAAATGTTGTTTATTTTTCTACCACAAGGTGTAGCTGTTGGATAAGTAATGTTTTTTTTGTTTTTTTTTGCATTTCTTCATTCTTACTCTGTTAATGAGTGCTACAGTATTATCTTTGATATTATTCATATCTGAAAGATGTAAGCAGTCAATGAATTAAAAAAACATTCTACTCCATAATTTGGCCTATAAGTGTTGACTTGTGGCATCAACAAAACTTAAGTCCCACTAGCTGGTGTAGTGCTTGTCGGACTACAGTACATCACAGCAGCGATATTTTCTTGCAACATTGTGAGAAAGTTGGTTATTAATTGCCTGTATCAGAGACACCAACGTTTTGGTTTAATATGCTGCAAAATCAAAGAAGATCAGATATGCAGATTTTCTGGAAGTGTGAAATATGGTCTATTGAAGATACTATTCTGTTAAAATGCTCATAACGTCTGAGTTGAAACACTTGTTGCAGTTCATAAATTCATAAATCGTTTTACTTTCTGTTAAACTTCAATCAAACACGTTCTGTGTTAGCCTGGGTACCAGTTTGTTTCTGCCTTGCCAATTCCTTGTGGAATTCTCATGCCAAACTAAAATTGTTTGCCAATGAGGGAGTTTGATTATGTGCACCTGGCAATTGCCCGTGAAGTGAACGGGCAAAATCGGTGAGGGAGGAGTGCCTTTCTCAAATCGAACAGTAATCTGTGCAGCTTGGTCATGTTTTCAACAAGGCATCATGATGCATCGTTTAGAAACATACATCTCGCCCTTAAAATATGTTTGAATTTTCAAACCAGTTTTCATTGTGAAGGCAGATGAAGCGTTTTTATCAAAATCAATCACTTTTGCATGTGAAAACATAGAATCCTACGTATGTGCCTCTGTAAGGTCCCTCAGTCAAGTACTGAATTTCACACAGATTCAACTACAAAGAACAGGGAGCTTTTTGAAAGCCTCAAAGAAAAGCAGTGATTAGTAGATGGGTAACAACAAATCATGTGCTTAACCTACGTCACTTTTGTGTTGTTGACAGAACGGGGCACCCGGTTCCAAATCGAATGCAACGAACGCTAACCTCGAGTGAATCGGGGCATTCATCGAATTCCCTCTATGACAGTAATGGATTAGGCAAAAGCTCAAACCGTTCTGGGACCAGGCTAGTTCTGTCTTTTGAGAAAATAATTGGCAGTGTTTTGTGTACTTTTATGCCTGTAGGGAAGTGGCCCCCAATACCTACCCCCATGACATGTTACAAACAAGAAAATAACATCTAGGCTTTTGTCATTATTTTGCTGATTATGTTGGTTATTATTGAAACCGAAAGATACCCATTTTACATTTCTATGATATCTGATCAAATTTGGATATTCATAAATTGATCAGCATCACAGGAATTGGATTAACAAAATGCATTCAGTTTGTTAAGTTTACTTACTGCTTGCTTTGCTTTACCATTTAACCAAGGTATTTCTGGGGAGGAGGTACTTGCGCTGAGGTAGTTGACCCTATGTAGCCAATATCTGGAGATGCAGCCAGCCCTGCAGCAGCCTGTGACTAAAACTAGCCTGTCACTAAAACCAATGCTATCGCCATCTACTTTCTAAATTAAAAGCTGAAATGTTTTGAGTTAAAGTATTCAACCCCTTTGTTATGGCAAGCCTAAATCATTTCAGGAGTAAACATTTGCTTAACATATCACAAAGTTATATGGACTCACTGTGTGAAATAATCGAGGTTGACATTTTTAAATGACTACGCCTTCCTCTGTCCTCCATACATACAACCTCTGTAAGGTCCCTTAGTCAAGTATTGAATTTCACACAGATTCAACTACAAAGACCAGGGAGCTTTTTGAAAGCCTCAAAGAAAAGCAGTGATTAGTAGATGGGTAACAACAACAAATCAGACATTGAATATATCTTTAAGCATGGTCAAATTAATAATTATGATGTGGATGATGTATTAAACCACACAGACACATCAAAGATGCAGTCGCCCTGAACTGAGCTGCAGGACAGGAAGGAAACTGCTTATGGATGTCAACATGAGGCCATTGGTGAATTTAAAACAGCTACAGAGTTCAATGGCTGTGAGAGGAGAAAACGGAGGATGGATCAACAACATTGTAGTGACTCTACAATGACCTAAATGACAGAGTGAAAAGAATAGAAATATACAGGAAATATTCCAAAACATGCATATGTATGCAACAAGGCACTAAAGTAAGACTGCAAAGGAATATACTTTTTGGCCTAAATACAAAGCCTTATGTTTGGGGCAAATCCAACACAACGCATCACTAAGTAACTGCCTCCTTATTTTCAAGCATAGTGGTGGCTGCATCATGGTACTGTATGGGTATGCTTGACATCAACAAAGACGGGAGGTTTTAGGATAAAAAAAGAAAACAGGAGGGAGCTAAGCACAGACAAAATCCTAGACGAAAACCTGCTTCAGTCTGCTTTACACCAGACACTGGGAGGGGAAATCACCTTTCAGCAGGATAATAACCTACAACACAAAGCCAAATCTACACCGGAGTTGCTACCAAAAAAATAATTTAAAAAAAATAAAAAATATTCCTCTTTCACAGAGAATTTTGTGTAGATTGTTGACAAAAATGACAAATACATTTTAATCCCAATTTGTAACAATAAAATGTGAAGTAATCAACGGGGGTGTAGACTTTCTATAGCCACTGTATATTATAGGCTACAGTAGGCTACTAAATCAAGAAAAGATTAGTCTCCTCTTTTCAGCAGTAGGTGTTTGCTTTCCAAACTATGTTTTTCTTGCGATTGTATTTTGAAGTCAGTATCATTGTAAAGTTTATTTAGTAGCCTACTATGTACACACACACACACACACACACACACACACACACACACACACACACACACACACACACACACACACACACACACACACACACACACACACACACACACACAAACAATTCGGAAAGTATTCAGACCCCTTGACTTTTTCCACATTTAGTTACGTTACAGGCTTATTCTAAAATGGATTACATTGTTGTTATTCCTCAATCTACACACAATACCCCATAATGACAAAGGAAAAAGTTTTTTTAAACATTTTTGCAAATGTATTACAAATATAAAACTGAAATCACCTTAGTATCACATAAGTATTCAGACCCTTTACTCAGTACTTTGTTGAAGCACCTTTTGCAGCGATTACAGCCTCAAGTCTTCTTGGGTATGACGCTACAAGCTTGGCACACCTGGGCTCCCGAGTGGCGCAGCGGTCTAAGGCACTGCATCTCAGTGCTTGAGGCGTTACTACAGACACCCTGGTTTGATTCCAGGCTGTATCGCAACAGGCTGTGATTGGGAGTCCCATAGGTCGGCGCACAATTGGCCCAGCGTCGTCCGGGTTTGGCCAGTGTAGGCCGTCATTGTAAATAAGAATTTGTTCTTAACTGACTTGCCTAGTTAAATAAAGGTTACATATGCAAAAATAAAACACCTGTATTTGGGGAGTTTCTCCCATTCTTCTCTGCATTCAAGCTCTGTCAGGTTGGATGGGGAGTGTTGCTGCACAGCTATTTTCAGGTCTCTCCAGAGATGTTCGATCAGGTTCAAGTCCGGGACACTCAAGGACATTCAAAGACTTGTACTGAAGCCACTCCTGCATTGTCTTGGCTGTGTGCTTAGGGTTGTTGTCCTGTTGGAAGGTGAACTTCGCCCCAGTCTGAGGTCCTGAGCTCTCTGGAACAGGTTTTCATCAAGGATCTCTATACTTTGCTCCATTCATCTTTGCCTCGGTTCTGACAAGTCTCCCAGTCCCTGCCGTTGAAAACATCCCCACAGCATGATGCTGCCACCACCATGCTTCACTGTAGGGATGGTGCCAGGTTTCCTCCAGATGTGATGCTTGGCATTCAGGCCGCAAAGAGTTGAATCTTGGTTTCATCAGACCACAGAATCTTGTTTCTCATGGTATGAGAGTCTTTAGGTGCCTTTTGGAAAACTCAGAGCGGGCTGTCGTGCCTTTTGCTGAGGAGTGGCTTCCGTCTGGCCACACTACCATAAAGGCCTGATTGGTGGAGTGCTGCAGAGATGGTTGTCCTTCTGAAAGGTTCTCCCAGCTCCACAGAGGAACTCTAGAGCTCTGTCAGAGTGACCATCGGGTTCTTGGTCACCTCCCTGATCAAGGCCCTTCTCCCCTGATTGCTCAGTTTGGCCAGGCGGCCAGCTCTAGCAAGATTCATGGTGGTTCCAAACTTCTTCCATTTAAGGATGATGGAGGCCACTGTGTTCTTGGGGTCCTTCAATGCTGCAGAATTTGTTTTGTACCCTTCCCCAGATCTGTGCCTCGACACAATCCTGTCTCAGAGCTCTATGGACAATTCATTCAACCTCATGGCTTAGTTTTTGCTCTGACATGCACTGTCAACTGTGGAACCTTATATAGACAGGTGTGTGCCTTTCCAAATCCAATCAATTGAATTTACCACAGGTACACTCCAATCAAGTTGAAGAAACATCAAGGATGATCAATGGAAACAGGATGCACCTGAGCTCAAATTCGAGTCTCATAACAAAGGGCCTGAATACTTATGTAAATAAAGTATTTCTGTTTTTATTTTTAATAAATTAGCTAAAAAAAACAAACATGTTGTGTGAAGATTGATAAGGACATTTTTTTCCAATCCATTTTAGAATAAGGCTGTAACGTAACAAAATGTTTTTAAAAAGTCAAGGGGTTTGAATACTTTCAAAAGACACTGTATGCATGTGTGTGTGTGTGTGTGTGTGTGTGTGTGTGTGTGTGTGTGTGTGTGTGTGTGTGTGTGTGTGTGTGTGTGTGTGTGTGTGTGTGTGTGTGTGTGTGTGTGTGTGTGTGTATGTATATATATATATATTTATCGACGTGTCCAAACTTTTGACTGGTACTGTGTATATATACATATGGCATACTTTTCCAACAGTCTTGAAGGAGTTCCCACATATGCTGAGCACTTGTTGGCTGCTATTCCTTCACTCTACGGTCCAACTCATCCCAAACCATCTCAATTGGGTTGAGGTCGGTTGATTGTGGAGGCCAAGTCATCTGATGCAGCATTAAATCACACGCCTTCTTCGTCAAATAGCCCTTACACAGCCTGGAGGTGTGTTGGGTCATTGTCCTTTTGAAAAACAAATGATAGTCCCACTAAGCACCAACCAGATGGGATGGTGTATCGCTGCAGAATGCTGTGGCAGCCATGCTGGTTAAGTGTGCCTTGAATTAATAAATCACTGACAGTGTCACCAGCAAATCACCGTCAGACCTCCTCCTCCATGCTTCACGGTGGGAACTACACATGCGGAGACCATCCATTCACCTACTCTGCGTCTCACAAAGACACAGTGGTTGGAACCAAAAATCTCAAATTCAGACCAAAGGACAGATTTACACCGGTCTAATGTTCATTGCTCGTGTTTCTTGGCCCAAGCAAGTCTCTTCTTCTTATTGGTATCCTTTCGAAGTGGTTTATTTGCAGCGATTCGACCATGAAGGCCTGATTCACAAAGTCTCCTCTGAACAGTTGAGGTTGAGATGTGTCTGTTACTGGAACTCTGTGAAGCATTTATTTGGGCTGCAATTTCTGAGGCTGGTAACTCTAATGAACATATCATCTGCAGCAGAACTAACTCTAGGTCTTCCTGTGGCGGTCCTCATGAGAGCCAGTTTCATCATAGGGCTTGATGGTTTTTGCGACTGCACTTGAAGAAACTTTCAAAGTTCTTGACATTTTCCGGATTGACTGACCTTCATGTCTTAAAGTAATGATGGACTGTCATTTCTCTTTACTTATTTGAGCTGTTCTTGCCATAATATGGACCTGGTCTTTTACCAAATAGGGCTATATTCTGTATTCCACCCCTACCTTGTCACAACACAACTGATTGCCTCAAATGCATTAAGAAGGACAGAAATTCCACAAATTAACTTTTAACAAGGCCCACCTGTTAATTGAAACGCATTCCAGGTGACTACCTCATGAAGCTGGTTGAGAGAATGCCAAGCATGTGCAATGCTGTCATCAAGGCAAAGGGTGGCTACTTTGAAGAATCTCAAATATAAAATATATTTTGATTTGTTTAAAGCTCTTTTGGTTACTACATGATTCCATATGTGTTATTTCTTAGTTTTGATTTCTTCACTATTATTCTACAATGAAGAAAATAGTAAAAACAAAGAAAAATCCTGGAATGAGTAGGTGTGTCCAAACTTTTGACTGGTACTATATATATATATATATATATATATATATATATATATATATATATATATATATATATATATATTTATGTTATATATATAGGGCACATTTGTAAAAGAGACCTAGGTTTCAGTATGCGTTCCCTGTTAAAATAAAGGTGAAATCAAATAAAATACAAATCTTTTTTGTACGTGTTGTAACCGATTGAAACGCTATTAGCGCGCACCACCGCGCACCACATCCGTTACACTCACCCCCCTTTCGACCTCCTCCTTTTCCCGCAGCAACCAGTGATCCGGGTCAACAGCATTTAGGATCACCACTTTATTTTAAGAATGTGAAATGTCAGAATAATAGAAGAGAGAATGATTTATTTCAGCTTTTATTTCTTTCATCACATTCCCAGTGGGTCAGAAGTTTACATACACTCAATTAGTATTTGGTAGCATTGCCTTTCAATTGTTTAACTTGGGTCAAACGTTTTGGGTAGCCTTCCACAAGCTTCCCACAATAAGTTGGGTGAATTTTGGCCCATTCCTCCTGACAGAGCTGGTGTAACTGAATCAGGTTTGTAGGCCTCTTTGCTCGCACATGTTTTTTCAGTTCGGCCCACCAATTTTCCATGGAATTGAGGTCAGGGCTTTGTGATGGCCACTCCAATACCTTGACATTGTTGTTCTTAAGCCATTTTGCCACAACTTTGGAAGTATGCTTGGGGTCATTGTCCATTTGGAAGAGCCATTTGCGACAAAGCTTTAACTTCTGACTGATGTCTTGAGATGTTGCTTCAATATAGCCACATCATTTTCCCTTCCTCATGACGGCATTTATTTTGTGAAGTGCACCAGTCCCTCCTGCAGCAAAGCACCCCCACAACATGATGCTGCCACCCCTGTGCTTCACGGTTGGGATGGTGTTCTTCGGCTTGCAAGCATCCCCCTTTTTCCTCCAAACATAACGATGGTCATTATGGACAAACTGTTTTATTTTTGTTTCATCAGACCAGAGGACATTTCTCCAAAAAGTACGATCTTTGTCCCCATGTG
Organism: Salvelinus namaycush; assembly: GCF_016432855.1. Taxonomy (NCBI): domain Eukaryota; kingdom Metazoa; phylum Chordata; class Actinopteri; order Salmoniformes; family Salmonidae; genus Salvelinus; species Salvelinus namaycush. The sequence goes on from NC_052308.1 coordinate 34,848,713, forward strand.
CAGTTGCAAACCGTAGTCTGGCTTTTTTATGGCAGTTTTAGAGCAGTTGATTCTTCCTTGCTGAGTGGCCTCTCAGGTTATGTTGATATAGGACTCGTTTTACTGTGGATATAGATACTTTTGTACCTGTTTCCTCCAGCACTTCACAAGGTCCTTTGCTGTGTTCTGAGATTGATTTGCACTTTTCTCACCAAAGTACGTTCATCTCTAGGAGACAGAACACGTCTTCTTCCTGAGCAGTATGACGGCTGCGTGGTCCCATGGTGTTTATACTTGCGTACTATTGTTTGTACAGATGAACGTGGTACCTTCAGGCGTTTGGAAATTGCTCCCAAGAATGAACCAGACTTGTGGAGGTCTACAATTGTTTTTCTGAGGTCTTGGCTGATTTCTTTTGATTTTCCCATGATATCAAGCAGAGGCACTGAGTTTGAAGGATGGCCTTGAAATACATCCACAGGTACACCTCCAATTGACTCAATGATGTCAATTAGCCTATCAGAAGCTTCTAAAGCCATGACATCATTTTCTGGAATTTTCCAAGCTGTTTAAATGCACTGTCAATTTAGTGTATGTAAACTTCTGACCTACTGAAATTGTGATACAGTGAATTATAAGTGAAATAATCTGTCTGTAAACAATTGTTGGAAAAAGTACTTGTGTCATGCACAAAGTAGATGTCCTAACAGACTTGCCAAAACAATAGTTTGTTCAGAAGAAATTTGTGGAGTGGTTCAAAAACAAGTTGTAATGACTCCAACCTAAGTGTATGTAAACTTCCGACTTCATCTGTACCAGTTCATTGTCCTTAATGGCATTCACGTACAGTAAATCCACATGCGGTCACCCTTTGGCTGCTCCAATCCTAGTTAAGCCATGTGTCCAACCACACAGGCCTCCTCTCATACTGCCATGACAAGGCAGGCGTTTGATGACTAACAACAATATATAGGTCAAGTCTAAGATCTCAACTAGACCACTGTCTCGCCACCACTGAGATACAAACACACAAGTGACTAATAGTTAGTAAGTTGGTTATATGCACATCCCAAACTTTAACAACAGTGCTTTGCCAAAAATGCAGTACAGATTTGTGGTGCAGCTTGAATTAAACAACAGCATATGCTGTGGGTGAGCTTCCTTTCATTATGCAAAATGACTAATAGGAAGAAAACAATGCGACAGAATGAATTATGACTTCCTGTATATGTGTGCTAACAGGGATGACCAAAGCACAGTCAGAGGGAGGACGGAGGCTGTTGCAAGTTTATACGATGAACAGTAACTTATTAAACTACACTCCCACACTTACTGGTCAGAGACTGCAGAAGGAAACCAAACTTGAACGTCAACAAGTGACGTTTTATTTGTTTTACAGGTCACTGACTTTTGTAAGCTCACCATATTATCCATTTGTAATGTGTAATCGCTTAACTATGGTTGCAAAATTCCAGGAAGCTTCAATAAATTCCCATATTTTATAATCAGGAGCGAATAAGCATGAAATTCGGTAGCCTCCATCCAGGATTTCTGAAAAACCACAGAACTGATTGAAAGTTCCCGGGATATTGCAACCCTACTCTTAACATAATAAGACATATTGTAAGGATAGTCACTGGCCTCTCACAACAAGCAGTAATATATCCATATGTTGTGAAACTATTGAATTGATTAGAGACTATTTGAGCAGTTTGGTTTAAATAGCCTCTTCAAGTATAGAATGAACTCAGCATCATCTATTAACAATTGTTTTGACTTGTTTGTTTTAATTTGTGATGTAAAGAGACACCCCAGACGTTTGTTCTGCACACTGAACTCAATGATGCACAGATGTGGTGACGTTGGTTTTACAAGGATGTAAATTGGCCAAGACAGTTTCCTGGAAACAACAAGGTTATTCCAGCTGTCAAAAGAGAGAGGGAGGAAGAAGGAGGCCGAGAGAGAAACAGGGTGGAGAGAGAGCGAAATAGAGAGAGAAAGACAGACGTTGTAAGGAATCGAACACGAATGAAGAAAGATAAACGAAGGGATGAAAAGAAAAACGGAGTGAGAGAGGGGGCAGACAGCAGAGAGAAATAAAGTAGGTTTATGATGTTAAAGACAACAAACTCAGCGTGTGACCAGACCATATGTTATATCCCTCCTACTCTATAAAACCAGGGACTCATTCCAACATAAATTAACTTTGGAGAACATCACTTGGGGAATCTGTAGATAATCTCTGAGTTTGCTCTTCTGTTATGAAGTCAGAGCCAAAGTCAACCTCTGTGATAATAAATGGAAACAAAGGATACATCTAGGGATAGTTGGCTGAGAGGAGAGAGATAGGGCACCCAGTCAGACAGAACCATGCAGGTGTCTGAGTGACATGGCGAGATGCCAGACTGACATTTTCTGACAGAGCACATTCTTCCCACCCTCCCGACACAAATAAGATGGTCTTCACACTTACTAGACTTTTCGCAAAATTACCCTCGACTACACATATACTGCACATGTAAACAGAATTGTCTCGTTGAGCCAACACTCTTACAATAAAAAATGTAATAGCAAAGCAATGTGTTTGAAACAGCAGAAATTTACAGACACTTTCCTTATTTTTTAGACTAGTTTTATTGAGTTTTTACAGCCTGTTACAAAAAATGATTGCTGTAGCTTTAAATCTCAAGAGTTTTTTTGCTTGACTGCAATGAGCCACCACTGAGGTACAGGCAAGAAGCAACTCCCTAGGGAATGATCAACGTTTTCAGTGGCAATTTGTTTAAACGTCATATAATGACTTCCATGATATAGATAAAATGAAGCCTGGTTTGTTCGAAGTTAACTTTTCTACAGTAGCTTGTGTAACTTTAATACCTTTGCTAATCAAGGGCGTAACTTTGTGTTGCATATTGGGCGGATCCGGGTCAATGGGTTCTAGGGTTGTTTCTGGTGAATTTTTAAGGGAAAATACATCCAAAACTTTCCTGATAATTTGGTCAATCACAGGAGGTTGGTGGCACCTTAATTGGGGAGGACGGGCTCGTGGTAATGGCTGGAGCGGAATAGGTGGAATGGTATCAAATACATCAAACACGTGGTTTCCATGTGTTTGATGCCATTCCATTCGCTTCATTCCATGAGCTGTCCTCCCCTCACCAGCCTCCACTGTGGTCAATATATCCCAACCACAACTGAAATACAATAATTTCAGTATTACTTTAAACTGTTGGTCTAACTCTATGAGTTCAGAAAGTAACCATGCTTGGTTAGTCAGTTCTGGGGTGCGTTCAGTTCGATTGCACGTTTGCTACGATGCATAATGGGTTGTACACTGCGTATATTCACTGTCTTTATCATTGGATCAGTACTACTGGAATTTTTGGGGGGAGGAAATAATTTCCTCCTCCAGGCTAGATAGAGGTCATATTGTACAAATTGTGTCTCTCCTTTTCATAGGCCTAGATTAGATGGTTGTATGCAAGACAAGGTCATTTTTACTGATCTGTTTGTCAGTGTCAGCAGAGTAGGCTACTAATTTGTGTTGTATTAAAAAATATGTTGCTTATGTCTCCAGTCATATAAAGTGTAGTAGAATTGCATGACATGTGTTTATAAAAGGCCACATTTTTCCCATGCAAAGAAAGGAGAAGACACGTCTCTGATTAGGCTTACTCTATCTCGCTACACACTCAGGCAAGAATTGTTCAGAACTCTCTGTTTTGCTAACAGTGATTGAGTTATATTATTATCTTAAATTATGACTATGCAATTTACTCATCACATTAGCCTATCTTACATTAGTCTGCAAATGCGATGATAAGTGCATGCAATTTTATGGTGAAAAAAATAGCTTCCCCAAACTTGAAACTAATGCACCGCCTATGGATGTCAGCATTTAAAGTCAGCCTTGTTGTGACTTGATAGTGGGTATTATGCATCTTTTTCACGTTTCTCTGTATGCGCCATTCCACATGTAAATTAGTTAATTTACTATATGGTGAGGTTGAGTAGTGGTTGACATTGTATATGCCATTCTACAGACCTTCAAACCTAATATTGTGGCGATAATTAATGGCTGGGGTCATTTTTGTTTGTTTTTGCTGTTCTCCAAATAGCTGTTTAAAGTTTTTTAATTGTGTAGAAATGCAGTAAATGAGCTTCAACTTCCAAAGAATTCCTTGGAGCAACACACCCCACTTTGCCACACCCTAGGCTTAGCTGAACAGACAGACAGACAGACAGACAGACAGACAGACAGACAGACAGACAGACAGACAGACAGACAGACAGACAGACAGACAGACAGACAGACAGACAGACAGAGAAAGACAGACAGACAGAGAAAGACAGACAGACAGAGAAAGACAGACAGACAGACAGACAGAGAAAGACAGACAGACAGACAGACAGACAGACAGACAGACAGACAGACAGACAGACAGACAGACAGACAGACAGACAGACAGACAGACAGACAGACAGACAGACAGACAGACAGACAGACAGACAGACAGAGAAAGACAAGGGGGGCACCTCAGATACCTTGCTCTTGTATGGTATATAAATCCAAACCAGATTATTGGCCAGTCAATCATGTTACAACCTGATCCACATTCCATCTCACCCTCTGCTTCACAAATTGCTTATCATCAGTTAATAATGCTAAAAGGGTAATACCTTCTTAGTAACACTGTTTTGCGTGTACTCTATATCAAATAGAGGTCCAACATTCTTTCTGGTTCACCTGGATTTTCACTTGATAAGTATCTGTCCTTCTGGAATTCTTTAGAGACTCAAGGAGTATGTTTTGCTGGAAAATCCCATTGGCAGACATCCATATTCCCTTCAAACTGCTATAATATAGGGAAGGGAAGGGAAAGGGGATACCTAGTCAGTTGAATGCATTCAACCAAAATGTGTCTTCCGCCTTTAACCCAACCCCTCTGAATTCTGTTCAATGCAGAATCTTTAGCTGTGACCCTGTGCTCAATCTTTCTCTCCCCCGAAGCTTACTAGACCTGGGATGAGTCAGAGAGAGCAGGGGAATACTACAAACATGACCTTACTAATCGAATGACCTTACTTCATTTACAAGCACTGTAAGTAAACAGAACCTTAAGGTTCTGAGAAAAAGTCATTCGATTTACGTTTTTTTCTCAGGAAGTGTACAGGGATTTCCAGGCTGTGGACGTTTACTCACACGGCATGATACACTTACATTACCACTGGTATGAATCAGTGAGAGAGAACTTATACTTATAAAGATACAGGACTGGAAAGATCAAACTGAGGAAAATATAGCAAAAGAGAGTCTAAGACACCTGAGGAATACCACTGTGACAATATTGCATCTAATTCAAAGTCAAATATTTACTTCATCCAGTGTCTTAGGCTGAGCCCCAGAAATAATAACTGGAAATTGTCAGTCGCCCATGAACAATAAACACTAGCTCAGGCATATGACAGTACAGACTTAAGAAGGAAACCTTTGCAGTATGTGGTTTGAGGTTTTGGCAGAGTCTGTGGTACAGTCTGTGTTGCACTACCCAGAAATTGTGCTGGCAGAACAAAATCATTATTATATTTATCAGATACCAGAACACTTGACCAGAAATCTGCACAATTTTGCACATGCTGTTTTTTATTTTTTATACCTGGATGATTTGGGGCAATATGGTTGTGGACCCATTCCTCTAACTTCTACACTTCAATGGCTGTTGCAAACTAAGCTCCAGACAAAACATTCACCATCAAACACCTTCACCATGAATCTAACTTTGTTGTCAGGCTCAATTGCTTGGGAGAGCCAGATGGTGGATGAGATTACTCCAAATTTTTATGGAAAGGAGTAGCTGTGCTGCTTGCATGACACCACGTATTCACATCACACAAAAAAATATTCCCAGTGAAGACTGGACCATGCCAAAACCACACAAAGCCTCCTCTCCGCCCCCAGAGTGTATACGCTGTCTGCACCTTGAAAGGCTGATGACAGTGATTTAGAAGAGGTATGTGTTAAAGTGGACCTTAATGATGGCTGACAACTGCACAATCCCAGCCAGACCCATTATACCTGTGCCACCCCATAAATCCACTGGCACCATTGGTCTTCTATTACAGCATGGCACATGACAATAAAGCAGACTGGCATGCCACTTCCCATCCCCACAAGCATTGTTTTCACACCTCTGTCTTGTCCTGAGGATGCATTTATTGTAGCTGGGGATTTTAACAAGGCTAATCTGAAAACAAGGCTCCCTAAATTTTATCAGCATATTGAATGCGTGACCCGGGCTGGCAAAATTCTGGATCATTGCTACTCTAACTTCCGCGACGCATACAAAGCCCTCCCTTTCCCTCTTTTCGGCAAATCTGACCACAACTCCATTTTGTCACTCCCAGCCAATAGACAGAAACTAAAACAGGAAACGCCCGTGCTCAGGTCTGTTCAACACTGGCCCGACCAGTCTGATTCTACGCTTCAAGATTTCTTCGATCACGTGGACTGGGATATGTTCCAGATAGCATCGGACAACAACATTGATCTATGCGCTGATTTGGTGAGCGAGTTTATGAGCAAGTGCATCGGTGATGTTGTACCCATGGTGACTATTAAAATCTTCCCCAACCAGAAACCGTGGATTGATGGCAGCATTCACGCAAAACTGAAAGCGCGAACCACTGCTTTTAATCATGGCAAGGTGACCGGAAACATGACTGAAGACAAACAGTGTAGCTATTCCCTCCGCAATAAAACAAGCTAAGCATCAGTAAAGAGACAAAGTAGAATCACAATTCAACGGCTCAGACACGAGACGTATGTGGCAGGGTCTACAGACAATCACGGATTACAAAAAGAGAACCAGCCACGTCGCGGACATCGACATCTTGCTCCCAGACAAACTAAACAACTTCTTTGCTCGCTTTGAGGACAATACAGTGCCACTGACACGGCCCGCTAACAAACACTGCAAACACGGGTGGCCGTATTGTGGGTGTTTCAGGAATAAGGTGTACATTTGACCTCCATTATCTAGGATATGACAATGGTAAATAAATCTCTCAATTTTTGCTAATTTTTTGTGCGGTCTTGCAGGCCTTCTCATGCAGCTGCAACTGCAAGTGCATTTGTAAATCATGACCCATCTTGAGTTGGGCTCTGGGATGGTGCAATTGTTGAGAAAGTGAGCTTATGGCTGTGTGGGGGTAAGGGCTGAGTGTGTGTGGGTGTATGTGTGTATCCCACAACTGTTGCGAAGGAAGAAGTAAAAGATGTTAGGGACAATAGAGGATGATCCACAGATATATATAATACAAATCGAGGTGAGGGCAATGGAAATGCATATGGTAATTGATCTTCTTCAATTCGGTAAATGGCACTGTATGCTCTTTTCAAAGAATGGATCCCAGTCGGTTCAGGGCTATGGGATACAGGGGGTCGAGGGTGGTCTACCGGGCATTGGGATGACAAGCCATCTCGAGATGAGGCCTTTTAGCGGGTGGAATAGTAGGGACCAATTGGAGGTTTACTTAGTAGAAATGCAAATATCATGGTACAACTATATAGACACTCAATCATTATGTTACTTTTTAATAGTACGTTTACAAAAATATATTCTGATTAAAAGAATGAAAGGTGTGTCTCATTATGGTAAGTGGTGAAATAAGTATAGCCAGTTACAATTGTAATGGCTTAGCAGATAATAAGAAAAGACGATCAGTATTTACCTGGCTAAAAGAGAAGGATTATAATATCTACTGTTTACAGGAAACCCATTCGACAGTTTTAGATGAAGTTTTGTGGAAAAAGAACTGGGGGGGCGAAATATATTTCTCCCATGGGCAAAGAAATTCAAAAGGGGTGATGGTTTTAATTAATAATAACTTTGATCCAAATGTGCAACTTGTCCAAACAGATCCTCAAGGTAGATGGATTATTTTAAATATGTTATTGGACAATAAACATATATGGCTTATTAACCTATACGGTCCGAATAATGATGATCCAAGCTTCTTTGACAATATATATAAGAATGTATCAACTCTACAAGCAACACTAGACTCTATTATTATAGTGGGAGATTTTAATACGGTCTTAAATACCTCTATGGACCGGAAAGGAAATCACACTACAAACTATCACCCTCAGGCACTTAAGGAAATCAGGAATGTCATGGATATATTGGAATTAGTGGATATATGGAGACTTAAATACCCTGACCTAGTGAGATATACATGGCGGAGGCTTAATCAAGCTAGTCGCCTTGACTACTTTCTTATATCATTCTCTCTGGCACCAAAAGTTAAAAAGTGTTTGATAGGGGACAGAATGCGGTCGGACCATCACATAATTGGCATATATATTACTCTTACAGAATTTCCACGTGGGCGAGGATATTGGAAATTTAATCAAAGCCTACTAGATGATAAATTGTTTAGAACTAGGACAGAAGAATTTATAACTGACTTTTTTAGACATAACATAGGTACAGCAGATCCCCATATTGTATGGGACACTTTTAAGTGTGGCTTTAGAGGCCATGCAATTCAGTACTCATCTATAAAACAAAAGCAATTCCGATCAAAAGAGTCCATATTAACAAAGGAAATTGAAGGACTAACAGTACAGTTAGATAACAATAAAAACGGTACCATAGAGGCACAGAATAAGTTAGAGGAAAAACAAAAAGAAATGGAGGAACTTATTCAAGAAAGATCCAGTGTAATATATTACAAAAATAAAGCGAACTGGATGGAATATGGGGAAAAATGCACCAAATTCTTTTTCAATCTTCAATATAGAAATGCTACCAAAAAAAACGTATTAAAACTTGTTACAAATGATGGAGTCACGCATGATTCACCAAATGATATTTTGAAAGAGGAAGTAAAGTACTTTAAGAATATATTTTCGTTTCAGGCTCCTCCATCTCCACTAACTGAAACTAATTGTATGGATTTTTTCCCTAATAATAATGTAAAATTAACATCTGTACAGAAAGACTCATGTGAAGGCCTAATTACAGAGGAGGAACTACTTGATGCAATTGGGGCCTTTAAGGATGGGAAAACTCCAGGACTGGATGGCATACCAGTGGAAGTATACAAACATTTTTTTGATATACTCAAAGGACCATTATTAGCTTGTTTTAACCACTCCTATATAAATGATAGATTATCAGACACGCAACAAGAAGGTGTGATATCATTATTACTGAAACAGGACCCAAGTGGTATATATAAAGATCCAGTCCATTTAAAAAATTGGAGACCTCTTACACTTCAGTGTTGTGATGCAAAAATCCTAGCAAAATGCTTGGCGCATAGAATAAAAAAAGTTTTGTCAGATATTATTCATCCTAATCAGACAGGTTTTTTACATGGACGATACATTGGAGATAATATAAGGCAAGTACTGGAAACAATAGAACACTATGAAATATCGGGGACACCAGGCCTGGTTTTCATAGCTGATTTTGAAAAGGCTTTTGATAAAGTACGACTGGAGTTTATATATAAATGCCTAGAATATTTCAATTTTGGGGAATCTCTTATAAAATGGGTAAAAATTATGTATAGTAACCCTAGGTGTAAAATAGTAAATAATGGCTACATCTCAGAAAGTTTTAAACTATCTAGAGGAGTAAAACAAGGTTGTCCACTATCGGCATATCTATTTATTATTGCCATCGAAATGTTAGCTGTTAAAATTAGATCAAACATTAATATTAAGGGATTAGAAATCCAGGGCCTAAAAACTAAGGTGTCATTGTACGCTGATGATTCATGTTTTCTTTTAAAACCACAACTAGAATCTCTCCACGGCCTCTTAGAGGATCTAGATATATTTGCTATCCTCTCTGGATTAAAACCAAATTATGATAAATGTACCATATTACGTATTGGATCACTAAAAAATACACATTTTACATTGCCATGTAGTTTACCAATTAAATGGTCTGACGGTGATGTGGACATACTCGGTATACAAATCCCAAAAGAAAGAAATGATCTCACTCCAATAAATTTTTATAGAAAGTTAGCAAAAATAGATAAGATCTTGCTACCATGGAAAGGAAAATACCTGTCTATTTGTGGGAAAATCACCCTGATTAACTCTTTAATCATATCACAGTTTACCTATTTGCTTATGGTTTTGCCTACACCTAGTGACCTGCTTTTTAAATTATATGAACAAAAAATATTCAATTTTATTTGGAACGGCAAGCCAGATAAAATTAAAAGGGCCTATTTATATAACGAATATGAATTCGGAGGGCAGAAATTATTAAATATTAAAGCATTAGACCTCTCACTAAAGGCATCAGTCATACAAAAGTTATACTTAAATCCAAACTGGTTCTCTAGTAGATTGGTACGAATGTCTCATCCTATGTTCAAGAAGGGCCTTTTTCCCTTTATTCAGATTACACCTGCTCACTTTCGGTTGCTTGAAAAGGAAATAATCTCCAAAATATCTTTATTTTTTAAGCAAGCCTTAGAAAGTTGGTTGCAATTTCAGTTTAATCCACCTGAAAGGACGGAACAAATAGTACAACAAATCTTGTGGTTAAATTCAAATATAGTAATTGATAAAAAAACTGTATTTATCGAAGAAATGTTTAAAAAAGGTATAATTTTTGTGAATGATATCATAAATAGGACTGGTGGAGTAATGTCACACATGCAGCTAACGCAGACATATGGAAATGTCTGCTCTACCCAAAATTACAACCAATTAATTGCAGCATTACCACAAAAATGGAAGAGGCAGGTGGAAGGGGATAAAAGTAAGGAACTTGTATGTCGGCCTTATATTAAAGAACATAAATGGTTAAAGAAAAGTGTGATAAATAAAAACATATACCAATTTCATTTAAGGACCAAAAAACTTACAGCTGTGCCATATAAATTGCAAAATAGTTGGGAAGAGATTTTCGATGTACCCATTCCATGGCACATGGTGTATGAATTGATACGCAAAACAACGCCGGATTCAAAACTTCGAATTTTTCAATTTAAATTATTGTACAAAATTCTTGCAACTAATAGAATGTTATATATATGGGGGATACAATCTTCCCAGCTCTGTAGATTCTGCTGTGAGGAGGCAGAGTCATTAGACCATTTATTTTGGTATTGTCCGCATGTAGCTCGTTTTTGGTCACAGGTCCAGGAATGGTTGAAGAATTGCAACATTTGCGTAGAACTAACGCTACAGATAGCAATACTGGGGGATTTGAAAAGCCATAGTCAATCAATCAATAATATAATAATTATTTTAGCAAAAATGTTTATTTTTAATTTACAATCCGTGGAAGCTATGAGAATAGGAAGATTCAAATCTTTTGTGAAGCATCACAGCACAGTTGAAAAATATATGGCAAATAAAAATCCGAAATGGATGATGTTGGAAGATAGATGGGAAAGGTTGAGTGGAGCTGAAGGGTGGGACTAATAACAAGATAAACAATGTAGGGCATACGGGATCTGTGAAATGTGTATAGGTGCGGAGCTATTGTGAAATAGCACAGTTACAAGTGGAAATCAAACTGGATGGACAACAGAAATAGAGGAAGGACTAAGAACAAACAAGAGAGAACTATTATAAAGTAGACTGTGTCTGTAAAATGTGTATAAGATGTATAAATTGAAGGTAAAAACAGAAATGTTTATCAGTTTACTCCAATTGGGGGATCGGTGGTAGGGTTTGCGGGGAATAATAATAAAGGTATACTCTTTAAAAAAGTATATGTCTATGTAGGTATGTGTATGTATATATGTGTATATGTATGCATACGTGAATGGATATATATATTTACCCAAAAAAATATGGGGGATTGGAAATGATGCAGACAATTACATTGGAAGCAACATTCTTTCCGCAATATTAAGCTGATCCACCCCCCCAAAAAAAAAAAAAAAAAAAAAAAAAAGAAAGTGGTCAGGTGAAGCAGATGCTAAGCTACAGGACTGCACAGACTGGAATATGTTCCGGGATTCTTCTGATGGCATTGAGGCGTACACCACATCAGTCATTGGCTTCATCAATAAGTGCATCGATGACGTTGTCCCCACAGTGACCGTACATACCCCAACCAGAATCCATGGATTACAGGCAACATCCGCACTGAGCTAAAGGGTAGAGCTGCCACTTTCAAGGAGCGGGACTCTAACTTGGAAGCCAGTAAGAACTCCCGCTATGCCCTCCGACGAACCATCAAACAGGCAAAGCGTCAATACATGACTAAGATCGACTCGTACTACACCGGCTCCGACGCTCGTCGGATGTGGCAGGGCTTGCAAACTATTACAGACTACAAAGGGAAGCACAGCCACTCGCTGCCCAGTGACACAAACCTATCAGACGAGCTAAATTACTTCTATGTTCGCTTCGAGACAAGTAACACTGAAACATGCATGAGCGCACCAGCCGTTCCAGGCGATTGTGTGATCATGCTTTCCTTAGCCAATGTGAGTAAGACCTTTAAACAGATCAACATTCACAAGGCAGCAGGGCCAGACGGATTACCAGGACGTGTGCTCCGAGCATGCGCTGACCAACTGGCAAGTGTCTTCACTGACATTTTCAACCTGTCCCTGACTGAGTCTGTAAAACCAACATGTTTCAAGCAGAACACCATAGTCCCTGTGCCCAATAACATTAAGGTAACCTGCCTAAACGACTACCGACCCGTAGCACTCACGTCTGTAGCCATGAAGTGCTTTGAAAGGTTGGTCATGGCTCACATCAACACCATTATCCCAGAACCCCAAGACCCACTCCAATTTGCGTACCGCCCCAACAGATCCACATATGATGCAATCTCTATTGCACTCAACACTGCCTTTTCCCACCGGGACAAAAGGAACACCTATTTGAGAATGCTATTCATTGACTACAGCTCAGCATCCAACACCATAGTGCCCTCAAAGCTCATCACTAAGCTAAGGACCCTGGGACTTAACACCTTCCTCTGCGACTGGATCCTGGACTACCTGATGAGCCGACCACCGGTGATAAGGGTAGGGAACAACACATCTGCCACGCTGATCCTCAACACGGGGGCCCCTCAGGGGTGCGTGCTCAGTCCCCTCCTGTACTCCCTGTTCACTCATGACTGCATGGCCAGGCATGACTCCAACACCATCAAGTTTGCAGACGACACAACAGTGGTAGGCCTGATCACCGATAACGATGAGGCAGCCTATAGGGAGGAGGTCAGAGACCTGGTCGTGTGGTGCCAGGACAACAACCTCTCCCTCAACGTGATCAAGACAAATGAGATTGTGGACTACAGGAAAAGGAGGACCGAGCACGCCCCCATTCTCATCGACGGGGCTGTAGTAGAACAGGTTGAGAGCTTCAAGTTCCTTGGTGTCCACATCACCAACAAACTATCATGGTATAAACACACTAAGACAGTCGTGAAGAGGGCTCGACAAAACCTATTCTCCCTCAGGAGACTGAAAAGATTTGGCATGGGTCCTCAGATCCTCAAAAGGTCCTACAGCTGCACAATCGAGAGCATCCTGACTGGTTGCATCACCTGCCGGGTATGGTAACTGCTCGGCCACCAACCGCAAGGCACTACAGAGGGTAGTGCGAAAGGCCCAGTACATCACTGGGGCCAAGCTTCCTGCCATCCAGGGACTCCATATCAGGCAGTGTCAGAGGAAGGCCCTAAAAAGACTCCAGCCACCCGAGTCATAGACTGTTCTTTCTGCTACCGCATGGCACGCGGTACCGGAGCACCAAGTCTTGGTCCAAAAGGCTTCTTAACAGCTTCTACCCCCAAGCCATAAGACTCCTGAACAGCTAATCAAGGGCTACCCAGACCCCTCTTTTACACTGCTGCTACTCTCTGTTTATAGTCTATGCATAGTCACTTTAACTCTATCTACGTGTACATATAACCTCAATTACCTCAACTAACCGGTGCCCCAGCACATTGACTCTGTACCAGAACCACCTGTATATAGCTTTGCTTGTTCTGTTACTGCTGCTGTTTAATTATTTGTTTATTTTCTATTTTTTACTTACAGTGAGGGGGGGGAAGTATTTGATCCCCTGCTGATTATGTACGTTTGCCCACTGACAAAGAAATGATCAGTCTATAATTTTAATGATAGGTTTATTTGAACAGTGAGAGACAGAATAACAACAAAAAAATCCAGAAAACGCATGTCAAAAATGTTAAAAATTGATTTTCATTTTAATGAGGGAAATGAGTATTTGACCCCCTTTCAATCAGAAAGATTTCAGGCTCCCAGGTGTCTTTTATACAGGTAACGAGCTGAGATTAGGAGCACACTTGAAGGGAGTGCTCCTAATCTCAGCTTGTTACCTGTATAAAAGACACCTGTCCACAGAAGCAATCAATCAATCAGATTCCAAACTTTCCACCATGGCCAAGACCAAAGAGCTCTCCAAGGATGTCAGGGACAAGATTGTAGACCTACACAAGGCTGGAATGGGCTACAAGACCATCGCCAAGCAGCTTGGTGAGAAGGTGACAACAGTTGGTGCGATTATTCACAAATGGAAGAAACACAAAAGAACTGTCAATCTCCCTCGGCCTGGGGCTCCATGCAAGATCTCACCTCGTGGAGTTGCAATGATCATGAGAACGGTGAGGAATCAGCCCAGAACTACACGGGAGGATCTTGTCAATGATTTCAAGGCAGCTGGGACCATAGTCACCAAGAAAACAATTGGTAACACACTACGCCGTGAAGGACTGAAATCCTGCAGCACCCGCAAGGTCCCCCTGCTCAAGAAAGCACATATACATGCCCGTCTGAAGTTTGCCAATGAACATCTGAATGATTCAGAGGACAACTGGGTGAAAGTGTTGTGGTCAGATGAGACCAAAATGGAGCTCTTTGGCATCAACTCAACTCGCCGTGTTTGGAGGAGGAGGAATGCTGCCTATGACCTCAAGAACACCATCCACACCGTCAAACATGGAGGTGGAAACATTATGCTTTGGGGGTGTTTTTCTGCTAAGGGGACAGGACAACTTCACCGCATCAAAGGACGATGGACGGGGCCATGTACCGTCAAATCTTGGGTGAGAACCTTCTTCCCTCAGCCAGGGCATTGAAAATGGGTCGTGGATGGGTATTCCAGCATGACAATGACCCAAAACACATGGCCAAGGCAACAAAGGAGTGGCTCAAGAAGAAGCACATTATGGTCCTGGAGTGGCCTAGCCAGTCTCCAGCCCTTAATCCCATAGAGAATCTGTGGAGGGAGCTGAAGGTTCGAGTTGCCAAACGTCAGCCTCGAAACCATAATGACTTGGAGAAAATCTGCAAAGAGGAGTGGGACAAAATCCCTCCTGAGATGTGTGCAAACCTGGTGGCCAACTACAAGAAACGTCCGACCTCTGTGATTGCCAACAAGGGTTTTGCCACCAAGTACTAAGTCATGTTTTGCAGAGGGGTCAAATACTTATTTCCCTCATTAAAATACAAATCAATTTATAACATTTTTGACATGCATTTTTCTGGATTTTTTTTGTTATTCTGTCTCTCACTGTTCAAATAAACCTACCATTAAAATTATAGACTGATCATTTCTTTGTCAGTGGGCAAACATACAAAATCAGCAGGGGATCAAATACTTTTTCCCCTCACTAACTTTAAAAAAAAAAGCGTTGTTGGTTAAGGGCTCGTATGTAAGCATTTCACTAAGGTCTAGACCTGTTGTATTCGGCACATGTGACAAATTTGATTTGTTCCACTGTTGCAAACTAAAACTAAGTGAGTTGACAGTGCCCATCAGTCCCCCTATATATGATGCCTTATTGTATGGTTTGATTCTCTTTTGCAGTCCAACCTTTCCCTAAAGGTGACCAAGTCCTCAACTTCTCTGATGCTGAGCAGCTGGTGGATGATGCTAAGCTAAAGTAAGAGAACCGGTCAACATTCTGACCACAATTAATTTCCAGTTTCCCTGAGTTAAAATTTAGAGCTCCTCCTCTCCTCGTCATTCTAATCAGTTTCTCTGTTTCGTTACCCAGGGAGAGCAGAGATGAGGTACTGGAGCATGGTGAGTTACTCAAACATAACTTGCACACTACTGACACATAAAAGGAGTCTATCTAAGAAGGTGCTTCATTGATCAAATTCAAAGCACCTGAATGCATGTTCCTTAATGCATGTTGGTTGGCTTAGAAGTCTGTCATCTCTTCTCCTCTTCCTCATTCTCTCTCCTGCTGCCCTTCCTCATTCTGTCCCCACTTTCAGAGCTGATGATATCTGACCGCCATCAGAAGAAGGAGATAAGACAGCTGGAGCAGGAGCTACCACGCTGGCAGGTCCTGGTGGACAGCATCACAGGTGTGAGAGTGTGTGAGAGTGTGTGTGTGTAAGAAGCCAGTCTTGCAGGGGGTTTATGTTGTTGTGTTCTCAGGTATGAACTCTCCAGACTTTGACAACCAGACGCTGGCAGCTCTGAGAGGCCGGATGGTTCGCTACCTTATGAGGTCACGAGAGGTGAGCAGCTAATTTCAGATTGAATTAACTGAATTTACAGTACAGTACCAAATTATATTAGGACCATAGTAAGATGACTGTGGAGCAAGTTCATTATATGGAAATGTATGCTTATGAAATGTGAAAATATGAAAATGTTTTATATATATTTTATGAAGCTAATCTGACTTCCTCTAGATCACCCTGGGCAGAGCCACCAAGGACAAGCAAATAGATGTGGATCTGTCTCTGGAAGGACCTGCCTGGAAGATCTCCAGGAAACAAGGTTTCAGCACCCTTATCAGCACCATGACATGGACCTCATTTAACATATGGACCTCATTTCAGTCACAGCCAATGGTAGTGCACTAAATAGGGAATAGGATGCCATTTTGGATGCAACCCATATCTGCATTACCTGGGTCTGATGCTGAAGAACCTGTATCTGGGCTCTAGAGGGCAGTGCTTGCCCTGTCCTCACTTAACCATAGTGAAATTAGACCCTGTTGAAATGACTGTTTTCTGATAAACGTCTATCATATAGTAATATTATGGCCCCATATCAGGACTTGATCTCGTTTTTCATTGTGTGTTTGTAACTGTTTATAACTGTCTATGTCTAATGTACAGGGATCATTAAACTGAAGAACAACGGGACTTCTTCATAGCCAACGAGGGCCGCAGGCCCATCTACATAGACGGCAGACCAGTCCTGTCGGGCAACAAGTGGAAACTCAACAACAACTCTGTAGTGGAGGTTTGTGGAAATTTCTGTAAGACTTAAATGGCAGGATGTATTATACGGTAGCTGGTGCAAGAAGAGTGACATGGAAGAAACATTTTTAAGGGGCTTAATTTTTTTAATGAACAACAGACTACATAGTTGAGATTGAATTCTGTCTGCCTGTCATGCTTTTTACTTCACAATACCTGATCTATAACAACCACCTCTACTAATACATGAATGTCACAACAAGTCATTTGTCTCTCCAGATTGCAGGTCTTCGTTTTGTGTTTCTGATTAACCAGGAGCTGATCTCACTCATCAAGGCAGAAGCAGCTAAGATGAATCAGCAGTGAGAGAGCAAGGCCAAGATAGCTGCTTTTAGCAACACTGGTGTATTGGCACACAAGCATTGCTGGGAATTGGTTTGCAAAAACTGAATAGTCCGCAGGCCAGAAGTTAATAAAATTATATTTCAACTTATTCTGCCGGTGGTCTTGACGGTTGGTCCTTATAGCGAGGGGAATTTGAGACAAAATATCGAAGTATGTGGAAAGTCTGTTAAATAATACCTTTAGATAATTTGTCTCAAGTTCCCCCAGTTAAAAAGACCCACCGGCAGTTAGTTGAAATGGAATTTTATTTAACTTCTTTCTCTGTTGCGGAAAGACTGATACATGTTTGATAGTGTCTTGATGCTGTATTGTTTGTCCTTCATGTTCTAATACTTCAATGTTACCCCTTGTGTTTTTTTGTAATAATAAAAAATAAAAAAATCTTGCTCCCCCCTGCCTGTTCGGTTTTTTAGCAACCCAATTCCCAGCAATGCTAGTGTGTCAGTGCACCAGCGTTGCTAAAAGCAGTTAAGGGTAAGACACATGCCTGTGTCCACTGCCCAGCCAGCTCCTTCATACAGAGCAACGTACGGTGGCCAATGGACACGACCAGGAGCCTAATGAACACCACCAAGGAGCCTAGTAGACGAGGACCACATGAAGGACTACAGATTTGAAGGAAAGTAACCCGGAACCCCTTTAGTCATGGTTATACAGTAGAGTAAGAGCACGACACACACACTCTGAGAATGATTGTGGTCTTTGGCTACATCACATACCTTTCCGCTGCTGGACATTTTAGGGTGAATCTCATCTCAAAGAACCTAAATGATACTTTCCTTGTAACTACAGGACCGTAACACCAGTTTAGTCTTGTTTTAAAGTTTAAATTGGGATTCATATCAGGAGGTTCCACAGTGCCTTTTAAGACAATGGATTTGTTTTAAAACTGTGTTTCCTTTTAGTTCATACAGATAGGTTTAGGTTGAATTGGTACATGCAAAGATACATTTAGGACCAGGATAGGGAATCAGTCGTAAAAAGTGATATTGTGTATGTATGTATTAGTGCTACTTAAGCCAAAGCCATGTAAAAGTCAATGTGACAGTTTGTTTGATTTTTGTATGAAAGCTTGGATTAAAATGTGTCATTAGTTGAACCATTTCCTGAGTGTCATAATAATTGCATGTAAATGTTGTTTATTTTTCTACCACAAGGTGTAGCTGTTGGATAAGTAATGTTTTTTTTTGTTTTTTTTTGCATTTCTTCATTCTTACTCTGTTAATGAGTGCTACAGTATTATCTTTGATATTATTCATATCTGAAAGATGTAAGCAGTCAATGAATTAAAAAAACATTCTACTCCATAATTTGGCCTATAAGTGTTGACTTGTGGCATCAACAAAACTTAAGTCCCACTAGCTGGTGTAGTGCTTGTCGGACTACAGTACATCACAGCAGCGATATTTTCTTGCAACATTGTGAGAAAGTTGGTTATTAATTGCCTGTATCAGAGACACCAACGTTTTGGTTTAATATGCTGCAAAATCAAAGAAGATCAGATATGCAGATTTTCTGGAAGTGTGAAATATGGTCTATTGAAGATACTATTCTGTTAAAATGCTCATAACGTCTGAGTTGAAACACTTGTTGCAGTTCATAAATTCATAAATCGTTTTACTTTCTGTTAAACTTCAATCAAACACGTTCTGTGTTAGCCTGGGTACCAGTTTGTTTCTGCCTTGCCAATTCCTTGTGGAATTCTCATGCCAAACTAAAATTGTTTGCCAATGAGGGAGTTTGATTATGTACACCTGGCAATTGCCCGTGAAGTGAACGGGCAAAATCGGTGAGGGAGGAGTGCCTTTCTCAAATCGAACAGTAATCTGTGCAGCTTGGTCATGTTTTCAACAAGGCATCATGATGCATCGTTTAGAAACATACATCTCGCCCTTAAAATATGTTTGAATTTTCAAACCAGTTTTCATTGTGAAGGCAGATGAAGCGTTTTTATCAAAATCAATCACTTTTGCATGTGAAAACATAGAATCCTACGTATGTGCCTCTGTAAGGTCCCTCAGTCAAGTACTGAATTTCACACAGATTCAACTACAAAGAACAGGGAGCTTTTTGAAAGCCTCAAAGAAAAGCAGTGATTAGTAGATGGGTAACAACAAATCATGTGCTTAACCTACGTCACTTTTGTGTTGTTGACAGAACGGGGCACCCGGTTCCAAATCGAATGCAACGAACGCTAACCTCGAGTGAATCGGGGCATTCATCGAATTCCCTCTATGACAGTAATGGATTAGGCAAAAGCTCAAACCGTTCTGGGACCAGGCTAGTTCTGTCTTTTGAGAAAATAATTGGCAGTGTTTTGTGTACTTTTATGCCTGTAGGGAAGTGGCCCCCAATACCTACCCCCATGACATGTTACAAACAAGAAAATAACATCTAGGCTTTTGTCATTATTTTGCTGATTATGTTGGTTATTATTGAAACCGAAAGATACCCATTTTACATTTCTATGATATCTGATCAAATTTGGATATTCATAAATTGATCAGCATCACAGGAATTGGATTAACAAAATGCATTCAGTTTGTTAAGTTTACTTACTGCTTGCTTTGCTTTACCATTTAACCAAGGTATTTCTGGGGAGGAGGTACTTGCGCTGAGGTAGTTGACCCTATGTAGCCAATATCTGGAGATGCAGCCAGCCCTGCAGCAGCCTGTGACTAAAACTAGCCTGTCACTAAAACCAATGCTATCGCCATCTACTTTCTAAATTAAAAGCTGAAATGTTTTGAGTTAAAGTATTCAACCCCTTTGTTATGGCAAGCCTAAATCATTTCAGGAGTAAACATTTGCTTAACATATCACAAAGTTATATGGACTCACTGTGTGAAATAATCGAGGTTGACATTTTTAAATGACTACGCCTTCCTCTGTCCTCCATACATACAACCTCTGTAAGGTCCCTTAGTCAAGTATTGAATTTCACACAGATTCAACTACAAAGACCAGGGAGCTTTTTGAAAGCCTCAAAGAAAAGCAGTGATTAGTAGATGGGTAACAACAACAAATCAGACATTGAATATATCTTTAAGCATGGTCAAATTAATAATTATGATGTGGATGATGTATTAAACCACACAGACACATCAAAGATGCAGTCGCCCTGAACTGAGCTGCAGGACAGGAAGGAAACTGCTTATGGATGTCAACATGAGGCCATTGGTGAATTTAAAACAGCTACAGAGTTCAATGGCTGTGAGAGGAGAAAACGGAGGATGGATCAACAACATTGTAGTGACTCTACAATGACCTAAATGACAGAGTGAAAAGAATAGAAATATACAGGAAATATTCCAAAACATGCATATGTATGCAACAAGGCACTAAAGTAAGACTGCAAAGGAATATACTTTTTGGCCTAAATACAAAGCCTTATGTTTGGGGCAAATCCAACACAACGCATCACTAAGTAACTGCCTCCTTATTTTCAAGCATAGTGGTGGCTGCATCATGGTACTGTATGGGTATGCTTGACATCAACAAAGACGGGAGGTTTTAGGATAAAAAAAGAAAACAGGAGGGAGCTAAGCACAGACAAAATCCTAGACGAAAACCTGCTTCAGTCTGCTTTACACCAGACACTGGGAGGGGAAATCACCTTTCAGCAGGATAATAACCTACAACACAAAGCCAAATCTACACCGGAGTTGCTACCAAAAAAATAATTTAAAAAAAATAAAAAATATTCCTCTTTCACAGAGAATTTTGTGTAGATTGTTGACAAAAATGACAAATACATTTTAATCCCAATTTGTAACAATAAAATGTGAAGTAATCAACGGGGGTGTAGACTTTCTATAGCCACTGTATATTATAGGCTACAGTAGGCTACTAAATCAAGAAAAGATTAGTCTCCTCTTTTCAGCAGTAGGTGTTTGCTTTCCAAACTATGTTTTTCTTGCGATTGTATTTTGAAGTCAGTATCATTGTAAAGTTTATTTAGTAGCCTACTATGTACACACACACACACACACACACACACACACACACACACACACACACACACACACACACACACACACACACACACACACACACACACACACACACACACACACACACAAACAATTCGGAAAGTATTCAGACCCCTTGACTTTTTCCACATTTAGTTACGTTACAGGCTTATTCTAAAATGGATTACATTGTTGTTATTCCTCAATCTACACACAATACCCCATAATGACAAAGGAAAAAGTTTTTTTAAACATTTTTGCAAATGTATTACAAATATAAAACTGAAATCACCTTAGTATCACATAAGTATTCAGACCCTTTACTCAGTACTTTGTTGAAGCACCTTTTGCAGCGATTACAGCCTCAAGTCTTCTTGGGTATGACGCTACAAGCTTGGCACACCTGGGCTCCCGAGTGGCGCAGCGGTCTAAGGCACTGCATCTCAGTGCTTGAGGCGTTACTACAGACACCCTGGTTTGATTCCAGGCTGTATCGCAACAGGCTGTGATTGGGAGTCCCATAGGTCGGCGCACAATTGGCCCAGCGTCGTCCGGGTTTGGCCAGTGTAGGCCGTCATTGTAAATAAGAATTTGTTCTTAACTGACTTGCCTAGTTAAATAAAGGTTACATATGCAAAAATAAAACACCTGTATTTGGGGAGTTTCTCCCATTCTTCTCTGCATTCAAGCTCTGTCAGGTTGGATGGGGAGTGTTGCTGCACAGCTATTTTCAGGTCTCTCCAGAGATGTTCGATCAGGTTCAAGTCCGGGACACTCAAGGACATTCAAAGACTTGTACTGAAGCCACTCCTGCATTGTCTTGGCTGTGTGCTTAGGGTTGTTGTCCTGTTGGAAGGTGAACTTCGCCCCAGTCTGAGGTCCTGAGCTCTCTGGAACAGGTTTTCATCAAGGATCTCTATACTTTGCTCCATTCATCTTTGCCTCGGTTCTGACAAGTCTCCCAGTCCCTGCCGTTGAAAACATCCCCACAGCATGATGCTGCCACCACCATGCTTCACTGTAGGGATGGTGCCAGGTTTCCTCCAGATGTGATGCTTGGCATTCAGGCCGCAAAGAGTTGAATCTTGGTTTCATCAGACCACAGAATCTTGTTTCTCATGGTATGAGAGTCTTTAGGTGCCTTTTGGAAAACTCAGAGCGGGCTGTCGTGCCTTTTGCTGAGGAGTGGCTTCCGTCTGGCCACACTACCATAAAGGCCTGATTGGTGGAGTGCTGCAGAGATGGTTGTCCTTCTGAAAGGTTCTCCCAGCTCCACAGAGGAACTCTAGAGCTCTGTCAGAGTGACCATCGGGTTCTTGGTCACCTCCCTGATCAAGGCCCTTCTCCCCTGATTGCTCAGTTTGGCCAGGCGGCCAGCTCTAGCAAGATTCATGGTGGTTCCAAACTTCTTCCATTTAAGGATGATGGAGGCCACTGTGTTCTTGGGGTCCTTCAATGCTGCAGAATTTGTTTTGTACCCTTCCCCAGATCTGTGCCTCGACACAATCCTGTCTCAGAGCTCTATGGACAATTCATTCAACCTCATGGCTTAGTTTTTGCTCTGACATGCACTGTCAACTGTGGAACCTTATATAGACAGGTGTGTGCCTTTCCAAATCCAATCAATTGAATTTACCACAGGTACACTCCAATCAAGTTGAAGAAACATCAAGGATGATCAATGGAAACAGGATGCACCTGAGCTCAAATTCGAGTCTCATAACAAAGGGCCTGAATACTTATGTAAATAAAGTATTTCTGTTTTTATTTTTAATAAATTAGCTAAAAAAAAACAAACATGTTGTGTGAAGATTGATAAGGACATTTTTTTCCAATCCATTTTAGAATAAGGCTGTAACGTAACAAAATGTTTTTAAAAAGTCAAGGGGTTTGAATACTTTCAAAAGACACTGTATGCATGTGTGTGTGTGTGTGTGTGTGTGTGTGTGTGTGTGTGTGTGTGTGTGTGTGTGTGTGTGTGTGTGTGTGTGTGTGTGTGTGTGTGTGTGTGTGTGTGTGTGTGTGTATGTATATATATATATATTTATCGACGTGTCCAAACTTTTGACTGGTACTGTGTATATATACATATGGCATACTTTTCCAACAGTCTTGAAGGAGTTCCCACATATGCTGAGCACTTGTTGGCTGCTATTCCTTCACTCTACGGTCCAACTCATCCCAAACCATCTCAATTGGGTTGAGGTCGGTTGATTGTGGAGGCCAAGTCATCTGATGCAGCATTAAATCACACGCCTTCTTCGTCAAATAGCCCTTACACAGCCTGGAGGTGTGTTGGGTCATTGTCCTTTTGAAAAACAAATGATAGTCCCACTAAGCACCAACCAGATGGGATGGTGTATCGCTGCAGAATGCTGTGGCAGCCATGCTGGTTAAGTGTGCCTTGAATTAATAAATCACTGACAGTGTCACCAGCAAATCACCGTCAGACCTCCTCCTCCATGCTTCACGGTGGGAACTACACATGCGGAGACCATCCATTCACCTACTCTGCGTCTCACAAAGACACAGTGGTTGGAACCAAAAATCTCAAATTCAGACCAAAGGACAGATTTACACCGGTCTAATGTTCATTGCTCGTGTTTCTTGGCCCAAGCAAGTCTCTTCTTCTTATTGGTATCCTTTCGAAGTGGTTTATTTGCAGCGATTCGACCATGAAGGCCTGATTCACAAAGTCTCCTCTGAACAGTTGAGGTTGAGATGTGTCTGTTACTGGAACTCTGTGAAGCATTTATTTGGGCTGCAATTTCTGAGGCTGGTAACCTCTAATGAACATATCATCTGCAGCAGAACTAACTCTAGGTCTTCCTGTGGCGGTCCTCATGAGAGCCAGTTTCATCATAGGGCTTGATGGTTTTTGCGACTGCACTTGAAGAAACTTTCAAAGTTCTTGACATTTTCCGGATTGACTGACCTTCATGTCTTAAAGTAATGATGGACTGTCATTTCTCTTTACTTATTTGAGCTGTTCTTGCCATAATATGGACCTGGTCTTTTACCAAATAGGGCTATATTCTGTATTCCACCCCTACCTTGTCACAACACAACTGATTGCCTCAAAATGCATTAAGAAGGACAGAAATTCACAAATTAACTTTTAACAAGGCCCACCTGTTAATTGAAACGCATTCCAGGTGACTACCTCATGAAGCTGGTTGAGAGAATGCCAAGCATGTGCAATGCTGTCATCAAGGCAAAGGGTGGCTACTTTGAAGAATCTCAAATATAAAATATATTTTGATTTGTTTAAAGCTCTTTTGGTTACTACATGATTCCATATGTGTTATTTCTTAGTTTTGATTTCTTCACTATTATTCTACAATGAAGAAAATAGTAAAACAAAGAAAAATCCTGGAATGAGTAGGTGTGTCCAAACTTTTGACTGGTACTATATATATATATATATATATATATATATATATATATATATATATATATATATATATATATATATTTATGTTATATATATAGGGCACATTTGTAAAAGAGACCTAGGTTTCAGTATGCGTTCCCTGTTAAAATAAAGGTGAAATCAAATAAAATACAATCTTTTTGTACGTGTTGTAACCGATTTGAAACGCTATTAGCGCGCACCACCGCGCACCACATCCGTTACACTCACCCCCCTTTCGACCTCCTCCTTTTCCCGCAGCAACCAGTGATCGGGTCAACAGCATTTAGGATCACCACTTTATTTTAAGAATGTGAAATGTCAGAATAATAGAAGAGAGAATGATTTATTTCAGCTTTTATTTCTTTCATCACATTCCCAGTGGGTCAGAAGTTTACATACACTCAATTAGTATTTGGTAGCATTGCCTTTCAATTGTTTAACTTGGGTCAAACGTTTTGGTAGCCTTCCACAAGCTTCCACAATAAGTTGGGTGAATTTTGGCCCATTCCTCCTGACAGAGCTGGTGTAACTGAATCAGGTTTGTAGGCCTCTTTGCTCGCACATGTTTTTTCAGTTCGGCCCACCAATTTTCCATGGAATTGAGGTCAGGGCTTTGTGATGGCCACTCCAATACCTTGACATTGTTGTTCTTAAGCCATTTTGCCACAACTTTGGAAGTATGCTTGGGGTCATTGTCCATTTGGAAGAGCATTTGCGACAAAGCTTTAACTTCTGACTGATGTCTTGAGATGTTGCTTCAATATAGCCACATCATTTTCCCTTCCTCATGACGGCATTTATTTTGTGAAGTGCACCAGTCCCTCCTGCAGCAAAGCACCCCCACAACATGATGCTGCCACCCCTGTGCTTCACGGTTGGGATGGTGTTCTTCGGCTTGCAAGCATCCCCCTTTTTCCTCCAAACATAACGATGGTCATTATGGACAAACTGTTTTATTTTTGTTTCATCAGACCAGAGGACATTTCTCCAAAAAGTACGATCTTTGTCCCCATGTGCAGTTGCAAACCGTAGTCTGGCTTTTTTATGGCAGTTTTAGAGCAGTTGATTCTTCCTTGCTGAGTGGCCTCTCAGGTTATGTTGATATAGGACTCGTTTTACTGTGGATATAGATACTTTTGTACCTGTTTCCTCCAGCACTTCACAAGGTCCTTTGCTGTGTTCTGAGATTGATTTGCACTTTTCTCACCAAAGTACGTTCATCTCTAGGAGACAGAACACGTCTTCTTCCTGAGCAGTATGACGGCTGCGTGGTCCCATGGTGTTTATACTTGCGTACTATTGTTTGTACAGATGAACGTGGTACCTTCAGGCGTTTGGAAATTGCTCCCAAGAATGAACCAGACTTGTGGAGGTCTACAATTGTTTTTCTGAGGTCTTGGCTGATTTCTTTTGATTTTCCCATGATATCAAGCAGAGGCACTGAGTTTGAAGGATGGCCTTGAAATACATCCACAGGTACACCTCCAATTGACTCAATGATGTCAATTAGCCTATCAGAAGCTTCTAAAGCCATGACATCATTTTCTGGAATTTTCCAAGCTGTTTAAATGCACTGTCAATTTAGTGTATGTAAACTTCTGACCTACTGAAATTGTGATACAGTGAATTATAAGTGAAATAATCTGTCTGTAAACAATTGTTGGAAAAAGTACTTGTGTCATGCACAAAGTAGATGTCCTAACAGACTTGCCAAAACAATAGTTTGTTCAGAAGAAATTTGTGGAGTGTTCAAAAACAAGTTGTAATGACTCCAACCTAAGTGTATGTAAACTTCCGACTTCATCTGTACCAGTTCATTGTCCTTAATGGCATTCACGTACAGTAAATCCACATGCGGTCACCCTTTGGCTGCTCCAATCCTAGTTAAGCCATGTGTCCAACCACACAGGCCTCCTCTCATACTGCCATGACAAGGCAGGCGTTTGATGACTAACAACAATATATAGGTCAAGTCTAAGATCTCAACTAGACCACTGTCTCGCCACCACTGAGATACAACACACAAGTGACTAATAGTTAGTAAGTTGGTTATATGCACATCCCAAACTTTAACAACAGTGCTTTGCCAAAAATGCAGTACAGATTTGTGGTGCAGCTTGAATTAAACAACAGCATATGCTGTGGGTGAGCTTCCTTTCATTATGCAAAATGACTAATAGGAAGAAAACAATGCGACAGAATGAATTATGACTTCCTGTATATGTGTGCTAACAGGGATGACCAAAGCACAGTCAGAGGGAGGACGGAGGCTGTTGCAAGTTTATACGATGACAGTAACTTATTAAACTACACTCCCACACTTACTGGTCAGAGACTGCAGAAGGAAACCAAACTTGAACGTCAACAAGTGACGTTTTATTTGTTTTACAGGTCACTGACTTTTGTAAGCTCACCATATTATCCATTTGTAATGTGTAATCGCTTAACTATGGTTGCAAAATTCCAGGAAGCTTCAATAAATTCCCATATTTTATAATCAGGAGCGAATAAGCATGAAATTCGGTAGCCTCCATCCAGGATTTCTGAAAAACCACAGAACTGATTGAAAGTTCCCGGATATTGCAACCCTACTCTTAACATAATAAGACATATTGTAAGGATAGTCACTGGCCTCTCACAACAAGCAGTAATATATCCATATGTTGTGAAACTATTGAATTGATTAGAGACTATTTGAGCAGTTTGGTTTAAATAGCCTCTTCAAGTATAGAATGAACTCAGCATCATCTATTAACAATTGTTTTGACTTGTTTGTTTTAATTTGTGATGTAAAGAGACACCCAGACGTTTGTTCTGCACACTGAACTCAATGATGCACAGATGTGGTGACGTTGGTTTTACAAGGATGTAAATTGGCCAAGACAGTTTCCTGGAAACAACAAGGTTATTCCAGCTGTCAAAAGAGAGAGGGAGGAAGAAGGAGGCCGAGAGAGAAACAGGGTGGAGAGAGAGCGAATAGAGAGAGAAAGACAGACGTTGTAAGGAATCGAACACGAATGAAGAAAGATAAACGAAGGGATGAAAAGAAAAACGGAGTGAGAGAGGGGGCAGACAGCAGAGAGAAATAAAGTAGGTTTATGATGTTAAAGACAACAAACTCAGCGTGTGACCAGACCATATGTTATATCCCTCCTACTCTATAAAACCAGGGACTCATTCCAACATAAATTAACTTTGGAGAACATCACTTGGGGAATCTGTAGATAATCTCTGAGTTTGCTCTTCTGTTATGAAGTCAGAGCCAAAGTCAACCTCTGTGATAATAAATGGAAACAAAGGATACATCTAGGGATAGTTGGCTGAGAGGAGAGAGATAGGGCACCCAGTCAGACAGAACCATGCAGGTGTCTGAGTGACATGGCGAGATGCCAGACTGACATTTTCTGACAGAGCACATTCTTCCCACCCTCCCGACACAAATAAGATGGTCTTCACACTTACTAGACTTTTCGCAAAATTACCCTCGACTACACATATACTGCACATGTAAACAGAATTGTCTCGTTGAGCCAACACTCTTACAATAAAAAATGTAATAGCAAAGCAATGTGTTTGAAACAGCAGAAATTTACAGACACTTTCCTTA
Organism: Salvelinus namaycush; assembly: GCF_016432855.1. Lineage (NCBI taxonomy): Eukaryota > Metazoa > Chordata > Actinopteri > Salmoniformes > Salmonidae > Salvelinus > Salvelinus namaycush. The sequence goes on from NC_052308.1 coordinate 34,877,289, forward strand.
TTTTTTAGACTAGTTTTATTGAGTTTTTACAGCCTGTTACAAAAAATGATTGCTGTAGCTTTAAATCTCAAGAGTTTTTTTGCTTGACTGCAATGAGCCACCACTGAGGTACAGGCAAGAAGCAACTCCCTAGGGAATGATCAAACGTTTTCAGTGGCAATTTGTTTAAACGTCATATAATGACTTCCATGATATAGATAAAATGAAGCCTGGTTTGTTCGAAGTTAACTTTTCTACAGTAGCTTGTGTAACTTTAATACCTTTGCTAATCAAGGGCGTAACTTTGTGTTGCATATTGGGCGGATCCGGGTCAATGGGTTCTAGGGTTGTTTCTGGTGAATTTTTAAGGGAAAATACATCCAAAACTTTCCTGATAATTTGGTCAATCACAGGAGGTTGGTGGCACCTTAATTGGGGAGGACGGGCTCGTGGTAATGGCTGGAGCGGAATAGGTGGAATGGTATCAAATACATCAAACACGTGGTTTCCATGTGTTTGATGCCATTCCATTCGCTTCATTCCATGAGCTGTCCTCCCCTCACCAGCCTCCACTGTGGTCAATATATCCCAACCACAACTGAAATACAATAATTTCAGTATTACTTTAAACTGTTGGTCTAACTCTATGAGTTCAGAAAGTAACCATGCTTGGTTAGTCAGTTCTGGGGTGCGTTCAGTTCGATTGCACGTTTGCTACGATGCATAATGGGTTGTACACTGCGTATATTCACTGTCTTTATCATTGGATCAGTACTACTGGAATTTTTGGGGGGAGGAAATAATTTCCTCCTCCAGGCTAGATAGAGGTCATATTGTACAAATTGTGTCTCTCCTTTTCATAGGCCTAGATTAGATGGTTGTATGCAAGACAAGGTCATTTTTACTGATCTGTTTGTCAGTGTCAGCAGAGTAGGCTACTAATTTGTGTTGTATTAAAAAATATGTTGCTTATGTCTCCAGTCATATAAAGTGTAGTAGAATTGCATGACATGTGTTTATAAAAGGCCACATTTTTCCCATGCAAAGAAAGGAGAAGACACGTCTCTGATTAGGCTTACTCTATCTCGCTACACACTCAGGCAAGAATTGTTCAGAACTCTCTGTTTTGCTAACAGTGATTGAGTTATATTATTATCTTAAATTATGACTATGCAATTTACTCATCACATTAGCCTATCTTACATTAGTCTGCAAATGCGATGATAAGTGCATGCAATTTTATGGTGAAAAAAATAGCTTCCCCAAACTTGAAACTAATGCACCGCCTATGGATGTCAGCATTTAAAGTCAGCCTTGTTGTGACTTGATAGTGGGTATTATGCATCTTTTTCACGTTTCTCTGTATGCGCCATTCCACATGTAAATTAGTTAATTTACTATATGGTGAGGTTGAGTAGTGGTTGACATTGTATATGCCATTCTACAGACCTTCAAACCTAATATTGTGGCGATAATTAATGGCTGGGGTCATTTTTGTTTGTTTTTGCTGTTCTCCAAATAGCTGTTTAAAGTTTTTTAATTGTGTAGAAATGCAGTAAATGAGCTTCAACTTCCAAAGAATTCCTTGGAGCAACACACCCCACTTTGCCACACCCTAGGCTTAGCTGAACAGACAGACAGACAGACAGACAGACAGACAGACAGACAGACAGACAGACAGACAGACAGACAGACAGACAGACAGACAGACAGACAGACAGACAGAGAAAGACAGACAGACAGAGAGAGACAGACAGAGAAAGACAGACAGACAGACAGACAGAGAAAGACAGACAGACAGACAGACAGACAGACAGACAGACAGACAGACAGACAGACAGACAGACAGACAGACAGACAGACAGACAGACAGACAGACAGACAGACAGACAGACAGACAGACAGACAGACAGACAGAGAAAGACAAGGGGGGCACCTCAGATACCTTGCTCTTGTATGGTATATAAATCCAAACCAGATTATTGGCCAGTCAATCATGTTACAACCTGATCCACATTCCATCTCACCCTCTGCTTCACAAATTGCTTATCATCAGTTAATAATGCTAAAAGGGTAATACCTTCTTAGTAACACTGTTTTGCGTGTACTCTATATCAAATAGAGGTCCAACATTCTTTCTGGTTCACCTGGATTTTCACTTGATAAGTATCTGTCCTTCTGGAATTCTTTAGAGACTCAAGGAGTATGTTTTGCTGGAAAATCCCATTGGCAGACATCCATATTCCCTTCAAACTGCTATAATATAGGGAAGGGAAGGGAAAGGGGATACCTAGTCAGTTGAATGCATTCAACCAAAATGTGTCTTCCGCCTTTAACCCAACCCCTCTGAATTCTGTTCAATGCAGAATCTTTAGCTGTGACCCTGTGCTCAATCTTTCTCTCCCCCGAAGCTTACTAGACCTGGGATGAGTCAGAGAGAGCAGGGGAATACTACAAACATGACCTTACTAATCGAATGACCTTACTTCATTTACAAGCACTGTAAGTAAACAGAACCTTAAGGTTCTGAGAAAAAGTCATTCGATTTACGTTTTTTTCTCAGGAAGTGTACAGGGATTTCCAGGCTGTGGACGTTTACTCACACGGCATGATACACTTACATTACCACTGGTATGAATCAGTGAGAGAGAACTTATACTTATAAAGATACAGGACTGGAAAGATCAAACTGAGGAAAATATAGCAAAAGAGAGTCTAAGACACCTGAGGAATACCACTGTGACAATATTGCATCTAATTCAAAGTCAAATATTTACTTCATCCAGTGTCTTAGGCTGAGCCCCAGAAATAATAACTGGAAATTGTCAGTCGCCCATGAACAATAAACACTAGCTCAGGCATATGACAGTACAGACTTAAGAAGGAAACCTTTGCAGTATGTGGTTTGAGGTTTTGGCAGAGTCTGTGGTACAGTCTGTGTTGCACTACCCAGAAATTGTGCTGGCAGAACAAAATCATTATTATATTTATCAGATACCAGAACACTTGACCAGAAATCTGCACAATTTTGCACATGCTGTTTTTTATTTTTTATACCTGGATGATTTGGGGCAATATGGTTGTGGACCCATTCCTCTAACTTCTACACTTCAATGGCTGTTGCAAACTAAGCTCCAGACAAAACATTCACCATCAAACACCTTCACCATGAATCTAACTTTGTTGTCAGGCTCAATTGCTTGGGAGAGCCAGATGGTGGATGAGATTACTCCAAATTTTTATGGAAAGGAGTAGCTGTGCTGCTTGCATGACACCACGTATTCACATCACACAAAAAAATATTCCCAGTGAAGACTGGACCATGCCAAAACCACACAAAGCCTCCTCTCCGCCCCCAGAGTGTATACGCTGTCTGCACCTTGAAAGGCTGATGACAGTGATTTAGAAGAGGTATGTGTTAAAGTGGACCTTAATGATGGCTGACAACTGCACAATCCCAGCCAGACCCATTATACCTGTGCCACCCCATAAATCCACTGGCACCATTGGTCTTCTATTACAGCATGGCACATGACAATAAAGCAGACTGGCATGCCACTTCCCATCCCCACAAGCATTGTTTTCACACCTCTGTCTTGTCCTGAGGATGCATTTATTGTAGCTGGGGATTTTAACAAGGCTAATCTGAAAACAAGGCTCCCTAAATTTTATCAGCATATTGAATGCGTGACCCGGGCTGGCAAAATTCTGGATCATTGCTACTCTAACTTCCGCGACGCATACAAAGCCCTCCCTTTCCCTCTTTTCGGCAAATCTGACCACAACTCCATTTTGTCACTCCCAGCCAATAGACAGAAACTAAAACAGGAAACGCCCGTGCTCAGGTCTGTTCAACACTGGCCCGACCAGTCTGATTCTACGCTTCAAGATTTCTTCGATCACGTGGACTGGGATATGTTCCAGATAGCATCGGACAACAACATTGATCTATGCGCTGATTTGGTGAGCGAGTTTATGAGCAAGTGCATCGGTGATGTTGTACCCATGGTGACTATTAAAATCTTCCCCAACCAGAAACCGTGGATTGATGGCAGCATTCACGCAAAACTGAAAGCGCGAACCACTGCTTTTAATCATGGCAAGGTGACCGGAAACATGACTGAAGACAAACAGTGTAGCTATTCCCTCCGCAATAAAACAAGCTAAGCATCAGTAAAGAGACAAAGTAGAATCACAATTCAACGGCTCAGACACGAGACGTATGTGGCAGGGTCTACAGACAATCACGGATTACAAAAAGAGAACCAGCCACGTCGCGGACATCGACATCTTGCTCCCAGACAAACTAAACAACTTCTTTGCTCGCTTTGAGGACAATACAGTGCCACTGACACGGCCCGCTAACAAACACTGCAAACACGGGTGGCCGTATTGTGGGTGTTTCAGGAATAAGGTGTACATTTGACCTCCATTATCTAGGATATGACAATGGTAAATAAATCTCTCAATTTTTGCTAATTTTTTGTGCGGTCTTGCAGGCCTTCTCATGCAGCTGCAACTGCAAGTGCATTTGTAAATCATGACCCATCTTGAGTTGGGCTCTGGGATGGTGCAATTGTTGAGAAAGTGAGCTTATGGCTGTGTGGGGGTAAGGGCTGAGTGTGTGTGGGTGTATGTGTGTATCCCACAACTGTTGCGAAGGAAGAAGTAAAAGATGTTAGGGACAATAGAGGATGATCCACAGATATATATAATACAAATCGAGGTGAGGGCAATGGAAATGCATATGGTAATTGATCTTCTTCAATTCGGTAAATGGCACTGTATGCTCTTTTCAAAGAATGGATCCCAGTCGGTTCAGGGCTATGGGATACAGGGGGTCGAGGGTGGTCTACCGGGCATTGGGATGACAAGCCATCTCGAGATGAGGCCTTTTAGCGGGTGGAATAGTAGGGACCAATTGGAGGTTTACTTAGTAGAAATGCAAATATCATGGTACAACTATATAGACACTCAATCATTATGTTACTTTTTAATAGTACGTTTACAAAAATATATTCTGATTAAAAGAATGAAAGGTGTGTCTCATTATGGTAAGTGGTGAAATAAGTATAGCCAGTTACAATTGTAATGGCTTAGCAGATAATAAGAAAAGACGATCAGTATTTACCTGGCTAAAAGAGAAGGATTATAATATCTACTGTTTACAGGAAACCCATTCGACAGTTTTAGATGAAGTTTTGTGGAAAAAGAACTGGGGGGGCGAAATATATTTCTCCCATGGGCAAAGAAATTCAAAAGGGGTGATGGTTTTAATTAATAATAACTTTGATCCAAATGTGCAACTTGTCCAAACAGATCCTCAAGGTAGATGGATTATTTTAAATATGTTATTGGACAATAAACATATATGGCTTATTAACCTATACGGTCCGAATAATGATGATCCAAGCTTCTTTGACAATATATATAAGAATGTATCAACTCTACAAGCAACACTAGACTCTATTATTATAGTGGGAGATTTTAATACGGTCTTAAATACCTCTATGGACCGGAAAGGAAATCACACTACAAACTATCACCCTCAGGCACTTAAGGAAATCAGGAATGTCATGGATATATTGGAATTAGTGGATATATGGAGACTTAAATACCCTGACCTAGTGAGATATACATGGCGGAGGCTTAATCAAGCTAGTCGCCTTGACTACTTTCTTATATCATTCTCTCTGGCACCAAAAGTTAAAAAGTGTTTGATAGGGGACAGAATGCGGTCGGACCATCACATAATTGGCATATATATTACTCTTACAGAATTTCCACGTGGGCGAGGATATTGGAAATTTAATCAAAGCCTACTAGATGATAAATTGTTTAGAACTAGGACAGAAGAATTTATAACTGACTTTTTTAGACATAACATAGGTACAGCAGATCCCCATATTGTATGGGACACTTTTAAGTGTGGCTTTAGAGGCCATGCAATTCAGTACTCATCTATAAAACAAAAGCAATTCCGATCAAAAGAGTCCATATTAACAAAGGAAATTGAAGGACTAACAGTACAGTTAGATAACAATAAAAACGGTACCATAGAGGCACAGAATAAGTTAGAGGAAAAACAAAAAGAAATGGAGGAACTTATTCAAGAAAGATCCAGTGTAATATATTACAAAAATAAAGCGAACTGGATGGAATATGGGGAAAAATGCACCAAATTCTTTTTCAATCTTCAATATAGAAATGCTACCAAAAAAAACGTATTAAAACTTGTTACAAATGATGGAGTCACGCATGATTCACCAAATGATATTTTGAAAGAGGAAGTAAAGTACTTTAAGAATATATTTTCGTTTCAGGCTCCTCCATCTCCACTAACTGAAACTAATTGTATGGATTTTTTCCCTAATAATAATGTAAAATTAACATCTGTACAGAAAGACTCATGTGAAGGCCTAATTACAGAGGAGGAACTACTTGATGCAATTGGGGCCTTTAAGGATGGGAAAACTCCAGGACTGGATGGCATACCAGTGGAAGTATACAAACATTTTTTGATATACTCAAAGGACCATTATTAGCTTGTTTTAACCACTCCTATATAAATGATAGATTATCAGACACGCAACAAGAAGGTGTGATATCATTATTACTGAAACAGGACCCAAGTGGTATATATAAAGATCCAGTCCATTTAAAAATTGGAGACCTCTTACACTTCAGTGTTGTGATGCAAAAATCCTAGCAAAATGCTTGGCGCATAGAATAAAAAAAAGTTTTGTCAGATATTATTCATCCTAATCAGACAGGTTTTTTACATGGACGATACATTGGAGATAATATAAGGCAAGTACTGGAAACAATAGAACACTATGAAATATCGGGGACACCAGGCCTGGTTTTCATAGCTGATTTTGAAAAGGCTTTGATAAAGTACGACTGGAGTTTATATATAAATGCCTAGAATATTTCAATTTTGGGGAATCTCTTATAAAATGGGTAAAAATTATGTATAGTAACCCTAGGTGTAAAATAGTAAATAATGGCTACATCTCAGAAAGTTTTAAACTATCTAGAGGAGTAAAACAAGGTTGTCCACTATCGGCATATCTATTTATTATTGCCATCGAAATGTTAGCTGTTAAAATTAGATCAAACATTAATATTAAGGGATTAGAAATCCAGGGCCTAAAAACTAAGGTGTCATTGTACGCTGATGATTCATGTTTTCTTTTAAAACCACAACTAGAATCTCTCCACGGCCTCTTAGAGGATCTAGATATATTTGCTATCCTCTCTGGATTAAAACCAAATTATGATAAATGTACCATATTACGTATTGGATCACTAAAAAATACACATTTTACATTGCCATGTAGTTTACCAATTAAATGGTCTGACGGTGATGTGGACATACTCGGTATACAAATCCCAAAAGAAAGAAATGATCTCACTCCAATAAATTTTTATAGAAAGTTAGCAAAAATAGATAAGATCTTGCTACCATGGAAAGGAAAATACCTGTCTATTTGTGGGAAAATCACCCTGATTAACTCTTTAATCATATCACAGTTTACCTATTTGCTTATGGTTTTGCCTACACCTAGTGACCTGCTTTTTAAATTATATGAACAAAAAAATATTCAATTTTATTTGGAACGGCAAGCCAGATAAAATTAAAAGGGCCTATTTATATAACGAATATGAATTCGGAGGGCAGAAATTATTAAATATTAAAGCATTAGACCTCTCACTAAAGGCATCAGTCATACAAAAGTTATACTTAAATCCAAACTGGTTCTCTAGTAGATTGGTACGAATGTCTCATCCTATGTTCAAGAAGGGCCTTTTTCCCTTTATTCAGATTACACCTGCTCACTTTCGGTTGCTTGAAAAGGAAATAATCTCCAAAATATCTTTATTTTTTAAGCAAGCCTTAGAAAGTTGGTTGCAATTTCAGTTTAATCCACCTGAAAGGACGGAACAAATAGTACAACAAATCTTGTGGTTAAATTCAAATATAGTAATTGATAAAAAAACTGTATTTATCGAAGAAATGTTTAAAAAAGGTATAATTTTTGTGAATGATATCATAAATAGGACTGGTGGAGTAATGTCACACATGCAGCTAACGCAGACATATGGAAATGTCTGCTCTACCCAAAATTACAACCAATTAATTGCAGCATTACCACAAAAATGGAAGAGGCAGGTGGAAGGGGATAAAAGTAAGGAACTTGTATGTCGGCCTTATATTAAAGAACATAAATGGTTAAAGAAAAGTGTGATAAATAAAAACATATACCAATTTCATTAAGGACCAAAAAACTTACAGCTGTGCCATATAAATTGCAAAATAGTTGGGAAGAGATTTTCGATGTACCCATTCCATGGCACAATGGTGTATGAATTGATACGCAAAACAACGCCGGATTCAAAACTTCGAATTTTTCAATTTAAATTATTGTACAAAATTCTTGCAACTAATAGAATGTTATATATATGGGGATACAATCTTCCCAGCTCTGTAGATTCTGCTGTGAGGAGGCAGAGTCATTAGACCATTTATTTTGGTATTGTCCGCATGTAGCTCGTTTTTGGTCACAGGTCCAGGAATGGTTGAAGAATTGCAACATTTGCGTAGAACTAACGCTACAGATAGCAATACTGGGGGATTTGAAAAGCCATAGTCAATCAATCAATAATATAATAATTATTTTAGCAAAAATGTTTATTTTTAATTTACAATCCGTGGAAGCTATGAGAATAGGAAGATTCAAATCTTTTGTGAAGCATCACAGCACAGTTGAAAAATATATGGCAAATAAAAATCCGAAATGGATGATGTTGGAAGATAGATGGGAAAGGTTGAGTGGAGCTGAAGGGTGGGACTAATAACAAGATAAACAATGTAGGGCATACGGGATCTGTGAAATGTGTATAGGTGCGGAGCTATTGTGAAATAGCACAGTTACAAGTGGAAATCAAACTGGATGGACAACAGAAATAGAGGAAGGACTAAGAACAAACAAGAGAGAACTATTATAAAGTAGACTGTGTCTGTAAAATGTGTATAAGATGTATAAATTGAAGGTAAAAACAGAAATGTTTATCAGTTTACTCCAATTGGGGGATCGGTGGTAGGGTTTGCGGGGAATAATAATAAAGGTATACTCTTTAAAAAAGTATATGTCTATGTAGGTATGTGTATGTATATATGTGTATATGTATGCATACGTGAATGGATATATATATTTACCCAAAAAAATATGGGGGATTGGAAATGATGCAGACAATTACATTGGAAGCAACATTCTTTCCGCAATATTAAGCTGATCCACCCCCCCAAAAAAAAAAAAAAAAAAAAAAAAAGAAAGTGGTCAGGTGAAGCAGATGCTAAGCTACAGGACTGCACAGACTGGAATATGTTCCGGGATTCTTCTGATGGCATTGAGGCGTACACCACATCAGTCATTGGCTTCATCAATAAGTGCATCGATGACGTTGTCCCCACAGTGACCGTACATACCCCAACCAGAATCCATGGATTACAGGCAACATCCGCACTGAGCTAAAGGGTAGAGCTGCCACTTTCAAGGAGCGGGACTCTAACTTGGAAGCCAGTAAGAACTCCCGCTATGCCCTCCGACGAACCATCAAACAGGCAAAGCGTCAATACATGACTAAGATCGACTCGTACTACACCGGCTCCGACGCTCGTCGGATGTGGCAGGGCTTGCAAACTATTACAGACTACAAAGGGAAGCACAGCCACTCGCTGCCCAGTGACACAAACCTATCAGACGAGCTAAATTACTTCTATGTTCGCTTCGAGACAAGTAACACTGAAACATGCATGAGCGCACCAGCCGTTCCAGGCGATTGTGTGATCATGCTTTCCTTAGCCAATGTGAGTAAGACCTTTAAACAGATCAACATTCACAAGGCAGCAGGGCCAGACGGATTACCAGGACGTGTGCTCCGAGCATGCGCTGACCAACTGGCAAGTGTCTTCACTGACATTTTCAACCTGTCCCTGACTGAGTCTGTAAAACCAACATGTTTCAAGCAGAACACCATAGTCCCTGTGCCCAATAACATTAAGGTAACCTGCCTAAACGACTACCGACCCGTAGCACTCACGTCTGTAGCCATGAAGTGCTTTGAAAGGTTGGTCATGGCTCACATCAACACCATTATCCCAGAACCCCAAGACCCACTCCAATTTGCGTACCGCCCCAACAGATCCACATATGATGCAATCTCTATTGCACTCAACACTGCCTTTTCCCACCGGGACAAAAGGAACACCTATTTGAGAATGCTATTCATTGACTACAGCTCAGCATCCAACACCATAGTGCCCTCAAAGCTCATCACTAAGCTAAGGACCCTGGGACTTAACACCTTCCTCTGCGACTGGATCCTGGACTACCTGATGAGCCGACCACCGGTGATAAGGGTAGGGAACAACACATCTGCCACGCTGATCCTCAACACGGGGGCCCCTCAGGGGTGCGTGCTCAGTCCCCTCCTGTACTCCCTGTTCACTCATGACTGCATGGCCAGGCATGACTCCAACACCATCAAGTTTGCAGACGACACAACAGTGGTAGGCCTGATCACCGATAACGATGAGGCAGCCTATAGGGAGGAGGTCAGAGACCTGGTCGTGTGGTGCCAGGACAACAACCTCTCCCTCAACGTGATCAAGACAAATGAGATTGTGGACTACAGGAAAAGGAGGACCGAGCACGCCCCCATTCTCATCGACGGGGCTGTAGTAGAACAGGTTGAGAGCTTCAAGTTCCTTGGTGTCCACATCACCAACAAACTATCATGGTATAAACACACTAAGACAGTCGTGAAGAGGGCTCGACAAAACCTATTCTCCCTCAGGAGACTGAAAAGATTTGGCATGGGTCCTCAGATCCTCAAAAGGTCCTACAGCTGCACAATCGAGAGCATCCTGACTGGTTGCATCACCTGCCGGGTATGGTAACTGCTCGGCCACCAACCGCAAGGCACTACAGAGGGTAGTGCGAAAGGCCCAGTACATCACTGGGGCCAAGCTTCCTGCCATCCAGGGACTCCATATCAGGCAGTGTCAGAGGAAGGCCCTAAAAAGACTCCAGCCACCCGAGTCATAGACTGTTCTTTCTGCTACCGCATGGCACGCGGTACCGGAGCACCAAGTCTTGGTCCAAAAGGCTTCTTAACAGCTTCTACCCCCAAGCCATAAGACTCCTGAACAGCTAATCAAGGGCTACCCAGACCCCTCTTTTACACTGCTGCTACTCTCTGTTTATAGTCTATGCATAGTCACTTTAACTCTATCTACGTGTACATATAACCTCAATTACCTCAACTAACCGGTGCCCCAGCACATTGACTCTGTACCAGAACCACCTGTATATAGCTTTGCTTGTTCTGTTACTGCTGCTGTTTAATTATTTGTTTATTTCTATTTTTACTTACAGTGAGGGGGGGGAAGTATTTGATCCCCTGCTGATTATGTACGTTTGCCCACTGACAAAGAAATGATCAGTCTATAATTTTAATGATAGGTTTATTTGAACAGTGAGAGACAGAATAACAACAAAAAAATCCAGAAAACGCATGTCAAAAATGTTAAAAATTGATTTTCATTTTAATGAGGGAAATGAGTATTTGACCCCCTTTCAATCAGAAAGATTTCAGGCTCCCAGGTGTCTTTTATACAGGTAACGAGCTGAGATTAGGAGCACACTTGAAGGGAGTGCTCCTAATCTCAGCTTGTTACCTGTATAAAAGACACCTGTCCACAGAAGCAATCAATCAATCAGATTCCAAACTTTCCACCATGGCCAAGACCAAAGAGCTCTCCAAGGATGTCAGGGACAAGATTGTAGACCTACACAAGGCTGGAATGGGCTACAAGACCATCGCCAAGCAGCTTGGTGAGAAGGTGACAACAGTTGGTGCGATTATTCACAAATGGAAGAAACACAAAAGAACTGTCAATCTCCCTCGGCCTGGGGCTCCATGCAAGATCTCACCTCGTGGAGTTGCAATGATCATGAGAACGGTGAGGAATCAGCCCAGAACTACACGGGAGGATCTTGTCAATGATTTCAAGGCAGCTGGGACCATAGTCACCAAGAAAACAATTGGTAACACACTACGCCGTGAAGGACTGAAATCCTGCAGCACCCGCAAGGTCCCCCTGCTCAAGAAAGCACATATACATGCCCGTCTGAAGTTTGCCAATGAACATCTGAATGATTCAGAGGACAACTGGGTGAAAGTGTTGTGGTCAGATGAGACCAAAATGGAGCTCTTTGGCATCAACTCAACTCGCCGTGTTTGGAGGAGGAGGAATGCTGCCTATGACCTCAAGAACACCATCCACACCGTCAAACATGGAGGTGGAAACATTATGCTTTGGGGGTGTTTTTCTGCTAAGGGGACAGGACAACTTCACCGCATCAAAGGACGATGGACGGGGCCATGTACCGTCAAATCTTGGGTGAGAACCTTCTTCCCTCAGCCAGGGCATTGAAAATGGGTCGTGGATGGGTATTCCAGCATGACAATGACCCAAAACACATGGCCAAGGCAACAAAGGAGTGGCTCAAGAAGAAGCACATTATGGTCCTGGAGTGGCCTAGCCAGTCTCCAGCCCTTAATCCCATAGAGAATCTGTGGAGGGAGCTGAAGGTTCGAGTTGCCAAACGTCAGCCTCGAAACCATAATGACTTGGAGAAAATCTGCAAAGAGGAGTGGGACAAAATCCCTCCTGAGATGTGTGCAAACCTGGTGGCCAACTACAAGAAACGTCCGACCTCTGTGATTGCCAACAAGGGTTTTGCCACCAAGTACTAAGTCATGTTTTGCAGAGGGGTCAAATACTTATTTCCCTCATTAAAATACAAATCAATTTATAACATTTTTGACATGCATTTTTCTGGATTTTTTTTGTTATTCTGTCTCTCACTGTTCAAATAAACCTACCATTAAAATTATAGACTGATCATTTCTTTGTCAGTGGGCAAACATACAAAATCAGCAGGGGATCAAATACTTTTTCCCCTCACTAACTTTAAAAAAAAAGCGTTGTTGGTTAAGGGCTCGTATGTAAGCATTTCACTAAGGTCTAGACCTGTTGTATTCGGCACATGTGACAAATTTGATTTGTTCCACTGTTGCAAACTAAAACTAAGTGAGTTGACAGTGCCCATCAGTCCCCCTATATATGATGCCTTATTGTATGGTTTGATTCTCTTTTGCAGTCCAACCTTTCCCTAAAGGTGACCAAGTCCTCAACTTCTCTGATGCTGAGCAGCTGGTGGATGATGCTAAGCTAAAGTAAGAGAACCGGTCAACATTCTGACCACAATTAATTTCCAGTTTCCCTGAGTTAAAATTTAGAGCTCCTCCTCTCCTCGTCATTCTAATCAGTTTCTCTGTTTCGTTACCCAGGGAGAGCAGAGATGAGGTACTGGAGCATGGTGAGTTACTCAAACATAACTTGCACACTACTGACACATAAAAGGAGTCTATCTAAGAAGGTGCTTCATTGATCAAATTCAAAGCACCTGAATGCATGTTCCTTAATGCATGTTGGTTGGCTTAGAAGTCTGTCATCTCTTCTCCTCTTCCTCATTCTCTCTCCTGCTGCCCTTCCTCATTCTGTCCCCACTTTCAGAGCTGATGATATCTGACCGCCATCAGAAGAAGGAGATAAGACAGCTGGAGCAGGAGCTACCACGCTGGCAGGTCCTGGTGGACAGCATCACAGGTGTGAGAGTGTGTGAGAGTGTGTGTGTGTAAGAAGCCAGTCTTGCAGGGGGTTTATGTTGTTGTGTTCTCAGGTATGAACTCTCCAGACTTTGACAACCAGACGCTGGCAGCTCTGAGAGGCCGGATGGTTCGCTACCTTATGAGGTCACGAGAGGTGAGCAGCTAATTTCAGATTGAATTAACTGAATTTACAGTACAGTACCAAATTATATTAGGACCATAGTAAGATGACTGTGGAGCAAGTTCATTATATGGAAATGTATGCTTATGAAATGTGAAAATATGAAAATGTTTTATATATATTTTATGAAGCTAATCTGACTTCCTCTAGATCACCCTGGGCAGAGCCACCAAGGACAAGCAAATAGATGTGGATCTGTCTCTGGAAGGACCTGCCTGGAAGATCTCCAGGAAACAAGGTTTCAGCACCCTTATCAGCACCATGACATGGACCTCATTTAACATATGGACCTCATTTCAGTCACAGCCAATGGTAGTGCACTAAATAGGGAATAGGATGCCATTTTGGATGCAACCCATATCTGCATTACCTGGGTCTGATGCTGAAGAACCTGTATCTGGGCTCTAGAGGGCAGTGCTTGCCCTGTCCTCACTTAACCATAGTGAAATTAGACCCTGTTGAAATGACTGTTTTCTGATAAACGTCTATCATATAGTAATATTATGGCCCCATATCAGGACTTGATCTCGTTTTTCATTGTGTGTTTGTAACTGTTTATAACTGTCTATGTCTAATGTACAGGGATCATTAAACTGAAGAACAACGGGACTTCTTCATAGCCAACGAGGGCCGCAGGCCCATCTACATAGACGGCAGACCAGTCCTGTCGGGCAACAAGTGGAAACTCAACAACAACTCTGTAGTGGAGGTTTGTGGAAATTTCTGTAAGACTTAAATGGCAGGATGTATTATACGGTAGCTGGTGCAAGAAGAGTGACATGGAAGAAACATTTTTAAGGGGCTTAATTTTTTTAATGAACAACAGACTACATAGTTGAGATTGAATTCTGTCTGCCTGTCATGCTTTTTACTTCACAATACCTGATCTATAACAACCACCTCTACTAATACATGAATGTCACAACAAGTCATTTGTCTCTCCAGATTGCAGGTCTTCGTTTGTGTTTCTGATTAACCAGGAGCTGATCTCACTCATCAAGGCAGAAGCAGCTAAGATGAATCAGCAGTGAGAGAGCAAGGCCAAGATAGCTGCTTTTAGCAACACTGGTGTATTGGCACACAAGCATTGCTGGGAATTGGTTTGCAAAAACTGAATAGTCCGCAGGCCAGAAGTTAATAAAATTATATTTCAACTTATTCTGCCGGTGGTCTTGACGGTTGGTCCTTATAGCGAGGGGAATTTGAGACAAAATATCGAAGTATGTGGAAAGTCTGTTAAATAATACCTTTAGATAATTTGTCTCAAGTTCCCCCAGTTAAAAAGACCCACCGGCAGTTAGTTGAAATGGAATTTTATTTAACTTCTTTCTCTGTTGCGGAAAGACTGATACATGTTTGATAGTGTCTTGATGCTGTATTGTTTGTCCTTCATGTTCTAATACTTCAATGTTACCCCTTGTGTTTTTTTGTAATAATAAAAAATAAAAAAATCTTGCTCCCCCCTGCCTGTTCGGTTTTTTAGCAACCCAATTCCCAGCAATGCTAGTGTGTCAGTGCACCAGCGTTGCTAAAAGCAGTTAAGGGTAAGACACATGCCTGTGTCCACTGCCCAGCCAGCTCCTTCATACAGAGCAACGTACGGTGGCCAATGGACACGACCAGGAGACTAATGAACACCACCAAGGAGCCTAGTAGACGAGGACCACATGAAGGACTACAGATTTGAAGGAAAGTAACCCGGAACCCCTTTAGTCATGGTTATACAGTAGAGTAAGAGCACGACACACACACTCTGAGAATGATTGTGGTCTTTGGCTACATCACATACCTTTCCGCTGCTGGACATTTTAGGGTGAATCTCATCTCAAAGAACCTAAATGATACTTTCCTTGTAACTACAGGACCGTAACACCAGTTTAGTCTTGTTTTAAAGTTTAAATTGGGATTCATATCAGGAGGTTCCACAGTGCCTTTTAAGACAATGGATTTGTTTTAAAACTGTGTTTCCTTTTAGTTCATACAGATAGGTTTAGGTTGAATTGGTACATGCAAAGATACATTTAGGACCAGGATAGGGAATCAGTCGTAAAAAGTGATATTGTGTATGTATGTATTAGTGCTACTTAAGCCAAAGCCATGTAAAAGTCAATGTGACAGTTTGTTTGATTTTTGTATGAAAGCTTGGATTAAAATGTGTCATTAGTTGAACCATTTCCTGAGTGTCATAATAATTGCATGTAAATGTTGTTTATTTTTCTACCACAAGGTGTAGCTGTTGGATAAGTAATGTTTTTTTTGTTTTTTTTGCATTTCTTCATTCTTACTCTGTTAATGAGTGCTACAGTATTATCTTTGATATTATTCATATCTGAAAGATGTAAGCAGTCAATGAATTAAAAAAACATTCTACTCCATAATTTGGCCTATAAGTGTTGACTTGTGGCATCAACAAAACTTAAGTCCCACTAGCTGGTGTAGTGCTTGTCGGACTACAGTACATCACAGCAGCGATATTTTCTTGCAACATTGTGAGAAAGTTGGTTATTAATTGCCTGTATCAGAGACACCAACGTTTTGGTTTAATATGCTGCAAAATCAAAGAAGATCAGATATGCAGATTTTCTGGAAGTGTGAAATATGGTCTATTGAAGATACTATTCTGTTAAAATGCTCATAACGTCTGAGTTGAAACACTTGTTGCAGTTCATAAATTCATAAATCGTTTTACTTTCTGTTAAACTTCAATCAAACACGTTCTGTGTTAGCCTGGGTACCAGTTTGTTTCTGCCTTGCCAATTCCTTGTGGAATTCTCATGCCAAACTAAAATTGTTTGCCAATGAGGGAGTTTGATTATGTACACCTGGCAATTGCCCGTGAAGTGAACGGGCAAAATCGGTGAGGGAGGAGTGCCTTTCTCAAATCGAACAGTAATCTGTGCAGCTTGGTCATGTTTTCAACAAGGCATCATGATGCATCGTTTAGAAACATACATCTCGCCCTTAAAATATGTTTGAATTTTCAAACCAGTTTTCATTGTGAAGGCAGATGAAGCGTTTTTATCAAAATCAATCACTTTTGCATGTGAAAACATAGAATCCTACGTATGTGCCTCTGTAAGGTCCCTCAGTCAAGTACTGAATTTCACACAGATTCAACTACAAAGAACAGGGAGCTTTTTGAAAGCCTCAAAGAAAAGCAGTGATTAGTAGATGGGTAACAACAAATCATGTGCTTAACCTACGTCACTTTTGTGTTGTTGACAGAACGGGGCACCCGGTTCCAAATCGAATGCAACGAACGCTAACCTCGAGTGAATCGGGGCATTCATCGAATTCCCTCTATGACAGTAATGGATTAGGCAAAAGCTCAAACCGTTCTGGGACCAGGCTAGTTCTGTCTTTTGAGAAAATAATTGGCAGTGTTTTGTGTACTTTTATGCCTGTAGGGAAGTGGCCCCCAATACCTACCCCCATGACATGTTACAAACAAGAAAATAACATCTAGGCTTTTGTCATTATTTTGCTGATTATGTTGGTTATTATTGAAACCGAAAGATACCCATTTTACATTTCTATGATATCTGATCAAATTTGGATATTCATAAATTGATCAGCATCACAGGAATTGGATTAACAAAATGCATTCAGTTTGTTAAGTTTACTTACTGCTTGCTTTGCTTTACCATTTAACCAAGGTATTTCTGGGGAGGAGGTACTTGCGCTGAGGTAGTTGACCCTATGTAGCCAATATCTGGAGATGCAGCCAGCCCTGCAGCAGCCTGTGACTAAAACTAGCCTGTCACTAAAACCAATGCTATCGCCATCTACTTTCTAAATTAAAAGCTGAAATGTTTTGAGTTAAAGTATTCAACCCCTTTGTTATGGCAAGCCTAAATCATTTCAGGAGTAAACATTTGCTTAACATATCACAAAGTTATATGGACTCACTGTGTGAAATAATCGAGGTTGACATTTTTAAATGACTACGCCTTCCTCTGTCCTCCATACATACAACCTCTGTAAGGTCCCTTAGTCAAGTATTGAATTTCACACAGATTCAACTACAAAGACCAGGGAGCTTTTTGAAAGCCTCAAAGAAAAGCAGTGATTAGTAGATGGGTAACAACAACAAATCAGACATTGAATATATCTTTAAGCATGGTCAAATTAATAATTATGATGTGGATGATGTATTAAACCACACAGACACATCAAAGATGCAGTCGCCCTGAACTGAGCTGCAGGACAGGAAGGAAACTGCTTATGGATGTCAACATGAGGCCATTGGTGAATTTAAAACAGCTACAGAGTTCAATGGCTGTGAGAGGAGAAAACGGAGGATGGATCAACAACATTGTAGTGACTCTACAATGACCTAAATGACAGAGTGAAAAGAATAGAAATATACAGGAAATATTCCAAAACATGCATATGTATGCAACAAGGCACTAAAGTAAGACTGCAAAGGAATATACTTTTTGGCCTAAATACAAAGCCTTATGTTTGGGGCAAATCCAACACAACGCATCACTAAGTAACTGCCTCCTTATTTTCAAGCATAGTGGTGGCTGCATCATGGTACTGTATGGGTATGCTTGACATCAACAAAGACGGGAGGTTTTAGG
This sequence comes from Salvelinus namaycush, assembly GCF_016432855.1. Lineage (NCBI taxonomy): Eukaryota > Metazoa > Chordata > Actinopteri > Salmoniformes > Salmonidae > Salvelinus > Salvelinus namaycush. Next base: position 34,895,781 of record NC_052308.1, read on the forward strand.
ATAAAAAAAGAAAACAGGAGGGAGCTAAGCACAGACAAAATCCTAGACGAAAACCTGCTTCAGTCTGCTTTACACCAGACACTGGGAGGGGAAATCACCTTTCAGCAGGATAATAACCTACAACACAAAGCCAAATCTACACCGGAGTTGCTACCAAAAAAATAATTTTAAAAAAAATAAAAAATATTCCTCTTTCACAGAGAATTTTGTGTAGATTGTTGACAAAAATGACAAATACATTTTAATCCCAATTTGTAACAATAAAATGTGAAGTAATCAACGGGGGTGTAGACTTTCTATAGCCACTGTATATTATAGGCTACAGTAGGCTACTAAATCAAGAAAAGATTAGTCTCCTCTTTTCAGCAGTAGGTGTTTGCTTTCCAAACTATGTTTTTCTTGCGATTGTATTTTGAAGTCAGTATCATTGTAAAGTTTATTTAGTAGCCTACTATGTACACACACACACACACACACACACACACACACACACACACACACACACACACACACACACACACACACACACACACACACACACACACACACACACACACACACAAACAATTCGGAAAGTATTCAGACCCCTTGACTTTTTCCACATTTAGTTACGTTACAGGCTTATTCTAAAATGGATTACATTGTTGTTATTCCTCAATCTACACACAATACCCCATAATGACAAAGGAAAAAGTTTTTTTAAACATTTTTGCAAATGTATTACAAATATAAAACTGAAATCACCTTAGTATCACATAAGTATTCAGACCCTTTACTCAGTACTTTGTTGAAGCACCTTTTGCAGCGATTACAGCCTCAAGTCTTCTTGGGTATGACGCTACAAGCTTGGCACACCTGGGCTCCCGAGTGGCGCAGCGGTCTAAGGCACTGCATCTCAGTGCTTGAGGCGTTACTACAGACACCCTGGTTTGATTCCAGGCTGTATCGCAACAGGCTGTGATTGGGAGTCCCATAGGTCGGCGCACAATTGGCCCAGCGTCGTCCGGGTTTGGCCAGTGTAGGCCGTCATTGTAAATAAGAATTTGTTCTTAACTGACTTGCCTAGTTAAATAAAGGTTACATATGCAAAAATAAAACACCTGTATTTGGGGAGTTTCTCCCATTCTTCTCTGCATTCAAGCTCTGTCAGGTTGGATGGGGAGTGTTGCTGCACAGCTATTTTCAGGTCTCTCCAGAGATGTTCGATCAGGTTCAAGTCCGGGACACTCAAGGACATTCAAAGACTTGTACTGAAGCCACTCCTGCATTGTCTTGGCTGTGTGCTTAGGGTTGTTGTCCTGTTGGAAGGTGAACTTCGCCCCAGTCTGAGGTCCTGAGCTCTCTGGAACAGGTTTTCATCAAGGATCTCTATACTTTGCTCCATTCATCTTTGCCTCGGTTCTGACAAGTCTCCCAGTCCCTGCCGTTGAAAACATCCCCACAGCATGATGCTGCCACCACCATGCTTCACTGTAGGGATGGTGCCAGGTTTCCTCCAGATGTGATGCTTGGCATTCAGGCCGCAAAGAGTTGAATCTTGGTTTCATCAGACCACAGAATCTTGTTTCTCATGGTATGAGAGTCTTTAGGTGCCTTTTGGAAAACTCAGAGCGGGCTGTCGTGCCTTTTGCTGAGGAGTGGCTTCCGTCTGGCCACACTACCATAAAGGCCTGATTGGTGGAGTGCTGCAGAGATGGTTGTCCTTCTGAAAGGTTCTCCCAGCTCCACAGAGGAACTCTAGAGCTCTGTCAGAGTGACCATCGGGTTCTTGGTCACCTCCCTGATCAAGGCCCTTCTCCCCTGATTGCTCAGTTTGGCCAGGCGGCCAGCTCTAGCAAGATTCATGGTGGTTCCAAACTTCTTCCATTTAAGGATGATGGAGGCCACTGTGTTCTTGGGGTCCTTCAATGCTGCAGAATTTGTTTTGTACCCTTCCCCAGATCTGTGCCTCGACACAATCCTGTCTCAGGTCTCTATGGACAATTCATTCAACCTCATGGCTTAGTTTTTGCTCTGACATGCACTGTCAACTGTGGAACCTTATATAGACAGGTGTGTGCCTTTCCAAATCCAATCAATTGAATTTACCACAGGTACACTCCAATCAAGTTGAAGAAACATCAAGGATGATCAATGGAAACAGGATGCACCTGAGCTCAAATTCGAGTCTCATAACAAAGGGCCTGAATACTTATGTAAATAAAGTATTTCTGTTTTTATTTTTAATAAATTAGCTAAAAAAAACAAACATGTTGTGTGAAGATTGATAAGGACATTTTTTTCCAATCCATTTTAGAATAAGGCTGTAACGTAACAAAATGTTTTTAAAAAGTCAAGGGGTTTGAATACTTTCAAAAGACACTGTATGCATGTGTGTGTGTGTGTGTGTGTGTGTGTGTGTGTGTGTGTGTGTGTGTGTGTGTGTGTGTGTGTGTGTGTGTGTGTGTGTGTGTGTGTGTGTGTGTGTGTGTGTGTGTGTATGTATATATATATATATTTATCGACGTGTCCAAACTTTTGACTGGTACTGTGTATATATACATATGGCATACTTTTCCAACAGTCTTGAAGGAGTTCCCACATATGCTGAGCACTTGTTGGCTGCTATTCCTTCACTCTACGGTCCAACTCATCCCAAACCATCTCAATTGGGTTGAGGTCGGTTGATTGTGGAGGCCAAGTCATCTGATGCAGCATTAAATCACACGCCTTCTTCGTCAAATAGCCCTTACACAGCCTGGAGGTGTGTTGGGTCATTGTCCTTTTGAAAAACAAATGATAGTCCCACTAAGCACCAACCAGATGGGATGGTGTATCGCTGCAGAATGCTGTGGCAGCCATGCTGGTTAAGTGTGCCTTGAATTAATAAATCACTGACAGTGTCACCAGCAAATCACCGTCAGACCTCCTCCTCCATGCTTCACGGTGGGAACTACACATGCGGAGACCATCCATTCACCTACTCTGCGTCTCACAAAGACACAGTGGTTGGAACCAAAAATCTCAAATTCAGACCAAAGGACAGATTTACACCGGTCTAATGTTCATTGCTCGTGTTTCTTGGCCCAAGCAAGTCTCTTCTTCTTATTGGTATCCTTTCGAAGTGGTTTATTTGCAGCGATTCGACCATGAAGGCCTGATTCACAAAGTCTCCTCTGAACAGTTGAGGTTGAGATGTGTCTGTTACTGGAACTCTGTGAAGCATTTATTTGGGCTGCAATTTCTGAGGCTGGTAACTCTAATGAACATATCATCTGCAGCAGAACTAACTCTAGGTCTTCCTGTGGCGGTCCTCATGAGAGCCAGTTTCATCATAGGGCTTGATGGTTTTTGCGACTGCACTTGAAGAAACTTTCAAAGTTCTTGACATTTTCCGGATTGACTGACCTTCATGTCTTAAAGTAATGATGGACTGTCATTTCTCTTTACTTATTTGAGCTGTTCTTGCCATAATATGGACCTGGTCTTTTACCAAATAGGGCTATATTCTGTATTCCACCCCTACCTTGTCACAACACAACTGATTGCCTCAAATGCATTAAGAAGGACAGAAATTCCACAAATTAACTTTTAACAAGGCCCACCTGTTAATTGAAACGCATTCCAGGTGACTACCTCATGAAGCTGGTTGAGAGAATGCCAAGCATGTGCAATGCTGTCATCAAGGCAAAGGGTGGCTACTTTGAAGAATCTCAAATATAAAATATATTTTGATTTGTTTAAAGCTCTTTTGGTTACTACATGATTCCATATGTGTTATTTCTTAGTTTTGATTTCTTCACTATTATTCTACAATGAAGAAAATAGTAAAAACAAAGAAAAATCCTGGAATGAGTAGGTGTGTCCAAACTTTTGACTGGTACTATATATATATATATATATATATATATATATATATATATATATATATATATATATATATATATTTATGTTATATATATAGGGCACATTTGTAAAAGAGACCTAGGTTTCAGTATGCGTTCCCTGTTAAAATAAAGGTGAAATCAAATAAAATACAAATCTTTTTTGTACGTGTTGTAACCGATTGAAACGCTATTAGCGCGCACCACCGCGCACCACATCCGTTACACTCACCCCCCTTTCGACCTCCTCCTTTTCCCGCAGCAACCAGTGATCCGGGTCAACAGCATTTAGGATCACCACTTTATTTTAAGAATGTGAAATGTCAGAATAATAGAAGAGAGAATGATTTATTTCAGCTTTTATTTCTTTCATCACATTCCCAGTGGGTCAGAAGTTTACATACACTCAATTAGTATTTGGTAGCATTGCCTTTCAATTGTTTAACTTGGGTCAAACGTTTTGGGTAGCCTTCCACAAGCTTCCCACAATAAGTTGGGTGAATTTTGGCCCATTCCTCCTGACAGAGCTGGTGTAACTGAATCAGGTTTGTAGGCCTCTTTGCTCGCACATGTTTTTTCAGTTCGGCCCACCAATTTTCCATGGAATTGAGGTCAGGGCTTTGTGATGGCCACTCCAATACCTTGACATTGTTGTTCTTAAGCCATTTTGCCACAACTTTGGAAGTATGCTTGGGGTCATTGTCCATTTGGAAGAGCCATTTGCGACAAAGCTTTAACTTCTGACTGATGTCTTGAGATGTTGCTTCAATATAGCCACATCATTTTCCCTTCCTCATGACGGCATTTATTTTGTGAAGTGCACCAGTCCCTCCTGCAGCAAAGCACCCCCACAACATGATGCTGCCACCCCTGTGCTTCACGGTTGGGATGGTGTTCTTCGGCTTGCAAGCATCCCCCTTTTTCCTCCAAACATAACGATGGTCATTATGGACAAACTGTTTTATTTTTGTTTCATCAGACCAGAGGACATTTCTCCAAAAAGTACGATCTTTGTCCCCATGTGCAGTTGCAAACCGTAGTCTGGCTTTTTTATGGCAGTTTTAGAGCAGTTGATTCTTCCTTGCTGAGTGGCCTCTCAGGTTATGTTGATATAGGACTCGTTTTACTGTGGATATAGATACTTTTGTACCTGTTTCCTCCAGCACTTCACAAGGTCCTTTGCTGTGTTCTGAGATTGATTTGCACTTTTCTCACCAAAGTACGTTCATCTCTAGGAGACAGAACACGTCTTCTTCCTGAGCAGTATGACGGCTGCGTGGTCCCATGGTGTTTATACTTGCGTACTATTGTTTGTACAGATGAACGTGGTACCTTCAGGTTTGGAAATTGCTCCCAAGAATGAACCAGACTTGTGGAGGTCTACAATTGTTTTTCTGAGGTCTTGGCTGATTTCTTTTGATTTTCCCATGATATCAAGCAGAGGCACTGAGTTTGAAGGATGGCCTTGAAATACATCCACAGGTACACCTCCAATTGACTCAATGATGTCAATTAGCCTATCAGAAGCTTCTAAAGCCATGACATCATTTTCTGGAATTTTCCAAGCTGTTTAAATGCACTGTCAATTTAGTGTATGTAAACTTCTGACCTACTGAAATTGTGATACAGTGAATTATAAGTGAAATAATCTGTCTGTAAACAATTGTTGGAAAAAGTACTTGTGTCATGCACAAAGTAGATGTCCTAACAGACTTGCCAAAACAATAGTTTGTTCAGAAGAAATTTGTGGAGTGGTTCAAAAACAAGTTGTAATGACTCCAACCTAAGTGTATGTAAACTTCCGACTTCATCTGTACCAGTTCATTGTCCTTAATGGCATTCACGTACAGTAAATCCACATGCGGTCACCCTTTGGCTGCTCCAATCCTAGTTAAGCCATGTGTCCAACCACACAGGCCTCCTCTCATACTGCCATGACAAGGCAGGCGTTTGATGACTAACAACAATATATAGGTCAAGTCTAAGATCTCAACTAGACCACTGTCTCGCCACCACTGAGATACAAACACACAAGTGACTAATAGTTAGTAAGTTGGTTATATGCACATCCCAAACTTTAACAACAGTGCTTTGCCAAAAATGCAGTACAGATTTGTGGTGCAGCTTGAATTAAACAACAGCATATGCTGTGGGTGAGCTTCCTTTCATTATGCAAAATGACTAATAGGAAGAAAACAATGCGACAGAATGAATTATGACTTCCTGTATATGTGTGCTAACAGGGATGACCAAAGCACAGTCAGAGGGAGGACGGAGGCTGTTGCAAGTTTATACGATGAACAGTAACTTATTAAACTACACTCCCACACTTACTGGTCAGAGACTGCAGAAGGAAACCAAACTTGAACGTCAACAAGTGACGTTTTATTTGTTTTACAGGTCACTGACTTTTGTAAGCTCACCATATTATCCATTTGTAATGTGTAATCGCTTAACTATGGTTGCAAAATTCCAGGAAGCTTCAATAAATTCCCATATTTTATAATCAGGAGCGAATAAGCATGAAATTCGGTAGCCTCCATCCAGGATTTCTGAAAAACCACAGAACTGATTGAAAGTTCCCGGGATATTGCAACCCTACTCTTAACATAATAAGACATATTGTAAGGATAGTCACTGGCCTCTCACAACAAGCAGTAATATATCCATATGTTGTGAAACTATTGAATTGATTAGAGACTATTTGAGCAGTTTGGTTTAAATAGCCTCTTCAAGTATAGAATGAACTCAGCATCATCTATTAACAATTGTTTTGACTTGTTTGTTTTAATTTGTGATGTAAAGAGACACCCCAGACGTTTGTTCTGCACACTGAACTCAATGATGCACAGATGTGGTGACGTTGGTTTTACAAGGATGTAAATTGGCCAAGACAGTTTCCTGGAAACAACAAGGTTATTCCAGCTGTCAAAAGAGAGAGGGAGGAAGAAGGAGGCCGAGAGAGAAACAGGGTGGAGAGAGAGCGAAATAGAGAGAGAAAGACAGACGTTGTAAGGAATCGAACACGAATGAAGAAAGATAAACGAAGGGATGAAAAGAAAAACGGAGTGAGAGAGGGGGCAGACAGCAGAGAGAAATAAAGTAGGTTTATGATGTTAAAGACAACAAACTCAGCGTGTGACCAGACCATATGTTATATCCCTCCTACTCTATAAAACCAGGGACTCATTCCAACATAAATTAACTTTGGAGAACATCACTTGGGGAATCTGTAGATAATCTCTGAGTTTGCTCTTCTGTTATGAAGTCAGAGCCAAAGTCAACCTCTGTGATAATAAATGGAAACAAAGGATACATCTAGGGATAGTTGGCTGAGAGGAGAGAGATAGGGCACCCAGTCAGACAGAACCATGCAGGTGTCTGAGTGACATGGCGAGATGCCAGACTGACATTTTCTGACAGAGCACATTCTTCCCACCCTCCCGACACAAATAAGATGGTCTTCACACTTACTAGACTTTTCGCAAAATTACCCTCGACTACACATATACTGCACATGTAAACAGAATTGTCTCGTTGAGCCAACACTCTTACAATAAAAAATGTAATAGCAAAGCAATGTGTTTGAAACAGCAGAAATTTACAGACACTTTCCTTATTTTTTAGACTAGTTTTATTGAGTTTTTACAGCCTGTTACAAAAAATGATTGCTGTAGCTTTAAATCTCAAGAGTTTTTTTGCTTGACTGCAATGAGCCACCACTGAGGTACAGGCAAGAAGCAACTCCCTAGGGAATGATCAACGTTTTCAGTGGCAATTTGTTTAAACGTCATATAATGACTTCCATGATATAGATAAAATGAAGCCTGGTTTGTTCGAAGTTAACTTTTCTACAGTAGCTTGTGTAACTTTAATACCTTTGCTAATCAAGGGCGTAACTTTGTGTTGCATATTGGGCGGATCCGGGTCAATGGGTTCTAGGGTTGTTTCTGGTGAATTTTTAAGGGAAAATACATCCAAAACTTTCCTGATAATTTGGTCAATCACAGGAGGTTGGTGGCACCTTAATTGGGGAGGACGGGCTCGTGGTAATGGCTGGAGCGGAATAGGTGGAATGGTATCAAATACATCAAACACGTGGTTTCCATGTGTTTGATGCCATTCCATTCGCTTCATTCCATGAGCTGTCCTCCCCTCACCAGCCTCCACTGTGGTCAATATATCCCAACCACAACTGAAATACAATAATTTCAGTATTACTTTAAACTGTTGGTCTAACTCTATGAGTTCAGAAAGTAACCATGCTTGGTTAGTCAGTTCTGGGGTGCGTTCAGTTCGATTGCACGTTTGCTACGATGCATAATGGGTTGTACACTGCGTATATTCACTGTCTTTATCATTGGATCAGTACTACTGGAATTTTTGGGGGGAGGAAATAATTTCCTCCTCCAGGCTAGATAGAGGTCATATTGTACAAATTGTGTCTCTCCTTTTCATAGGCCTAGATTAGATGGTTGTATGCAAGACAAGGTCATTTTTACTGATCTGTTTGTCAGTGTCAGCAGAGTAGGCTACTAATTTGTGTTGTATTAAAAAATATGTTGCTTATGTCTCCAGTCATATAAAGTGTAGTAGAATTGCATGACATGTGTTTATAAAAGGCCACATTTTTCCCATGCAAAGAAAGGAGAAGACACGTCTCTGATTAGGCTTACTCTATCTCGCTACACACTCAGGCAAGAATTGTTCAGAACTCTCTGTTTTGCTAACAGTGATTGAGTTATATTATTATCTTAAATTATGACTATGCAATTTACTCATCACATTAGCCTATCTTACATTAGTCTGCAAATGCGATGATAAGTGCATGCAATTTTATGGTGAAAAAAATAGCTTCCCCAAACTTGAAACTAATGCACCGCCTATGGATGTCAGCATTTAAAGTCAGCCTTGTTGTGACTTGATAGTGGGTATTATGCATCTTTTTCACGTTTCTCTGTATGCGCCATTCCACATGTAAATTAGTTAATTTACTATATGGTGAGGTTGAGTAGTGGTTGACATTGTATATGCCATTCTACAGACCTTCAAACCTAATATTGTGGCGATAATTAATGGCTGGGGTCATTTTTGTTTGTTTTTGCTGTTCTCCAAATAGCTGTTTAAAGTTTTTTAATTGTGTAGAAATGCAGTAAATGAGCTTCAACTTCCAAAGAATTCCTTGGAGCAACACACCCCACTTTGCCACACCCTAGGCTTAGCTGAACAGACAGACAGACAGACAGACAGACAGACAGACAGACAGACAGACAGACAGACAGACAGACAGACAGACAGACAGACAGAGAACGACAGACAGACAGACAGACAGAGAAAGACAGACAGAGAAAGACAGACAGACAGACAGACAGACAGACAGACAGACAGACAGACAGACAGACAGACAGACAGACAGACAGACAGACAGACAGACAGACAGACAGACAGACAGACAGACAGACAGACAGACAGACAGACAGACAGACAGACAGACAGACAGACAGACAGACAGACAGACAGACAGACAGACAGACAGACAGACAGACAGACAGACAGACAGACAGAGAAAGACAAGGGGGGCACCTCAGATACCTTGCTCTTGTATGGTATATAAATCCAAACCAGATTATTGGCCAGTCAATCATGTTACAACCTGATCCACATTCCATCTCACCCTCTGCTTCACAAATTGCTTATCATCAGTTAATAATGCTAAAAGGGTAATACCTTCTTAGTAACACTGTTTTGCGTGTACTCTATATCAAATAGAGGTCCAACATTCTTTCTGGTTCACCTGGATTTTCACTTGATAAGTATCTGTCCTTCTGGAATTCTTTAGAGACTCAAGGAGTATGTTTTGCTGGAAAATCCCATTGGCAGACATCCATATTCCCTTCAAACTGCTATAATATAGGGAAGGGAAGGGAAAGGGGATACCTAGTCAGTTGAATGCATTCAACCAAAATGTGTCTTCCGCCTTTAACCCAACCCCTCTGAATTCTGTTCAATGCAGAATCTTTAGCTGTGACCCTGTGCTCAATCTTTCTCTCCCCCGAAGCTTACTAGACCTGGGATGAGTCAGAGAGAGCAGGGGAATACTACAAACATGACCTTACTAATCGAATGACCTTACTTCATTTACAAGCACTGTAAGTAAACAGAACCTTAAGGTTCTGAGAAAAAGTCATTCGATTTACGTTTTTTTCTCAGGAAGTGTACAGGGATTTCCAGGCTGTGGACGTTTACTCACACGGCATGATACACTTACATTACCACTGGTATGAATCAGTGAGAGAGAACTTATACTTATAAAGATACAGGACTGGAAAGATCAAACTGAGGAAAATATAGCAAAAGAGAGTCTAAGACACCTGAGGAATACCACTGTGACAATATTGCATCTAATTCAAAGTCAAATATTTACTTCATCCAGTGTCTTAGGCTGAGCCCCAGAAATAATAACTGGAAATTGTCAGTCGCCCATGAACAATAAACACTAGCTCAGGCATATGACAGTACAGACTTAAGAAGGAAACCTTTGCAGTATGTGGTTTGAGGTTTTGGCAGAGTCTGTGGTACAGTCTGTGTTGCACTACCCAGAAATTGTGCTGGCAGAACAAAATCATTATTATATTTATCAGATACCAGAACACTTGACCAGAAATCTGCACAATTTTGCACATGCTGTTTTTTATTTTTTATACCTGGATGATTTGGGGCAATATGGTTGTGGACCCATTCCTCTAACTTCTACACTTCAATGGCTGTTGCAAACTAAGCTCCAGACAAAACATTCACCATCAAACACCTTCACCATGAATCTAACTTTGTTGTCAGGCTCAATTGCTTGGGAGAGCCAGATGGTGGATGAGATTACTCCAAATTTTTATGGAAAGGAGTAGCTGTGCTGCTTGCATGACACCACGTATTCACATCACACAAAAAAATATTCCCAGTGAAGACTGGACCATGCCAAAACCACACAAAGCCTCCTCTCCGCCCCCAGAGTGTATACGCTGTCTGCACCTTGAAAGGCTGATGACAGTGATTTAGAAGAGGTATGTGTTAAAGTGGACCTTAATGATGGCTGACAACTGCACAATCCCAGCCAGACCCATTATACCTGTGCCACCCCATAAATCCACTGGCACCATTGGTCTTCTATTACAGCATGGCACATGACAATAAAGCAGACTGGCATGCCACTTCCCATCCCCACAAGCATTGTTTTCACACCTCTGTCTTGTCCTGAGGATGCATTTATTGTAGCTGGGGATTTTAACAAGGCTAATCTGAAAACAAGGCTCCCTAAATTTTATCAGCATATTGAATGCGTGACCCGGGCTGGCAAAATTCTGGATCATTGCTACTCTAACTTCCGCGACGCATACAAAGCCCTCCCTTTCCCTCTTTTCGGCAAATCTGACCACAACTCCATTTTGTCACTCCCAGCCAATAGACAGAAACTAAAACAGGAAACGCCCGTGCTCAGGTCTGTTCAACACTGGCCCGACCAGTCTGATTCTACGCTTCAAGATTTCTTCGATCACGTGGACTGGGATATGTTCCAGATAGCATCGGACAACAACATTGATCTATGCGCTGATTTGGTGAGCGAGTTTATGAGCAAGTGCATCGGTGATGTTGTACCCATGGTGACTATTAAAATCTTCCCCAACCAGAAACCGTGGATTGATGGCAGCATTCACGCAAAACTGAAAGCGCGAACCACTGCTTTTAATCATGGCAAGGTGACCGGAAACATGACTGAAGACAAACAGTGTAGCTATTCCCTCCGCAATAAAACAAGCTAAGCATCAGTAAAGAGACAAAGTAGAATCACAATTCAACGGCTCAGACACGAGACGTATGTGGCAGGGTCTACAGACAATCACGGATTACAAAAAGAGAACCAGCCACGTCGCGGACATCGACATCTTGCTCCCAGACAAACTAAACAACTTCTTTGCTCGCTTTGAGGACAATACAGTGCCACTGACACGGCCCGCTAACAAACACTGTGGGGTCTCCTTCACCGCAGCCAACGTGAGTAAAACATTTAAACGTGTTATCCCTCGCAAGGCTGGGGGCTAAGACGGCATCCCTAGCCGCGTCCTCACAGCATGCGCAGACCAGCTGGCTGGTGTGTTTACGGACATATTCAATCAATCCCTATCCCAGTCTGTTGTTCCCACATGCTTCAAGAGGGCCATCATTGTTCCTGTTCCCAAGAAAGCTAAGGCAACTGAGCTAAACGACTAATCGCCCCGTAGCACTCACTTCCGTCATCATGAAGTGCTTTGAGAGACTAGTCAAGGATCATATCACCTCCACCCTACCTGACACCCTAGACCCACTCCAATTTGCTTACCGCCCCAATAGGTCCACAGACGACGCAATCGCAATCACACTGCACACTGCCCTAACCCATCTGGACAAGAGGAATACCTATGTAAGAATGCTGTTCATCGATTACAGCTCAGCATTTAACACCCTAGTACCCTCCAAACTCGTCATTAAGCTTGAGACCCTGGACTTTCTGACGGACTGCCCCCAGGTGGTGAGGGTAGGAAACAACATCCCCACCCCGCTGATCCCCAACACTGGGGCCCCACAAGGGTGCATTCTCAGCCCTCTCCTGTACTCCCTGTTCACCCATGACTGCGTGGCCATGCACCCCTCCAACTCAATCATCAAGTTTGCAGACAACACTACAGTGGTAGGCTTGATTACCAACAATGACGAGACAGCCTACAGGGAGGAGGTGAGGGCCCTCGGAGTGTGGTGTCAGGAAAATAACCTCACACTCAACGTCAACAAAACAAAGGAGATGATTGTGGACTTCAGGAAACAGCAGAGGGACAGCAGTGGAGAAGGTGGAAAGTTCCTTGGCATACACATCACGGGCAAACTGAAATAGTCCACCCACACAGACAGCGTGGTGAAGAAGGCGCAACAGCGCCTCTTCAACCTCAGGAGGCTGAAGAAATTTGGCTTGTCACCAAAAGCACTATAAACTTTTAAAGATGCACAATCGAGAGCATCCCGTCGGGCTGTATCACCGCCTGGTACTGCAACTGCTCCGCCCACAACCGTAAGGCTCTCCAGAGGGTAGTGAGGTCTGCGCAACGCATCACCGGGGGCAAACTATCTGTCCTCCAGGACACCTACACCACCCGATGTCACAGGTAGGCCAAAAAGATAATCAAGGACAACAACCACCCGAGCCACTGCCTGTTCACCCTGTTATCATCCAGAAGGCGAGCTTAGTACAGGTGCAAAAGACTAAATATAGTTTACATGTTGTCAACAATCTATTCTAAGCCAACCCCGTCTGTTTTTCCCCATAGTTGCGCACAAGTCGGTTTTTTTGCTAAACAACCAACCCGTCTATAGCTTTAATGATCAGAAAAGAGGAAGCAAAGACTAAGATATAAACCACTGAGGTTTCCCTACAAACAGCTGTGGAATGTTATCATGATTTGGTTGCTGAAATTGTACTTACTGTACATGCACACTGCACATACTCAAGAAGAATGAGTTCAAGTTCAAGTTCAGACTCTTTTTCTTGGAAAGCCTGCAGGCTGACCAAACGAATACATTGTGAATGTATCTCTTTGTTAAGCTGCAGAACTGATTTCTGAAATGCCAATCTGAGTACGTCCTTGAAAAGTGTGTGAGGTTTTGAACATTATTGTGGCATGCCCTCATAATGTTGACAAGTTGGAGGAGGATGTAAAGCTACACAAAAAAAGATATCCAAAGCTGTCAATTCAGAATGATAAACTAACTAAGACTATGGTTTTCCACTTATTGTATATCAGCAGCATGTTAATGGTATTCTCACACTCTGGCTTCAAACCAGTGCACTGCATTTCTGTCCCTGAGATAGTTCTGTGGTTTGGTCATTAGTATCTATTGGCACCTTGTTGCATGCTGAGGAATGTGCAGCTGTGCAGTGAAACTATGGTGTGTACTTCACTTCAGCATTTCTCCAGTGTCTCTTTAAGCCCTCAGGACCCCAGGACTGTGTAAAAAATCAATGCAGGAAAACATTGACCATGACCTTACTAACATAAATGTATATATGTAATGTATATACTGTATTTTATACCATCTACTGCATCTTGCCTATGTCACTCTGTCATTGCTCATCCATACATTTATATGTATATATTCTTATTCCATTCCTTTACTTAGATTTGTGTGTATTAGGAAGTTGTTGTGGAATTGTTAGATTACATGTTAGATATTGCTGCACTGTCAGAACTAGAAGCACAACCATTTCGCTACAATGGCAATAACATCTGCTAACCATATGCATGTGACCAATACAATTTGATTTGATAAATGTATCAAACCTTATAACACAAAATATAAGCAGTTATGATGGCTAATGGAAAACGTACTACCCTTGCAGAGGTCAAATGATTAGACTTGAATACGGGCTTGCTTGCACAGCCACTTGAAAGGAGCACTTTAATGTGGTCTAAAAAGGCCATATTATATTACCCCATATAGGCTACTTCTCTTCAAGACATAATATCACATTGAGCCTATATAACATTTAGGGTGAATTCGTAATAAGTGGGCACTTTTTGCATTTTCGTCTTCTGTAACCTCTTTCGACATCTATCCAACATACAGTGCATTTGGAAAGTATTCAGACCCTTTGACTTTTTCCACATTTTGTTACGTTACAGCATTATTCAAAAAATAAAATCCCTCACGAATCTACACATAATACTCCATAATGACAAAGAAAAAACATAAGAATTAACATAAGAAAAACAAATTTTTGCAAATGTATTAAAAATAAAAAACATAAGAATTCAGACCCTTTACTCCCTTTACTTTGTTGAAGCACCTTCGGCAGCGATTACAGCCTTGAGTTTTTTGGGGTATGATGCTACAAGTTTGTCAAAGCTGTATTTGGGGAGTTTCTCCCATTCTTCTCTGCAGATCCTCTCAAACTCTGTCAGGTTGGATGGGTAATGTTGCTGCACAGCTATTTTCAGGTCTCTCCAGAGATGTTCGATCGGGTTCAAGTCCGGGCTCTGGCTGGGCCACTCAAGGACATTCAGAGACTTGTCCCGAAGCCATACCTGCATTGTCTTAGCTGTGTGCTTAGGCTCGTTGTCCTGTTGGAAGGTGAACCTTCCAAAAGGTCCTGAGCACTCTGGACCAGGTTTTCATCAAAGGTCTCTCTGTACTTTGCACCGTTCATCTTTCCCTCAATCCTGACTCCTCTCCCAGTCCCTGCCGCTGAAAAACATCCCCACAGCATGATGCTTCCACCACCATGATTCACCGTAGGGATGGTATTGGCCCGGTGATGAGCGGTGCCTGGTTTCCTCCAGATGTGATGCTTAGCATTCAGGCCACAGAGTGCTTGGTTTAATCAGAACAGAGAATCTTGTTTTCATGATCTGAGAGTCCTATAGGTGTCTTTTGGCAAACTCCAAGCTATTACTCAAACTACCCTGCTGCGCTTTCGGTTAGGCTGAGGGAACATGCTGCCAACACATTAGTGTTGCACTATCCAGAAAATGGCTTAACTTTGTCTTTATCTTCCACACCCTCTCGCTGCCCTGGCCTGTGAAAGGACAGAGAACAGTGTGTGCCAACTCTGACATACCCTTGTGGTGACATAATAATCACAATATTGCTATAACTACCACACATACACAAGGGGAAGAGAAGCAAGGAGATGCATTTCAGGTACCAAGCCTAGATACATTGTGTGAGTTTTGATGTTGTTTTAACCATTGTGGGGTCGAATCTTGTTTCTCATGGTCTGAGAGTCCTATAGGTGTCTTTTGGCAAACTCCAAGAGGGCTGTCATGTGCCTTTTACTGAGGAGTGGGTTCCGTCTGGCCACTCTACCATAAAGGCCTGATTGGTGGAGTGCTGCAGAGATGGTTGTCCTTATGGAAGGTTCTCCCATCTCCACAGTGGAACTTTGGAGCTCTGTCAGAGTGACCTTCAGGTTCTTGGTCACCTCACTGACCAAAGCCCTTCTTCCCCGATTGCTCAGTTTGGCCAGGCGGCCAGATCTAGGAAGAGTCTTGGTGGTTCCAAACTTCTTCCATTTAACAATGATGGAGGCCAATGTGTTCTTGGGGACCTTCAATGCTACAGAAATGTTTTGTTACCCTTCCCCAGATCTGTGCCTCGACACAATCCTGTCTCAGAGCTCTACAGGCAATTCCTTTGACCTCATGGCTTGTTTATGCTCTGTTATGTACTCTCAACTGTGGGACCTTATATAGACAGGTGTGTGCCTTTCCAAATCATGTACAATCAATTGAATTTACCACAGGTGGACTCCAATCAAGTTGTAGAAACATCTGAAGGATGATCAATGGAAACAGGATGCACCTGAGCTAAATTTTGAATCTCATAGCAAAGGGTCTGAATACTTATGTAAATAAGGTATTTCAGTTTTTTTATTTTTTTATATACATTTGCAAAAATGTCTAAAAAACGTTTTTTGCTATGTCCTTATGGGGTATTGTTTGTAGATTAATGATTTAAACATTTTTTTAAATCAATTTTAGAATAAGAATGTAACGTAACAAAATGGGGAAAAGTGAAGGGGTCTGAATACTTTCCGAATGCACTGCCAAAATGATACATTTATGAAATCCTCAAGGTGTTTTCTAATCACACAAAAAAACTTATGTTGATATCATATTCACAGGAGGCTTGACACACCCATTTGTGTACACTAAGTCAAAACCATATCTTCAGTTCGCATTTGGTAGACTGGGACAGCAGGTTAGATAAACTGGGACACCATTATTGTAGTCATAATTGTTTCCCAATGACAATTACATTTTGTGTGATTAAGAAACATCTGAGGATATCAGAAATGTATCATGTGTTGGGCAATTATGTTGGATAGATGTCTGAAGAGGTCACAGAAGAGGGAAATGCAAAAAGTGTCCCAGTACAGGCGTCCCTAATGTAAACTGGATCTCTTCCCTCCATTGGAAAAGCCTATTAGAGTATCCCACTTTAGCTCCATGCTGTCTTACTTTAGCTATGGTTGGTAAAGCAACAACAAAAAAGAAGACAATTACAACACTTAAAGATGCTACACATTCATCTTGTTGTTGTTGAATTTTTACATTGTTATTTCAGATAATGTCCATAATATATCTGCAGTAATAGTGGAATGATAGTGTTTCACAGTATTACTTACCCGCCAGTGTTGTGATTGGCTGTGATATTCGCCTATTAATTTCTCCCACTGGGCCGGCTTCTTTTGTCAAAATAGGAAAGCTATTTGGTTGTATTATCTAGTGGAAACCAGGGATGTAGAAATCGCTCTTTCATTTCTTGGTTGCTAAAATTCTACACTGTTCGATCAATTTCATTTTATGTGAGAAAACAATCACTGAAAAGTGTGTAGGGAATCATTGTACGATCTAAATCACTGTGAAATATATTTTTAATAACAAAAAATATAGTTCTTACAGCTGCTTGAAGCTGGTGGACCAAAACTGAAAGTAAATGGCTCAAGTGTATTTGTTTTGAATGTAGCCTATTGCTGTTGCAATTCACCTAGCTTCCACATAGTGGAGAAATTCTATTTGTAGCACCTTTAAACATAATATTACATCACAATTTGGCACAGTGCACACAATTTTATAACCTTTATATCAAAACAGAAAAAAAGCTATGTCACTGATCTCACCGTGTGCGCTTGCTCTGCCCTCCTCTATGATGTCACACCAATAAAGTGATGGGATTTTGATAATGTGGTTTCTCTGCAAGGGTAATAATAGGTTAGATGTTCTCTTGTCAGACCAATAAATAAACACGTCAGGATTAAGCTGTCACAGTTTATATAATGTCCCACTCTTTCCCGAATTCACCCTATTCATTATTGTATATTCAAAGTCTTGGAATGTGCTTGATAGGCCTAAGCCACCATCATCACATACGGCAAGGTTATATTTTAACCACCACACACTGACACCTGGCTGACACAGTTGGTTGGGCTTGGGAAACTGTATTATGGAAAAGCTTTGCTTAGCGACCAATTGTGCAGTGTTACAACTTCTTTATGCCAATGACGTGGTAAAATGTGCCTGCCTACCTGTGAGCACTGTTGGGAAAAAGGTCCAGTGCTAACAGGAACCCTTGCGATTTCCCTACCCCATTTAAGTAGACATTTAAAATGGCTAAGGCAAGGGTTAAGGTTAGGGTAAGAGTAGGGGTTAAGGTTGGGGTTGTCGGTAGTTACATCCCAATGATTCCGGGTAGCACTGACTGTGTCAGGAATCCATGTGCAACGTTGCGATTTTCTCTCGTGCATTGACGTTTGAAGCGCGTAGTTACGGTGGGAAATAGCCCAGTAGGCTGAAGTCTCCCGCCAATGTGTGTTATTCATGAGACGGAGGAGGCACGTGGTGTGTGGGAGTTGGAGAGCTTCGGAAAATGGTCGACCACTGAATTTTACTGTTTCAAAGTGAAACCATTTCGCCGTTGCTTCAGGCTCATTCCTCAGAGATGGATCATCACAGTGGGTCAGGGCTGACTCACTCCGCACTTGAGTTATAAAGCCTCCAGAACATACGGAAGAAAACCAGTAGAGTAAAGTTTTGGGAGAGTAACAGATAACGATGAACGAGAAACATTTTTTTTCCCCTAAATAATGATTAATAAGTATATATATTTTTACAAGTAATTAAGACAAGAGCGTCCTGCAAAGTGTGTTACGGACTTCATATTTGCTTGATTTTCGTAACGGTTACTGCAGTTTTTCCAGCATAGAAGTTTTGCGAAATGGGTTACCTTCTGCAGCTGACAGTGCTCATGGTGCTAGTGCTGTGCGTAATGACCGGAGTGATGGACAGGAGGATGGAGGCAACTGAAGCAACGGTAGGAATTTTCCAACTTTTTGAACTATTATCTATCTTCATTCTTTGAATTACATTGCAACTTCTGAATACTCAGCATTATTGTGGATGTTCACACTCATAATACAAACTTGATCAGAAATGCCTATGAACTGGACCATCCATATAGGCATATGTGATGAAAAGGGACATATGTGTAACCTATCATATGGCTTTCAGTCTTTCTGGTTGTCTGCAACTTAACCAGCATTGTTTCTCGTGTGGCTGTTGTCCTGCACAATGTAAGAGGTGAAAAGGATCACTTTGAAACTTCTAAAGTAACCCTTGTATCCTTACTGTGGTTATTGTGTTACCAGGCATACCTGAAGAAGTATGGCTATCTGCACACCCCGCTGGATCCTCAGAACAAGGGCATCCAGACAGAAGATATCATTGAGGCCCTCAGGTAAAGTAGATCCTCAGCAACACAACCTTCAGTCTATGAACACAACAACAACTTACATGTGTGATTCCTCTTCCCCAACAAACCTGAACAAGCAAAACATCGGAACATACTTACTCTAAATGTCCCTTTGTGAATACAGATCCAAACACAGCTCTATTCTATAGCTTTTTGTAAGTCACATTGACACATGCACCACAATCAATGCAGTTCTTTAGCATAACATTTCCCATTGGCAGGAACTGTTTCCTTGCCTTACATTTACAGTATGCACATGCTGCATCTGCTATTGGAGATTTCAGTCCTTCCTTTCCCCAGGGTTTTCCAGAGAGTGACAGGCCTGCCTGTCAATGGAGTGATTGACAAGGCCACCCTAGAGATGATGAGACAGCCTCGCTGTGGTATAGAGGACACCTTCAACCAGAAAACCCTAAAATACAGAGTGCTGGGTGAGTGTGGAGAGGATATTGTATGTGGGGGTGGGATGAACCAGTGTTTCCCAGATGGTGGGTTGGGACATAAAACTTAATAAGAATAATCTTCACCTACACAATGTGGTTTCTCGTCTAGACCTGTGTTTATGGTAAATGCATGTTTTTTCTTCTTTAGGTTACTGGCGCAAGAGAAACCTGACCTGGCGAATTTACAACTACACTCCAGACATGCCAAAGAGTGAGACAAAGAGGGCGATCCGCTCTGCCTTTAAGTACTGGAGCAACGTGGCTCCCCTGAGCTTCCGCGAGGTTGAGTATGGACGAGCCGACATCAGGATTTCATTCCATGCGAAAGATGCCACTTGTGCCGTGCCTTTTGATGGACGGGGTGAGTGTGCCTATGGGTCGGATACAGTTGGGTTGGAGTTACTGTAGTTTTAGGACCGGGATTAATGCTGATCTTAGCTAGATCCACATTATAACATGCTTGACATTTTAAAGGTGAATTCTAATTGAGCTGACATCTGCAGTGTTTACCTTAAATGCAATCTCCACGAACGCTGTCACATTGTTGCCTTTAAAAGCTGGGTTGTCTACAAGCGCGATCAGATTGAATCTCGGCCTAACACACACGCACACACACACACACACACACACACCAAACATACAGTAGTTAAGTACCCCAGGTTTCACTGCTGATACTTATTAATTCCCATTGAAATATAGCGTAATTTTAAAAAACAAACATTTATTTCGTAGGTCACGTGCTGGCCCATGCTGAACCCCCAGAGTCAGGCATTGTTCATTTTGACGAGGATGAGTTTTGGACAGAGGGCAAGTTCTATGGCATTAACCTGCGTATCATCGCTGCCCATGAGATAGGCCACGCCTTGGGCTTGGGCCACTCCCAGTACAGAAGTGCTCTCATGGCCCCTCTCTACACCGGTTACCGTAACAACTTCCGTCTGCATTTTGATGACGTGAAAGGCATCCAGGCTATGTATGGTGAGTAGAGCCTGGGTTGGTCTGGTACCAATGTTTTTGGACTTTTTCACTTGCAAAACACAATACACCCTTATCAGAAAGCTATATATTACACGTCACCGGTAATGCTCTCATCCTCCCTCAAATCCTTTGTCCAATAATTTGTTTTAGGTAAACGTGATACAAGTGTTACAATTGAGCCCACGGTGGCACTCCCCACATACAGCCCCCCTGGTGCTGAGGGAGACATCCCAGACCCCTGCACTGCCAAGCTGGATGCCATCATGCTGGGTAAGCTGTCTGCACACAATACTGACCAGCGATATACAGTCAAGTGGTGATGCTCACTGTAGTGTACATGTCTCCCTTGGAAGCTGTTATTTCTGCCTCACAAATTTTAGCCTTACACTATTCAAGATTGTAGCAATATTTTTTACTCTGATAGATTTAACTAACCACATTTTTGCTCTCTGCAATGGAATTGAGGCTACAATGGAATTTGACTTGTTGAGATTGGACCTTCAGTGTTCTATTTCATGCTCTTCCTTATTAGGTCCATGGAGGAAGACATTTGCCTTCAGTGGTGATTATGTGTGGACGGTGTCTGACATGGGACACAATGCACCCATGAAGATTGACCGGCTGTGGACGGGACTGCCTGGGAACCTGAACGCAGCCGTTTACTCTCAGAGAACAAACAAGACATACTTTTTTAAAGGTGTAATATTTTCTCTAACTTTAAAATGTATTGTGTTTTTGACAAACAAATTAGGTAAAGTGAGATGATTTTAAAGATAGACTGATAGTATGAACTGTGTAATACTTGACAAGTGATTGATTGACAGTGATCCGGCCCAGAATGTGTGAATGTGTTACTTTTAATCTCTCCTCATTTCAGCCTACTCACCAAAACTGTTTCTGACCACAGGTGATAAAGTGTGGAGATATACCAGTTTTCTCCTGGACTACGGGTACCCCAAAGAGCTCAAACGCCTCCCACCTAATATTGATGCCGCTTTGTACTTAGAGAAGAATAAGAAGCTGGTCTTTTTCAAGGTAACCGAACACAAGACAGCACAATTATATCAATACTTTTTGACCAGTAAACTAAAAATTGTTACAAATGACATCTGAGCATTATGGATTCAGTAAGTTGTTATAGTAGATTAATGACAACAAAAATTGAAGCAGTAGCATTTTTACCCACTTGAATATGATGAATATGCCAAATACCCAGCATGAAAAACTCTTTGTACTAATCATCTTTGTCCTCTGTTGTTCATCTCCTCAGGGTACAGGGTACTGGCAGTGGGATGAGCTGCGCCACAGTAACCTCAACGTGTACCCTAAACCCCTCTCTAATCTCTTCACTGGGGTGCCCTACAACCCTGATGCTGCCTTTACCTGGACCAACGGAAACATCTTCTTCTTCAAGGGAGACAAGTACTGGCGTGTGAACAGTCTACTGAGTGTAGACAAAGGCTACCCGCTCAGCATGAGTGAACGCTGGATGCGCTGCTAGGAGCTAGACACTAGAGGGCAGCAGACACCATAAACCTCAATACGTTGCTGGTGAGATGTGTTCACAATTAACCATTCAAGGAACCACACAACAACAACAACCACAACCACTCTGTGATAACATTGTGTTCACACTGTGAAACCAATATAATAACACATTTCCATGTACCAGTACATGTTATCAGTCAAGGTACATAAAACTGAAATGTTATGTCAAACGAATTCTTCAAAACGTGAGATAGAATCTTTATCAACGTAAGTAGTGGCAAAGCCATTTGAAGTAAGACATACGTG
Organism: Salvelinus namaycush; assembly: GCF_016432855.1. Taxonomy (NCBI): domain Eukaryota; kingdom Metazoa; phylum Chordata; class Actinopteri; order Salmoniformes; family Salmonidae; genus Salvelinus; species Salvelinus namaycush. Next base: position 34,918,189 of record NC_052308.1, read on the forward strand.
CTTATATAAGGTTGAGTATTGAGTGTCATATCGTTATGGCCTACTAGTTCTCTGTTTCCATGTAACACAGGCAGGACCTCAGCCCAAACGTGTTAGACTAAGTTCTGAGGGAGTGTGTGGAGAGGCTGTTTGTTATGCTCTCTGGGGGCCTTCCAGGGGGGCCCTTCCTATCCCTCACAACAGATGTGGATGGGATTATTCAGTTGTTGTTTGCCCTCTTTTCAGTATGTGTACTGATTTCAATGGTGTTCACCCAGCACTTTGAAACTTCTTGTTTTCTTTTGACGTTTGGCTTGTGGACGGGTCTGAAAAAGTATTTGAGTTTTTTATCACCATGTTATGCGTTTATAGGGCTAGAGTATGGATATTTGATCACTTCCCACATAAAGAGAAGCCTAATATCATTGGTGTTGCGTCAGACTTCCAAGGTCAACACCAGCTTTCACATCATGTCTACATTTTATAACTGGCTTATAATTGTGTACTGATGTTTCTGTTGAACCTCATGTTTATTGATGTTTTTATAGTCATGTGACTCCTACAAGCTAAAGGGAATTCACATTTCATAGTGTGTAGGCTTACAGTACCATTTGTAAATGTTTATATATGTGTGCAGCGATTTTTATTTTGCTGTTAATTCATCCAAGATGTAGTTGTACAAATGAGTAATGACAGTCAACAATAAAACCATTTCAACAGTCCTTGTTTCCTTTATGATGTGCACGGAGTATAAAAGGCATTAGGAACACCTGCTCTTTCCATGACATAGACTTACCAGGTGAAAGCTATGATCCCTTGATGTCACTTGTTAAATGCCAGACAGCTAAAATAAGGATTTTTAAGCCTTGAGACAAATGAGACATGGATTGTGTATGTGTGCCATTCAAAGGGTGAATGGGCAAGACAAATTATTTAAGTACCTTTAGAAGGGGTACGGTAGTAGGTGCCAGGTGCACCGGTTTGTGTCAAGAACTGCAACGCTTCTGGATTTCCCGTGTGTATCAAGAATGGTCCACCACCCAAAGGACATCCAGCCATCTTGACACAACTGTGGGAATCATTGGGAGTCAACATGGGCCAGCATCCCTGTGGAACGCTTTTGACACCTTGTTGAGTCCATGCCCTGACGAATTGAGGCTGTTCTGAGGGCAAAAGGGGGGGGGGGGGGCAGCTTTCATGCATGATACTTGAGGGCTGATAAAGTTTTGGAGCTGCCACAGCAACACCACTGCTTAAACCCCCCCCCCCCCCTGTTGTTGCCTTTGAGACCCTCTGTGTTTCTGATTCTAAGGGTGAATTTGGCAGCGGATGTTGCTAGGTGACCATGAGGAAAATATACAGAGCCATTTATTATCCTCAGAGGAATGACTCAAACAGCTTTTGTTTTTAAACTAATTTAATGGTTTATCTTTTACATTTCCTATTGACAATTCTGTACAGATTCAGAATAGTTAAGAGTACTGAGTCAGAGTACTATCCCTCTAAAATTCTAAAATAACAGTAAATGACCATTTTCAAAAAACACAGATAATTCTTTAGTAAACTAGAATTTGGCAAATGTGTACTCTAATTTTATCATAGCATAGTCCTTCAACGTTATTAATCATATAAATTACTGAATACAGGTACTGCACAGGTAAAACTGCCCATAAGTTGTCATGAAACAAGCTACTGCTCCAAAATAAATGACATAATGAGTGTGGTTTGAAACATTGTATATATAGTATTGCAGTATTGCTACCTCTGAAAAAGGCACTGTAATTCCTATGAAAAAAAAACTTACATTTCACTTGTAACAGTTGCCAATGTAATAATCTTCAATGTATTTAGGCACAAAATGGCTGCCGTGTATCTCTCTGGACCTGAATCCTCTACACCCAACTATACAGGCAGTTACTTACAAAAAGGGACAAGTAAACATCAACACACACCATAACATTACAAACGCACACACACTCGCACAGACAACAAACACAGATCAGAGAAATGTGTCTTGACTTGTCCTCTTCTTTGTCCAGTCACAGTGCATCCTCAACAACAGCTGCTCTCCTATTCTTTGAGGAAGTCAGGTGACCAGAAGTTACATGCCACTGGTTACTTTCAAGTCATTAAATCACAGATAACTCCAATTGTAAAAGTTGATATTACTCGAGGAGGTAGCTCTCGTGCTATTCATAGCCATTTCCATCCCCATTATTGGTTCCTGAACAGCAAAAATAGTCTGTTTTCATCAGTCAAGTGATTTTTCCCATATATAATCAATCAATCATAATGGCACCAAAAAAAGTATATGACCTAAGAAGTCAGATGAGATTATTTATGCTCCCTCCCTCCCTCCCTCCCTCCCTCCCTCCCTCCCTCTTCAGTGGCCTTCCAACTTTTCACATGGACCTCCCACGCTCAGAGCAGACAACACAGGGAGAGGCCACACAGGCACAGTCTATTGACACAGAGTGGTTACAGCACAAACAGGAGGCCAAACGTCCCTCCCAACAGCTCTCAGGGAACAGCTCACAGACAGAGGAACCATTCCATCACTCTCAAGTCGGCCATTCCAAACGTCCAACAATGATAGGCTGAGTTACACTGGAGTTGTGCTAGGAACTATTAGTGCATTGATCTTCACTTGGACAGCATTCAAGGCCCTATTCCAGCTCAATGGAAGGTAGATTCACTATTCAATAGACTCGAACATTGCCTAAATAAGAGCCGAGGCCCTAAAATAGCAGTCTGTAGGGGAGGAGGACTGTGGAGGAGGGACAAGAAACAAGTGGTTGGTCTCCTGCTTGTCCCTCAGTGCATCAGACCCTGATGACTGGTGTAGTGGCGGTGAGGGGCACGGTGGAGCCAGTCTCGTAGTCAAAGTCAATCATGGTGTGGTTGGCAGTGCCCAGGCTGCTGAGCGAGTTGCCTGTGCCCATCTGTCTGTCCCTCAGACTCTGCAGGTAACTCTGAGAGAAGGAATACAGGAGAGAGGGGGAGGAGAGAGGGAACATAATCAGAATCAACCTAGGAATGGGTTCTACACATTGGAATTAAAATACAATAGTAGTGTGTGTGTGTGTGTGTGTGTGTGTGTGTGTGTGTGTGTGTGTGTGTGTGTGTGTGTGTGTGTGTGTGTGTGTGTGTATCCCACAAGCATAGTAAATCAAGGAACATTTCTCAGGTCCCCACGAAGACAAAGGCTATTTTAGGCTTAGGAGTTAGGGTTAGAATTAGGGTTAGAATAAGGTTTATAATAAGGGTGAGGGGTTAAGGATCATGTTTAGGCTTAGGGTTAAAGTTAGGGCGTTAAGGTTAGGGTTAATTAAGTTTAGGGTTAGGGAAAATAGGACTTTGAATGGAAATACATTTTAGGTCCACACAAGGATAGTAAAACATATGCTGTGTGTTTCTATGTGTGTGTGTGTGTGTTTCTATGTGTGTGTGTGGGACTGACCGGTGCCAGCAGGTCTCCTGCGTAGCGTTTGATGGGGGTAGGCTTGCGACGGTAAGTGCCCTCTTGTCCACCGCTCTGCTGCCGCTTCTTGGCATCTTTCTGCCTGATCCGCATCAACTGGACCCGCTTCTGCCTCCTGCTGATGATGACTGAGAGGAGAAAGAGAGAGGGAAAGGGAGAGGTAGAGAGAGACAGGAGAGAGCAAGAGAGGGAGAAAGAGAGGGACGTGTTAACTCACAGTAATTTCTTAGTAATTTGGCAGAGCACATGAGAAATTCTTATTCACCCAAAATGTAATATAAACCCTGTTTTATTTTAAATGTCATAAGAATGTTCTCTAAAACCATGAAACCCTTGTAGCAGTTAATAGAACCCATACTCCATATTGAGATAAACAGATGCATCATACTCTACAAAAGGTGTCCTCTACCTCTCATTCTTTCCACAGAGATCCTATAAATCAGCTTCTATATGGAATTCTATGATGCTTACCCTCAGTGTGTGAAAAGCCTTCAGCCGTCAGCTTCCACTGCACCAGCACCCCCATAAAGCTGAGTGTCGGCCAGATTCCCAGGATCACCCAGCTGTACCAGCAGAGCGGCGGCGGTGGCGAAAGTCTCAGGCACTCGTACACGTGGCTGGCAAGCGCCAGCATCTCCACAAAGTAGTCGGCGCACACCGTCATGATGGCTGCCCCGAACACGGACGTAGACAATACGGTGAAGAGCTTCTGCCACTGCAGGGTGAGCACGGCGAACAGCATGCCCGTGCCCAGCAGTGCCCCCAGGGGCACCCAGACGGTGGTGGGGGTGTAGAACTGGTGGGTGACCAGAAGGGCGGCGAGGGCGAGCAGCAGGCCCAGAAGGAGGCCTGTCATGAAGAGGCCCACGGAGCGCACCAGCATGGTGACCAGGCCACACAGCAGGCCGATGCCCAGGCCAATACCCGCCGAGGCCTCCACGCTCAGTTGGGTGTCCAGCACCCGCTCCTTGTGGCACAGCAGAAAGATGATGACTGAGCCAAACATCAGGCCCGACAGGAACATGACAGCTTTGAAGCAGCGGTAGCCTGTGAGAGGAAAGGAGAGAGTGGAGAGAGAATAGTGAGGGAGAGAGGAGAAGGGTAGAGAGGTGAATAGAGGTGGAAGAAAAAAACTATTTTTTTTATATTTCAGTCTTCTGTGATGTATATAAAGTGTAATATTGGGATGCAAACTTAAAATGTAATACACTTCAGCTCTATATCTGACATGGTACAGGTTTCTTCTTTTTTAAGCCCATTTTTTAAAACTAGGCAAGTCAGTTAAGAACAAATTCTTATTTACAATGATGGCCTACCGGGGAACAGTGGGTTAACTGCCTTGTTCAGGGGCAGAACGACAGATTTTTACCTTATCAGCTCGAGGAGTCGATGGTTACTGGCTCAACGCTCTAATCACTAGGCTACCTGCCACCCCATAACCATGTGTGTGAGGTGTATACTTTTGTTTCAAAGTAGATTTGTTTAAGACTACCAAGAAACACTCTGTGTGACCAAGAATTAGCCCACTGCAGTTAAAGGTTTTAATTCACTTCAATGGGAAAGATTAAACAGCTTGAGAAATCTAACTAACGGTAAGGAAATATGCAGGTGATAAATTAGGACATTAAGTTAAAGTTCAATTGCTGAGGCTAGGACACAGCAACAACTATCCAACTGTATAAATGAGAGAATATCAACTGTAAGCAATGTAATTCCGTATAAATGACCCTACAATTAAAACTAATAAGAGAGGTGGTGGTGTTGAGGCTAATTGGGGTGATGATGGGGGATTTGGTGAGAAAAATGACGCCCACCCATAGATTGTGGCGGCTGCTTGGCTGAGGGTGGAGCCCTCTCTCTCTGGGTAATGGTTCTCATCTGGGTGTGAGGGATTGCTCAGTGTGATTAACACACACTACACCATCACATTAGTCTGGGAAATGCTGTCATTAGGTACCAAATGGCCAGATGTCTTTCATTTCTCTCTAATCAGTTACGTACCAATTTGAAAGACAAAATGGGGGGTTTTGCCTTGAGGAATGATGACATGTGGAGGTGATGCATGATTAGCAATGTTGTCAGTGCGGGACTGTATTAAAGACTTTACCGAAACATACAGAACAATAGACACATGACACAGTATGTCTGGATAGAAAGTACATGTTCCCTGTATCATGCAGCCCACATCATGTCATTTTCTAGTGTACCTTGGGGAACATTGGTATAAGGTAACCTAGGGACATGATGTTTGGTTGTACATTTTCTATATAACACATTAACAGACATATGATACGTCTGATTACACATTCCCATGCTCTGTCATTTTGGTTCTGTCCCATATGGCACCCTATTCCCTACATAGTGCACTACTTTCGATCAGAGTCCTTTGTCAAAAGTTGTGCAATATATAGGGAATAGTGTGCCATGTGGGATGCAGACCGTGTTATTGAAGTTTAAGTGTACTCGTTGACGTGACGTTATTGAGGTATGCCTTGACGCCGTGGTGACCTTACCGAAGAAGCAGTAGATGATGCCGAACAGGCAGCACATGGAGCAGATGACGGTAGGGATGACCTCATACTGCCTCTCGATCTCCAGGCTGCAGGCATCCACCTCGGCCAAGCCCTCTCCCACAGACCCATTAGGGTCTGTCATCCTGGGGCTCCAACAGACCAACCAGACCACCAAGGAGACAAGGAGGAGGTGGGGGTTAAAGGTTGGGACTGGAGGATGAGGAGTGGTGCTGTTATCTGGAGTCCATCAGAACAGCTTGTGTGCCTGTAAAATGAAAGAGAAAATTCGGATTAAATCATACACTATATATACACAAAAGTATGTGGGCACACCTTCAAATTAGTGGATTCGGCTATTTCAGACACACCCGTTGCTGACAGGTGTATAAAATCAAGCACACAGCCACACAATCTCCATAGACAAACATTAGCAGTAGAATGTCCTTACTGAAGACCTCAGTGACTTTCAACGTGGCAACGTCATAGGATGCCACCTTTCCAACAAGTCAGTTCGTCAAATTTCTGCCCTGATAGAGCTGCCCTGGTCAACTGTAAGTGCTGTTATTGTGAAGTGGAGACATCTAGGAGCAACAACAGCTCAGCTGTGAAGTGGTAGGCCACACAAGCTTACAGAAAAGGACCACCAAGTCCTGAAGAACGTAGCGCGTAAAAATCTTCTGTCCTCGGTTGCAACACTCACTACCGAGTTCCAAACTGCTCCTGGAAGCAAAGTCAGCACAATAACTGTTTGTCGGGAGCTTCATGGAATGGGTTTCCATGGCCAAGCAGCTACACACAAGCCTAAGATCACCATGCGTCTGCTGGAGTGGTGTAAAGCTTTCCGCCATTGGACTCTGGAGCATAGAAATGCGTTTTCTGGAGTGATGAATCACGCTTCACCATCTTGCAATCCGACGGACGAATCTGGGTTTGGTGGATGCCAGGAGAACGCTACCTGTCCCAATGCATAATGCCAACTGTAAAGTTTGGTGGAGGAGGAATAATGGTCTGGGATTGTGGTTCATGGTTCGGGCTAGGCCCCTTAGTTCCAGTGAAGGGAAATCTTAATGCTACAGCATACAATGATATTCAAGATGATTCCGTGCTTCCAAATTTGTGGCAACAGTTTGGGGAAGGCCCTTTCCTGTTTCAGAATGACAATGCCCCTGGGCACAAGGTGATGTCCACACAGGTATCAAGATCAGTGCGGAAGAACACCTTTGGGATGAATTGGAATGCCGGCTGTGAGCCAGGCCTAATCCCCCAACATCAGTGCTCAACCTCACTAATGCTCTTGTGGCTGAATGGAAGCAAGTCCCCGCAGCAGTGTTCCAACATCTAGTGGAAAGCCTTCTCAGAAGAGTGGAGGCTGTTATAGCAGCAAAGGGGGGACCAACTCCATACAAATGGCCATGATTTTGGAATGAGATGTTCGACAAGCAGGTGTCCATATACTTTTGGCCATGTAGTGTAGATCATCACAGAGCATCACAATGCGTTAAAGTGACCGCTACTTCTTTGTTAGGACTAGAGAAAGAGAAACGGCAAAGAGAACAGAGCAGACCTCTCAACGTAACTTTGCAAACCTACAAATACCGCCTTAGAAGACCTTACCCACAAAACAGAGATTATAGTGGTTAGTTGCAGCGGGACTCCATTCATGCTGAACGACTCAAAAGTTTAACATGTTGCATGTGGAGCACTCCAGAACCCCCCTTCTCCTCACCCCCACTTCAGACCGCTGTTCTTCGAGGCTTCAGGAGAAGTGTGAAATCTGCCGGCCAACTGTGACTTCTCCCTGGTGACTATGCATTTGGGGCCTGCCAGACACTCTGCTAGCCTCCCATGATAACACACAGTACTGTATACCACCACACATACACCATGTTGCCATGACTACAGTCTGGTTGAATCACATAAACATGAACAGCCAAATACTCCAGGGACTTCCTTTAGTACCTTGCTGAACCCCCCCCCCCCAAAAGTACCAAATTAAATACATCAGTAATGACTATCGGCACATCTTATAGAATAGCTTTTTGCAGAGTACCGGCATTGCTGTGTGTTTGTCTGATCTACTGCATGTAATTATGACAATTCTAATCTACATAGCAGCAGATGTCCAGTGTCCACTCAAGTTTGGCATCTATTTAACACCATCCAATTTAGCATACACTTGACCCATTTTCTGTGAGCATATTCAGCACTGATATCATATCAGCACCAAATACCCACTCAAGTTTAATGGGGTCGACGTTGTTTACATTGTTTATCTACAACTCTCCTAAATTGGGCTTGAGGTGTCAGTGTCATACATTTAAACTAGGCTATGTAGTAAAAATGTCTGGGTGAAAGTAAATTACTTAATTAAAAGTGGGGCTACAGACATCGAGTGGTGCTAGTGAGGGGTTAATCAGGCAGCCCCAACCCCCCTCTCAGTCTGCCTGTTGCGGGGGATTGGGGAGGAGGTGTAGGGTCTCATGGCTCAGGGTGGGCCGCTCTCTCTGGGGCTGCTGCCTGGCCTTCTTTATGATCTCACCCCAGTTCCGATCCGATTACAGCAAACTCACGTTCTCAGGCTCAGGACAAAAAACAGTCACGCAGCTGGCTGCCTGCTCTCCTCATCTGCTCTCTCTCTTCTCAGTCTCCCCCCTCTTTCCCCTCATCTGTCTTCTGTGTCACCATCTCACTCCCTCTATTCTCCCAAATGTTCCTTCTACTTTTAAACTCCTCCTTCCTTCTCCCTCTGTCTCTGAGACACATGGCTATACATTATGACCTGGCCATGACTTGACATGGAAAGAATGAGGTCCCAGCTCTCTTGTCCCTTCTCTTTTTCCAGAGCTGGAGGGAGTGTTCTTGCTGCATTCACGTGTCTGCCTCTCGGTCTCTGCCAGATAGTCCTATCTGTTCTGTCTCACTTGTTTTCTAAAGGCCAGAGGAAAAGGAAAGACAAATGATCTGGCCAGCTGAGAGTTCCACAGTCCCACTGGTCTGCTGTGTCTGTGGCACTCCTGAGAGGGTGTGGACAGTATTATGAACGCTTTAGAGTGAGACAGAAATATGATACAGAGAATATGTTCAGCAAATAATGTGCTGTGCAGTATCGCCCATATTGTGAAGCATGAGGGCATTTCATCTTGAGGCTATTATGGACTTCTCTTTCATCATGTTCAGTTATGGCGATACGTATAGATTTCGTGGCATTACCTTAAACCTGCCCTAGTCCAGGTTTAAATGCTATACCATGAAATGGTACTATACAGCCGAAACAAACATCCACTGATTGTGCACAAGTCAAAAGATAGAACTTTTGCAAACTATGAAAGATTTTCATCTCCATATCTGATTATAGTCCAAAAATGTCAAAACACCCTCAGGGAGTGGGGTCACGGCAAGGGACCAGCCATTATTGACTGCGACCCTGGAGCAATTAGGGTTAAGTGCCTTGCTCAAGGGCATATTGACAGATGTTTCACCTAGTCGGGTTGTGGATTCAAACTAGCAACCTTTTGGTTACTGGCCCAACGCTCTAACCACTAGACTCCACTCAACTCAAATCAAACACGTGGAAAGCTGTTCTCAGCTGGACCAAAACAAGGAATACAGTAGGAGACGGTTTTAAACGCAAGGGGAGACTGAGATAACTGGTCACAAAAAGTGATTGTTGTGGGTAATCCATCAAGACAAACGACTTGTGCATCTGACCATACACACACTCACACACACAAATTCCCTCACACGTTCGTATTCACACACACACCAACTCTTTCCCACGTCCGTGTGTCTGTCCCCAAATTGTCCCTGTGTGAGTCACAATGGTGGCCAGTGTGAGAGGCCTGGAGTCCATGCCTCTCAGGGATAATGGAGCCATTATGGGGCGGCACAAAGGCTCTAAGACCCCAGCCGTGACCTCTACTGGCACACACAGCAAAGCATGCTGGGAGAGCGGGGCATACAACATAGAGATGGAGGCAACCAAGGGAAAGGAGGCGGTGTGTGTGTGTGTGTGTGTACGTGTGTGTGTGTGTACGTGTGTGTGTACGTACGTGTGTGTGTACGTACATGTGTGTGTGTGTTTGCCATTGAGCATGTGGGTGGTTGAAGGATGAAGGGAGTAGATGGGGTCTAGCTGGTAACTGTCCGGAATGCTGATATTGTCACCCATTCTCACAAAATAAGGAGGAAGTGACGTGGCTCCATGTCTAGTCTTGGAGCTCTTGGGGGCCAAGGCGCAGAAGTAGAAGTTGAGAAATACTCTCTTCGATACATTTTGATGAAGTATATATTGAATGACCTCATTACAATATAACATTTCTCGGTGTTGTCATGACAACGGGCTCCCGAGGCACTGCATCTCAGTGCTAGAGACGTCACTATAGACCCTGGTTTGATTCCAGGCTGTATCACAACCGGCCGTGATTTGGAGTCCCATAGGGCGGTGCACAATTGGCCCAGCGTCGTTAGGGGTTGGCCGGGGTAGGCTGTCATTGTAAATAAGAATTTGTTCTTAACTGACTTGCCTAGTTTTTAAAAAAGTATACAGAGATAAACAAAAAGCAAATGTTTTAGCGGTAAGCCTCACAGTCACACGTATAGATGACTGAGCATGTTGGTATAAAATAACCTTGGAACAAATTACTTTAGAATGTTGTCTGACAAACACCAGGAAGGGAGGGACAGAGGGTGGGACGGGGTTAGCTCAAGCCACAACAGCTGAGAGACAGACAAGACCATGCCCGGGTTCCCCACATAGCTAATTGGGTGTGTTTAATTAACCACTGAGGGCGTTGCTGGG